>NC_079975.1:18791363-19423665 GCF_029852145.1 Microplitis mediator | reverse complement strand
GATTTCTCAAGTGACTCAGGATAAAATTTATATTTTCGTAATACACAGAAAAAAAAGTTATCTTGAGTCAAGAAAATATTTTTGAAGACAAACGTTTTCGGGAACCAAGTCAAGATTTTCTTGAGCCAAGAGAATTTGTCTTGGTTAAAAAAAATTCGTCTTGGTCGGAGAAGATTTCTACTTTATCGAAGAAAATTTAGGTCTTCAAAAAAATTTTCTTGAATCAAGAATATTTACCTTCAGTCGAGAATTTTTTTTTTCTGTGTATAAAAAAACTAAAAAACGTACACAGTAATTTTTATAAAAAAAAATTCTTACTCTCTAGATAATAACTTAATTTGATACTTTTATTTTAATTATGGACAGCAATCAAACCTTAAAATCCGTAAAATAAATATGAGTAGAAAATACTAATAGAAAGTATATGCATAAAAAATTTGATAAAAATAGATATTCTTAATTTCATATGATAAAAATTAAAAAAAAATTACAGTTTTGCGTAATTTATATCCTTACTTCCAGTGTATAATAATTGCAAGTGTATTATTTAGTAGATTTCAAAAGCATGCCTTAATTGTAAAATTGAGCTGACATTTTGAAGCGTTTATTAAAATAGTTTTTCAATAGTAGCAATCATCGTAAATTGATTTAAATTTATAACTATCGTTTCAGAGCAATAAATTTTTAATTATAATTGCGTTATAAATATTTTAAAACTCGCTACATTTATTCGATAAAATCAATGATACTTTTTAATATGAAGGTATTCATTAATTTCAGTACCAATTTATATGATTCTTATTTATTAACGCACATGGAAAAATTTAAGCACGACTGGTTACTGTTCAGCACACGGCTGTTTGTTGCAGCGCAAGAATGCCAGCCCCGTAATCAGTATTTTGCAGAGGATACTGATTTATGTGTGCACACGGCTGACTATTGTGTGTCACAGTAGTAGAATTCAGCACAAGAACCACTCACGTGATGCCCATGATTAAATGGTGTCTGACATAATGATTATTTTTGTGCTGCACACGAACTACACCTTTCAAAATAAAATTTTGGTGGTTAAGGTCTAGCACCAAAATAACTCGTGTGCAACACATGAATGGTTCTTGTGCTAAACATTAACTACACGGGAAAAAAACTATTGCTGCAACAGAACATGGCCGATTATTAATAATAATTTAATCCTCTTGCCGCGACAGGACTAGTTCTTTAGCTTTAACAGGATTATTCCTGTAACTGCAACAGGATTATTTCTGTATATGCAAGAGATAGTATATTATATACCTAGAGGCCAGTAAAATAAGAAAGGTCTCAGAGCACATGTAATTGTTGGCCAAGGCTGACAAACATGTGGTCTGAGGCTTTCTTTTTTACTGGCCAAGGTGCGTATACTATTTTTCTGCTCGACGAAGCCGGAAAGTTGCAACTTCGTTTAGGGCAGCGGCCCGAAAGTTGCCACTTTCCGACCGGAGGGCAGAAAACTATTTTTGTAGCTGCAACAGGACTAGTTCTGTAAATACTGCAGTACATTCCTGTTGCAGCTACAGGATTAACCTTGTAGTTGTGACAGAAATGTACTGCAGTCTTTACAGGACTTTCTGTTGCAGCAACAGTTCTTTTCCTTCTGTGTACTGTTGTGACATACGATAGTTAGTCGTGTGCGCAGAATCAGTATTTTACGCACGTGACTGATTACGATGCTGACATTTTTGTACTGCAAAAAACTGTGTATGGTTCTAAACATCAAGTGTTACTGTGAGCACATGAACCAATTCTGTGCACAACCATGTTTTTTCTAGAACACGACTCAGTCGTGTGCTGAAGAATAACCAGTCGTGTTTAAATTTTTCCATGCGCTTTATTTATATTTAATTGATTAATTATTTTCAATTTTTTTTTCTAATATTTGAATAATTTAATAAAATTTTAACATTAATTGTATTTTTAAAATAGAAAACTAGCTACTAAATTTCAATCATTAGATTACGGTATATCTTAATAAAAGATTATTTTGATTATTATCATCATAAATAAATTTTAATTATTTGTCATCATCTTGATATTTTCAATAAAAAATTCAAATAGACCATAAATTAAAAAAAAAATAAATAAAAATATCTACAACGATTTCTACATCAGACATAATTTAAAAATCTTAAATTTGAAATCTCAATATAAATATATATTATAGCTGTCATTTATATCTTTGAAAAGTTTCTTATAGCTTAAAAATAATATTAAATCATGTTGATAACTTAAACCTGACTTGAAATATCAATGTAATTTTGAGTGAGTTCACTTAATTTAATATTTTAAAATGCATATCACGTAACGTGACACGTAGAATTCGCACGACGAAGTAATAAGTAAAAAGGAATGGAATTAAGTGTAAGGTGAATGAGATTGTCGGATCAGAAAAGACGATATGAAGAACGTTGAGTGGTGAAAGAGATAGAAAATTATAGTGTGAGGGGAAGTGAAGGTTGAATGAGAAAAGATGAGCAAACAAGAGTAGTATGGGGTCTGCATACCCAACGTCTGTCAAAACACGTTGGGAGCCTTCTTCTTTAAAAAACATAACAGCGACTACATATAAGAGAACGAACAAAAATTATATCAGACTGTAACATTCTGTGTAGCTAAAACAGCAGCACCACCACCACCAGTACCAGCAGGAGCAGTACACGAAAAACTACCAACCTCTACCACTAGTGTACAACTTACCAATCCTGTTGTTCTTGTCTTCTTGCTCTTTATATCATCCGTCTTGGTCTTTTTTCCATCGTACGGCGGTCACTCACCATGATTATTTGTCTCCTGGGTTTAGTTTCTTTTCTCGCGTCGTGTCGTGACATTCGAGACTTGAGCGTCGTCTACTTTGTTATTCCTACTTGGATTCCTATGCTATATACCTCGCCAGGGTGTGACAAATAACATAAGGCCCCACGAATATGTTACTTTTTTATTATAATCTTTCTTTAAATGTATAGAAGCTAAATAAAAAAAAAGAAGTGGTGATTGAATAAACTCAGCAGCTGTATACATCTTGTCTTACAATACAACATGCTGATAAAATAGTCATTTAGAATTGTAAAATAAATTCATCAATTCTCTTAACACGTAAAATCATTTATTTCTTTTTTAATTTTTATTTAAGCTAAAAGACCCATTATTGCTCACTTTTCATTGGAGTGAGATTATACTACTCAATGTAAGTTAGTAAATGAAAACAAAATGGATTTATATAAGAATCTATGTACACGGAAAGATTGGAACCCGACTGGTTACTGTTCTGCACCTGACTCAGTACAATGCTGGAAAAAAAATGCTCGATTGTGGTGCAGCACCACACTGATTACTGTGCGGGATCTGAATGAGTCGTGTGCGCATATCACTCAGTCAGGTTTCGCACAGTAATCAGTGTGGTGCTGCACCACAATCGAACATTTTTATCCAGCACCATACTGAGTCAGGTGCAGAACAATAACCAGTCAGGTTCCAATCTTTCCGTGTAGGAAACCATGGGTATCTGAATTTTCACGTATTCATTTTGACATGGTTCAGATTCCTATGGGAAATCTTCGTAAAAATCCCCATGGGAATCTATAATAGTTTCCCATATGGATTTGGTATGAGTGGATTCCCATTGGAACCCATGTGAGAATTCATATCGGGATCTATGCTGGATTCCTGCAGGAAACCATATAGGAATTTATACAAAAACACCATGTGGGAACCGACATGAGAATCTAGGCTGGATTCCCATATGGATTTTTTGATAGGAATATTATTAATTTTTTAAATAAAGTCATTGAGTGTTCCCATAATCCCTCTCTAAAAATTGTGATGTACCATTACTTGATCAACACATAGGCCTATACTCGCTCAAAGACAAAATATCAATTGAACCATGACAAGTATATAGATTTGGAGAATAATTTATAAAATAAATTACTTTATTCTTTTACAATATCAATTTTTACTAAAGTGCGCAACTAATGGTACTGATCGGGTTGAGGGTCTTTCACTTTACCACTGCATAAGTAAGCAACATAAATATATTTTTGATCGTAATTACATGTATTATACACAATATTGATTTTTTATAACACGTTTTAGCCTTCAATTACCAAGAACATATTTTTAAGGTTAAGGATCTTTGTTTTCGTTTATTGAGACAGTAGCAACTCTTTAACTGGTAATTCCAGCCATGTGGGTGTCTAGTTGTTTGAATATATTTGTCAAATGGTGATTAACAACTTTACAAATTAATATAAAATTATAAAAAGTGACATTATGAAATGGATAGGGAGTACGATTCGTTTACGTCTTACGTACAGTTAACGTCACAGTAATTTATCTTTGAAGCAAGCAATTTTGACTTAGCCGTAAGGCTGTTTAAAACTTATCCGCGCGCGTTTACCCGAAATTTAATCCTCACATTTTTATTATTTCTTTGTGCTCAATCTTTTATCGTCTCTTCGTCTCTGACTCGTCCGCGTGCACATGAGAAATGGTAAAGTGTGTGCAAGTGAGTTAGATAAAGGTATATATATATATATGATAACATAACGTTGAAAGTAAAGTAAAGAGCTAAGAGAGAAAGGATGAGGCTTGAGTTTGAACAAAACCAGTTTCTCACTATGGTTTCAACGTGCTGTTATTGTTTCTCTCACAAGCGTATACTCTCGAGTAAGAGGAACGATGAACAAAAAAATAAAAATAATAATAAAAAAACAAGAAAAAAAAACGTTAGAGAATGAGCATGTCGGCAAAGAGACGAGAAGAGAAAGGTATAAGGGTGATAAGATAAAATGGTGTATGGCTACAGTACATAATAGTGTACTCGGAAATAAATAGAATAGTGAAAAAAAGCAAAGAAAAAAAAAATTGCAACTTAGATGACACCAAAATAATAACAGGGATGCATTAAAGTTTTGTGATCTAGGTGTTATTTTTAAAAAAAGTTATTTTTTTTATTTATATAATAGCATCGAGTATATGATCCACCCGAACTTCTTAAAGATAGGTGTAAAAAAAAGCGCAGAGTAGGAATGAATGGTACTGCTACTGCCACAAGTTCTTGTTCATTCTTCAGGTATTGTTAGTTACTTTGTCCGGTTGGTTGTTTTATTTCACCAACCGAGGAGATAGTCATCTAATACCCATCCAAGAGTTTTATTTTATTTTTTATTTTTCAATAAAACTTGAACTACTTCATCGTTGGTTTTCTTTTGCTAGGAGCGCGTGTGCCAACAGTAACGTTATTTCTATTCCCGTCAGCGAATGTACCCGGCGAGACGTAAATCTCATTTTCTACCCATCTTGAAACTCCATTTCTGTTCTTTCAGGTTTTATCGAATTTAAGAAGTAAACTCAACTTGGAAAAGTTAACTGTAGCTCTCTACTAAAAATGTTGGTAATACGATGGTTGTTTAAGAACCATTCTTCAGATACCCTCTTCAATCATCAGCTTCTTAGTATAGAGTATACGGAAACACGTGTATACTCAATACGAAATTTAGGTTTACCGCAGTAAATTTGCGATAAAGCTAGGAAGGCGAGTTAAGCTTATGATAATCAACGGATCAGTAAAGTGCAGTTTGTAGAACTAAAATACACAACTATACTAACACTTTGATTCTATTGGATTTCAATGTGAACGTTGATCTTCTCAGAAACCACCGAAACACCTGTATGCTTCCTTAATAGATCTTACTTAGCATGTAATTATTACTAAGCTAAACTACTTACGCTTAGTCCACTTTGCCAATTCAACATTAGACATATATTCGATTCCAGCACCAGACGGTTCGATTTAAAGTTCTTTTGTATATAAATTTCTAAAAAGTGTTGACGAAACAAAGTTAAAAAGCAACATCGTCCGTTCAAATATTAAAAAATAAAAAAGTTAAACTCGAGAGAGATTCAACTCGTTGCCGACCCAGTTTACACTTCTCGCCTCGTCGAGTTTTCCAACAACTCGTTGTCGGCAGTATAGCAGCGACCCATCATCTACTCACCTCCTACACTACGACTACGACTCGTATTTTTCCTCTCATCTGGCACCCACCTCGGCCCTCAAATATTTGATGCGCCAATGGCAAACATTCGTGCAGCCGGCTTCAAAACTACATTATATACAAAGCACCTGAAATTTTGAGTACGTGTTAGGCATCAGAAAAAAATCACGTAACATTTAACATTATAATACAAATATGTAATTCAAAATGGTAAACTTAAATTTACTATGACTGGTACGTGAATTTATTTTTCCGATAAAATCCATCTGGATTATTTCATATATATATATATATGTATCTTTTAAATGGATTATAATTATTAAGGAATATAAGGAATTTCAATTGGACGATTGGCTCTGTATGTTAAATAATAACATAGTGTGTATTTACGTTTCTTGTAGATAATAATTTATAATTATATAGACAGCAACCAGAGTAATGCATGAACGACAAACCAGTTATCTCGAGAATTGTGAATTAACCAACGATTTACCAAAGTGCTTAATGATTATCCTTCGTTACTTTCATAACGACCGTCTCTTGTGTACATATCTACATCATATATGTACGTAAATATATCTGGAAGTATATATATGTATGATGCCGATTTCAAGAGATCGATCGGCTAAGAAACGCCCTTAAGATCCCCCGTGGATATATCGACGCCGCCTCTCGCACTTATCCAATCGACTTCGCGCACCTATTCCTCTTAAATTCAGTACTTCAAGACCTTTAGCATCTGAGATTATATATATTCAGGTTGTTAAGTATGAAAACCACGCACTAACATGCATCTCAAACTTTCCCACACATCATATAGACTCCTAGCGCCGACTGCCAAAGCTTCATCCTCATATCACTCGATTTACTTTAAAATCTCTATATACTTCTTCAAAATCTCTCATCAAACTCGAATCTAAACACAAATTTAAACTGTTTAATTTGTCTAAATGCTACTAGTGCAATTGCTGTTAATACAATTTTGTCAAATATTTATGTTGGGCTTAGCTATTTATCTACTGCTGAACATACATCCACACGATACTTTAAATACACGGACAAAAATAAATAGTAAATGCAACATGATGCAGTCTTGGTAAATAAACATGATGAAATCATGTTGCATCCACATGATTTGTCATGTTTCGGCTACATGATAATCATGTTGTGGTAGCATGAGAAAAATCATGTGGCAGCAACATGATTTTCATATAGCCTTAATAGCATAAAATTAAGCTGCAACAACTAAATATTTAGGCTTCAGAAAAATTATTTATTACCGAGCACTTAGATTTTTTCGGATTTATAATATTGCAGAGGAAAATTAGAGTAAATTATCAAATTAAATCATTTGTAAATGATATTTTTGCTTAAGGGGTTAGGGGTAGTCAGGATTTTCAAAAAATCGATTTTTTGCTTGATTGTTCTTTGATAATAAATAATTTTTCTGAAGCATAAATATTTAGTTGTTGCAGCTTAATTTTATGCTATTAAGGCTACATGAAAATCATGTTGCTGCCACATGATTTTTCTCATGCTACCGCAACATGATTATCATGTAGCCAAAACATGATAAATCATGTGGATGCAACATGATTTCATCATGTTTATTTACCAAGACTGCATCAAGTTGCATTTACTATTTATTTTTTTCCATGTACTTTATACATACACACTATTTTTGCAGTACACTTGTTCAAATATTTTTAATTAAATTTATAAATTAACTACATGGTTTTATAGTGATTTAACTTTAAGATTCATGTTTAGATTTCATAGAATTCCATTTCTAGATAAAACTCTCGAGATTTAGAATTCTCTTCCGGGACAATTATTCATCGTTAAGGTACGAGGCCATCATCTTTATACATCTATTCTCTTTCTCCTTTACATATATTTAAGTTATTTCATTTAAGTAAATAAAAATAAAGAGATAAATAAATTGTATGGTGAAAGTTAAGTTAAACGTGAAATAAACAAGCGTATATAAGAATCGACGGGCGTGCATATGATTGCATAAATGAATAAAAAAGAGGTACGATTGAAAAAGGGGCGGTGATGATCCAGCCAAACACTTATTTGGTGTCGGGCAATTTGTCGCGTTAATTAGGCGTGCAATGGGCTGGTCACACGAATTAATCATCTTAACTTTAAACTATATATATATACTAGCCGATGTAAAGATGCCTCCTTCATCGCATCCACGCAACGCCTCATTAGTTCATTACCAAACCATTGCTTGTATTACTATATATATTTATATAAATACTTATAGTATAGAGAAGATGAGAATCGAGTAGATTCACGGTCGTGAATATCAGAACTCGCAAATCATACTACGGGATACGTCTAAACGAGATTCCAATGGTTACACCTCTTCTGTATACTTCTCATTCTCACACTGGGTATCTCACTTATTTCGCGTGCATCCACCTTTAAGAATTTACATTTTACACCTCGCGCGTTGCAATACCGCGGCCGGTTGAAATAATTCTCTGCGTGATGGGCGTATACAAGGATCCCTATTATTTTCTTTAAGCTTTACGCGTACACATTTAAATAGAAACTTATGGATAAATTTATTGGAAAAAAATTGATGATTAAATCTTGATGAAAGTTTTATACCTTTTTTTTTTATTTATTTATTTTATACGGCTAACGAGCGTATATATATTTTTTTATGTTTTGGTACAAAGTACATGCCCATAAATTATGTCGTTGATCCAGTTAATGTGTGAAAAATAAATTAAAAATTCTACCCTCTGTAAGTAGTGAATGAGAACCTGATAAAAGGAACGTAAATTTAAATTTAAAATAATAATTAAGTGCAGTTATTTTTTAAAAATAAAAAATAAAGTATCGTCTATTGGTAAATAAAAACACTCAATATTTAAGTTATTTATGAAAATAAAAAAAACTCTGATGAATTATCGTTAATTAAGTTTATTTTAATTATAAAAATAAGCGCAATTTAATTATAATTAACATAAATAATTTATTATCCTTTAAAGAGTTGGTTAAAGAAAAAATCCAAGTAATTTAATCTATCTGTTGGTAACCTTGACAGGCCGTACATCGTATACTTATACATTGGAATGAAAATAAACAGCTAGCATCAGTAGAACAATTATACATAAACGTACATACTTGTTCCGCACATTTGTATTTAAGAGTATATGAGAACATAAATTGCGCTCGTATGTACCATTTGCCGGTAGAGGAAATATACATAACGCATTTGCTCTCATTCTTCCTCGCATTTTACTCTTGTCGGTTGGTAATGTGCAGTAGAAGTGATGTAGGAAAATGAACCCATAACCCATCCTGAGCATCGTTCATCCCTGTGTGTGATATATGCTCGTCAGCCATTCGCACCGGGTATAAATCACAACCGGTGAAGTGCATACCAAATTAATAGTCTTGACCCTTTACTTGGTAAGTTGCCTTACGCTGGCATCTAGAGTATCATTACATTACGTATACATAATATAACTGGCGTGAAATTGTTTGTTCGATAACCACTGTGAAAGACGATATCCTTAACATATCGAGATATGTATATATATTTGCTCACATTCATGATAGGATGTACTTTTTAGTTTTTTTAACTCAACTCGTGAGTGCTCCAGTTCACTTATTTCTTTACATACCACTTTTATACTTCTTTTACCACCTCGATTGCTCTCACTACTTTACTCTTCTTATCCATCGTCATGTCGCATATTTTCTGTAGCTCAACGACTAAGATAAAGGGAGAGCAGAAACTCTGCTCGTAGCAAAAGTATTCTGTGAATATATTTACATAACATGAAACATGTCGAGTTGAACTTTCTTACTCGCCTACGGGAGCATAAGGACTGAAAATTTTCTTCTGAATATTGAGCCACTTTCTTACTTATGTATATACATATAAAAGAGATACATAAAGTTAAAAAAATATGTACGTATATAATGTCTTAAAATGAAATTAAAGGAAGATTCATTGAGATGGAGAAAAAAAAAATTAAATTAATCAAAAGACTGGTGAGATTTCCAGCTGTGCTTTTTCATTGTAAGAATAATGAAAGCCTTACTGGCTTATTTTATAAGACATTCGTTTTCGCTACAAGACAGAACGCGTCACGCCCACTGGTATTACGAACGCACCAGTATCTTAATTACCAAAAATGCTATGTTTAAATATCAGACTGACAAAATAACTATAACTATATTTTAAATAATTTTTAATACATTCACTCAAAGAATTCTACGGTATTTTTTGCGTCAAAAATTCATAGAAAAATTGCAATAGTTACAGCAACGTGGGAACAGTATGGAATTGTGGTGAAATTTATTGATATACTGAAAAAAAAATAACTTTTGTAAAAAATATTTTTTCTTAAGTAATAAAATAATACAAATTATTGTATTATTAATTTCATATTTAAGAAAAAGAATAATTTTCTTGGCGGAAGAAAACCGAAAATTACGTACGCTATTTCAAAAAAAAAAGATCAGCGTATCTCGAGTTGAGCTTAGATTTCTCCGATTAGGAAAATGATTTTGAATGAACCCTGATTAAACAAAATGATTTAAAATGATTTGTTTTTTAATCATTTTAAATACTTTTTAATCCTTCAAATCATTTCTAATCCTGTCTCTTATGGACATTTAACGTGTGAAATCATTTTTAATCATTTTGTTTAATCAGGGAAATCTTAAAATTTTTACACTAAAAATATATTAGATTGAAAATTTCCAATAGCATTATTTCGAGTAAGAAGAAAATACAATTTTTCTAAATTAGTATATTACACACCTAGGGAGAAAAGTAGAATATTCTGACCCGGGTGTGTAATTGCTTACTCGAACCGAAGGTGAGGATGTCAAACACGCAGATTGGAACGTTATACTTTCCTCCCTTGGTGTGTATTAGTATATTACATACCTAGGCCATATAAGAAAAGTCTCAGAGCACATGTAATTGTTGGCCGAGGCTGACAAACATGTGGCCTGAGGCTTTCTTTTTTACTGGCCAAGGTGCGTATACTATTTTCCTGCCCTCCGGCCGGAAAGTGGCAACTTTCGGGCCGGAGGGCAGAAAACAATTTTTTACCAAACCTGCACCTGAAAGATTAAATTGCGGCTTCTGTTTATCGGAAGGATGGCACATGCGCTAATTTTTATCATTTTTTTCTCATAAAAGAAAAGAACAACTTTCTTCCCTATAAACAGGGCAGAAATTTAAACTATGGTGAAAAGTTATAATGTCTCTCACTGTTACATAAAAATTTTTCAAATACATCGAACAGAATTTACAGTGTGCTTTTGGAGTATATTTTAATAAAAGTTTATTAAAAATTATTAAAACAAATAGTGTAATTCTGAAAAATATCGAGTCGTCCCAACGTTACTTAAAATTTATGGGTAATATTTACTATAAAATTATCTGCGTGTTGTATATATGTATATATCTTTCTTATGTATTTTAAATTTATGAGTAACAGTAATCCCTTGATTTCATTAGTCCCTTTCTTGAGCTTGAAAACGTGTAACAGTTTTGTAATTAGTTTTTTCGTCGCTTAGTAGGCAAACTGGAATTGTACTGAGAAAAAAAAAAGAAAAATTATAAAAAAAAAAAATATGTATAAAGAGTGAAAGAGGCGCAAACAAGGGCGAGTACGAGCGAGGGATAATTCTAGAAATTACGTGCGTTTTCTCAGCTACGTGATGCGAATATTTAATTGCACTTCACACGTTTGTGATTATTTTTTAATTGCTGCGATTAAAATATTGAAATAGCGCAGATTTTAATATTAGTTTACTGTACTTTTATATAATATTTTCATAATATGTATCATTATTATTATTATTACTTTTTTTACATATTTAATTTAATAATTAATTATATTTTTAAATTTTAATTTCATGATGTGACAAAAATGGAATACTGATGAATTTCAATTTTATATTTTTAAAATGCTATTGTCGTTACTTTATAATAATATGTCATTGTAGATGACCTGTTTAATTAATTTGTAAGCTAATTTACTGGAAATTCAAACACTAATAATTTATTAGTACTGATAATTGTAAAGTTATAATTAAAAATTTTATTTTTATTAATTATGATACCAACAAGTTTTTAATGATTCTATACTTTTGTATAAACATTATAAATAGATGTACATTCAATTCTAACGATTCTTATACATGTGTATAATACAGTGAATTTCAAATAAATAAAATACAGATTTTTAATAAAGAATTCAGTGTTAATAATTCACACAAAACAAAAAAAAGTATCAGAATGTCAGTAGTTGAAGAAGCGACCCAGACATCAAGCGTAAATGTTTAATGATAATTTATTCTATAAAAAGTTCATATATACCTGGGTTAAATCTCGACTTTACGAAATTAGTTATTTTAACACCTAGACGATTTTTAATATGTATATATTTGAATTAATATATGAATTTATCGATTGATTTTAAAGGTCCTTCTGAATTGTTTTTTTTTTTCTAATTTTGAGCCAAAATAACCAAAAAAAATCTCCTAACTATGAAAAAACTTTTCGAAAACAATAAATATACTTCGTATTTTTTTCTTTGTTATATATTTTTTACAAGGAGGGAAATTTACGATAAGCAATACAATATTCTATGGTAATTGATCCATAAAAATTATGCATAGTTTCTATGAAATCATCGTAATCGTTTCTATGTCATCATGGTGATTGATCCTGCAATATTTTAGTAATCATTCTCATATTATTGTGCTAACTATTTCTATGGTATTATTGGAGATATTCTCACCCTTATATGGTAAGCATTTTTAATATTGTGGTAATCATTACTACATTATTGTATAGTAGCCATTTCCATAATATTATAAATTTTTAAATCTTGTGGTAATCATTTCAATATTTCATGGCAATGATTAAGGTAAGGGATCCAATACCCGATCATTCATGTGTTTGTATATCTATATTTAGTAAAATTTAGTAGGTCTTTTACCTTACCATGCCAATATGCAGCTGCCAAATATCAAAACACAGTAAACGACAAATTTTTCAAAATCGATTTTTTAGTATTTTTAGTTCCAGTAGTCTTGTGAAAATGATTCAATTCATATTTTAAAAATTTTATTTTTGTCAGTTACTGCATTTTAAAATTGGGCAACTGTATGGTCATGATAACCATAGCATTATTGGAACTATTTCCATCGCGTATGGTAAATATTTATGTACCTGAAGATCGGAACGTTTTTCGTGCAACAAAAATGAAAAAAATTTATGTAATTTTACTTAAGAAGTAAATGGGGTAGGCTGCAATTTTCGGCTAACGTGCGAAACATTTTAGAAATTTAGATCCAGTAGATTTTTTACTTTTCATTTCGATTGTTTCATTTTCGTTTTGCGAAAAACGTTCCGATCTTCAGGTACATAAATATTTTTCTAATGATTTCTGAACGGTTATCATGATATTTTGGTAATGATTAACATACTATGGTAGTAACCATTCCTATCATATTAGACATTTCTAAATGTTATAGTAATCATTACTCCACTGCCATGATAATCATTACCATATTATTATGGTGATGATTACCATGCTATTCCTGTAATAATTACCATATCACTATTGGAACTTGTTGGAGTATAACAACGATACATATAGCATTGGAGATGCGTACAGAGTTACCTAAAATATGGTAACTCGGTCAGTTTTATGACCCTTTTGTACCCTCAGTACATGGGTCTTACCAGAAGAAAAGGTCTACAGACAGTGTCCTTCTGACATTCGTGCTGACTATTTTTATCTTGTAAGATAAATTCTTCTAATATTATCCAAATGTTTACCATAATATTGTGGTAATGGTTACCATACCATTACAGTAACTATTTTGATATTATAATGGCAATTATTACGGTAATATTCTTATGTAATTCTTGTAATTTCTACAAGACATTATGGGAATCATTACCGTATAATGTGGTAAAGTTCACCATAGTAGTATGGCATAATATTGTCGTAGTATTTCACGGACATTATGAAAAAGATTTCTGTGATACGTAAGGTTCATTCCCATATGCACTTGCAGAGTGCGAGAGATGAACTGAAGTTAGTAATGACTATTAAATTTCAATGTATAATTATTTTAACATCTACTTCACGTTTCTCAGCAACTGTGTTCATAAGTTATATGTACCACCAAACTAATTAAACTTATTCGTGTTCGAAGTTGAATAACTCTTCACAAATATCTTTTTTTTTTTTTTTCATTTTTTAAATTAAACTTTTCTTATTTCGTATTTCATCCTAATAAAATAAATGTGAATTCGATTTTCTAAATAAATTGTCTCTTCAAACTTTTCAATTGGAAAATTATTAACTCAAAAAAACACAAGTTATGTATTGATTTCACTCACGTTTTTATAAACTGGAATCCTATCAAAGGTTCAGATCGATTTTAATGAATCTCAACTATAACTGGATTATGATAATATTAGGTTTGAATATAATCAGCTAATTAATTATCAAGTTCTGTGAAAAATAATTATTTTTTTCGTCAGCTGTCTTTGATAATTTATAATTCTCTTAGAACAAATAAATGAATCTTAAATAACTGTCAGGATTTTTGAACGAAAAACTTTTTAAAAATATTATTTTCAACTTGAAAAGCTAAAACGTTTTTTTATAAATAACATCTTTTAACTTGAAGAACTTGCCGACAGAAAAGTTCTAGAGTTGGCTCGCACTCTGTCAGTCGCATATTTTCTTTAAAGAAAGTTTTTATGTCGTATTAATTTATTCAAAGATTATATGTTAGACAAACGTTACATAAATGTTTACAGGTATGAAATTATGATAACAAATAGTTCGAAGTATGAATAATAAACAGCTTAGATTGAGTAACAACTGTATCAATTATTGACTGATTTCTTGTCTGATTAAATTTTAATTTATTAATTTATTTCCTAAACCAGTTATGCAATTGAAGATCAAGAGATCGTGAACTTACTCTAATTTAGTAATTAGTTTTGTAATCAATATTTAAAGATTAAATCTTAACATACAAAGTAGTGTTTTAAGATAAATTGACGACAATTTCAATGCCAAAAAGAAAGTAAATTATCAAACTAAATGATTCAAAATTTTAATTTTGGTAGAGTTTTCAGGACATTACAAAGAAACAAATTTCAAATCTGACGACATCTATATAAATTTAAGTGAATCTAAAAAGATCTATTGATGTCATTGTAAATCTAAAATCTGAAAAATTAAATCTTACTTATAATTCAGAAGAATCGTGATCAATTATCGGTCACGTAAAATATTCAATATCGCTTTCTGTGTAAATACAAATTTGAATCAAATTTGTGTCTTAATTAGATCCCGAGATACTCTGTGACGATAAATTATAGAAATTATTTATGAAAAAAAAATTTTGTTTTTGTGAATTCTATTCGGAAAGGGTCTACTATACACCAAAAAATCAGTGTAGCAACAGAACAATTATTTACAAAGTTATAGACAATCAAAGTTAGTGATTGAATTTATAACCCCCCCCCCCCTAAAAAAACACGTTGTTCTGACTTCAATTGTTTATATCTCGGGTAAAAAACTTTTTAGGTTCACGAAATTTTGGATAGGAGTAGAGGAGACTTCATAGATCTATATATTTCACGTTTTAATTCGATTTTTTTAAACACAAGTTATTCATGTTTTAAATTTAGTGTCAAAACTTTATGAGTAGATAGTAGTTCATCTAACCTAATCTCATTAGAATTGAATTATTTTTCCCGGGAACCAATAAAATTGTCCGATTCATTGAGTCGAAGGTTTCAATTTAGCTTCAAAAATTGTCGAAATAGGCTCAATAAATTACTATCTAATTCTAAAACATTAAAAATTAATATTATTTGAATCGGATGGAATAAGTAGAAGCGAATAATTCACTCGTGACATTAACACACAAGGCGATGACTGCCTGAGAGAGTAACTCAAGCATCCCGGAACAGCAACCAAGTCTATTTCTCTCAAAACCGTTGTCATGATAATCAACTAAATGACTCATATTCCAACCAACCGTTCTCTCGACTAAACTCTATACGCGAGCTACATTACTAGTGTAGTGTAGTATAGTCTGGTAGTTCTGTTGAGTATGTTCAGTTCGCATTGCTTGATGCATGTCACGTGCGTGAAAATCGTACGTGGGTGTCTTATGAGGCACGCGTGGTGATAGTAATAATTAATATCACACAGAAGCGAGACTCTCTTTGATGCCAGTAGTCTTACTATTTCTACTACTACCACTACTCCTACGACGACTACTTCTACTATCACTACTATTACTATTAATACTACTATATATTTTTGACTATATATATATATAGCTAACTCTCATCTACCTAGCGTAACGGCTGTCTAGGATTTGACTGGCATTAATACGCTACCAAAATCCCACATGAGAATCTTACATTAAACCGTAAGATTCATTAATCGTCATGACTTGCTCGCTGTGTCTTTCATCATCGTGACAACCATCAAAACATTCTTTGATAATCTTCTCCAACTAGTGTCAACTATAATAAGAAAAAAAAAACTCTAACAACAATAATGATAATAATGATAATAAAAAAAAAACATAATTTTGGTGGTATTTATAAAAGCATGACATTATAATGTCAAACAAAAACTATAATTATTTTTTCCTCAAGCTGGCGACTTGTCAAGAGACTATAAAGTATAGAGTGAAGAAGAAGAAGAATAATAAAAATAATAATAAAACGAGTAAGAATATAGAGAAGCGTGAACTCATTGATCACGAGTTCAAAACATCGCGTGTTCTCAAGACTCACATAATAACCCAGAGAATTACTCGTCAGACGTGGACCACAGGAGTTACGACCGTCTGGATGCGACTGAGTGGTTTCGTACGTGGTATATGGTTATAGACTATATGGCTATAGAAGTTGTAGAGAAAAGCTCAGTATCAGCATTGGAGGGTGTTCCTTAATACGAAGGACGCTTAGTCGCACATAACTCGTCCCATTATTCGCTTTACGCGTTCATCCATTCTCTCTTGTCTCTACTACCTACTATCCCTTGTAGGAAATTGAAGAGAAGTAGAACATGAACTATATATAATATTACTGCCGGCGCTTATTCGTCTTCCGCTTGGCTTGTTAACGCAACGTAAATGCGCGTCATAAACCCGACCGACTTGTGGTCGCGGGCCAACACCTCACATCTTTGGTTTTGTTATCATGTATGCTTCGCTTTTGCCTGAAGCTTCTTGTGAATTAATAAATATTTAATTTATATAGACAGAAAATGAAGACACATAAACCGCTATTTTATACTATCTGGTAACAATTTAGATGAAGCCTACTAAATAATTTTGATGGGCGTGAAGAAAATTTGTTAATAGATTGCGAATGAACTATAAGTTTCACGATAATGATGTGAAGCAGAGAAATTGTCTTCGATATTTTTTGATACAACGTCAATTGACCATCAAAAAATTGACCAAAATATTTTTGACGTAAGGGGGGGGGGGGTAAAGTGGACCCCTCAAAATTTTCTATACGTCAATTAATTCGGACGGATAAGCTTATCGAAATTTTTATGACGAGCAATTTTTTGTCAATTTGTCGTGATCTAACCAAATAAAAAAAAAATACGAACATTTTGCGTCACTAATTTATGTACAAACTAACACAATTTTTATAAAAAACTCTGATAAATTTCGAAATTCCACTCTTTACTTTATAATTATTTTTTTCTATAAAAAACCTTGGGACTGAAAACAAAATATTTTGGGTATAATGTGATCTCAAGATATCAAATATAAATGTATATAGAAATAAAATCAGATGAGAGAAAAGTAATAGGATGATTTTAAAATTTGCGTGGGCGCATCTTTATAAAGAATAAAAAAAGGGACTATCTAGATGTGTCGACGATTTGGGAACAATGTCTGCCTTTTGTCGAGACTTTATAAGCGCCTCGGGAGGTCCAAGGACCACTTCCTGCCATCTACTCAGTTCATTTCTCTTCACCACGGTTCTCACATGCATACGCCACTCCAAACGCTCCGTGAATTCGTTTTTCTCCCCATCACATATGTGCTGTCCGAGAACTCTTACTCTGTTCGAACAAACATTTGTCCCGGACGGTTGTTCCCTTTGCTCCTTTTACCCTTACGGTGCTCCAATTACGAGGAGGAATGCTCATTTAGAGCACGACAGGGGACTCGTAATGGTCAGCAACCACTCTAAATTATTATCGACCGTGTGGTTGTAAGCCGCATCAAATTTTTTAATCTGCCGCACTGCTGACTACTAATCTTGCAAAAAAGCACTATCAAATAATATACTACGTCGTTTATAGCCTGTTTGAATAATTAACACTGTTATTGTTTCTATCCATTCACGAGTTTTTTTATTTTTATTTTTATTGTACCTGCCTGTTACTACTACAGGTTATTTACTTTATATACATACTGTTGAAATAATGTTTGAGTCTATGAAACCCAACTATTGCGAGCTTGAGTCGTAATTCTGTCTACACTCTCCAAATAGATTGTTCCATCGTCAACATTATAGCGACCATAGAAGAGAGAGAAAATAGAAAAAGAGAATTGTGGCCCAGTTTGACAACAGGAAGAGACAAATTGGTGATGAGAACAAGTGAGGAGGTAGGCATCATAAGTTTCTCTTTACTCACTATTTCCGTCTCGTCTTTGTTATTTATTATGACTATTTTTTTCCTTCCAATGTACGCTTTAATATACCAGCGCAATTATTATACGAAATATATTCAGGCGTATTAAACTACTACGTGTCCACGTAACGATTGAGATGTCGTAGTCCCTAATGTAAGACTTATTCACTCGTTACATATATTTAACGTTGGATAATTTAGACGTGCGTGCTCGCGTGCTCGTTCATTTGTCGACTATAACGAAAAGACTGGATCCTGGCAGGGGGTACTAACGTGTATGACAGCTACTTCTTTTACATTTCTTCTTTTACCCTCATTTTATCTTTCTCCTTTACCTTGTCGGCAAGCACAACCACCATCACGCCAACTCATTTAACTTTATTTTTTATTAGCCCCAATGTGTATTTGGGCTGAAGTATATCAGCCGGTTTGTAACGAGAGTTTATTGAAAACTTGTGTTGAATCAGGTCAATTCAGTAACACTAATCTTCTCTTTCCTCTCATCTGCTTTACTCTTGTCCTTTTAACTCTAGTTGTTTTTCGTTCCTTTAGAAAACTAGACATACACAATTGACCTCACGGTTACAATTCCTATAAAGAACAACTTTTTTTCCAATGGCGTACAAGAAACCTAAAGATTCACACTTGTACCCTAAGTTTTAGATGAAAAAATTAAATAGCTTGGATCAGATATTGATTAAATTTATTATTTTATTTTCATTAATCCCCTACGAGTTTTTGCAATTGACCTTTTTTTTTTTACAGGGCATAACTTTAGAAAACCCCTAAAAGTCAAGATTACGCTTCAAGTATTTCAGAACAAGTAACAGCATGGATACAAAATTTATCGAGTTCTTTTAAGCTATTGACTGAACCCTCAAACGTACGGACATATATATCTCTATATATACACATAGTACACCTCAATATTGTACTTTGGGTGAAAAATATTTTTTAGTAAACCAGCCAAGTGCGTCCATTTTCATTTTCTCTTTTTCACAGGTTTTTTTTATCTCAAGACTCTCATTCCATTTGTGGACGTGGAAAAATATTAAAAGTGCACTCATCGTAGATGCTTTTTTATAAAAGCAAAGAGATTTTATCCGTTTGAAAGCATTAAAAGATGCATCTATCCTATCTACGATGACGTCGCACTCGATAAAGTGCATCCCCTTGTGGTCTAAGTTCCACTTTTTCTTCACCACATCGATTTATACACACGCTCTACTAGTCTTTTAAACGCCATACTGGATATCTCTTGATAAGAATGAGTAAGAGGAATGCCTGTCTTTTTCGTTAAACACTTAAACCCTTAAGGATTTAATACTAAAGTGTTCTTAATATACATAGACAGACTTGATCCAGTATACGCGTGCCCGCTTCTGAATTTTTTATTTCAACACCGTATGTATACAAGTTGACAAAGAGATTGGATTTACGCATACAATCGGCCCGCAGTGATTGAGGTATTCGGGGCGTGGGCAAGGTCCTTCAGTATACTCTTATGCACGTTAGATTTCTCACGCTCCAGAGACGATGGACCCTGATGACAAACGAGTAGAAATGGGGAGGCCTTCGTCACTATCGACTAAGTGGATATGAACAAGTAGGGACGATGGATAAGCAGACACGTCGTATCGAATTGAAAAACTCTTATTGTTAATTCTATGGGTCCCTTTGCTTTTTACAAACGACCACGTTTCTTTCTTCCTCTATATTTTTTCTTTCTCATACATATATACTCTCTTCACTTCCTTATTTTGTCTCTTACACCCGTCTCAGACATTGTATACCTCTTAGTATATAGTATACTTGGAGTTTCGCAGCACAGTTTTCTTCCGGCCACAATGGGTCTTCCGGTTATATTCCTCTAGATACTTACTCTCATCGTCATCTCCTTTTTCTTATTATCATCTTTTGTCTACACCAGGAAATGACAACCTGACTGCAACGCGACTCTTCTTGCTTTCTGCTCTATATATTATGTACTCTCTCACGCGTATAACTTTAAAATTATCTCTTTAGAATAGACCCAAACTTTGTCAGTTGAGGGATAAACTTGCCAAAGTAACTAACTAATTATTATTTACGCTACTAATTACTCCTTATTAATTGTCTGTTTTCAATCTAAATAACTTTAGACTACCCATTGATTATATTCGTATTATTATGATTTATCAATTTATACGAAACTTTTACACTTTATTATATATTTCCGTTGCAAAATTCGAACAACTTTTAATTGATTTATAACTTTATTTTTTTTTTTAATTTTTGTAATGAAAGTTTATAAATACAGTATTTTAGAGCTTAAATTATGTACTGATATAGTGCAAAAACTTTTACTATAGATTCATCAGGTATTCAATGGAAAATGAATTTCTGCCCTCATAAAAGATAAATATGTTTGTGATAAATTTAGTGAGATAAATTAAAAATCATCAAAGCTGGTAATTCACTTTCTTCCTGTATATTACTTGATGCTATTTCTGCATTTGTTTGTGTTAATCAAACTTCAAAGCACATCAGAAGTCTATGAAAAGTAAATATCATAAGCTAAATTTTCAGCTGAATTTACTGCTGGTGTATCGGATAAATTTGGATATTATCCGACTAATTTTTCATACTTTTTTTTATTAATATACATGATAAATCTTTATTTTCAAATTGATAGTTTATCAGCTTGACATTTCAGCCATTTAAATATTTTATATTATGTCACAATATTTAAGCGATAAAAAATAGATGTTATCAATTTATGTCAAGTTTAATAGCGTATTAGAGATTGTTTGTTTTAAAAAATTTGTCAAGTTCATTCTGTGAACCAATTTCGAAATTTTTCGCTCTTTTTGAGCTTTAAGTCATTACTAAATTTATATTGATGAGATTTTCGATATCTGAATTAGCAAAAATGATCTGGATCTATTAATTGGTTCGGGAGATGTATGGGTGGCGGGATTGAATAAGACACCATTTTTTAGATCAAAAAGAAAATTTTTTTGTTGAAAAATATTTAGTTATAGTTTGTGAAATAAAATGAATCAAGTTGAGGTTAAAAAAAATTGTTTCTAAAAATATTAAATTGAACACACTGGCCAGATTGATCGACTTGCTTCACCCTTTTTTACAAATCGTAACCAATCCAAATCTTAATTATATTGCTCTGGTCTCTATGTATAATTTCAATAAATTTACTATATACAATTTCATTCTTTTCTATTTTTTTTTTTTTTATTTTTGAAAAATTTTTAACTTCCATACGATATGGAAATTGAATGGAATATAATATAGGGTCGGATAGCTCAACTGGTAGAGCACTCGGCGCGATACTGACATGGTCTGGGTTCGGATCCCAATTCGGGCTATCCAAAATTTTTTCAATTTATCTATAAATTGAAATTGTCTTATTGAGAAGGTTAGTTGTAAGTTTAGGTTGCACTATATTTAAAAATTCAAGATAGCAAAGAAATGCAATAGAATTGTAATCATTACACTCTAAAACCAAGTGTGTTACAAGTGTATTATTTTAACACATATTAAATGTGTTCTATGTTTAAGGCCATAAGCAAAACTATAGTTTTTTGTAGTCATTTCAAACACGTTTCACGGTGTATTAAATATCTATAGATTGCTTATGGCGTTTCAATGTTATTTGGCAAGTGTGTTAATTTTGACTACACACTTGGTTTCAGAGTGTATGTTATGCATTATTAATAGTGCAGAGTAAAAGATATCTTTAAAGCAGTAATATTTAATGAATACATCAGATAGATATGTGCATTATTATTATATAAATTAATTTCTAAAACTGATTTAAATTATTTAAGTATAAATTTTATTATAATAGTATATTACACAACAAGGGAGAAAAGTCGGACATTCCAACTAGCGTGTGTAATTGCCTACCCGAGCCAAGGCGAGGGTGGCACTCACGCATTGGGACGTCCTCTATTCCTCTGTGGTGTGTATATGATTTTTCTCCAGACCTGCAACTGAAAGTTTTGCCTCTCTTTGTGGGAAGAATGGCGCATGCGCTAATTTTTATTATTTATTTTCTTATGAAAGATTGGCTTTCTTCTCTCTAAACAGGGCAGGAATTTAAACTTTCGGTGCAAATATAGTGAAAAATTATAAATTTGAGTAACCTTTATAACAATGTAACAATGAACAAGCGACTCATATAAATTTGGTTTTGGTTATTACAAGCTCCAGCTGACTTATTATAAGACATGTCATTAATTGTTATATTCATGTGTGAAATTCGGTGGTAACATTGTCGTCATTTGCCTCGAAACCCGAGTACAGATTGTTGGAAGGAAATTACAGCCATCGTAGTAGCAACAGCAGGAAGCCCAACGAGATATGGAAGACTGGACGTGTAGTGTATTCATTTCACAGTTGCAGTTTGTCTACTGCCCTTTGCTGTAGGCAAAATCATGACGTTGTCGTCAGTTCTAAAACTTATTACGTCCAACAAATAATAAGCAAGTTACAAACCCATCATGTGAAACACGTGTAAACTATGTTCTCTGTTGTTATTACTCTGTATACATATACATTCAATGTTTAATACGTTTATCCCTGATGTTTCATATTATATTATACCTAAAACTTATATATTTTGTTTTGACTACAATATTATAGTTTCAGAAGACAAAAAAATTTATATCGTTAAATTTTTTTTCTTGTCTTTTCTTCCCCTCTACTTTGTCTTAACCGTATTAAGAGTCGTTTTTACCTCCCGTCGTCTTACTCCACACTTATTTTATATTTTATTTTTCTTTCCCCTATTTTATATCCTCTTCCTTGCCACAGTAAATTCTCGTTACTTCTCCAATAACGCGCGTTATCGTGGCAAGCCGCACACGCTAGTCCAACTTATACTGCATAGTTTTTTCATACACTATTTTGGCTCCTTTTTATTTATTTATTTTTATTTTTATTTTAATATTTAACTTTTTACTTTTTATCATATATTTTTACTTGTCTTTACTCTTTGATAATATAAAGTATAATGCGAAAAGTTGTAAACTGTAATTGATAAGATTAAAATTTGTGGTGAATATTTAAATTAGCTCATTTATGAATGAATATTAATGGATTATTCACAAGCCTGCGGAGGTAGTTAAGTACTGTTACATACATCAGCATTCGATGATTAAATGACGAGAGAAATGAACGATGGTCAAAGTGGTTGATCTGATCATTAGAGTAGTTTACGCAGGATCGTTACGGTCAAAGGTTAAATTTAACAGTAATGTAGTAGCAGCACCATCGGAATATCAGTAATGGTAGAAGTAGTAGTAGTAGTAGTAGTAGCAGTATTAGTAGTAATAGTTATAGTAGTAGTAGTAAAGGGAATGAGTATGTATGAGAAGAGAGGTACGATGAGTCGAAGAGAGGGTTCAAAACTCCATCGAACTCATGTACAAGGTAATTTAATTAAATGTGCTTGGGCTTTTGGACATGATTGACTTTCCAATTTCTACTTCACCGAACACTGTAAATGTCAATAGATTAAATTTTACTGCATCATCAAATAAAAGCTTTTAGCCTTGGTAATTTTTTTTTTTTTTAAACTATAGCACAATAAAAATTCTTGCTTAAATACTTGGTTAAATCTTTCATAGCATCTAAAAATTATAGACCCAAGTCTCATTCACTTAGTTGTTGAGGTTTATCTTATTCCAAAGACATATGAGAACCATCGTTTATTATTTTTAGTCATCAACAAACCAGCTCCTCCTACTTAACTTGATGCCCCATAGACCAACTACAACATCAAACATCCTACACATTTTAACACATTCAAATGTATCGTAAACTCTTTAGTTACGAGTCATATATTTATGTAATTTGAGACTGATGACTCTGATGACCATCAAAAACCTAATGTAATGTAATGATTATAGTTAAGGTCACGGCGAGTTTAAAGCTTATAAAAATTACGACAACGATGAAGTATCTGGTGAAGTAACATATTTTTTATTTATTACTGATGTTGATAAACGTTTCTCTTGACACGACGTGTCGAATTACCATCCATTCGTGCATGCTATGAAATGAGAAGACTATAAATAATACAGGGTATATATGTATATATATATAGTGTAGCGTGTAGGTTACAGATACTGACGAATTCGTCAAAGGTGGTCTAAATGAGCTTCGGGGACCCGCGTGTCGAGTCCGGTTACCCGTTATGGAACAAGCTGAATATGTTTATACCCTTGAAGGCCACATGAGAATGAGAGAGTGAGCTATTTCTCTTGGTCATATTGCTTTGATGCTGCGAGACAAAGAGAGCAAGACCACAAATGAGAGAGATCAAAACAGCTTGCTGAGGTACCAGCCTAATTTAATACCCACTCTATACACGATATATATGTATACGTAATATGCATTCAACGTCCAGCTCATCGGTTTGCACAGTGGTTAACCATCCACGATGCCTCAAAATCCCTCATTACCCGGAAGTCATGTATTAACATCAATCTGTCGTCATTTTGGATGCTCCTATGGTTTATCTAAAATGCAAATTATCATCATCATTCGATTATTCTTAAGTAATTTTATTTCCATGTTAAACAAGTTAATTGAAGCGCTGTTTTTTCCCCTTTGTATAGTTATACTGAAGTTGGTGTTTCATGTCTGGTCAAGTTTTTAGTAGAGGAATAAATGAGACAAAACAGTAAACAAGAAGTGGAAAGATGTTGAAATAAAGTAAAAAAAATGTTAGACATTTGTCGTAGTGACTCGAAAGCTTCTTCTCGCAAAAGCCACAGACAGAATCCTCTTGTGGCAGGCTGTAAACAAATTAAACTACTTACCCACCTGCAAGCACACGCGCATGTCTCTCGGTCTTTCACCCAACCAAAAGACGAAATGACGGTACAGACTAGTATGTATATAGTTATATCGAGTATTAACGTGAAAGTAAGTAAAAGGGAGAAACAGAAGAGCGAAGAGTCTGGAGTTTCTTCACGGTTGTGAATACAGGATTCACGTTGACTAAAAAGACCTTTTCCCATTGTCTTTACTCGATAGTAGTGTTGGTTCCTCCACCTTACTCTTACACTCTTTCCCATAGGACTTCTTGCTAATTTCCTGGCGCCCCGGGGACAACCAGACGAGAAAGAAGTGAGGGAGTGAAAGGGAGAGAAGTTGGAAATGGTTGAGCTGGAGAAGTAGTAGTGTAGAGTTGTAGTAGAATAGAAAAGCAGACAAGAGAGGATAAGAAAGAGATAAATGACAAGACGCGTCTCTTGAGCAAGGGCCAAAGGTAATCAAACTCTCGGCTGTGGCTATTAATTTCTTACTCGGTCTCGTGAAACGACTCGCCTTGAGTTTCCCAGAGTTTAAATGCAAGACCGGAAGTCGTTGGTGGGCTAACAAAATTCCCATGAGAGATAGGGGCTGAGAGTGACGAAAAGGGAATATATTTAAGGTGTTTTCAGGCGTTTATCGACCTTTGCTTTAGGGGGTGATACCAGAGGAAAGATTCTGATGTAGGTGGAGGTTGGAATTTGATGAGAGAATCTGACGCTCGGTCTCACAAAGCGTTGCTCGTCCACGCGTGTCTGAGAATCCCCTTATCGTCTTTCCTATTTTCTTCCTTACACAGCGTCAGGCTTTTAAATGCCATACGAAGAAAGAAGAGATTTAACGTGAAAATTCTTTCATTTATACACATAAATACCGTCGTGCCATTTCCTATATACCAGTGATTATTTTTATTTTTACCATTACTGGACCTTATTGGTTTCCAGCTAATCGGGCAGCTTATTCAAGCGCGATAATGACGAAAGACGATTGGTGAAAACGAATCGCTGGCGGCTTTTCCAGTGGCTGCAACGAACGGGTAATAAAAGATTCATCGAGCACGAGTGCAGAAAAAATAGAAGGGCGTTGAAAAGAAAAAGTGATGCTGGAGGAAATCTTCTTTGAGGGTCGGAGGCATAATAAAACCTATATAGGGTTCTGATGTTCCTAGCCGTGATCATTGAGTAAGCCGGAATCAAGACCCCGCGCGATTTGTGCTCGCGCGCCTGTTATAAGCTGAAAACAATGAAAACTTGGTTGTGGTTCTGTGCTATATACTATACACAATATTATATATAATATGTATACGAATACACAGATCTTATTCGTCAAAGCTTCTGTATTTGATAGACGCTCAAGAGTTGTACTGTGGTTCATTCACTATTCACAATTGTTATAATATAGGGGAGCGTTTGCTTCTTCTTCGACAATTATCTCACCCTTAAAGCCGTCTGTATCCTTGATACAGATTTAACGGTTTCCGCAGATCTGAATCGTGAACCATAAACGATTTGAGACACGAGAAATCGTAGCCTTCTGATGGTTCAATGAGTAGACATCTTCTGAAGTTTAATACTTTCTGTATTTCTAAGAGGTTTTGTCTGTTTAAATCACTTCTTCTTTTTATTTTTTTGCTTTAAGTATCTGTAAGCCACCTAATAGGATTGTTACTCAACAATTTGTAGACGTGTTTAAATTCATAAATAACTTGATGAAAGAAAAATAAAAATAATATTATACAAGCTATTTTGATAAATTAAGAATCATCGATTTATAAATGTTGCAGCTATTTTTTTTTTTGTACAATAAATTGAAGGAAGTTACTTAACGCAACGGTAGACAGGAAGTCACACAATAGCTTTAGTGGATTTAATAATGTACTACACAGTTATTCTAATTAAAATTTCAATTATTAAAAAATAAAATAATACTTTAAAAAGTAAGCTATTTAAAATTCCGTGAAAAAATATGAGGTAACGAAATAATTAACTTTCATACGACAGAAGATTATTTTTATCCCATTGTCACGATAAAAAAAAAAATATTTAAGTGATGCAGCAAAAGTTTTCTGCATCAAAAACGAAAAGTTAAAATAGACAAAGAGAGGGAAAGTACTGGTAAAAAAAAAGCTTTTTATTGAAGATAAAACAAGTAGTAGTACGGGAGATGGAAAAGCGAGGTAATCCTGGTGATACTGAAAAATACGACAGCTGAGTTTTGCTTTAGGTAGCAGTGGGTATAGTAAATGTGTAGTCTCGAATCAGTCACCCCCACGTATATTTGACGGAAGAGAAAGCCTGCTGGAATTCACGATCCCCGTGAGTCTCTACTGGGAAACCCAGAGTCACGGTTGCTGTGCCACGCTTCAACGAGCAGCGTTGAGCTTTACCGACCTCCAATTCCCAATCCTCTCTTTCTTTTTTTCCTTTAACTCTATACATACACTTTCGAGCATCTCTACGAATTCTTTTTCAGAGCTTGTTTATCGCCAAAGCTCACTAGCTTTTTCGATATACCGCGAGTGAACTATCGAGATTGCTTCATCAGCTGTTTCCAATTTATCTTCTTCGTCTTTTTGTTACTTTATTTTTTCATTCTCCAACCGCCCTGTTATCTAATGTCATTTCTTTCTCCCTCTATATATATTTTTTTTTTACATGAGCCACCAACTTTTCTCCAACAAATAATAACTAATGCTCCTCTTGTCACAAACTCGACGTCTCACTGTAATAAGAACCATCGACCACCACCACTTACACCTTCACCACGTTTGGCATCAACGACCACAAAAAGAAAAAATACGAGGTCGTAAAACTCTGAAAAGAAAAAAAAACGCACAATCTTCTTCTTCTTCTAGGTCTTTTCTTCGACAACTAAACATAGTCGTCGGTGCATTATCGATAATCACAAGAATTACGGTTGAGATAATGACACTCAAGATTGGCATTCTCGCGAGAGTGTGTCTCTGATTTGCGAAGTTACCTGGTACCGTGTCATTAGCATTTTCATTATGTCAAATTATTGACTTTCCAGTTGAATTTATAAAATTTTTTATAATAACCATAGCAATAATGTACACTCTTTAGTTCTGTATATATACATTATATTATTATATCACGGTTTCACTTAGGTGAATCGCGTGTCTGATGGTGTAGCTTAATGCAAGAAAGTACACGGGTTAGACGAGGGAGTGCCGAGACAAAGTGTGCGGCAAGGGAGGCTAAAGAAAAGAAGGGTCGTTTTAACGATCGGTCTCTTGAGTTCGTTGCCGCTGAATAGTAACCTGAGTACATTATATCAAGGTCTGACGTGTGTTTACGATTCCCCCAAATAATAAATTAAATTAATAACAAAAAACCCATAAAACTTTATTATCAGTTCAGTAGTTTTCATTTTAATAAACACTCTTCAATATATTTATAAATATATATAAACAAAAGGTAAATTGTGTGTCAAAAATAACTTGTATGCAGATCATAACTTCCGAGATATTGTATCGCTAGCATGACAATCGATACTATGGCCGGACACACATTGGGGATTCTATGATGCAACCCCCGCCGGTAACGTTTCGAACACGGCTCTTCGATTTCGGGAAATAGGCATGACGAATGAGAACACATGTGTCAAATTGATTGCTGCGGGCGGTATTAATTGAATGACGTGTTATTTCCAAATTAATAACCAGACAGGATACCTTGTATCCTATATATATTACAATACATATATATAATAATAACAATGATTAAATAATATCCGTGAGCATTTAATTAAATAGATTGATATTTCTGTAAATTATGTTGGCGTACTTTCTGTCGTAAATATAATTTTAACTTTAACTTTACTACGTGCTCGGTGTCTCTCTGGGTCACCGGATTTTGAGGTTAGAGCTGATGAGGCCAAGTGAGTAGTCTAAGTTGATTCGATTATCCAAACTCATGGGCCATAAGGTTGGGTCTAGATTATATAGCCAAGTTGTAACCATCTCTGGTACTGCCGAGAGAGCTACTAATCTGACAAGGACAAATCGTATAAATGAAATTAAACCCAAAGTGCACCTTGCTGTTGCATTATGCAAATTCACGGACATATAACGTCAAGTTTAGCGCAGCGACGTCAGCGCCACGACGCTACCGCGTTAAGTCTTGTGAGTTACATACTAGAGAGTTAAATGCAAAAGGGACATATAATAGCCTTTATATTATATAATAGTATTAATGTGTGTGTGTGTATGTGTGTTTATGTGTTGGTCATACAAATGGCTGTACCCTAAGGCTTTATATAGTTGCATTAGGTAGTACATTCACTTTCTTCATGAGTCTTTTTGTCTTTGTGTGCTGTGGATGCCAGACATTCGTGAGGGAAAAGTCACAGTCTTGGGGATTTACCACGAAGTCATAGGGATAAGAACACGTGATGTCGAAGAGCAACTTGATTTTACCGTTAGCCACCATAGTGGACTTACTAATACATATATATACTTATATGTGCCTATATTCTTTTTAGTAGGGAAGAAAAGCCGAGTCATAAAAAAAATCGTAAAAAGTTCTGGTCCATGTACCTTAAGCTTTTAAGGAACAAATAGGGAGCATGAAAAAGGTCATTTGACATACGGATGAAGCGACGACGTTGTCTTTTTTTTTCTGACAGATATAATAACGGAAATGATAGTTAGATGTTTTCATCATGGAAAATAATTTATTAGATGTCATCACAATAGGATGAAGTAAGTAGAAATATGGGTTTATATATATAAATATATATAGGTACGGTCGTTGACATTTAGCCAAAAATTTATTCACGTTACAAATAGTAGGCTCTTAGTCGACGTCTGGCCACAAGTAATCCTCTTGTGTGAACTCGTGTGCATCGTAGAGGTGAGAGTAAAAGGGACAACAAGGCGAGGAAGAACATAAATTTCTGGTTGGTGGTCTTAGTCTCCTAAAAGCGTGAACTCGTGGTCTCGGTGGCTCGCTACAAGATTAGCATCCGTGGCTAAAGGAGTAGAGGAGAAGGAACGAGAAGCCAAGATTCCGGTGACATGGACATTGTGTCAAGAAGTAAGCTAGTGGGTGGAGTAAATAGAATGCGACGGCGACACCATGGTTGGCTTACACACACTCACATATATATATATATATATCAGGTTCTGTTTGCTGTCATATGATTTCCTGCACTGTAACTCGAGATACTTTTAATCATTGATGTGAGTTCGATGAACGTTCTCGATTTTTTTTTTGTTAATTAAAAGTCGATGTGACAATGAAAATAAAATGTAACTTCCAGTACTTTGAGATAGATTGAAAAAAAAAATCTAGTGTCGAGAATAAATATTGAGATATTTATTGATCATTTAAAATAATAGCTAGAGATGAAATTTCCGGAAGGAATATGTTACTCGATAATTTGTAAATTATTGTTCAATATTCAAATTTTAATAAAAAATCTCAAATGTTTTTAATGTTATCGAGCACTTGCTCATGATTTTAGTTCTTCGAGAAACCAGAAAACTAGTGACTAAAGAATTATAGCCTTGAAAATGAGATCGTTTGGCATCGGATTTCATGAAATCGTATGAATTTCTCTGGACCTTTATCTTGTGAGCCATAAGGAAAAAAAAATTCAATATTATTATCGATAAAATGTATGGCAACCTAGAGACCTGGTTGGACCGAGAACAATCGGGTGCCAGCCATATTCATAGACAATAAACTATTTGCCTCGACAATTGGCACAGTTTGTGCAGCAAGTAGAGAGACATCAGCATGTAGGTAGATTCCGTATGCAGAGACACGATTCAAATCGATATGCCCTGAGAGTAAGTACGTAGCAAATATGCAAATACGTACTGCGGTGGTAGTTCTACTACCCTAGTATAAACCCGCTACGCCGTTCAGTTTCGAGCTATATACTCATGCATACGCGGCACTGGAGATTAATGTAGATAGTCTCTAGTCTCAACCAGTGAGATAAATAGATTGAATTTCAATTTATATGCTCACTGATATGATAAAGTTACATTACACTGTCACTAAATCCACCGATTCATTTTTAATGTTTTGATTTGACAGATGTATATAAATCATCATCGTGACAACAAATCCCTACCTATTGCATTACAAGGTATAGAATTTAAATGAAAATCTATATGTACATTAACTAGAGACCTATCTCTACACATACTGTATACATATAAATATATCTGGCTGTTGAAAGCATAAAAATACCAGTAGCAAGGCGCGGAATAGTAAGAGTGACGCCTTAAACCATTCAAAGAATAAAATACAAAGCAGTAGGATGCGCTGAGGAAATTTTTTTTTCTTTACTACCTCCATGGCCCCTTTTTCGGCTTTCTGTACGAGTCACGCATCTGTTGCGTCTCAGGCATTAATCACAGGATAATCCTTTTGATGTAAACCCCTTCTGTGTATTACGGTATATATATTATTCCCATAGACCATCAAGCACAAGAAGACACAAGCCCACACGAGAATCTTTTCCATGACCGCTATATACTTTGCCCCCGAGAATTAAAAAAAAATATATATATATGTATACATATAAGACGCATAGTCTCTGGATTCTGAATACAATGTATTGAGCATTCATGGTAGATAAAAAAAAATACCCGATTTAAATTCTTCGATTCCAGATATTTTTTTACACACTAGCATACCTGTCGACCTTTACAGCATGAGGATGTCTACGTACTTTTTTTTTAGAATCCACTAAAAGCCAAGTGTGTACACTTTAAATTGGTATGTATATGTTCAATGTGTTGGTAAATATATATAAGTATAAACGACTACCGATGTATACTGTGCGCTGTATGCGTGGGTATTTACAACGCACCGTATAATGTCAGCACCAGGTACGAGCACCTAACGAGTCGTTAAACTTTGCAGTTCACTCGGCGTGAGGTAGCTAAGAGTATACGTAAAAGAAATGCTCGTAGAAATTTTCTTTTTAGACTATTTCATGAGAAAGAGACGTAAAGAAATAAAATGCACTTGAGATATTAAAGTTTAATTGCAAAGAGAAGAAAAAAATCAGCTAAATAAATGCAACTGATGTTCGTATAAATTTTTTAAGTAATTTACTGCTGTAATTATATGAATAAAAAAAAATAATAATAATCGTGAAAATTGATAAAAAAAAAAAATAGATAATTTATTGTGGTTATTAACAGACGATTAAAAAGCACATTGCTTTTATTATCGACCTCTAATTGCTAACCTGTGTTGGATAAAAGCTAACCATTTGCTTCTGAAAATTACAACTCTCTTGATTATAAAACTACGGCTGTATCTCATTCAATTTATCTTTTTAATTTTTATATATATATATGTGTACATATTTTTTTTTTATTGTAATAATGAGAAAAAAAAATAACCGCAATTTAAATCTATGAAAATAAAATAATAATTTTACATATCGGTAATTAAAATTATAAAAAACAGTAAATGTTGATTTTTAATTTAAAACTTTTATGAATATATTTTTTATTTTTTCAATTTAAAGTGATATTGAAAAAGTGAAGCTGTATACTTGTAAACGTTATTTTGTTATTGTATAAAAAAATATGGAAAAAAAAATAAAAAATCATCAGTGACGTTCAATATCGAGTATTCACGAGAATAAAATTGTCGAGTTTGAAGCTCACTACAAATTGCATCAGAAATTGGTTGCCACGTAAATTTAGCTGAAAAAAACTCAGTATATAGCAAAATATAAACGAAAAAAAAAAAAAAAATAGCTAGTAGTTTTCATCATTGACGTGAGTTTAATTTCGCGGCCACTAAATTTGTACAGAGGATAGAGAAAATATATTCATCACAAGACGTGTCTGCAGCATGTAAAATGAAAAAAAATTATACGACAAACTTGTGAGCCTAAACGATTTTCTAATAGAGTGAATTTTTTTCCCATTATATCAAGGATCAATAAAAAATTACAAAACACTTCGTTCTATCGATGAAACTTGAATTTATTTTTACATACAACTAAAAAAAAATTTGCATAAAATGTGACATTTAATTATTAATTTTTTTTATTTTATGAGAAACAGTAGTTGAGTTTCTTGGTACTGACAGAATCCAGGTGTCGATATCGCTAAATACGACATCTCGTTATCCATCGAACGCAATTCGATTACGTCACGTTGGTCGGTCTGTCGGCCGATCAATTGGTCAGTTAGTCTATCAATCGTGTTAGTTATGAAGCTCATATTCGAAAGATCTCTCGTAGCATCGTGTGAGCGATCGTTTCCGCTCGTTACTGAATAGAATCCCCCTGACGTCTACTCTATCCAGACAGCTCGAGATTCGAGTCAAGCTTGCGTGGATTTGGACCAAGAGAGTGAAATTGAGAAAGCGGAATATATAGAGAGAGTATGATATGGTTGCTGTATTAGTATCTAGAGCTTTGTAGAACAGGGTTTCTGCACACGAGTTGGGTACGAAATTTGACACGTGTTAACACTCTGAGCAGACAGGTGTGGGGTGTAGAGGATGATGATGACAAGTTCGAGCTGTTAGTGCCGTCGTCAGCATTGCCAATTTCACTAAGCATAACGTCGTTCTGTGGACATGCACAGACACATTGACTTGGGTGGACACAGTATATAGAAGGCAAAGTCGGTTGTTCAGTGTGACAGAGCAAGAAGTGGATATATAATATAGGGAATACGGAAACTTGCGCGTCGCATTCTAACAAGACAAACTTATAACTAAGTGACTACACTCTCTATATATGTCAGGAAAGCTCCTTTGTGTGTGTCTCAAGAAGTCAATAAGAGAATTCGAAGGATTCTCGAGACGATTTCGTGGGATAAAGACGCTTGTCTTGGTCCACTGGGCTTTTCTTTGTTGTCCAATCAATAGTATAGTACAATCTACAGTATAGTTTCCGGATCCATTTCCTGACACAAATAACAATCAATGATCAACAGGTTTAATCTTATCGAAATAACTCAGTCCATGGATTTAATCCCAATGCATTGAAACTCTTCATGATTGCCTTTGAAAATATTATTTATTTCGGTCGTGATATTTATAGATTTACACTCGATATATGCCTAACCACATTAATCCATAAAACGATCGTGCAAAATATACGAGCTCACAATTGCATTCGCTACGGTTATTTTGGATGGTAATAAAAAATATTCATTTTTGAAATTACCTTAACCACTTATGAATGCTCGTTCTCATAAATATCTCATTGTCAGATGATTTGTGCATCATTCATTTTTTCCTCTGGCAGCCTCCAGCTAGATGAGACCAATACAAGCAGTTACAAGGAAGAGACCCTCGTCAAATTTACATGCTAAACGTAAATAACTCCACATACGCACCAAACGAAAACTTATATACACATTGCACACAGTTTTTATGTATGTATAAATATAATATACCAGTGACTTCGGAATGACAAAGTAAACTTTCAAAGTGTTGTTATACTTGAGTATATGGTCCTTGAACGAATTTACGAGAGCCTTAACAACACCAAAAGTTGTTCCACACGCTTCGTTAAGAACGTGCAAATCAGCTTCGAAATTCCCAACCCGTTAATCCTCAGCCACTTTAGAGTTAGAGTCATACAGAATGAGAGCAAAGAGATGGCTGGTGCGTCGAGAGATTCATATATATATATAAATATAAGGGGGTGTGCATATATTACATGGCAACCATCGAGGCATATATTTGTAAAAAGCCCAGTAGCAAAATAAAAAATATAATAATGATAATAATAATAATGAGAAATAAAAGAAAACACGAGAGTCACATTTACCTAAGTATAACGTATGCCCTTAATCTTGGGATTTATGCGAGTGGAATTAACACGCGCGGTCTCACTCGGGTGTGGCGTGCATTTGTACTGAATTGCTGCAAGAATATATGGTAAAACTGCACCCGCAGTGTTCGGACATACATTTGTAGCTATAGTAATTTATTGTGTATTATTATCGAATATACATATGTATGTAGTGTAGAAGAAAATTAAAAAAAAAAGTAGGCACACCCGCAAAAGTTGGATACCTTGACGTCCCTGGCAATCGGAGCGTAAACAGACAAGGACGCGACCATGAAGAAAACACAAACCCTACGGCGAAAATCACTCTACTACCACACAACCCTCGTCTACTCTCAGATGTTAAACTGGTGTAAGGGTCGCAGTAAAGTATGAGAAACAGAGGAAATAAGGGTCGCACTGGCATGTCATAGGCATGCGACATATCAAAGATCCAGGCATATAAAGGATCCTCGGTCTAAACGGGCCGGCTTCTGTTATACTAGGTTGCTTTAATGCGCCAATTTAACACACTCTAAGAAAAGTTATGGATGTATATAACGACCTTGGTATATGATGATGATCTTATATTATTTCTGACTCACGCCAGAAATCACGCAATCTCGGTGAATTATTATAGCTCATCTTTTAATAGAATAGCCTTATTATTGTTTAATGGAGCCAACAAATTCTTGAGGTTAAACAATAGAGTTATTCAAGTAAATTTGATATTAAGCTTAATGCTTGGTTCAATTTAATTCATCGGATTTAATTTATCAGAGTTTGAGTTATAAAAAGTTTAAAATATTTAATTGATTTTTTTTTAGTAATGGTTGTTTAAGTAGCGTACAATCAAGCGTTAATACTTTAGAGAAATTAACTATATGTTGAAACAAAGTTTAACGAATAAATTATATTTATTTTTACCACTTAGTAAAAGATAAGTTTCATATTTTTTAATAACTTTTGGTAAGTTTGATAAATTCAATAACTAGATTCAAATAATTTATTTGTTACAAGTTTAATATTAAGTGAAACATATTTATTAGTTAATTTTAATGCTATAAATTTGTTTAATTTACACAAAAATAAAGGTCAAAATAACAGATTCTACACTGAAAATCGGTCGTTGTTATTAAAAATAAGGTAACTGGTACCGAAATAATCGGTAGCGGCTAGCGAAAAATAATCGGTAGTGGCTACCGATTGCCTATAGGTAGCTGCTACTGATTATTTTTTTCAGTGTATGTGTATAATTATTAAACATGAAATTTGCGTTAACAATCGACACAAACACAATGTGTTAATAATTAAATTAACAAAAAAATCTATAGAACACCCGATTAATGTTAAATTCAACGCAAAACTTCTAACTACATAGAGGGCATTTAAATTGTATTTAAATAAATTATTAACTACAGGGAATTATTTAGTGATATATACACTGTAAAAAGAGCGGTGTTAAAAATAGACTCATTTTAACTCCGCCCGGTGTTAAAATAAAATTACACCGGTGTTAAAAATACCGGTGTTAAATCTGGGTAACCGGTGTAAAAGCGGAGTAAAATCGGTGTAAAGGCGGGGTAACCGGTATAAAAACGGAGTAACATCGGTGTAAAAGCGGGATAACCGGTGTAAAAGCAAGGTAATCTGCGTCCGCTTGGATTATTAACTTTAAAGATTATAAAACACAAAAAATGTCAGTTCTTTATGAAAATTAAAAAAGAATATCATTTATTAACAAGTATAGTGATCGAGTAAGTAAAAATATTCACAAAATAAAATATTTTAACACCGTTATAAAATATTTACACCGGTGGCGACGTTATTTTCACACCGCTTTCGGGGGTAAATTTAACACCGATAATTTTAACACCTACACCGTTTGGACTTACCCCGGTGATTTTTTACAGTGTATGACACAAAAAACTGTATGGACAAGTGAAGTTATTATTTTTCTATCCGAAACGAGGAGCACAAAACCAAACACCCAGAAAATCTAAATGTTTAGCACAGTCCCCTGAACAGCAGTCTTCATTACTGAGACACTTAAAAAAAAAAAAAAAAAAATATTAAACAATCAATAAATTTCAATTGTTAAAAATTATTAAATTATTGTTAAACATATTTACGTCACGAAAATCTGATTTGCAAGCTTCAGCAATTTGTCCCATCATTACAATAACAATGAGTAGTGCAACAACGACAAATATTACTTTCGACATCTTTATGTTTTTGATATCTTGAACTTTATATCTGTAAGTTCAAATACAAGGATGAGATTATTATTAAAATATAGAACATATTAACTAACAATACTTCAGTTTAGAATTAACTAAACTTCATATTTTTTTAATGTAATAATCGAATGTTGATCCAAAACTTACTGGAAAATTCAGTGGTACTGTGCATAGATTACGATCTACGATTTTAGCCTCACTGATTCTTCCGAGTTGAATTCGTGTCTTTATAGTAAGACTTCGCATCATACAGAAAAATATCATAATAATAATAATAATAATAATAATAATTAACTTAAAGTATAAAATTTAAAAAATTAAATATAACTGATTATTTATTGGATGATAACCGACATTTTATTGTATGTGATAGTTTTATGCACAGCGACTTTCCTTATATTGAGGAAATATAATGTATAAAAATGCAAAAGATATCTTTTGAGCAGACAAAAAAATATGTATATCGAACTTGATACAAGCAATGCACTTTTATCCATTATTTTTATAGTTGTATATATGAATAAAAGTAAACAGGAAAATGTATATTATTTTGTATAACTATTTTTATATTTAACAAATATAATTTTTTCCCTAATAAAAAAAATAAAAATGGTTAAAAGTCATCAAGTATTGTTATTGTATAATTTACATTATCAAAAACTGCTAGCAAATTAAGCGAGCAGATATCGAGTTATGCAACAAAAACCTAAAAAAAAATGTATTTTTTTAATTTTCTTTCAAATAACTTGGAAACTACTCAGCCGATCGGCTTCAGAATCTAATCGAATGTAAGTCTTGATGAGCCCTTTCGACTATGCCGCAAGAAAACATGGGTCGGTTGATTCGTTCCAATAATATCGTGCGACAATAGTATATTGTACAACTAGTGCGGTAAGTTGTCGATTGCCCACGAAAGCAAAGTTGAGCGCACGAACGAAGTGAGCTCGGAACAAACATATCTACATATCATGCATGTTAGAATATTTTTTTATAAGTTGAAGCAATGACTTTTTTAATGTTTTTCAATTCTCTTGTATAATTTACAAAAATGAAGCCTGGCAGTTTTCTACTACAAATGACGAAATGTTGCACTGTAAAATATCTTAAGTGAATTTTTTATATATATTTATATTTTTTTTCAAACTTACAGGATGTTACCATATTTTATTTTTATAATTCTTCAGTTTTAACTTTTGTTCGCATGCACTTGAAATTTTTTTACAGTGTCATGATATTTTTTCTTAATTGATATTTAAATACACATCGACAACAGAGTTTGTAAATTCCATGATACTTAAGCATTTTTGCTGAACTTCCAAAGTTTCATCACGTTTCAACTATTACTCTGATTGCCCTGTCACCAAGATGTTTTTATAAAAAATTGAATGCTTTACATTATACTTTATGCAATTCATTTACGAATCACGAAAGAAAAGGCTAAAAAACGTTGTTTGAACCACTTAATATGTATGGATCACTCCACGAAATAAAAAATTACTTTTGGCCATAATTTCTGAAAACCACAAGCATTGATATTGCAATGATATAATAAGAATCGCTAATACAATATATAGTAAATATGTGCAGACAGGGTTCAAATCAGATTAAATAATTCGAAAAAAGCGCATTCTTCATAAAGTTTTGAATTATTTTTTTTTTTTCGAATTATTGATAAATTTTCGTATTTTTTCATTGGAATTCAAATATTCGACTTGAACTTTGAATATCAAATTTTTATATGACGTACGATTAACCATAAACACTTTGTTAAAATAATTTACAAATTATCCCATACAGGAGCTGCCAGAGTTGAACAACGGGCCCCTACTTGGCCCAGCACTGGGGAACCTAGCTTTGGCACACCTATATTGGCCCAGGCTTGGGTCAGGACTGGGTAACCTAGCCTTGGCCGTCCAATGGCAACCCAGACTTGGGCCAAGACTGGGTAACCTAGCCTTGGCCGTCCAATGGCAACCCAGACTTGGGCCAAGACTGGGTAACCTAGCCTTGGCCGTTACAATGATTACCCAGACTTGAGCCAAGACTGGGTAACCTAGCCTTGGCCATCCAATGGCAAGCCAGGCTTGGGCCAAGACTGGGTAACCTAGTCTTGGCCGTCCAATGGCAACCCAGACTTACGCCAAGACTGGGTAACCTAGCCTTGGCCGTTACAATGATTACCCGGGCTTGGGCCAAGGTAGGATTACCCAAGTTTGGATATACCCATGGTTTATACAAGTAGATCATATAAATGTACCAGTTCAACGTTAGTAGGTTCGTCCAGTAGCTACCGTTCTGACCCAGTAATCAGAAGGACGGCAGTTCGCGCCCAGAGTCCAGCAGAATTTTCACCGAGTTTTTTTCACATCATTTACCTCCCTTAAATAATTAAAACGTTAATGATCATGAATTCTACGAGGTTAATAATAATAAATTTTTTTTAATTAAATTTATTCGTTTCCTGGAAGCCTGGGCCAGGTCTGGCAACCAAGCATGGGCCAGGTCTGGTAACCAAGCATGGGCCAGGTCTGGCAACCAGGCTTGGCCCGAGATTATCATTCCAGGCTTCTACCAAAGCTGGGCCAAGACTGGCTTACAAGCCTGGCCCAAGGTTCTACAAAGTTGGGCCAAGTCTGGGCCAAGCTTGGGCCCGTGGTACTTTCCTCTCTGGGATTCTGATTTTTCAAATAATTCTAAAATTTCAGGGCGTTTTGAAGACACGAATAATTTGCATTCCACAACCTGAGTAAAAATGAAATTATTATTTTTACGAAAAAATTATAAATTTTTATCGACCGCCGCACCATCGCTCCACCACCGCCGTTTGGCGGATTATTCCGCCGCACGCTAAAAATATATTCTGCCAGCACCGCCGCTGCACGACCGCCGCACCACCGCCGCACCAATGCTTAAGCATAACCCCGATTTCACAAAAAAATGGCATTTATATGCCAAAATATCTTACGATTAATTAATTAATTTACCCGGTTTATAGTGAGAGAAATTTAATTGTCCGGTGAAAGTGAATTATATATGGCCATATATTGAAATTTTATATATATACATAGCCATGTATAGAAATTTCAACTAAATTAAAATAAAAGACTTACTCAATTTTAGTAGTTTTTTTTTCTTTAATGATAAGGAAATCAATCAGATTAGTGATGAAATTAAATTCTAACCGAGTAGAAATTTTTAATTTAGGGAAAACACGCTATAAATATCAACCAAACGCACACGATTTAGTAGGATTCGAACCCGGGACCTTACGCACGGAAGACCGACGCTTTAACGACTAGGCTACGCTACCGACAGTGACTACTAAGTTTACTTGTGCTATATGTGCTATATATACTAAAAGAATATACCACTTTCAAATCACTAATCAAAAATAATTTACAACAAAATATCACAGCTATGGTGCGGCGGTGGTGCAGCGGTATGGTGCGGTAGTGGTGCAGCGGTGGTGCAGCGGTGGTGCGGCGGAATTCTGTTTTTACTCGGGAAATGATTCGAAAACTGACGAATACTCCAAACTATTTGTAAATTCGTGTTATTCGCACACCCCTTATATATATTAGACTGATTCGAAGAAATCTACTATTTTTTTTTTTTTAAGGACACACTCAAAAGGTTCTGTAGGATAAAAGAAGACGCTTGTTAAAATTTGAGCCCTCAATATTAATATCCCAGAGTAAAATTCTTTTTTCAACTTAGAATTTTGTAATTCATCAGCCAGTTATTGTACCGGAAACATATTCTTGTTAAAAATTAAAAACTCTACAAAAGAGATCTCTTACAAATTTTCGATAAATTTACTCTTTCAAAAAGTATTCAACGTCAAATTTAATAAGTAATCGATTACCAAGGAATGCTTGAAATGGATGATATTGATGCAAGCAAAATTTCATGCAGTGAAATAACAACTTTGTATGATGTAATAGCATCATATAAGGGAGTATTTTGCTTAAGCTTATCATTGTAGTGCGAAATGATAATCTCATAATTGGGTAATATAATCAGATACAAAAGCATGAATGAAAAAGAATATTTTAAATAGTTTTCACTATCAGCTTATCGATTTGATAATTATACAACAGCATGTGCTTAGTATTAAAGCATAAAAAAAAATTGTGGCATTAATTATCATTCGATATCATTTATAACTTCTGATCTCTTTAACCACATGTCATGAGCAATTATATATATATTTTGATAAAATATTCGTCAACAACATAATTAAGTTTTCGGAATTTATCTTTATAGGCTAAAAACCATTAGCATGTAATCAATAGATATTGTTCTTTTGTTGTTACTTAAACTAGTTTGACCTATTCAAGTAAACAATATACATCAATAATCTAAAAGGGTAAATTTAATTATTGTAAGGAATTGGAAAAAATAATAAATATTCAATAAGTTTTATAGTAATTGATTTATTACAAGTTAACAAGTATACAATTTGTTCTAATACAACTACTAATTAAATAAATAATATTAGTGTAATTAATCCCGGCATTTAATTTGAATTAAATTTTACTTTGTCTTGAAACTGCAGTATCGAACGCCGAAAAAATCTGAATGTGCACACCACTCTGAACAACAATCGTCATGATTGTCACACTTGAAAAATACAAAATTTATTATTTATAACTTTTTAAGGTCTTTAAAGCATCATATTTTAAATATTTATTAATAATATTTACCGTGCCCAATATTGGGGCGCAAGCCTCGGCAGTCTTCTCCATCATGACAATAATTACGAGTAATGCAATGAATGCGAATATTACTTTCGACATTTTGTATTTATGGGTTCCTTGGATTTTTGTATCTATTAGTTTAAATATGAAGTGTGAAATTATAATTCAAAAATACATACAAAACATTAATTATCAATACTTTGATTTAGCATCAATTATATTTGATATTGTTTTAAAATAATCACCCCATGTGAATAAATAACTTACCGGATATTGCAGTACTACTGTTGGTAGTGTATGTTCAACGATTTTTGCCTCACTGCTTTCAGAAGGGGTGAATTCCTGCATTTATACTGAATTTTCATGGTCATGAAGATAAATATCACAATAATAAATTCTGAACTTTACTTATAAAATCTCAAAGTTCAAATTATACGGATTCATTTGATGATGATTGCGATTATTATATAATATTTATTATGCATAACAGTTTTCCTTATATTGAAAAAACAAAGTATACGCATTTAAATACTTAGACGTCTTGCAAAATGTAAGATGATTGCTCAATAGCTACTAATTTATTATATTGCACACCTCAAGAGCGAAAGCGCTGAGGGTGTTTTTATGATCGCTCTAAATTTTTTGACGAATTTTATTAAGTTGAATTTTTTTGTAAGTAATTTACATGAAGAAAAATTATATTTTACATGTTTATTGGATACAAAAGAAGAAAAAAATTTTTTAACAGTTTTTATCAAAAAACAAACGTCATTAATATTTTCCAACTGACAATAGATTTTTGAAAAAGTTTACCAAAAAAAATTCAAAGTAACGCTTAGATATATTTACAGAAGTGATTTTGGAATGTTTAAAAACCATTTAAAATATAAAATTTTTTTTTATCAAATTTTGGGGGTACTCCGTTTAGCCTACCCTACCCCCTTTTGCCCCCCCCCCTTCCCCTAATTTTAAAGTTCAAATGATACGGAATGTTCAATGATAATTGTGTTTACTGTAAAAAATTTTTTACGTATAACATTTCCCTGACTTTGACGAAACAAAGTATACACAACTAAATACTTAGACGTGTTGCAAATTGTAAGATGATTTCTTAATTACTATCAATTTATTGTATTTTTTTTAAATTTTATTTTTAAATATTAATCAATTAATGATAGTGATAGTTTATAACTTAAACAACGAAATGACGATGACATAAAAAGATGGAAAATTTGTATTATTTCACAAACACAAGTTTTCGACAAAATGAAAAAATTAAATATTGTCGATTCCGATATTCCAAAAATTCTAATTGGTTAGAATACCAATCATGACAATGATAACAGTTATAGTTTAGTGAAATAAATACACGGAAAAAAATAAACTAAAAATTAGTGTTTGAAATTATAGCCTGGAACCTGGGTGTCGATATGGGGAATTTTAACATACTAAATAAGAAATTTTATAAGACGTGTCGTCAATTTTCTAAGTATTCATTACGATTTTTAAAGTTCAAATAGTAATTTTTCTTACATAGGCAATAAATTTTCATTTTTATTATCCTGTAATTATTCACATTTTCATCATAAATGAAAAAATTACTATTTAGAATGATAGTATTTACTGATCACTTTATCATTATATTACTTGTCGTTCTCAATTTGTATAGTTCATTTTTTTCCGTGTATTAATATTATTTTTAATATTTAAGTGTTATTAATTTATTAGTTTTTAGGATGTTGGAATAGACGATATTTAATTTGTTTTTATCGAAAGCTTATTTTTGCGAAATATTATATAACGTATACCGTTTTTCAATTCCCGACGGAGACGCGAATAAATTCGGTAAACCGTATGCGGTCACCCACGTGTATACAGAATTATAAATTATAAATAATAAATATATGACTCAAAATAATAATAGTTAAATATTCGTAAATAATAATATTAAACAATAAATAAAATAAAAGTGTGCCTGAACCAGCTCCTCAGGCTGGGTTAGTGCACGAGGGCGCCAGCCTGTTTTTACAAAACGGACAAAAATAATACCAAATCAGGGGAGAGATCACGGGACCAAATTTCGAGCGAGAATGTATGCACCAAGCGGAAATACAACCAAATAAATATAATAAATAAAAATAATAAAGAATAATTATCACTAAAATATATCCAGGAAATAAACAAAGAAATGTTGGTTATCACTGGAATCCTTCTTTCATATTATTTAATTTCAATATATTTATAAATATAAATCCAACAAACTATTACAATACCAAATGTTATTTACCATACATTTATTCTTTATAGTAAATTTCAACAAATAATAATATACTTAATACAGTCAAATAATAATAATAAAAATCAAATTAATTAAATTATCCACTGGGGAATTCAAATTACAAATTTTTACTCTATGAACTCAATATAAAATTTATATATATAAAAATACTAATCTTTATTTTATATTATTTACTCTGGGGAGAGAAAGACGCGGGAACTCAAAATATATTTGGCAACACTGGGTTGCATACCATTATAATAAATCCATTTAAATTATCAATTAAAATAAAATATTTAAACATATTATCCGACCTGAGTTATATGATAATAATAAACTAAATAATATTATTCATCAACATTCATAAACATAATCATAATTAACCCTTTAAACAATAAAATAATAATTATTTCAGTGCACCACGTGGCGGGAGGGATATATTGATTTTTATCCCCACCATATCGACTTACTCTCCCTTTGGTCGATATTTTTGTACAATATATACGCGCACATGTGCTTCTAACTGAAATGAAAATATCGATTAAGTACATAAAATTCAAAATAATTTTCAAAACATAAACATAATAAACAATAATATCAATAATTCATAAATAAATCATAATTAAATAATTAATCAAAATAATATAAATAATTATATAATAAAATATTATAATAAATAAATGCGCTTTAATAGCTAGGAGGTGTTGTTAGATTCACGGCGAAATGGGAAAGCGCGCGCAGCGATTCACGTTTGAATCGCTACGTGACAATTCTAATTTTTCCAGCTTTTCATGTCACTATCTTTCATTATTTAATTTGTAAATTATCATTATCATTAATAAGTTAATATTTATGATTAAATTATATTAAAAAATAACCTAACAAAAAAAAAAAATATAATAAACTGATAGTGATTGAGTAATCATCTTACAAGTTGCAACACATCAAAGTATTTAAATGTGTATACTTTGGTTCAATAAATCAAGGAAAACTTTTATGCGTAAAAAATATATTACAGTAAACACAATTATCATTAAAAAATCCGTATCATGTGAACTTTAAGATTTTATAAATACAGTTCACAATTTATGATTGTGTTATTCTTCTACATGACCTTGAAAATTCAGTATAAATGCAGAAATTCATCCGTTCCAAAAACAGGGAAATAAAAATCGTAGAACATTCACTATCAACAGTAGTAGGGGAAGGGGGGGGGGGGCAAAATGGGCCTCATATGAAAAAAATTTCCAAATCCTCAGTTTTTTTAACTTGTTTTTACTCCCTTGACCTTAATTTGTTCTGTCCATTAAAAATAAAAAATTTTTGAAATTGGGGCAAAATGGGTCCCCTCAAAAAATTTTTATAATGTGAGTTTTTATTATTTTTCTATCCGAAACGAGGAGCACAAAACCAAACACCCAGAAAATCTAAATGTTTAGCACAGTCCCCTGAACAGCAGTCTTCATTACTGAGACACTTAAAAAAAAAAAAAAAAAAATATTAAACAATCAATAAATTTCAATTGTTAAAAATTATTAAATTATTGTTAAACATATTTACGTCACGAAAATCTGATTTGCAAGCTTCAGCAATTTGTCCCATCATTACAATAACAATGAGCAGTGCAACAACGACAAATATTACTTTCGACATCTTTATGTTTTTGATATCTTGAACTTTATATCTGTAAGTTCAAATACAAGGATGAGATTATTATTATAATATAGAACATATTAACTAACAATATTTCAGTTTAGAATTAACTAAACTTCATATTTTTTTAATGTAATAATCAAATGTTGATCCAAAACTTACTGGAAAATTCAGTGGTACTGTGCATAGATTACGATCTACGATTTTAGCCTCACTGATTCCTCCGAGTTGAATTCGTGTCTTTATAGTAAGACTTCGCATCATACAGAAAAATATCATAATAATAATAATAATAATTAACTTAAAGTATAAAATTTAAAAAATTAAATATAACTGATTATTTATTGGATGATAACCGACATTTTATTGTATATGATATTTTTATGCACAGCGACTTTCCTTATATTGAGGAAATATAATGTACAAAAATGCAAAAGATATCTTTTGAGTAGACAAAAAAGTATGTTTATCGAACTTGATATAAGCACTGCACTTTTATCCATTATTTTTATAGTTGTATATATGAATAAAAGTAAACAGGAAAATGTATATTATTTTGTATAACTTTTTTTATATTTATCAAATATAATTTTTTCCCTAATAAAAAAAATAAAAATGATTAAAAGTCATCAAGTATTGTTATTGCATAATTTACATTATCAAAAACTGCTACACTGTAAAAAAAGATTCCTGACGTCAAGCCAGATTCGTTTGGCTCAATTACTCGGTGCGTTTGGATACAGCCAAGCGCGTCAAGCGATTGAGTCTACCGCCCTCTAAGTTTGACAGTATATTTTGCTCCAACTGAGAGTTTCTTGAGGGAAGGTACCAAGTCGTTTGAACTAACTCTATAGTATTTGATATAACTCAATAACTTTTTTCACTTAAAAAAATATAGAAATAAGTTCAAGTCATTGATGCTTTTGATACAATAATAATTTTTGTTTTATCTAAAATAATTAATAATTTTACTCAAAGTAAAGTGTGAGGTGATTGAAGGTATGAATTTTCAGTTAAGTCAAAAGTTTATTAAAGCAAATGAATTTTAGTGTTGAAAGTAATATTTTTGTAGGTTCGTTGAAACTGTCCTTGCAATTGATTCAATAAAAAATCAAATTTTTTTGAACTGCTGTATTGCATTGATCCAAAAAAACAGTAATCTGCATCAAGTGAATATTGCCTTTAATTATTTCATCAATAATTAATTTAAAAAAAAATTTTTTTTTCTTACGTATTTTTTTGATTTTATTTTTATTATTATTATTATTATTATTATTATTATTATTATAATTATTATTATTACTATTAGTATTATTATTATTTTTTTTTTATTAAGTATTGGGACAATTACATTATATTATTATTATTATTATACTTTGTACATTACACTTTACAAATAATTCTGACATACTCAGTTTTTAGTGAAAAATTAAATAATCGTAGAATTGGTACCCGGAGGAATCGAACCCAGCACCTTAAGCGCGAGAGTCAGGCGCTTTACCGCTACGCTATGGGACCAGTAGGAAAATTTTAGTTTAGTTGTGCTTCTAGTACTTTGTTCTCATATTGAATGGATATATACAGTCAATTGCTTATACATTAATCTAAACGTGATAAATATGTGACTCTTTCAATAAAATAAATTTTTTTATTTAACCGATAATATAAAAACTTTCATTCAAATATAGTTCGATATTTTGTAACGAATACATTTATATTCTTGTCGAATATTTTTCAATTTTAATGTGAGTGCGTGAAATTATTCCTACAACCTCGTTGGATTCTCTCTCCTAGAAAATCGTCGGTTGACACGACACGTTCGGTATTATAGGAAACTACTTTTGTTTCATTGAAACATGTGAAGTTGTCAAACTAAACGTTTCATGAGTTTCGGTTGAATTTCTAAAAATTGAAAAGTTTGCTTCAACAATTTTTTATTTTTAAATCAAGTACATCCAAACTTTAATTAAAATATATTTTACTATTCGTTCAAATGTTAATTTCATTACGGTCAAACTTAAAAACTTTAATATAAACGCTTAATCAATTTCTAATAATCGTGTAGAGATTTTCATTCAATAAAAATGATTTTCTTGAGACAAACTATTTTTCGTTGGTTCAAACGAATTTGGTTTCACTGAAGAGGAAATTTGTCAAACTCTTAGGGAGTTTGATGTCAGTACCTTATTTTTTACAGTGTAGCAAATTAAGCGAGCAGATATCGAGTTATGCAACAAAAACCTAAAAAAAAATGTTTTTTTTAATTTTCTTTCAAATAACTTGGAAACTACTCAGCCGATCGGCTTCAGAATCTAATCGAATGTAAGTCTTGATGAGCCCTTTCGACTATGCCGCAAGAAAACATGGGTCGGTCGATTAAATAATTCGAAAAAAGCGCATTCTTCATAAAGTTTTGAATTATTATTTTTTTTTCGAATTATTGATAAATTTTCGTATTTTTTCATTGGAATCCAAATATTCGGCTTGAACTTTGAATATCAAATTTTTATATGACATACGATTAACCATAAACACTTTGTTAAAATAATTTACGAATTATTCTGATTTTTCAAATAATTCTAAAATTTCAGGGCGTTTTGAAGACACGAATAATTTGCATTTCACAACCTGAGTAAAAATGAAATTATTATTTTTACGAAAAAATTATAAATTTTTATCGACCGCCGCACCATCGCTGCACCACCGCCGTTTGGCGGACTATTCCGCCGCACGCTAAAAATATATTCTGCCAGCACCACCACACCGCCGCTGCACAACCGCTGCACGACCGCCGCACCAATGCTTAAGCATAACCCCGATTTCACAAAAAAATGGCATTTATATGCCAAAATATCTTACGATTAATTAATTAATTTACCCGGTTTATGGTGAGAGAAATTTAATTGTCCCGTAAAAGTGAATTATATATGGCCATATATTGAAATTTTATATATATACATAGCCATGTATAGAAATTTCAACTAAATTAAAAAAAAAGACTTACTCAATTTTAGTAGTTTTTTTTTTCTTTGATGATGCGGAAATCAATGAGATTTGTGATGAAATTAATTTCTAACCGAGTAGAAATTTTTAATTTAGGGCAAAAACGCTATAAATATCAACCAAACGTACACGATTTAGTAGGATTCGAACCCGGGACCTTACGCCCGAAAGACCGACGCTTTAACGACTAGGCTACGCTACCGACAGTGACTACTAAGTTTACTTGTGCTATATGAGATTGAAAAGAATATACCACTTTTAAATCACTAATCAAAACTAATTTACAACAAAATATCACAGCTATGGTGCGGCTATGGTGCAGCGGTGGTGCGGCGGTCGATAAAAATTTATAATTTTTTCGTAAAAATAATAATTTTATTTTTACTCGGGTTGTCACGGCGGTGGTGCGGCATTTATAAAATAATCGGAATTGTCATGGCTGTAGTGCAGCGGTGGTGCGGCGGTTAAAAAGCCGTGCAGCGGAGTTGCGGCGGTGGTGCAGCGAAATTCTGTTCAAACTATTTGTAAATTCGTGTTATTCGCACACCCCTTATATATATTAGACTGATTCGAAGAAATCTACTATTTTTTTTTTTTTAAGGACACACTCAAAAGGTTCTGTAGGATAAAAGAAGACGCTTGTTAAAATTTGAGCCCTCAATATTAATATCCCAGAGTAAAATTCTTTTTTCAACTTAGAATTTTGTAATTCATCAGCCAGTTATTGTACCGGAAGCATATTCTTGTTAAAAATTAAAAACTCTACAAAAGAGGTCTCTTACAAATTTTCGATAAATTTACTCTTTCAAAAAGTATTCAACGTCAAATTTAATAAGTAATCGATTACCAAGGAATGCTTGAAATGGATGATATTGATGCAAGCAAAATTTCATGCAGTGAAATAACAACTTTGTATGATGTAATAGCATCATATAAGGAACTATTTTGATTAAGCTTATCATTGTAGTGCGAAATGATAATCTCATAATTGGGTAATATAATCAGATACAAAAGCATGAATGAAAAAGAATATTTTAAATAGTTTTCACTATCAGCTTATCGATTTGATAATTATACAACAGCATGTGCTTAGTATTAAAGCATAAAAAAAAATTGTGGCATTAATTATGATTCGATATCATTTATAACTTCTGATCTCTTTAACCACATGTCATGAGCAATTATATACATATTTTGATAAAATATTCGTCAACAACATAATTAATTTTTCGGAATTAATCTTCATAGGCTAAAAACCATTAGCTTGTAATCAATAGATATGGTTCTTTTGTTGTTACTTAAACTAGTTTGACCTATTCAAGTAAACAATATACATCAATAATCTAAAAGGGTAAATTTAATTATTGTAAGGAATTGGAAAAAATAATAAATATTCAATAAGTTTTATAGTAATTGATTTATTACAAGTTAACAAGGATACAATTTGTTCTAATACAACTACTAATTAAATGAATGAAATTAGTGTAATTCATCCCGGCATTTAATTTGAATCAAAATTTTACTTTGTCTTGAAACTGCAGTATCGAATGCCGAAGAAAATTGAATGTGCACACCACTCTGAACAGCAATCGTCATGATTGGTACACTTGAAAAATACAAAATTTATTATTTATAACTTTTTGAGATCTTTAAAGCATCATATTTTAAATATTTATTAATAATATTTACCGAGCCCAATATTGCGACGCAAGCCTCGGCAGTCTTCTCCATCATGACAATAATGATGAGTAATGCAATGAATGCGAATATTACTTTCGACATTTTGTAATTATGGGTTCCTTAGATTTTTGTATCTATTAATTTAAATATGAAGTGTGAAATTATAATTTAAAAATACATACAAAACATTAATTATCAATACTTTGATTTAGCATCAATTATATTTTATATTGTTTTAAAATAATCACCCCATGTGAATAAATAACTTACCGGATATTGCAGTACTACTGTTGGTTGTGTATGTTCAACGATTTTTGACTCACTGCTTTCAGAAACGGGTGAATTCCTGCATTTATACTGAATTTTCATGGTCATGAAGATAAATATCACAATAATAAATTCTGAACTTTACTTATAAAATCTCAAAGTTCAAATGATACAGATTATTTGATGATGATTGCGATTATTATATAATATTTATTACGCATAACAGTTTTCCTTGTACTGAAAAAACGAAGTATACGCATTTAAATTCTTAGGCGTTTTGCAAATTGTAAGATGGTTTCTCAATAATTATCAATTTAATATATTTTTTTTCCCTCCGAGCGAAAAGCGTCAACTTTTCTCCCGCTGAAGCCGATCGGCTGAGTAGTTTCCAAGTTATTTGAAAGAAAATTAAAAAAAACATTTTTTTTTAGGTTTTTGTTGCATAACTCGATATCTGCTCGCTTAATTTGCTACACTGTAAGAAATAAGGTACTGACATCAAACTCCCTAAGAGTTTGACAAATTTCCTCTTCAGTGAAACCAAATTCGTTTGAACCAACGAAAAATAGTTTGTCTCAAGAAAATCATTTTTATTGATTGAAAATCTCTACTCGATTATTAGAAATTGATTAAGCGTTTATATTAAAGTTTTTAAGTTTGACCGTAATGAAATTAACATTTGAACGAATAGTAAAATATATTTTAATTAAAGTTTGGATGTACTTGATTCAAAAATAAAAATTGTTGAAGCAAACTTTTCAATTTTTAGAGATTCAACCGAAACTCTTGAAACGTTTAGTTTGACAACTTCACATGTTTCAATGAAACAAAAGTAGTTTCCTATAATACCGAACGTGTCGTGTCAACCGACGATTTTCTTGGAGAGAGAATCCAACGAGGTTGTAGGAATAATTTGACGCACTCACATTAAAACTGAAAAATTTTCGACAAGAATATAAATGTATTCGTTACAAAATATCGAACTATATTTGAATGAAAGTTTTTATATTATCGGTTAAATAAAAAAATTAATTTCCTCCCCTCCGGGCGAAAAGCGTCAACTTTTCTCCCGCTGTGCGAAACGAAGTTTCCGCTTTCCGCCTCCGTCGAGGAGAAAAATAGTATTTATACCTTGGGCAGTAAATAAGAAAGCCTCAGATCACATGTTTGTTGACCTCGGCTTCGCCTCGGCCAACACATGAGATCTGAGACATTTCTTACTTTACTGCCCGAGGTGTAAAATATACTATTTTTTTAATTTTCTAGTGCATAGTCGCAATTACGGCCTTTTACACTTTTAGCCTTTACATCTCAACTGCTTTACTTTTTCCTGCTTTCCATTATGTGGCTGTGGCCCGACTTGTGCTTATACTGTACTGCATCAGTACGGTGATGATCTACAACCTCCCTTGTGCAATGGAGGTGCAATGGCTAGGAAAACCACAGAGAAATCCTAGCCAGTACAGTTTTGGTTTGGGTAAAGCTGCACTCAGAGAAAAATTTAGTTAATTTAACTATAAAATTATAGTGCAATAACGCTTCAACTATTTAATCATAATTTCTACAACAATGATTTATAGTTATTATATCAATCGGAAAATAGTCAAGATAACTATTTTTTAGTACCATCAGTCATAACAATTGTTAACATAACTAATTTAAAAATGTTTATGAAATAAAAATTTTATTATTTTCATAACTTAATTCTAGTAGTTTTATTTACTATAAGTATTTCATTGAAAAGAATCTAAATTTAAGTATCGTTAAACATAAAGTAATAATTATTGGTAAAATTAAATATTTTTTAATGTTATTACTTTTATATAATTGATACAAATCTAGTGTATAAGTCAAGTACACTATACATTTGTGATCAAGTGAACAATCATTTTAGTTATCACGACTAGAAGATTATATTTATAATACCCATAACTTTTATTCTGTTCTAATTTGTTATTTAATTTAACTAGTAATATTAAAGTTATTGAATGAAAACAAATTAGTGTTGTTGTCTGATATTATATTTTTTACTTTCAATATAATATCATCAATAAAATTATTATATCGAGTCATTCAAGCACAATAAACGATTCCAAAAATGTTGACCATCCAAAGAAGTACTCGGTACTCGGTCGTTTAGCAGGAGAGTATGGGTGTCAGAATTGCTCTCAAGTTAGAATATAATACTTCTGAAATAAGTTTCTTACCAGGGACATTACAAATGGTAGGCGCCATCTAGTGGTGAGTACCGAACTACTCCCATTGCCGTTGTCTAGTAACAAGAAATTTTTCTCTTGGTTTAATCAACTTTTTTTTCATAGTTGGAGCATACGAAAATTCTCGCGTTAAAAAAATAGTCTTTTTTCCGAGAAATTTAATTTTTTTTTGTCAATTCAACAAATGTTTTTTGGATCCGAAAAATTTTCGATAAAGTAAATAATTCAGTTAAACTCACGAATAATTTTTGCAGTAAGCACAGCTAAAGAAATCGTTAGATTTTTGTTAAATTGGATTTAACAAGATATCAACAAGTATTAATTGTTAATTTAAATTAAATATAAAACTAACAACTTTACTTTGTGCCGAATAGATACTAGTTGAATATTTTGACCTTAAAATTTGTTACTAGAATAAGTGCATACTCTCTGCACTTTTCTACAGATGAAATCCGTCATTCGACTGATATAATAATCAAAGACAACAATTTTTGATACAGTTCAATGCGACATAAAAGAATTTTCATCCATTTTTCACGAAAATTGCGATTTTTTTTTCTAAACAATTAATTTTAATTACTTGTATCTGTTGAATTATAAGGTTTAAAAATAATTGGATAACATTATTTGATGGATAATAAAATGATCTACAAAAAATTTTTTAAATTTTTGTTTTGTTACATACAACAAAATTTTCGTCTGGAACTCAAAAAAAAATATCGATTTTATTTCACACAGTCTAATATATGGGGGAGGGAGGCGTGAAACGGGGTACTTAAGGAAATAGTAAGTTTTTGGGAACTCAAATACGTTAAATAAATTTTTTTTTTTTTTTAATGTTTGTAGTAAATAGAAATTTTCGCTGCTGTGAAAAAAAAACTAGTATCATTTGCGACGATTTAAATAAGTATTCAATCACTGTAAATAAATAATTGGTGCAAACGTCGATTTTTGTTCAAATGAATCATTATAAAATAATTGAAGCAACAACTGAGTTGTAGCTCTTTTTTGCATTTTTATAGTTAATATAGTGATGAGATTGTTATTTTAACTACGTGATGGTTGCAATTGCAATCATTATTTTACTTATAATAATTGTAATCAAACAATTCATAATGCTACGTTGTTTTGTTCCATTAATACCAATTCGTTTAGTTAAATTAACTATAAAGTTATAGTGAAATAAAGCTTTAACTAAAAAATTTTAGTTCTAGCAATTAACTCGATAGTCAGAATAACTATTTACTATTAACTATGAATCAACACTTGCGATTGAAACAATTTTTTAGTTACTTGAACTAACAAAAAAGTTGCTGTAATTACTTAAAATTTATTTAATTTTAACTTCATTTCAGTAGTTGCGATAAAAAAATTTAATCACTATCAAATTTTAGTAGCACCAATAAATTTTATTATGTTTCAGCAATTAATGAATAGTTAATATAACTATCAAAAATAGTATTAGGAATTCATTTTAAATAGTTGAAGCTTTTTAGTTAACATGACTATCGACTTTTCTCTGAGTGTGCAGTGATCGATAAAATTCCCATTTTACCGACCACTGGATCTTCATCCCGCGCCTAACGATCAGAGCTACGTTCGAACCCAAAGCGTGGCTAAATGGTGACCTAGCCAAGTGTAGTGATCACGCTCGATACTACTTACGGGGGGGGGGGAGGGTAGGGTTTTAAAATTATTAAAAAAAAATTTTTTTTTTATTTTTTTTCTGAATGAACAATATGTCAAGAATATCGTGTACAAATTTTAAATCAATCCGAGTAAAACTAACGGAGTTACGGCGTTTCAAATGACCGGCCGGTAAACCTGATTTTTATACCTGCCCGACCTGCCCCTACATACCCCTAGTAGAAATCAGCTGCAATTTTCTTTGTTCTTCCGAATCCCTTTCTCCAGCAGTGTGTCTTTCAAAGGATGTAAACTGATGACTCAATATAAGTATAAAAATTCATATTCTTTGATTGATAGTTTATTTCAAATTTTCACGAATAAAAATCTTTAAATGGATTTTCCCGAAAACGTTATTTTTAAAGTCCGTGAACATCATAACTCAAAATGTACTGAACCGATCCCTTTGAAAATTTGAACATTACTTCTTCACATAAATCAACAGGTAACTACGAAGAGTTTTTTTTTGTTTTTCATTTTTTTCTATTTTTTAATAACAAATTAACCGCGATTTTTTTAGCTAAAATCGCGTTTTTCACTTCCAAGTGCTGCAAAAAATCGAAAAAAAAAAAAAAACAAAAAAAAAACTCTTCGTGGTTACCTCGAGAAATACATCAACTTTAAAATGCATATCAATTTTTTTTTTTTCGATGATCCGGTAACGAGTTATGATGTTCACCGCAAAACGACTTTTTTTCGAGGCGCCTCTGGAGATTCAACGTCACCGGCTTATTAATCAATATTTTTCGTTGAAAATTTTTTCTGATATTCTTTAAAAGTTATACAATCATATGTGATTAAGTTTTATGAAATTATATTACTCATCTCGCCGGGAAAAAATCACAAAAATATGCTTCTTTTTCGCCTTTAAAACCCTACCCCCCCCCCCCCTTAACTTTGGTAATCGCCCGAGCCACGCGCGTGTCGAACGGCTTCCTCAGCCGCTCTTTTATTAATATAATTTGATCATAAATTATAATTGATTCATGATAATAATAATTTATCAATGTAACAATGAAAAATAGTGATATGAAAAGCTGGAAAAATAATATTATTTCACAAAAGTAAGGTTTGACAAAAAAAAAAAAAATTCAACATCCCTTGTAGGAAAAATAATATTGACAACGGGGCCAGTCTTGGCACAATACTGGGCTACCGAGGCTCGGCCTCCCAAGGTTGGTCCGAGATCCGACCAACGTTCAAGTGACGAGTCTTGGTTTGCCAGTCTTGGGCCAAGATTCAGCGAATGCTCAAGTGACAAGCCTTGGTTTGCCACTCTTGGGACAAGGTTCAGCCAATAGTCAAGTGACAAGCCTTGGTTTGCTAGTCTTGGGCCAAGAATCAGCCAATGCTCAAGTGACAAGCCTTGGTTTGATAGTCTTGGGACAAGGTTCAGCCAATGCTCAAGTGACGAGCCTTGGCTTGCCAGTCTTGGGACAAGGTTCAGCCAATGCTCAAGTGACAAGCCTTGGCTTGCCAGTCTTAGGACAAGGTTCAGCCAATGCTCAAGTGACAAGCCTTGGTTTGCCAGTCTTGGGACAAGGTTCAGCCATTATACAAGTGACAAGCCTTAGTTTGCCAGTCTTGGGACAAGGTTCAGCCATTATACAAGTGACAAGCCTTAGTTTACCAGTCTAAATAACAAATGGTACCTAAAAACCCCTGGCTTCTGTGAATAGCGTAACAGCCTAGTGGATAAGACGCTTGCCTAGCAGTCATGAAGGACCAGGTTCGAGACCCAGCAAATGCAAAAAAAAAATTAGTTTCATCGATCCACCTGATTTCTCTGTGTACAAATTTATTTCCATATGTTACCATCCCGCACATGTCTACTAATATTTTTTTTTTTTTTAATTTATTTTTAATAAGCATAGGTGCTTATTTAGCAACAATCTTGGCACAATACTGGCTCTCGATATTGGGCCAATACTTAGATGCAATCTTGGCACAATACTGGCATTGGTTATTGGGCCAATACTAAGATGCAGTCTTGGCACAACACTGTCACTCAAGCTTGGCTGGGTGTTATCATTTCGATGCTTAGACAGACTTGGGCCAAGCTTGGATTTCAAGCTTTCCCCAGAGTTAATAAGTCTTGCGCCAAGCCTCGGCCAAGCTTGGGCCTATTGTTACTTCCTATAAGGGATTGTCAACTCCAAAAATTAATAAATTAATAACACCAAAATACCATTCGGGCATTACATATTATTCGATATCGTTTATTACTCTTGATCTCTTTAACGAACATATCATTAGCAATTATACATGTACTTTGATAAAATATCGTTCTTTTATTGTTACTTAAACCATTATTTGTTAACAGAAAATAATGAACATCAATAATGTACAAGGGTAAATTAGATTATCATAAGTAATTGGAAAAAATAATGAATATTCAATAAGTTTTATAGTAATTGATTTATTGCAAGTTAACAAGGATACAATTTGTTCTAATACAATTACTAATTAAATGAATGAAATTAGTGTAATTAATCCCGGCATTTAATTTGAATCAAAATTTTACTTTGTCTTGAAACTGCAGTAATGAACGCTGAAAAAATCTGAATGTGCACACCACTCTGAACAACAATCCTCATGATTGTCACACTTGAAAAATACAAAATTTATTATTTATAACTTTTTAAGATCTTTAAAGCATCATATTTTAAATATTTATTAATAATATTTACCGTGCCCAATATTGGGGCGCAAGCCTCGGCAGTCTTCTCCATCATGACAATAATTACGAGTAATGCAATGAATGCGAATATTACTTTCGACATTTTGTAATTATGGGTTCCTTGGATTTTTGTATCTATTAATTTAAATATGAAGTGTGAAATTATAATTTAAAAATACATACAAAACATTAATTATCAATACTTTGATTTAGCATCAATTATATTTGATATTGTTTTAAAATAATCACCCCATGTGAATAAATAACTTACCGGATATTGCAGTACTACTGTTGGTTGTGTATGTTCAACGATTTTTGACTCACTGCTTTCAGAAACGGGTGAATTCCTGCATTTATACTGAATTTTCATGGTCATGAAGATAAATATCACAATAATAAATTCTGAACTTGACTTATAAAATCTCAAAGTTCAAATGATACGGATTCATTTGATGATGATTGCGATTATTATATAATATTTATTACGCATAACAGTTTTCCTTATATTTAAAAAACAAAGTATATGCATTTAAATACTTAGACGTCTTGCAAAATGTAAGATGATAGCTCAATAGCTACTAATTTATTATATTGCACACCTCAAGAGCGAAAGCGCTGAGGGTGCTTTTATGATCGCTCTAAATTTTTTGACTATTCACTCACATTAAATTTTTTTTTTATTCATATAATTTGATCATGAATAATAATTAATGAATGATAATGATGATTTATCAATAAAACAATGAAAGATAGTGACATGATAAGCTGGAAAAATAATATTATTTCACTAAAGTAAGTTTTTGACAAAAAAAAAATTAAATGTTGTCTACTTCAAAAAATAATGAATTAATGACACTAAAATCCCATGCAGGACCTGACTGAGTCGTGTGCGCATATTAGTCAGGTCCCGCACAGTAATCAGTGTGGTGCTGCACCACAATCGAGCATTTTTTTCCAGCATTGTACTGAGTCGGGTGCCGAACAATAACCAGTCGGGTTCCAATCTTTCCGTGTACGGAGAAAATTATTTATATTGTAAAACAACAAAGAATCGAAATGCATGCTCAATTTATTATTTTCATTTATTAATCGATAAAAACAATAACAAATCGTCATGTAGGCTCGTGTAGTCTCAATATTCTGACTCGAGTTATTATTTTACTTTGTCTTGACACTGTAGTATCGAAGGCTGAGAAAATCTGAATGGGCACACCACATTGAACAGCATTCGTCATGATTGTTACACTTGAAAAATATTAAATTTATTATTTATAAATTTTTAAGATCTTTAATGCATCTTATTTCGAATATTTATTAATAATATTTACTGAGCCCATTAATCCAGTGCAAGCCTCTGCAGTCTCTATCATGACAATCATGACGAGTAATGCAATGAATGCAAATATTACTTTCGACATTTTTCAATTATTGGTTCCTTGGACTTTTATCTTTTATATCTATTAGTTTAAATACAAAGTATAAGATTATACTTTTAAAATACAAAACCTATTAATTATCAATACTTCGACTTAGCATCATTTAAATTTGATTTTGTTTTAAAATAATAACTTCATGTTAATAAAAAACTTACAAAAAAATACCGTACTACTGTTGATAGTGTATGTTCTGTGATTTTTATTTCACTGTTTTTGGAAGGGATGAATTCCTGCATTTATACTGAATCTCCAAGGTCATGTAGAAGAATAACAAAATAATAAATTGTGAATTGTACATATATAAGGGAGGGAGGGGCAAAAGGGGGTACTTAAGGAAATACCAAGTTTTCGAGGACTCAAATACGCTAAATATTTTTTTTTTTAATGATATTCAAAGTAAATAGAAGAAATTTTCAGTTACCGTTGAAAAAAAAAATTTTTCATTTCCGCGGGCAAAATGGGGTACCCCCTAAAAAAGGTATAAAAAAAAAAAATTCTGGATTTTAAACGAATTTTATTAACTTGAATTTTTTTTCGAGTAATTTACATGAAGAAAAATTATATTTTACATGTTTATTGGCTTTAAACAATAAAATAATAATTATTTCAGTGCACCACGTGGCGAGAGGGATATATTGATTTTTATCCCCACCATATCGACTTACTCTCCCTTCGGTCGATATTTTTGTACAATATATACGCGCACATGTGCTTCTAACTGAAATGAAAATATCGATTAAGTACATAAAATTCAAAATAATTTTCAAAACATAAACATAATAAACAATAATATCAATAATTCATAAATAAATCATAATTAAATAATTAATCAAAATAATATAAATAATTATATAATAAAATATTATAATAAATAAATGCGCTTTAATAGCTAGGAGGTGTTGTTAGATTCACGGCGAAATGGGAAAGCGCGCGCAGCGATTCACGTTTGAATCGCTACGTGACAATTCTAATTTTTCCAGCTTTTCATGTCACTATCTTTCATTATTTAATTTGTAAATTATCATTATCATTAATAAATTAATATTTATGATTAAATTATATTAAAAAATAACCTAACAAAAAAAAAAAATATAATAAACTGATAGTGATTGAGTAATCATCTTACAAGTTGCAACACATCAAAGTATTTAAATGTGTATACTTTGGTTCAATAAATCAAGGAAAACTTTTATCCGTAAAAAATATTTTACAGTAAACACAATTATCATTAAAAAATCCGTATCATGTGAACTTTAAGATTTTATAAATACAGTTCACAATTTATGATTGTGTTATTCTTCTAAATGACCTTGAAAATTCAGTATAAATGCAGGAATTCATCCGTTCCAAAAACAGGGAAATAAAAATCGTAGAACATTCACTATCAACAGTAGTAGGGGAAGGGGGGGGGGGCAAAATGGGCCCCATATGAAAAAAATTTCCAAATCCTCAGTTTTTTTAACTTGTTTTTACTCCCTTGCCAAGTACTTGACCTTAATTTGTTCTGTCCATTAAAAATAAAAAATTTTTAAAACTGGGGCAAAATAGGCCCCCTCAAAAAACTTTATAATGTGAGTTTTTCAGCTTGTTTCACTTTTTTTTCCTTCTGCTGAGTTTTTGGTGTTATTTTGCTGTGTCTATTAAAATTAAAAAATCCTGAAAAGTTGGGTAAAACGGGCCACCAACAAAACTCAATGTATGTTTCTCGTTTGTTTTGAAACTTTTTGCTATGTATTTAGGATAAAAAAGAGTTGATAGTGAAGATTTGGACCTTAAAATAACTTGATTCAAAGTTTTCTGTTGGATTACTATTCGATCAATTCGAAAAAATTGAATTCTAGCTAGTAATGCTGTTGAACTCGTGACCTAATTTGCCCCTTATCATAATTCTTTAATCATTTCTGTTAAAAATATTTTAGGAACCCGTTTGGCTAAAAAAATTTTGGGGTAACCATTTTGGCTCAGTGGCCCATTTTGCCCCTCCCCTCGTCCCAAACACTTTTTACGTTAAAAATTTTGGGGGTCCATTTCCCCCCCCCTTCCCCTACTGTATTTTTCGGTAAGTTTTTCATTAACGTGGGGTTATTATTTTAAAACAAAATCAAATTAAATAATAGGAATTACTATCTAGTTATGGTAAAACTTTTTACCATCAATCCGATAGTAGTGAATATTATCTAGATGATTGTATAATTCATCTAGATTGTAACATTCACCATATTTATAATAATTGTAACGATCCTGTATGTTAACTAGAGTTAATTATTATTATTATTATTCTAAATAGTTATATTTAAAATCCAGATGGTAACAGTTACCGTCAGAAATTGTAATAGTTACCATCGAAGGTAAGTAGAATTTAAACATTTTTTCATAGCATTCAATAATATTAATTGCCATCCTTGATAGTAAATATTATCATCTTGATAGCAAATATTATCACCTTGATAGTAACTGTTATCATCCTGATGGTAACTGTTACCATCCCGACATTATTAATTCTATTAAAAAATACTATAACACTAACTATTTTTGCACTAAAATTCTAGATGATTGGAATAAAAAATTTAGCATAATAAACACAATTACTTAATTTTCTCCGTATACATGTATTAGTCAAAAAAATTGTATACTTTTTAACTTGTAGTAAATCAGTTAGAATACTACTTATCGAACATTTATCATATATTTTAGAATTCCTTACATTAATTTAATACTCTCTTCTTAATTATTATTGTCTATTGTTTACTCTTTCTAAGTAAAAGTTATTTAATTTATTAAATAAAGGAACAATATTCGTTGATGGAAAACCGATAATTATTGGAATAAAAATCTCATTTTCCAGAAATAAAAATGTTGATGAATATTTTACCGAGACGGTAATTATTTTTTAGATATTATTTCATATCTTACTAATAACCGTATTGATAATATTGCCGTAATAATAATAATAATAAAGTATAAATAAAAAAAAAATATTGAGCGTGTTTTTCAATCACGTGGATTTACATTTTTAATTTCCGCCCTCGCAGAAGATTACCCCACACAGTCTCCCCCACAGCAGTTTAATTAACTTTCCTCTACTCCTTATATCGGCGACTTTCTTGGTCGTTTTCTTTAGACACCGTCTCGCCTCGATACGCCAAGTGACTTCCGTTTATCGACGATTTTTCAATTAGACGGGCGTAAACGAAGGTAAATTAATTGTTACGTCTCGGGCGTGCATAACGATTGGAAAAACATTATTATTTTATTTTTATTTTTCTCCAATAGATGTCTATTGGGAAAACAGCTCACCGTTCTATCTCATTGCAAGTTTTATCGAGAGAGTCACAGGCTTTTCTGCTTGCGAAAGTAGAAAGATTCTTTTCTCGCGAAAGAGTATCCTCAGTATCTTGCATATTGAACAGCCGCTGCATCAGCTGAAGACCGCAATATACTAAAGTGATTGCTTCTACCTTCTTCTTCGTTTTCCATTTTCTATTACTCCAACCTTTTCTTCCCCCATTTCATATCATCCCTTTCATTTTTTTTTATTTTTTATCTATTACATGTTAAAATTCACGTGTCTTTAAAATTAAAATCAAAAATTTCATTTTACTGCAAAATATAAAACACGTCTGCAATAAAAATATACGTTAAAAGAATAAATTGAGATTTAACCTAAAAGAAGTGACGAAGGGATTTAGTATGCGGTAACAGGTGCACAAACTTGATGGAATATATAAGTACATATTCGGCGGATCGATTTATCAAATGATCTAACCCAAAAATACTTTCACCCTTTGCACTTTCTTCCCTATACGTCTTTACGGCGGTAGGGTTTATAAAACCCCTGTCTGCAAAGTTCGTCTATCCAGTAAAATAAATTACTCGTAAAAATATATTACGCATTTGCATTGAGCCTAGTCATTAATTTATCAGTTGATTAAAATGAAAAAGGAAAAAAAATACATCTATATAAATAAACGTCAAGTACTAAAAAAGTGCTGCTCGTATGTCATTATTTTCTGGCTGGATGTACGCATAGGACAGTTAAATGTTGTCAAATTCCAGTTGGAATCAAGCGGTGTAGATACCACAACTACTCTCTTTCTCGCTATCTATCTATCTCTTGTATGGTCGCTGACAATGGAGAGCCTGCGGCGGCGTAAAATTCACTGAAATTTCGACATGCCCACGCGCGTTAGCAATCTGGAAAACGCAACGATCCGTAACACCGCACGCGGGGGATGAGCACACTGGTCGGAGTTCAGCGAGTCAACCCTTCTAGGCCTTTGAACTAAACAGGGTTCGATTGCCAGTACTTTTTTTAAAGCACACTGACACTAAATAAAAGGCCAGTTAGCATATATGTGTATATATTTAATATATAGACATTGGGTAATAGAGATGCGTATATAAAGTAAATATGGAACATCAACGCCGGTATCGTTTACCGAGAGGCCATGTTGCGGCGTGTAAATATGAACGATTAGCCTGCCATCGATCATATACCGCGTGACGCAAGGGGGCTTACCGGAAACGCCAGACGGGAGAATATGTGTGGCGTGCGATCCAGTGACTCGAGCCATGCCATTTTCATCAGACGATACACACCTGCGGCTTTTAATTGTTCATAAATATAAATCCCCAAATACACCATTTAGTTAACTTACTATGGATTTTCATATGATATTTTCTTATCTTTTTTTCAAAAAAAGAGTTATAAATTTTTGTAATAATTATACTATGAATATTTAGCTTCTGTACATAAAGACGTCATTTGATTTGGCTTAGGAAATACTTATTATAATTGCTGTAATCTATGTCTATTTATTATTAATAAATCAGGCGACCTCATTAAAGTCGGACAACCTTGAGTAAAAAAAAAAGATTCAAAACAATTAATAATGATTAAAAACAATTCAATTTTAATGCTATATAGATATACAGGTATTTGTTGACAATAGCGACTCCACGCATTTTCCAAAGTTCCAAGTGCTCACACATCAACGATCTATAATTAAACTTTTTCCACGTGTTCTGCTACACGGCGGAAAGAATTTTCTGTATGTATTTATGTCTTTAACACAAGATATCTATCCGAACCTTGTAACTAAAGTGCGCAAAATTGATAAAAAATGACACAAATTATGCTAATTTTTCAAAATAAATTTAATAAATTTCTAATAAATACAAATAATTAATTTTATTAATACCGTAAGATGGACGGTGGCGATAGAAAAGTCTAACTAAAAGTTACAGGGATTCTTTGAGCTCTTGTATAGTGAGAATTGGCATATTTCTGTTATTTCAATACACTAACGGTGTACAACAGCTCACCTAGCATTTTGTTGCAAGTAGTTTGGACGGTATCCGCCTTCCTTTGCTAGTATAGTGTCTGGCTGAAGCCCACAACACAGTTTTATGCCGGCTCGTACTAGTAAGAGATGTAGTCCAAGGCAAGTGTACGGTAACATAGCCTTACTGACGAGTCCGTTAACGTACTCAGGACGAAACTACAGAAATTATGGCAAATAGGCATATATCTTAAGTTTTGGTGGTTGACTTAAGAGTCAATACATAGATGAAAAAGAAAAATATGTCAAATGGTGCAGGGTAGCACGGAACAGAAAAATTTCAAACTAAATCTGTAAATCAAGCTAATTTTATACCTTTGGTATACACGTACAATTTATTAATGCTTAAATAACACCTAAATAAGCAAGTACATCTTTAATCCGCCGACAAATGCCGGAGAATGAAACAAGTCTCTTGGCAATTTGAATATTTTTGGATTTATGCTTGATATAAACAGGTGGAGCCGTGATTCTAAACTATTACCGATATACATTCATTATGGAGTAAATCATTTTTTTTTTTAATCAGGGAAGCTACAGAAACTAGATAAATAAACATAAAATGTATACCTCTAGTTAAAAACCTTGATTGGTATCGAGTGAAACTTGAGAGCACCTCTCATAAACGTTCCGATCGATTCCAATTGACTTTCAATCAAAATCAATCGGTTTCAATCGAAGTTTTCAATTAGGGACTATAAGATTTATTGTCCTACCAAGATAGATTTAGTATTATATTTTATTGTCACTCTCTTTTCAGTAACATATTTTTTTTTAATTTTAAAAATAGTTGAAATTTATAATCAGCTTTCGCACTTTTTACATAAATCGTGTCATACATTTTTAATGAAACTGAAAGTGCTTATTGTCCGGTGTGTGACGTTAGCCTTATTATCTTCTCAATTAAAAAATCAATCATTCAATGATGTTATATAAAAAATTCTATATTAATAAATGACGGAAGCCATTACCATAAGATTTTGCAAACTCTAGAGAAAATTTTCATGGTAGAGTTTCTACTTTTAATATCCCATAGACATTAATTTTTTTTGGATAATAATTTTTTACAAGATATGAAAACTTCTTTGGTTTTGACTTGCTTCTAACGAAAATCAAATTTCTCACAAAATTGGTCTTCTGGTAAAAACTTGAAATTTATAGTTATTCAGAAACTGGCAGTTTTATGTTTAGATAGTCAAATTTCTCGTTATTTGGTGGTTTTCACCAAGAATTGCTATTTTCTTTGTAACTATCAACTTTGAATAAATTTTTATTAGGTCTGTTTTGTAGAAAATTGAATTTCCTACGAAATTTTTATGATAAAATTTATTTTTACCCTGAAAAAGTAATAATATCTTGAAAAATTTCATTTTTCAGAGCAAAATTGCAATTATCTGAGTAACTATCAACTTTACGTAATTTTATTATAGGACCTTTTTTGTAGAGAATTAAATTTCCGATCAAAATGTGTTAGAAAAAAAATGTTAAACAACTTCTAACTTTAGCGGGATTTGGTGAGTCTAAGATATCGACCTAAAATTTTTTTTGATTTCCGAAAAATTTTTTTTTTGTACGAGGAATAATATTTTTGGTATTAATAATGAAAATTAAAAAAAAGCGGATTTTCGGCCCACCCTACTGATTAGTACATTATTTTATAAGGCTTTATATCTAGGACAATCTGGATTCATAGGAAATAATCTTGTGTTAAAAAATAATATGTATTTATTACGACAAAATCCTGAAGAAACAAATTCATTATGGGTACCACTTTGTCACAATAATCATTACCAAAATTCGTTTCTAGTAACAGGTATTAACTTCTGGAATTCCCTACGAAAATAACATCTGCTAAAAGCCTGAGTATTTTTAAAAATCTATGTTATAAATATTTAATGCAACTAGAAAAAGGATAAGAATTAACTAAATTTACATACGTAATTATGTCTATAATTGGTTAGTCTTATTGATTGAATATTATATGAGCTGCTGGCGTATCTTTCTTTTATGTAAACGGGCTCTGACGGAATTAATTCTAGATTCGTTATTATTTGTACACACAAAAAAAAAAATTCTCGACTGAAGGTAAATATTCTTGATCCAAGAAAATTTTTTTAGAGACCTAAATTTTCTCAGATAAAGTAGACATCTTCTCCAACCAAGACGAATTCTCTTGGCTCAAGAAAATCTTGACTTGGTTCCCGAAAACGTTTGTCTTCAAAAACATTTTCTTGACTCAAGATATCTGTTTTTTCTGTGTACTAATTTTGTAAATAAAAATAAATAAATAATTATAAGATATGATTATTTGTTTAATATTTTAAATCTAAAACATTAAATTGATCATAAAAAAGCTATAGCGCCGAAAATTTAATTAATAGCCAGCAAAGCGAGCGGGAGTATTGCTAGTTCACATTATAAAATCACATTATCGATTTCTATTAGCACTTTGAATTATTTTAAATAATTTCAATCAACGCAGAATATTATCTATTAGCCGTAAATTATTGGTGTACATAGTTTGATTTAATTAGCATAACGTAGAGATTAAATAAATATATTAAACACAAAATATTCTATTTTATTAATTACGTTTATTATTACACAAGAAGAATAATTAATTTAATATATTTATCCGACCCAAACAAAACAGTCATTATTCTATATTATCATTTGGTTAAAATCATTATATATTATTCGAATGGTATTTCCCACATTATTATTAATATCTTATTATTCATTGTGATATTCCATTTGTATAATACTTTAATGCTATAATATATTTAAATCAAAAAAATATTATTTATATAATATTATATTCAGCTAAAATATGTGTGTGTACATAAATTTATTTATTTATGATTTACCGAGTAATTTATTTTTAAACTATTATTTTTGTCGTTATGATTCTTTAGACATTTCAAATAAAAACTGTCAAATTTATCTGACCTACAAGTGTAAAAAGTAAAAAAAAACTATGTTACGTAAATATATAAAGCAAAAACTTGAGCGTGATGACACTAATAACTGATGGATTGTCATCAATCAAGATAGATAGTGAAGCTTGAAATTACAAAGCTCACGTGTTGCTACGTTATAAGAGATTTACTTAGTCTACATATAATACTGCTGTTTTCTTCATCATGTATATTTACATATATATGAACATGTGTGTATGCGAGTAATTCATCGCGGTTTTATATCGCGCGAAAAAAATAAAACCAGGTGGCAAACCCGTTGGGAAACTGACGATCGAACACTTGTAATGCACCCCCTCGCGAGATCTCACCCATACACATTGTACATACATACATTACATATGTGTTGCATCGATTTTTTTTTTTTTATTTCCAGTAAACTCTCGCGCGCTTTGCTTATCGAATCCCGCGATCACCGAGCAATAAAAGTCTCTGCAAATCATGCGACACGCTATCGTTTTACCCGCCCTCATGCGGCACCTCTATACTCGCAACTTTTTTCTTGTTTTTATTTTATTTTTTATTTTGAATGACCACCCGTCATAGTTGTGCTGCAATGTGTATTACATTATTACTGAGTATACCTTTTTACCGTTACTCATTTGTAAGTCAGTAGTTTTAGAGTCTGCAATTAGCACGTTTAAATAATTACGTGAGGCCATTTTTGCTGGTACAGTCTAGAGTCCAAGTAATTTATAGGATAAGTTGCTTGTCACTTGATCTAAAAAATACAGACATCGTAATAAAATTTTCCTTTTAGATTTTTTTGTTATCTTTATTACTCTATGTATATTTTTATTGTTTCCAACAAACAATCAATGCAAATAAGTAGAGTTGACATTTAAATCTTTTTCTTCACCACAAATTACAGCAATGAAATTTCAATGCAGCAGTATCAGTATCACTTGGTTATACTGAATGTTAGGTAGAGTACACAGTGAGGCGATTATTCAGCCAGCAATACTCAGCCGGAATATTAAGTAATCCAAGAGAGGGTGTCTGGTATGAAAATAGAGGGATTCTACTGGGTATAAATGCTCCTATCTCTCTCAATCTCTTTAGCTCTTACTCTTTCTCTCTTGATATTACTCGCGACTATTCGTGCGCATTGCGATATACCACGTGAGTATTTATCCATCTCTCTTTCTCACTTTTGGACCCTCTCACGATGGTTGTTTCGAAATGGAGCAAATAAATTTCTCGCATCGTGGCATGCATAAAATCCGTCACTACCGCTGGGGCCAATTGGTTTCGTTGGCCATTGGAAAACAAACCTACCGTTCCTATATGAACACATGCACATTTTCTCTACCACTCATTTCTCCTCTGACCCCGCCTATATTGTTATATCCGTTTAATTCGCTTTGCGATTATCATTCACGAGAAAATACTAGATTTAATATATTTATATCCCTGTATACATTGATACAAAGTGCGGGAAGCAAAAAGGATTTATCGCGGATGCTTACCTACACTGTGGATTTTCCCAGGGCACTTGCTGCCGGGAAAATAACATAGAGACAAGACTATCTGTACGTATGTATGTATGTGTGTGGGTTTGGGGGGAAGGGGGTGAGTGAGTAGGAAAGAAGAAAATATATAACATTGTAGAAACATAGTAGTGCGTATATGTTATACTCTCTCTGTCTGTACGGTTGGATAGCTTTTGTTAGCATTGGCCTGCGGGTACGATCGTAATTGAATCCCTGGGTTTCGAGTGCGAGCAAAGCGCGCCCACAAAAGCGGTCAGCCAGTGTTACTAACATTTTATGAACGAGAGCTGAATGTATGTCGGGGTGAGAAGGCCACACTGCTGGAAACTAATTATATCGAGGAATCGCGTTGTGAGAGAAAACAGGAGGAATTGCTAAAATGAGAGTAGATTGCAGAATGGTATGAGAATAGGGAAAGGGTAAATACGTTCAGAGTAAGAGAGAGTGTCCAGAAAGAGAAAGAGAGGAAAGGATCCCAGTGAACAGGGCGTATGATAGGGAGGACTTTAATTACAATCAAGCTCACTCCAGTTACCCTCCCGCGTTCATACTACTGCCAATGCGTCCCCTAAAATGTTACGCCTCGCTAACTGTACGCTAAAAAAAATATTTAAAATTACTTGATGATTACTCGCTACGAAACATCCGCCGTGTGGCTGATGATCAACTTGATTACCAAGTTTTGCAATTAAATCGTTAAATTCCCGTCGATAAATTGTCACAAGTGATTAAGAAAGTTGTGAAAATAATTTTTATCAGCTTGGTTTATTTAACCTCAACTTTATCGTCTAACACTTGACAAAAATCTCAACTATCTACTCCGTAATTTCTATTTCAATTAATTTTCTCACGACTATTCAATTAATAAACAGTTGCGTGACTTTTTAATTGAATTCAATTAAAATAACATTTTTTTTTTCATTTTTCATTGAATTTATTTAGATTACTTTCATTTATTGTTTATCTCATCGAAGACTCGATCACGACTTGCGGGAAGATCGTGGCTACAGCGATGGCGTATATCTGCCGGCTTGACATAAATTATTAATGCGCCCTGCAGAGCGCGATCGCGCGACCTCTACGTGGCTCTATATCTATATGTGTACTTACATACAATAATACATTAACCGGTAGATTGGACGTAGATTTTTGTCACGGCCAAGCAGTTTATATGCTAGTGAGAGAATGGTCAAAAAAATGAACTTAATGCGAGGGCAAATTCAAACGATTACGTGCAGAAAAAAAAACTGAGAATTTCGTACAATGAAAACATGAACGAATAATAAGTAAATGGTAGTAGATAAAATCTCATTGGTCTTTCGCTTTACCGATGTAGCGGTTTCAGTTTTTTTATTTTTTTTTTTTTATGGTATTTGCCTTTGTCACATTTGCGGAAATCATTATTGTTTATTTACCCACGTCCTAATATTTTACCAATCATTTCAAGAGATTAATTTTTTATCTTACAAAAAAAAATATTCGCCTGACTACAAATAATAGATAGAAATTGCTTAGAATAATAAAACGATAAGTGTTATTTGCTTAAGACAAATATTGACCGGCTTTTTTTTATTTGCCTTTTTTTCTATTGAATCAAATTATGTTTCATGTTTTATTGAAAAATAAATTGTTATAAAATTGCTAAAAATTCTATATTTTTGAAAGCGCTATAGAAATATCATCGTCATCATTTATGAAATGATATAAATTTAACAGAAATATCTTACTTTTATATGATGATTTTGCAAAAGTAACGGTTTCATTTTCGTAAACGATTCAAATACATCGTAATAAATCCTCAAATCGAATCAAATTTTCTCGTTCACTCGAATTGGTCGCTTTTATTTTACGATGAGCTTGATGTGATTTCGCCACGGTCAGCTTATAAGTTTTCGATACAATGAATCCTTGCCTTTTACTTGATTTTTTCTTCACTTATTATTTTTTATCTGATTGCTTTATTAGAATTTTGAGCTTCTTTCTTCGTAAATTAACGGCTAAATTGGACGCACAGAACTCTTCCACTCAATTAATTGTAGAAATTTTCATCATAAAAATTCTTTGTCAAGTATTTTGATTTATACTGAAATTCATTCGAGGACACTTGAAATTATCCATGTCAAGTACTATAAAGAAGAAGCTTATAAATTTCCTTTGTTTTATTTAGCAACATTTTTCCAATGAAACGAAGCATAGCTCGATTCCAACGAAAAGAAGGAAAAGGAGGATGAGAAGAAATGGGTTCAAAGCTGAAAGTAACGATGAAAAATGGTTGCAATTAAAATTCTTTTAACACGAATAATTGAAGGAAAATTGTGAAAAGGTACCAATCAACCTAGAATAACGATAAGAGAAAGTAGGTAAATGAGTTACAGTCGTTGAGAATTAAATAAAAAATTAACATAAAATAAAAAATATAAATTAAACTAAATATTAACAATGGCAATTAATAGCACTTGATGGCAATATTTTAATTGATTTATATTTAATTATACAGCAGCGGAAAATAGTCGATAATTATATTACATTTAAAATTATAATTTCCAAGTAATTTCATTAAAAAATTTAACTTTTTAACAAATTAAACTTTTTTTTTATGCTGCACTCAATAGCCCGTTGATTGATTCCTTGCAAATCAGAGGGGTTTCATGAATTGGTTTCATTTTGACTGCATTTAATTTTGCCTCGTTTACTCTCGTATTGAGAATTGCATCGACTATCGATTGACAATATACATGGGTCTCTGGAAATGACTACCCAACTCTTGTGCATTGCCTTCCAGCAGTATTGAATAGTGAATCGCGTTCTTTTTTCTTCCGTCAATATCCACCAGCAAAATCAAAAGACGAAAATAAAAAAAGAATACAATAATAAGAAAATACAAGAAGAAAAGCTTTTCATCGGTATAAAAGATAACACCGAAGTTGGTATAAGATATCTTATACTCCAGTGTTGGGAATTCCTTGTCGTCGGAAATCCTACGTTAGTGTACATATAGTTGAACCAACAGCTTCTGAATGTACGGACAAACTTCCCCATCGCGCCGCCCCTTGGCGCGTAGCCGTACTGAGATTAGCTCTCCGGCAACTTTGATTGAAATATGTTTTGCCACTGTTTACCGTCTACGTGGATTTATCCAGCGGACCGTTATTGCCCTGAAGCCACCACGTTTCATGGATAATACCAAGCCGGAAAAGGAGGTAGCAGAGGACGTGGAAAAAGAGAAGAATTAAATGATAAAGATAAAGTTAAGGAACAAGTATTGAAAAGAAAAGGAAAAACCAATGGCCCCTTATTTCTGCGATACTGCTTTCTTCATGATGGCAAGTGGGCTGTAGCTACCATCGACTTACTGGCGAGTAATCGTGATCGTATACGCATTTCTTTTCATAAAATGATACTCGCTTGGCTGAAAGTACACAAGGGGCTGAAAAGAAAAAAAAATAGTCATAATAAAATCGAAACACACTATATTTTCACCCTCGCGATCGTTCATGTGGAATTCGATTGTTTTATTATACGATCTTCATATATATATAGTATACCAAGACGGCAGTCTTCAAAAGTTTCAATACTTCCGGTTTCTCAATAAACTCATCTTAACTTTCCGGATTTCATTTATACGCAATTTTTATTGCTCCAACAAGTTGCCAAGTACATCAATGAAATCTTCAATATAAGTACTTATAAAAAAGAACATGAAATAATAAAATTGTAATTTTCGTCTCGTAAAAGTATTTACTTTTTCAGAACTGTCAATCCTATTATATTAAATACTACCATTATATATAAGAAGTATATTAATATAACGGATTGTAGACAGGTAAAAAAAAAAAAATTAATAAACAAAAAACTACAATCAGTCACTCATTCGAGTCCGCAAACGAGTTTTGCTGTTTTTTTCAGTCCGTACACATCACTGGGCAAAAAATCCAAATGATCACTCTTCCTCCCTCTCTCTGTCCCAATGGAGAATGAACTCTTCAGTTTGTATCTCGTTTTTATCCTCAGGGACCTCCATATTAACTATTCGAGCGACAATATCACTCTATGACTTTTCCTCAGAGTTCATTTTTATATATTTTTTTATTATTTGTTTTGTTTTCCTAATTTTTTTTGTTCTTTTGTTTTTTCATTTCATAGTTTTTATTTATATTCGAAGCTTGTTGTCACTAAAATGCCAGGATATCCGGGTGGACTGTTGGCCTCTTTCGAGACCGAGCGAGATTAATTAGTTCCGCGTTCCGATATTCATGAACAAATTATACTGAAAGTCCTGTTTCAACCACACACGAACAATTCAACCACCGGATATTATACAGAATTGTTTGGTGACGTTATTTAACTTTACATATCCGTTAATCATTGATATTTAACACATTAGATGTTATTTTTAATATTTGGTACGATATGAATATTATGAATAATTAATTAAGACTGTTTTTAATTCATGAAATGTCGTCGGCATAGACCGTTGATAGATCTTATTGAAGAACCAACTGAATTTGTCGTCTGAGACACGCCTAATTGTTCGCAAATCCACACCCTATTCGTCGGCGATGAGACAAGTGGACGAACAATAGCAGGAGCAATGGTAAATTGAGTGAGAGAGTGAGAGACAGAATCCCATCAGCAGAATGAAGGGACACCGGAGTAGTAGCATTGCTTCAGGGATCTATGTAGTTCTTGCTTAACAAAGCACCATCATGTACATATATAGCTGGAACTTGGGGGTTAGCGGAAGACACCCTTGAGCCTTGAGCTCTCTTGACTTCCGGACACTGATATAGAAAAAAATGAAAGTTTTGAAAAAGAACTAACTCGTGCATACAAAGCAAGCTAATAAGCTCGATAGTACCCCGGAGCTGTTTCAAGAACTTTATTCCTTCTATTTCACTTTTTCTTTTTATTCGAACTGCTCATTGTCAGCCTCCAACTTGTCAGTCTCAATATTCCTTTCAATCGAGTCGCAACTTATTTTTTTTTCTTATTCTTCATTCTCCCTCGTTCCATGAATTCTGCGATTAAATATTGCCTCACTGGAAAATAATAATAAAAAAGTTCTCGAGTCGAATCAATACTCATAACGCTTTAGCTATCGTTTATTATAACTGCCAACTGAAGATTTTTTCATTTATTTTCTCTTTTTTTTTTAACGATCGGACAATGAATATTTAACGAACGGGATCATTGTCTTACTATTGCGACATTTAAATTTTACAAGTGTAATCATTTATCTATCTTACCGAGGATACCTCCTTCAATTATATACGAACAAAGAAAATATACACAAGAGCTAAGTCATGGTCTGTATTAGCTCACATAAAAGTTGTCGACTCACTTAAACTTCAATCCTTTCTAATAATAGATCTTCACTTTAATCATTAGATTACATTCCATTGAACTTGAAATTAATTCTGAGCGCATTAAAACGAACACAAATATTTCTATTGGAGAATGGAGAGCAGGAAGACTCCTTTTAAGGATCTTATTAGTTTACTATCAAAGTAACTAGCACATTTTATTACGGTCAACTAAAACAGAGGTTTTTCGTTATTTATTTCAACGGTCTCGAAAGCTTAAAAAAAGAAGACTTCATGGCCTTCCTCTAAAAAATTGAAAAACACATTTTTTTTTTTATTTAAGAAATTGAATTGAAAAAAAAGGCTATTCGGCAACCGAAATGGAAGCAGATTTCTCATTATTTCTTTATTTCAAAGTTTTGAGATTAAATTGAATTAAAAATTATTTTTTTTTTACATTTATATTAAATTTTGAGCTCAAAAATCGCCAAAAATAAAATAATTTGAAAATTTAAATTGCCACCTTTTCCTCAATACTCAACGACTTTAAAAAAATTTTGAATTTGATCAGGATAATTGCCTCAAGAATAAGTATATCAAATTTCATAATCATCCGTAGAAAACTTTCAGACATAATAATGACATTTTTATCAAAGCACAAAAATCTATCATGTAACTTCGAATCTTTGTTAAAATGCGAGAAATTATCGTAACATAAAAAATTAATAAAGTAAAATATTCCTTATTCAAGAAGGCTAGATGTTTCCGTTCAAAAGTTTTTTAAGAAAAAATTGGCAGAAGTAGCGTTTTTCGTTAATTTGAAAATTTTAAATCACCATTATTCCTAAACTAATTGACCGATTTTGCAGATCTTTGATCTTAACCGAGCCAATTATTCATAGAATATGTGTGCCAAGTTTCATTAAGATCCGTTTAGAATTGTAGGCGCTATCGGTCCAACAAAACACGTTATATTACATATATTTATATAAACTTTTCAACCAATAGTATTTTTGGAATCTACTCAACGAATTATGATAGACTATAGTGAAACTCTTAATGTACCTGAAGATCGGAACGTTTTTCGCGGAACGAAAATAAGAAAGAAGAAATGAAAAGTAAAAAATCTACTGGATCTAGATTTCGAAATTGTTTTGCACGTCACCCGAAAATGACAGGCCACCCCCAACTACCCCTAAATTCGCCTTTAGGTACAAATTTCATGAATTATTTTCATTTTCGTTGCGTGAAAAACGTTCCGATCTTCAGGTACATAACTCTTAGGAATTCCACCATGAGGACAAATGCAATAGGTAGATTTCTATGAAAACTACTAAAATTATTTTTTATACGTTTATCTTGCCCCGCTAAGTGAATTGACGCTAGGGAACTATTCAGCTCATAAGAAATATGAAAAGGTGAAAAAAAAAAATTTCTGCTTAGAAATTTTTTAAAGGGGTCCATCATGGAATAGGGGTTTTTATCCCTCTGCTACTATTAACATTCACCAGTACTCAAAAATTCTACCGTTATATTTTATAAAATACCTTTTTGCCAGTGTCTCAAGAGCGTGAGCTCATAAAAATAACGTAGCGAGTCGTTTGCACGCAGCGAGGTCGCCCGACGTTTCTTATAGCCTTGTAAACGCGTCTTGGGAAAAGTGAAAGAAAATAAAAACTATCAGACATATCCTTGGGCGCACGAGCTAAAGTACCTTTTCGTTTGCCACGGAAATGGCAGTACCCAACTCGTAAAACCAAGTCGGCTACATGTGATGTCGCTTTATACATACATGTATATACGAACATTTATATATGTATCGATGGTAAAGTGAAAAGAAACGATCATAAAAGCGTTTGATGGCTTACATCCTTTTACCTGTATTTAATAAATAATCTATTCAAAATTAATGAATTGCAATAGCGTATACTCGTCTCAGTACTTCGATATAAATGTCTTTTTCGATCCACTTAAATATTTACATTTATATTATTCATATAGTTACAAGTGATATAAAGATGAAGCGAGGAATTCGGTTGATATTCCGATGATACGTAATTGTATTTCTGACATTCGAAGCGTAGAAGACAAGAGAGGAATTATGGGAGAACACTCTCAACTAATTCAGTGACGCGTGATTCATAGTTTCGCGTCAGTTGGTTGCGACTAGAAGCTCGCCGCAGTTATATACGTGAAGGTTAAAACAAAGATGGGGTGTGAGGGCTAAGTGAGGACGACGTCAAGACGACAACTCTAGCTTTATGAGCAGAAGGAAATCTAGTCGTTATGGTACCAGTTGGTATGGAGCCTTTAGGTTACATCTTCAAAACGAATAGAAGCATCATTGTTGATGAAGTACTAGTTATATCAGTGTAGCGTAGGCTTGATGAAATACCGTGGTTCGTCTAATAAGACCCGACTGGTGTTGTGTATGATGGCACATGGTCTGGCACAAAGGCATCGAGGTGAAATTTCGTAGCCTCTCAGGCGTATATTCGGCAAGTTGCATAGATATATATGTTTTCCTACATAAGTTTCTCGTCATTTTATCTCTCTTATTCATCTTAACTATCTATTTCTCTCTTTCTTTTGCTCCTTTACTTCCTTTATGCCTGATTTTCTTCTCGGAAACGTAAGTTATTTGATTCTACAACTGGCAGCTGTGCCGTACGGTACGCATAATCTTGAAACAAATAAGTGTCTTGAAAGTTTACTTCCATTACATTATAAAATTTATCACTACTACATCATGAACCTTTGACAACTTGTTAGTACCACTAAAATATATTCAAGCTATGAATAATGCTGGTTAAAAATGAATATGAATCTTATATAAGTACAAATCCTAGTAATATACCACTGGTTAGTTAGGACAGTTTGGCATTCTGTGAACAAAAAAATTCTAACTCCTGGTGAAGTAGAATGGAAGCAAGAAAATACATTCTCGGGTCTTTTCCTTCTGAGCTATCTTGAAAGGAATCTACCTCGGAATTCTTTGGTGGCTGAAACTACCCTCTCATACAACTCACACTGCTCTCCTTTACTTGCTTACCCGCTCACTTCATTTTCCTTTATTTTCCTGTCGGGACTAGTCTGTCCCCACATTTTGCCATCTCGTCTTTAACTTTTTTTCTTTTTTTTTCAATGCTTTTATAGCTATATACTCATCTTATTCTTACCCCAAAGTAGTAATACCAACCAAGAGAATAAGAATGAGAGAGAAAAAGATTTTCCCTTTTTCCCTCGGTTAGCTAACGGCAGCCCCAGCTATTGCGAGACGCCCTTGGCGCAGTTGAAATGAGGGTGCGCCGAGCAAATTGATATTAAATGCCGTAGCTGGTCACCTTGTATATTTCTTTATTAACTCCAGCACAACGGGACCATAACAGAAGCCCATTGCTTATGGTTTAACGCGAAACCACACTACCAACTACTCGATTCTCATCTCCCTGTTCACTATCTTCTTCATCTTCTTCTCTGCTACTACACAGTAAAGAGCATTATTTTTATCCTTCTGAAAAATATAAGAAACGGAAAACAAGAAAAAAAGAAAACACTTTGTTAGAATCTACCGTTAGTACTGTACTTTTTTATATCGTTAAACGACCACCTACGCTTAGCATTCGATCTAGTTCAGGTCATCTCATATTTCATGTGACCCCGGTTTTATTGATAATTCGCATCACGCGATTGCTCACGCGAGTAAATTAGACCACTGAACTAAACTGTATATACATTAAAAATATTATTATTAATGTTATTTTATTGATAAAATGTGCAGTAGGAAAATTTTAATGAGACATAATCTCAATATTGAGGGTAAACTACTTCCGGTTAATTAACAGCCACGTGCGTCTCGTTACGAAAATTTAACCCACAAATCATCGCAACCTATTTAGCTGTACAGCCCCTTTTTACTTTGAGTATAAATACTAATTACGCATGGCCGACGAGTTCACATATACGTAGACGTAAATAAATACATACGTATATAAACGGTTGAATAGTCCAGTAAACGTAGAGTACAGATGAAAGCAGAGCTGGGTGCAGGAAAAGAAAGATAAAAAGTATTAAGTCACGAGCCATGTGGATTTAATCGTAATGCGCTTGAGGGTGGCTTAAAATTCTTTTCTTAAAACTTTTTGCCTGTCTTTTTTATTTTTTATTATTCTTTATATTATGAACCCTCGAAATTCGATATGTAGTGCATCATCAAGAGGACTAATGCCTTTTCGTCCACAACACAACAGTCCAATCGTGAGTTACATTTTTCAGTTGAGCTTTTATACATCCGAAGGGGGAAACAGCGATAGAGTAGAGTGTAGTCGAGCTACGAAATTCAATACTTTAAGAAGTGGTCAAAATGGTCTCTTGACCCTTCGAAATAATCTCTTATAGAAACTTAAATTATAACAACTGAGAGAGGGCCTAAAAAATAATAAAGTAAATTAATAACAACAGCAAAAAAATCGAAAATGAAAAATTATTAGATTCAACGTCCAATACAATTTTATCCAGTTGAAATAGACTTTCGTGATTTTACGCTGTTGATTTCTCCGTAAAGTGAATTCGCCTCGTGATCATGAATCATCTCGTATACCGTACACTGTTATTTCTATTTTTTTTTTTTTTTCGATAGTAAATAAATGAAACAACGACATATCGGTAAAACATTTGTCCAGTAAAAATATTTCCTGACAAATACAATAATTTTTAAATTGACGTTGATAAAATATATGAGTAATATTATATTTTTTTTCGGTTATGTTGTAAAAAAAGAAAATGAAATCAAATTCCATAGATCCAACGTAGTTAAGTCACCAACTTGTTGGCTGGATTTACTGAGACATGCAGATTATCCGTTAAGTTTAATGTGGTATTCGGTACATAACAACATAAATAGCAGTAGCAAGATATCGCGCACTTGCTGGTAATCAATATCTTTTTTGCGTCAAACAATAATTGCTGTAGTGAGTAAAGAGAGGTAAAAAAAGGCATGTAAAAGTTGATGCACACAAGGAGTGGAGATGTAGATGAGGCAGAAAGGCGAATATAAATTAATTATCGCACCTCCCGCGTGCTCTGTTATAAATTACGGCCGCGTGCTATGGCTTCAGGATTTATTAACACAATTTGCCTACGTAAAAGGCACTACGGACCAATTACCGGTCGACGGCAGTCCTTGACGCGTGTGGTAGAGGTACAGTGGCACTTCTACTAGCATACACCTTTAGCACCAACATTAAAAAGAGAAAGAGAGTAAATTCAACCAAGTCTTTATATGAAACATGTGCATAATACGAGCTTGGCTATCACGAAAAGCAAAAAGCATGTCAGCTGGTGTCTCGCGACAGAACATGAACGTTAGTAATATTTAACGCGTTTAGGACTTTTCCTCTCTTGCTGGTGCTACTGCTGGTGCTGTTACCTACCGACCCTACTCTTTCCTTTCTACTCCTCTATATAATATTTGTCCAAGTTTTAATGCTTGGCAAAGGAAGCAAAAGCCTCGAGAGAAAGGCATTAGCCTCATTTTCAAGCACTTTCCACCAGCCATTACCAAAGTTGGCCGCGATTAAGCCTTGAACAAGTAACTCCGAAGCTTTTCTCAGAGCGTATAACTTTCTAGAGTAATTCGTATTCAAAGATCCAGTAGGGAAAATATCACCGCTATTCCAGTTTAAATGCCTTTACTATTGATTGCTGGTAATGAAGTCGAGGTTGCTTTAAAAAACATTTTCAATCATATCATATCTCGAGTAGCAATATCTTTAAACTATACTACGTGACAAAAAGTCAAGCATGATTATAATTCTGATACTCGAGAGTCGTGATTAAACTTTGTCGATATAATAAGGGGTGAGAAAATATCCGAGAAGTGTGTAACCAATGAAAAATATAGAGACTGAGAAAAAGAAAGTCTCTTTAGTAATATGCAGGACTAAATATTGAGTAAGTTGGCATGAATAGAGCTCTATAATACCAGGTTCCTGGATACAAGACCGGAGGTTCGTAGCAAGCATATCCGTCCTGTGAGATCAGTGATAAGAGGGACGAATATAGCCCCAGGGTTTCCCTAAGGAATTTCTACGAGGAAGGGAGACTAAAAGGAAGACTCTTTATTTAATATCCCGAGGCTAATGTCAAGAATATATCTATATATTTATACCATTCTGAGAAATAAATTTGATACTACACTTTTTCTTAAACAAAAACTCTAAGACTTCCATTATTAGACACCAGTCACCTGTTTATAAAAAAAAAAAAAAAAAAAGAAAAATTTCAAAAGACATTCAAGCCAGTCGAGAAAGTTTTTTTTAGTTTAATACTTTTTTTTTGTTCTTTCAAATTTTACTAAGACAATTTGTCGTAGATCTTAAAATGAAAATACAGCACTCATAAAAAAGCCCATTTTTAACCGACGTTCTTTTAAGAAATCTCAAGTGACGGTGGAAGAAATTTATACAAAGATCTTGTTCGTTAGACTAAAACTTTAAAACTAATGATTCTCAAACCACTCACATCTTCTCTTTCCCTTTTAAACATAAGCCCTAAATTTTTCTTAGCGTTTGTTTCTTAGCATAAAACTGACGAGCTTTCAAAGTTCTTGATCGCGAAGCGCGTTATTATGCATACGTGCTGGTGGTTATTATGCATATAGAAATACTCTTGTACAGATAACTGGATAAAATGCTAATAAGCGTCGACACGAGGTTCTTGTGCTAAACTCTTACTCAGAGAGACGCTAAGTGGACTGAGGACGCCACCACAAGGAGGCACCTCTGTCGTTATACTCCATGTTCGCTCATGTTGTTATTTTCTCATTGCGCTAACTCGTGCAACGCTGTTTCGTACTCAAGAAATAAGCTCCGGAAATAGTTCACTTGTCTCTGAGAAGTTGCCACACATCCGTAAACTCGGAAACACTTTAAACTCATGCATTAAATACCGTCGAGAGAGCACAAGCCAAGGACCCAGAGACTGATTTCATGCTACTCTCATGTACATATAATCCCAGAATTTCTTGTTCTATGCAAGAAATAGCGTTAACATAATGAAATTTGCATTCGTCAACAGTTTCTTATGCTCGAAAATTTTACATTATACCCTGAATAGTTATTCATTCGTAATCTCTTTTCACATAATCTTGCACTATTTCAAAGAGTTACGTACCAACAACTTTTGCTGTAGATTTATTTTATGAATTATGTTAATTAAAACAAATTCACAAGTTAACTTATTAACTTCATTTTAATTAATATTTTTATATTAATTATGATTTTTACTGAATCAAAAAATAAAATATCGTCAGCTGCGTGAGCTAAAAATTTTTTTAGCCAACGCGTAATTTAACAAGACGGTTATAGTTTTATGAGCTGGTATTTACGTGACGTTGAAGCAAGCACTAAAGTGAATACTCACACGTGCATTTACTTGTACATATTTTATCTACGTATATATATATATATATATATGTTCAGACAAAATATGTTGTACAGTGAAACATCAGCCCTCCGTCTCGCGCGATTACTTCTACGCGGCCTACGTCGACAGGAGAATCGAAACACGACGAAAAATCATGTGACGCGTGTAATGCGGTTTTTATTAAACCCTCCCTCTTTATGTGTCGAGAAACACATACTATGGTATATTTGTATGAAGGATATAGGTATATGTTTTTCATAACTAACATTGCCCCCTTGACACGCTTCAAGACGTACCCTTTGGCAATATTTGTCATTTAGATATAGTTCAAGTCGAACTCTTGTGTTTTCATGAACTTTTTATTTATTTTACTGACTGGTAAAGCTTTTTTATTTAATATGTTATTTCTTTTTTGTTTTAGGTAAGTACCGCTCTACCTCAGGTGCCATTTGAAGACTTTACAATTCACAGTAAGAAAAATTCTTAATCAACAAAACGGTATAAATAACAACTTTTACTTACGTTAGCTTCAAATTACATTTATTTTGCATTTTTCAAATGAATTATTTTAGTACTGAATAACATTAAAAAATAAATTTGATGAAACATGCAAAAAATTTTTTCGATGCTCTGTGACCTTAATTTCTTTTTCACTTTGAAAAAAAAAAAGCTTGGACAAATTAAACCACCGGGATGTAAAATAAATAAAAACCGGAAGCTTTTAATAAAGATTTGTTGATGCAAATTTATTTGATGCAGGTTCACTATGTGAATGTTATACAAAATTCATTTATTTATTTACCAGTGATTTTTATTTATTTCTTCTGTCATTAAAAATGAAAATATTCATTTCGACCTTTATATATTTTCTATGCTCAGTGAAAATTAAAAAGTTAATTACATTTTACATCATTTCAATTTTCAGATCTCGTAATTTTAACGTAAAAACAAAGGTTTTGATTTCAAAGAGCTCAAAAATTCAGATATAATATTTGTTTTTGAACCGCAGGGATATTTAAATTTTTTTCAAACGTTATTTGACAAAATAATCATTTTTATTTTAATTAAATTCAAATATTATTCAGAATATATCGATTGTAAATAAGAATATGAAAATATTGCATCAATCTATAGGTAAATTTTAATATTCATAATTTTCATACGAATACAGTACACGATATAAAATTAAGACAATATTTTCATATTTTCGAGCTTTCGTCCAAGCGTGAATTGAAAGACTTTAAAAAATCAAATCTTCGGTGATAGTGCAATGCTTTGTAACGTCGATGTGCAATACCGAGTAACGTTAAAAATAGCAAAAATGAGATTTGATGTTTATAAAATGTAGAATTATTTTTTGCATAACTTACATTATTATTTTTAATAATAAAAAATTTATTTTTCAACCTTAATTAATATTTTGATCTACATTTTTTATTTAGCGAGGTTATACCGCTTTAGTATAAGTTCTTGGTAAAATAATATTGAAGTCAAGTTATTAATTTTTTAGTTAATATTACAAAATAAGCGATGACATGAACAACAACATTGATAAATCACAATATCAAGAAATTATCTCTCTTAATAAGTGTGTTATAATTCTAAAAATCATGAACCTTAACCTAAATAACCATCTTTATCTAAATATAAGAGCCCCCTTTTTTATTATTTAACCCTAATCCGGTGTCACTGTTTTCAGCACTCGTAAACGTTGAGCATGGGTCATTAGCGGCCGCCGCTTATTTAACTATGTTATTCTGTAAGAGAAAATCTGAATAAATTCGTAGGTCTTCTTTGGACTTCTAACTATGCGATAGAGTTGTTGCAAGCCCCGAAAACTCTTTTTTCAATAAACATTTTCATCAAAATTTGGAGGCATGTAGGCTGTATACAATACCCTGATTAAACAACTGAATGCGACCGAATTAAAAATTTTAATTCTGTTATATTCTGTCGAATTCTGCAAAACAGGATTCAACTGAATTGAAAATTTGAATTTAAATTAAACAGAATAGAACCGATTTAAAAATTTCAAATTCGTTTTAATTCAGTTTAATTCGGATTCAGAACTAGAAATTGGAGAATTATTTTCGAATTAATCAGAATTAAACTGAATAGAATTATTTAAATTCATTTTAATTTGGACAAATTCTGGTTTTCCTGCCCAATTAGACAGAAGTAATTTTTAAGTTAGGTACCGAATTAACAAAATTTATCGAATTAAAAATTTAATTCTGTTTAATTCTATCGAAATCAGTTGTTAAATCAGGGTAGAATATTTTGACACAAACGACCCATGTTCAACGGATTGGGGTTAAATTGTAATTTCATCGTTTTCGATTATTCGAGTATTTAATATCATAGAGCATGATACTCTACACTTACATGGACAATTACATAATATTTGGTTGGATAGATTTTTTAATACTTAGTTTTTTTTATTTCTGTAAAATTACGTTTTCGGTAGTTACGCGGTATTGTAGAGCGACGTTAACCGGTATAGCATTATTACCGTCAAAATACTGAAATAAATTAAAAAATGAATCTGTTTCAAAGTATTTCAAGATCAACTGACCGGGTGGAGTCCTTAGATACATTTAAGCATTTGTTATACCAGCAATAAAACAAATAGAATACTTACGAGATCGTAGTGAATGCACTTGGAAGAATATATATATATATACATTTATCGACATAGGTCGTGTCGAGTCGACTGAAGAAACGAGACGTGGCTTTGCCATTAGCCGACACCCGTCGTGCACCGTAAATACAGGGCTCTGCTCGCTAATTGGCAAACATCGGGCCCACCGCTTATCGCGATTGACGGGCGATTTTTTCAAATTATAACTGTCCAGGGTTTGGTTCTCCAGCTTATTTTCTCCCTTTCTCTCATTGGCTGATCATCGATCCGCAACTTGCATGCAATAGTCGTATACTTGAGTATAGTTAAGTTTCTTGTAACCATATAAAAGTGCACTTGGCATCAATTCCGCCAGATCTACTGCACTTCTATTTTATACACAGACTATCTAGTGCTTGTATTATACTACAGTCAACACTCACTCACCGGGCTTTGAGAAAAAGCCTCGAGAGATATCAAAGTAGTCATCGATACACCACATGATGCGAAAATCTCATATTGCTTTTTACTTTATACTGTTTCGGTTGAAACACTTTAGGGGACCTTTATTTTTTACTCTTCTACTCAAACGGATACAGAAAAATTGTCTTGTGCTTTATTTTGCTGGTAAAATCACTACCCAAATACATTTCTCTTTCAATCGATTTTGATTTTTTTGAAAATATTGAACCGTAAAGTTAAATTGTAGATAAAGTATACATATATAAACATTTAAAACAAATGGAATTTTAATTTGAAACAAAATGAATAATTGTTGTATATATGAATGTGTATAGAACAGAAGTATAAATGTTGAATTTTACATCGGACGCTTGGCAGATTCCAAAAAATGCTTGCCGTTTATTTCCACGCGAGTGGAGACTCCGTGTCGCTTTGACATGTTTACTCGCGAGCCTGTTATTAGTGTGCCATCGTCAATCGGCGTGTAACACCCCGTTTGCCCAAAATCACCACTATACCACGAAAGCGTGCGAAAAACTCAACAATTTATTCACGCTCTTCTGCATGCATCCACTCTCTTTTTGACTTTTTTTGCGTAATATTTCACAGTTGGATAAATTTTTTTGTTTTTATTATCTTTAAAAATGAAAAATTTTATAAATACATGTATGCATGGGTGAATATATATACAAACACACACATATATATGACACCTTTACAAATGTAATTAATGTCCTAAGTAATTTGTATTTTTAATTTTTTTTATGTTTTATTGTCATTAATAAATAAATTTTATGTATAAATGTTAAGTGTTTATGGTTAAAAATACAAAATGTACATTTTCTTACGGCTGATGAGTTAAAACCTCGTATTTCACATGAAGCACACTGTACTTTAAAACCTAAAATATTTAAAATACCAGTATTCTGTCAGTGTGACTTTAATAACACGGCGGTCTCGGAATTAAAGGAAGCACTGCGTCAATTGTGCTCACATGTGGTCATGCACACTCCACTTATGAAGCTTTTTTTTTACTGCATTTTTGTTTTATTTCCATCCAAAATTAATTTTACCACCCAACAATAACTCACGACTGTTGGGATGACGCTTTGACGTGCGTAAAAATCTCTGGTGGACGATATGTGGACACCCACGATTTAGTTTTCTCTCTCACTCACTTTACATGCTCAGTACACCCTATATGTGATTTCATATACCCACTAGTACAGCACGTGCCTTTACTCGTATTTGTAAACAAAACAAAATAATTCCCGAATGACTCAACGACTAAAAAATACATACACGTCGTGTGAAATTTTATTTAGTTTGTTCGTACAACCGTGATACTTGTCTATGGTTCACAATCAGTCAAATAAAAACATGTCAAAGTCACATCCTGTATAGATTTCTTCAAACAATATATTCATTGCAATAAATTTCATCATTTATTTATCAAATAAAATTTTTTAATTTTATAAAACATAAGAGTAGTTGCACGCAGAGAATTTCACGGCATTTTTTACTTCAAAAATTTGTAGAAAAAGTACTATAGGCAAAGTAGCATAAGGGCAGTATGGAATTATGAGGAAATTGACCGATAACATGGGAATTTTTCAAATACATCGAACGGAATTTACAATGTGCATTGGAATTTTGAGAACGCATAATATTAAATTTTAATATTAAAAGTAAAATAAAAGCAACAAACAAAAAAAAAATTTGATTGAAAGAAAACTGGGAAAAATAGGTTAGGTAACTAAACGTAAGCATGTTAATTTTTTAAAATAAATTATAATTTATTTATTCAAATAAATCACCGTTAGCAATAATAAAAATGGTTTAGTTATTAAATTTAGAAAAAAATGTTACAAGCATTCAAATTCGTATGTATAATTATAGCACAAAAGAAAATTTACAAGATATTTTACATAGAGATGCTCACTTGCGCCTCAATACGTCACGTAATGACGTAATTCATTCTAACCTAACCAGTACTAGAATAAACGAAGAAAGCCGAATATTTCTGAACGAACTCGAAAGCTCAATATTTTCGATAAAATTACCATGCTGTGTAGTACAAAGTGTAACAAGAGTTGGAATTTTTCAATTTTCTATTACACCTATTTTTTTTTAGTTTTTTATATTACAAATCGATACTGCCATCTTAATACGTCGTATCCCACACAATTTGACATTTTCACTTCTTTTGAAAAATCGAATCATTGTAACAATGTGCAGCTTATGTCAAAATTTTAGAGGTCAAATTGTTTATTTAGTATTTTTAAACAAATATTCTAATATGTCGTATCTCACATTTGTGTAGGTTCGGTCACGTTTAATATTTCTAATTTTCAGTTAATGTTAAGGAAGCAATTAACGACATGAGTAAGAAAGTAATTATGCATAATTTTTCACTTTTCTTATAACATATAATTCAAAATCATTTATTCACTACAAATGCCTGTATTTTATAAAAAAACATGAAAAAAAATTTGTAGGTTATACCAATGTAAACATAATACAAATCATTTTTTTTTTTTTTTGTGACCGTGACACGTTTTCATCGTCTCCTGAAAAATTTCCCAAATGTGAGATACGACGTATTAGAATGGCAGTATCGAAATATTAAAATAAAGTAGTAGATTTTTTAAAAGTCAGAAATATTATTATGTGGTATAATAAAAATAGTCAGTTTTAGAGTATATTTTAATAAAATTTTATTAAAAACTACTAAAACAAATAGTATGATTCTAAAAAATTTCGAGCTGTCCCAACGTCACCTATAATTTTTGGGTAATTGTTACTGTAAAATTTTCTGCGTGTAGTGGTTAATTTTTTAAGTTAAAAATTTCTCGTTTAGCGAGTTTCAATTTTTTTCCAAAATAGGTTTTAAGCCTATTTAATCAAGCTAGTACCTTATTTAACCCTTTACTTTATAATCTAATGTCGCCAAAGACAAACTGGTCTCACTAGGTAATTGAATACAGAAGTTTCGCCAATGATGTCGATATTCCATTAATCAAAGGTCCCGCAGCGTAACACGAGAAACGGCGCCACAACGTTCATCTAGACAGCACGCAAACGACATCATATATCTACATGTTTCTACACATATACAGATACAATTACGTGTACATATACATGTATAAATAACTATCGAGCAAGCAAGCAAGCAAGTAAGCAAACAAGCATACTGAGGTGCTTGTCGACTCACGTTTAAATAAGCGATAGAAGCAGAAGTAGCGATAGTTAAATTGATTCTCAGGCCGTTTGAGAGGTCGCAAACTCGGGTCAAAAGCCCTTTTGTGAATCATATTAACTATATTCTTGGGTCCAACCGGTCTCTATATATATATCATTACTTTCATTCCATTCCTCATCACTTGTCGGCTCCCAGTAAATCCAGCAATTAATCAATTATCCCAATTATCTCTTACTCTAATTATATAATTATACAAATAGTTTTTGTCAACTTATCATACTCATGATATTAATAAATCAACATGTTATGTATACCAAAAGTTAATGATTTTTTAAAGCCGCAGTAACTTTTTTCTTCGGTTCTGATTAATCTTTTTGTGTTTCTCGACATTATTTATTCCAAGTCGTTAACTCATCGTCGTATCTAAACTGATGGTCTCTATAGAGTCTACCTGTAATCAAGTGCAGCATTTGTTTGGTGGCGTGGGTGTGTGCAATCAACGACCCGGAACCCCTTAGCATTTTTCAGTGACATAAAATCTCTCGGTTGCGGATCTAGTTTCGTGCCACTTATACGCAACAACAGATATACAACGATAAAACTATTACCATGACAATCACGCCCAGATGCTGCTGTTTTATTTAATACTTATCTGTTTAAACTATATAAGACACAACCAGACTCTCCACACCCTCCTACATAAGCTTAAAATCATCTTAATCCATGCCAATTGTGTTATCCAATCGCGTGATACGAGTCAACTGCAGTATCGACTTAATTGAATTGGAACAATGACTTCATTTTTATTTTTTTTTTATAATTCCAATTACTTTAAGAAGTGTTTCAATCTAAATATATTTCCTGCTAACTTCTGGGTATGGAAACTTCATATATTATTGCAATGTATGAGGATTTCAAATAAAATTTACATGAGACAGATATTTTTCGCGTCACGTTGGAATTATTTTTAACTGACATATAAGACTATTTCTGATTGTAAAGCTATTACAGAGCTTTTTAATGACATTTTATGAAAGTATCAATATATTAAAGAATAAGTTGACCAGCCTGGATATAGTAGTCCATTTTTCAATTTTCAGTACAATTTTTTTTTTTTTTTCAAGTATTTGTTATCTGAATTATTTAATAAAATCTGGAAAAAGCTGACTTGTGTAAAATAGGCCACAATGAAAACTTTGTTGGTTCATTAGTTTAATTATCGAAATTAGGTTTATTTTTACCCCAGATTCAACATTTTAGTTTTCGATGAAATAATGGATGAATATTTAAAAATTTTTTTGTTACCAAAACTCGAAAAATTTGCGCATTGCTCGAGCTGATCAATTTGCCCTACTCTTTTCTACGAATCGTGACTAGCCATTAAAAAAAAAAAGTCTTATTTTGCTGATCCCCTGAATATCGATTTATTAATTTAAATAAAAAAACTACTTGCTATTATAAAAATAATTTTAAAAAATTTAGTAATTTCTTATAATGCATAAATTTGGAACAAAATATTTAAATATTTTTTACAGTTAAAGTAAAAAATTTGTTCAAACTTAAAAACAAAAATTACTAATGATGTAGGTTATAAAATATTTGCATTCGCATTTTAGCATCGTTAATTTTTTACTTCTCGAGTAAAAAGTATTAAAAAATTGTAGTTAATTCCGTATTTAACGTAACTCCCGCTATAATTAAATTCTCGCCCTATTTTTAAGCTCTGGATTTTTTATATGCATAGAAAAATGTATAAAACACGTACATTATCGTAACATAACTTTTAATAGATTTCTTAATTGAGACCAGGTGTCTTTAGAAAATCCCAAAATAATTTACGGATGCAATAAAACTTTATAAACTCCGTAGAGAAATTAAATGAGTGAAAAATAATTTAATATACTACCCGGTGTTAAGGGAATATTCAGACAGTTATAAAAAAAAATTTACAGTCTTATATAAATATATAAAAAGCTTGTGTCAGCTTCAATATTAAGTAATATCCTATCATTTTCACTTGAATACCATTTTTTCGAAATATTTTTTTGTACGGTCGTCACGTCGATATTGGCGACGCTGCTCCACCCAGGATGCGACCGAAAATTTATGTACCCCGATAAAAATTCCAGTCTCGTCGATCTGAAGGGTAGTGAGGGGTTTTTTATGAAGTTTTGCCAGAGGAAGTGCGCTCGGGAGGATACATGCGCTCTTGCGTATATATGGAAAAAAAATGTAAAAAAGAAAAATAAAAAACGTTAAAAAAAATAAATAAATAAAAAAGTAAAAAATATAGATTCTATCGCCCTCCGTACTCTTTTATAGCCATGCACACACTGCTCTCCCCTTAAATATATACATATATATATTCCAATGTGTCTCGAGCTGTTTTGCCTCGCCCACAATATTTTCCCCTTCTTTTTCTTTTCTTTTTTTATTTTTTTTATATAAAAGACAAAAAGTCTTCTTTACGATCGTCCGTACAGAAGGCTTACACTATAGTCTTCTCGTAGCTGATCAAATAAATGGCTCGTAATATAAGGATAATGCGTACCAAGTTGTAGTCTGGGTCGCGCATTCCGCACGTGCTCCCTCACAGATAGTAGCAAAGTGTATACAGATACGAATAACCGCCTACATGCCATCAGTTCACACACGACCGTGAGATATACACCTTCTTACCTCAGATTCTCGCTCTTTTCTTACATATATGTATATATACATATATATCTAATATAACATTGTGGATGAGGATATAGGATAGGACAGAGTCACTACTTACGAGCTGCGAACTTTTCTTATCTCAAAATAAAGTCTTCGCACCTTCACTCTGTAAATTCTACTCGCCTTTCTCGTCTCAATCTACTACGATATCACCTCCCGTGGTATAAAACTCTTTTGGTATCATCAACAACTAAGACGTTAAATAACTTTAAACAGCACCAACAAAAAACAACTGAAACGTGATAAAAAAAAGTGGGCAATATAATATACTTGAGAAATTTATCACTTTATACATTACTCATATCATTAGTCATCTTCGAATAAAATAAAAATTAGAACAACCAGGGCAAAATGAAAAATCATTCGAGAGACAAAAAAATAACTGTTTTTCAGTTTAATAATGCTTAATTACGGTTCATAAAAAGGACAAGTTAATCAGTTCGGACGGAGCGGCCAATTAAAAATTTTCTGTAAAAAAAATTACTTTTTTTTTCCAGCGTTTGTTTTTTGTAAAATTTTTTTGAAAATTGGAGAAAGCTGGCTCTGAAGTAAAATAGGCTTCTATCAAAGCTTTGTTCATGCGTTAATATAACTATCGAAATTAGGTTTGATAACATGTGGATGTAATGCAAAAAAAATCTAGCAAACAATTTTTTTGAATTTTAAACAGTGACCATTTTACCTATTATTCAGTTTTTTCAGCTTTCAAAGAATTAATTCAAATAAAGCCATTAAAAAAAAAAAGTTCTTCAACTAAAAATTAAAAACTGGCCGCATTGCCCAAATTGATTAATTTGCCCCACTCTTTTCTATGAATCGTAACTACGCGGAGAAAATTTAGTTATACTATCTACGATACTAAATTTTTAATTTCAACTAGTTTAAATGGTAGCAAAATTTTTCAGTGGTAAAATAATTAGTTCTACTATTGAGAATGATAAGAGTAACAATTGATGGTGGTGACAATTACTATCGAAGATGCTCATTGTAACTATTAAAGATTAAAATTGTTACAGTTGAAACAAAAAACAGGATAAATTTATATAAATTTAAATCTTTTATTTATATCCATATTTTAGCTATGTACATTTTGTTCTTTAAATAATTAAAATAAGTAACAATACAATCGTTTAAGTCCGAAAATAGATAAATTTTCTAAATATTGGAGCTATTATTGATAACTTCAAATGATTGGGTATGATCATCAAAATAGCAATCATCCGAGTACTAAGTGAAATTCATCACATACACAGTTAAACAAAGAGAAAATTATATGTAGACAAGCTTCAGGCTGTAACACCAATATTCAAATTCTTCATTAGTTTAGATAGTAATTATTATTTGGGCTGATGGTAACTATTACCATTAGGTTGTTAAGAATTACGATGTTGATAGTAGTCATTATTAGTTAAGATAATAAAAGTTATAATTTCTGATCATCATCAATAATTGTAGATTTTGCTATATAATTGGTAGATACTACAATTCAGATTGTTTATCTAATAATCTAAATGATATTCACTACTATCGAATTTAGTTTAAAAATTTTACTATAGATGATAACTTTTACTATGGAATTCTCTCCGTAAGCATTCACGGAATAGCCATCGAAAATATGGTGTTCCATTTTCCCGGTCTACCCTATATATTTATCATATAAGTAGTAATGGCTTATCACATTTATCGAAATATATAACTGGTAGAAAGCTTTATTTTTCTACTGTTTGAAGTTTTTTCAATACATTTAAAAAACAAACAAGAAAAGACTTAAGAATTTGTCAAAAAAAAACAAAGAAAGCCTGGGAACACGAGAAACAGAGTACAGCCAAGAGCACATATACGCTGGCAGTGGGCAAGAGTAACGAGTTCGACCCTAGAACCGGGCAGGTGTGTTTTGCCTTAGGGAAGCTCTTACTCTTGCGAGGCCATATAGTGGACGAAGCCGGCACGTAACTGACCTTCGACCTCACGCCAGCTACAGACTCCCTGCTAGTTTCCTTTTACGTTCCATTTCTCCAGCTATACTATTTCGTCGTTTATAATGTATTACAATATCACGTGATATAACACACTCTAAAGATTAATTCATTCAAAGTCATCATCACTAAAATAAGCCTCGACCGGTTTATTATGAAGATACTACTCGGACGAAAATAAAAATAAAAATAACATTTGTTTTCAACACTTTCTCAAGTAAGTGGTTGGTATAAGTTTTTTTTTGTCAGACAAAATTACCCGACAGACTGAGCCAAGACGAAGCTACAGGTACTTGAGATAATATAACATCCAGAGGCTACGGTGCACTAACCAACAAACTACAATGGCGTAGCTGTTAGATATATTTATACATAGAAATGAATGCAGAGTCTAACCATCAACATCATCAGCAAGTCTAGTGCCTGGTGCACCAGACTGTGCATACTGCGTCGGTTTCTTCCATTTCTTCGGGTACTGAGGAAATAGCAATACCACAACAACGTCGTATACACGTAAATCTGCGGCTTGGCTTTCTTCTCTTTATGTTTGTTAGTGGATGCGGACGCTCAGTGAGGTCAAGACTCTCGCAGTAAGAGCAACAGCAGAAGCACCAGCAACATCAGTAACTGAGAGTAGAACCTAACCAGCAGGTTAAGCCTATATATATGTATATATAAGTCCAAGGAAGAAGAAACGCTAGTAATACTATATGTCCAGAGACCGCCACAACTCGAGGTACTGTTAATACAACCTCCGGATCGCAAGATCGCGATGAGTTTCATTTTGCTGTACACAACTGGCTGACTGGATATATATACCTGTAGTGAATATAAGGCTATCTTCGGTGGTGCAGAGAAAGAGAAAAGTGATCAGTGTAGACAAAGAAGAAAAGAGTTGTTCGTCACGACTGTATAGTTTCGTGGCACGAATCGCCTCGACCTCATCCTCATCTTTCTCATTCTTCTTAAACGTACCCCATCTTTCTCTCGGTCACTCTTTAAAACTCACCACAAGATTGGATTTAAGAATAAAATCGACGCGCACGCGATCTCTTGTCTCTTAAGAAAATCGATTGGAATTTTATCGTGAGAAGTACGTTATTATATGTATTTAATAAAAATAAAAATAGTATATTGTAAAACTGATTAAATGAATTATAATCAAGTGCAATTTAAAATAATATAAGCGTATTTTAAAATGTTTAAGATACATTTCGTGATGGACGGTAAGTTTTATAAAACTGTATGAAATAAAAAAAAAACATAAAATGAAAATAGAGAATCCGTTGAAATAGAGAAACGAGATTAAGCCAGCGGGAACGTTGACTGCAAGCATTATGCGCCTGTGTTCAAGAGTCACAAAGCGGGGATTGAGTATCCGATCACGGAAAGTCGCTCTGGGGAATACAGATCCTCTTCTCGGCAGGCGTCTTTCGTATTGTAGTCTCTTTTCTTCTTCAGCTCTCGACCCGTTTGTCGACGAATTAACGCTAATCCCTGGCTCCTCTTCCATTTTGCTCGAGTGGTTTCTCTCCACTCTGTTGCAGAATGTATACCTCATATACCTTACTTTATACTATAACCTGCCGGAAGCAATTCCCTTACTCTTTTACTCCTTTCTACAGTTTAACAATCTCCGTCTCCAACCCCGTGTTTCTTTTCTCAGCAATCGAAACAGAATAGAGAAGTAACCAAAGTGCTACTTCCGCTTTCACTTTAAAACTTCTAATCTACCTAAGCGCAGTCTCTACCTCTTTTCTTAAATCTTTTATTTTTATTTTTCTTAATACCATCATCGTATTTACTTTTTTTTATTCTGTACTGTCTTTTATTTCTTTCACTTCTATTTCCATGACCTCCCAGACCATTTGCTTTAATGTCGCCAATAAAAAGATTACGGAAAATCGTTCCAAGACTAAAGCTAAATAAAAAGAGAAATTACTGTTGCCAAAATGTCTAGTGTAAAGGATGAAATGAAAAAAGAAAAGTATAATTCGTACTCTCAAGTAGATACAACCGTGACTAAGTCAGACGGAAAAATCGCTTGAGTTTATGACCTCAATGTTTACCACCAGCAAAGTAGGCGTTACGACTAAACGCTCGATTAGATCGTATCGATCCACGTCAAACTCTTGTCAAGATAAATCGATCACTTATAAAAAAGTATCGGGTGTGTCTTAAGCTTTATTGGCTTTCTCGCAATCATCATCAATGATAATGAGAATTATAAGTATGATAATAAAAAATTTATTAACCTTACACAGCAAAAAATTTTGGGGAAAAGTTAATGTAGATTGGGTGCAAAAAAAACTATACATAAATTTCTATTTTGAGATAAAAATTTATGTAACAAATATAACACAAAAGTAATACAAATAAATGTGGTAATTGGTCGTAATCGAACCATAAATTTTTACACATTTGAATGTCATCTGCAAAATTATTGAAATGCTAATTATAAAATTCATTTTCATGTTACGTTGACACTTAAATTGAACAACTCATTATAATTATTTTGGTTTTTAATTATTACATTAATTTTATAATTAAAATTATTTTTCATTCATAATTTTTATTTAAAATTTAAATGATTGATTTAATTTATTTATTTTCGGTTTTATTGTTATTATTTTAAATTTTTTGAAAATATCCCGCCTTTTTTCTTAGATGTCGCTTTTTCTTATTCAATTTTACTGTCCCACTGGTGCTGCTGCGCCAGTAATTGGCGAAGAGAAGAAAAATAAAAAATAGTGATAATAAAATAACAATATGGCAGCTAAATTTTTTCCTGAATTACCAGTTTTAATTTTCTTATTGATTACAATTTAACAAAATGAATTTAGATAGTGATTTATAGGGTTTTTGCCATAAAAAATACCAAGCTAATGAAAAAAAAAATCATGCCGATTACTTATATTTTTCGAGAGTTATCGTTCTTTCAAAGATTCGTACAGGACAACTGGCAGCACTAATTTCTTCAGTTGCAATAATTTGTTTGAAATCAATGAAATAATAACTCAACTCATTGTCTTTGTACTAGTATACAATTAAATCCATTTCAGTTTAATCAAAAGAGTGCAGAGATGATTTAACGTGAGAGAATTAGTTGAAAAAATAATTGTGGCCATAAGATACATACATAGCCCGTTCTCGCTTGAGTGTGCAAAAGCAATAATACACTGGAATCTCTCGAAATTTTACACTCCCTAACTTAACCCTCACCCCCTCTACCCATTTCTTACAACAAAGTGGGAGAAGTGCCCGTTTTCTAGAAATTTCGAACCCCTCGGTGTCAAAGTTTAAAAGCTTCCACAGTAATTATTTTTACGATAAAAAATAATTAAATTTTACAATCAGAGATCACCAGTCATCACCAGATATTTAAACACTTACATGATATGTTGTAATTATTATCTTATAAAATAAAAACTAAATGTCATTAATTTTCTTAAGAAAAATTCCTGGTGTTATTAGTTGTCGTATAATTGATTTGATTTTATAAATAATAATATGAAACTCTTGTAACACAACATATAAAAATGATGAATATGTAGCTGAAGACTAAATTACATAGATTTGTACCTGCACTGATAGAAGGATTTCTTGGCATTTAAAAAAGATTTCTTATTATATAAGAAATCATTTCTTAAACATCATTCCTTTGTATTTAACAAATATTTCTTACTATTTAAGAAATGATTTTTTATTATAGTTAAGAAATCATTTCTTAAGGCATGATTTCTTAAGGCATTGCTACAAATAAATATATGTATGTATAGTATCGCCAAATTTTAGGTTATTTGTCACAAATTTAATATCTTTATCACAAATATATCAATTACGTACCACAAATAAATGATAGATTTCCGTCAAATTAGAAAATTATTTGAATCAACTGTCATATTTTGTTGTACCAAATATATTTATTTGTCATTAAGAACTAATAAAAAAAAAGCGATAAATAAATTGATTTATTTGGGACAAATATTCCTTTTTTTCAGTGTACATTTATTAGCAATAATAATGTTAAGTATTTAGTACGCAAATTTTGAGACTGGCTGTTTTTACACAATTGTGAAAAATGTTTTACATGAGTAGGTATGAAGTTCATTGTACATTATCATAATTAATGGTGATGTTACTGGCTATTTTAACTCGTTATTAGATATATTTTGTGTACACAATCAATAGTCTGTTAATTGCAACTTCATTGAACCGAATAACAAAACTCGATAGAACTGAACTTGTGTTGTGTGTAAATAATAAATGAACCAGCATTTGATCGAACTGATGATAAATGTCCAATAAACTATTTATTTGAATATATATATACATATATTTGGATCTAGTTATTCGGCTGTGAGAATGCTTTTTCAATTAATGCACTTCCGGTTATTCCAATCGTGTCATTGAAGATAAATATAACAACAGTATGGGAATATAGAAAAGAGGATAGAAACTATTCCAAATGACGACAATTTATTACCCACTCAAATAAAATACAAAAGAAATATAAATTCACGTACGGTCATATGGAAATTCAGTTTAATCGGCTGCATTTTATATTTTCACTCGAGAGCTTTTTTTAATTCATCCACTCTATTGACCTGAGTTAATCCATAATTAGTATTTTGTGATATGAATTTTAAAATAAAACGTAATAAAATATTTTTTTTAAAAATAATTTCACAATGCATGGATTAATTTAAACGGATTATTTTATCAAGTGTTTTGTCTCGGATTAACGGGATGATTCATGATTATTATAATAGAAAACAAAATAAAAATCTTTAGTAATCGATTACGTCGGAAACATGTTAAAGTTTTTTTTGCCGCACACGACGTCGACCTGGCTTCATGTCACGGCTTAGTATTACAAACAAACGCGATTATATTACTCACAGTCACATTAAATTTACGTTAATAATATACAATATTATATAACCAGAGCCACTGGCAATTATCGATTGATAATCTCGTTCAGTTTTATTTTATTTTTTTTAACTATTTATAAATGTCATAAATTATTATACATTCGGATAAATAATAATTATACACACGGAGATAATTTTCCACAAAAAAGTTTAATACTGCGAGGACATATCGAGTTACTAATTCCGAAAGGATTCATGTTTTTTTTTCATTGCTAATTGTTTGGTAGACTTATTTTAGAGCTAAAAACTTTAAAAAAATTTTTGAAAGCCTAAAGAGCTCAAGACACATTATATGCCCTATTGAGTACCAAACTTTAATAGGTAATGGTGGATTCTCTGTACAAAAATCAATCTTTATTCTTATAGGGGAAGGGGGGGGCAAAAGGGGGTAGGGTAGGCAAAACGGGATGCCCCCAAAATTTGATAAAAAAAATTATATATTTTAAATGGTTTTTAAACATTCCAAAATCACTTCTGTAAATATAATTAAGCGTTACTTTGAATTTTTTTTTGGTAAACTTTTTCAAGAATCAATTGTCAGTTGAAAAATAATAATGACGTCTGTTTTGTGATAAAAACTATTAAAAAATTTTTTTTTTCTTTTGTATCCAATAAACATGTAAAATATAATTTTTCTTCATGTAAATTACTTGAAAAAAATATTCAACTTGATCAAATTCGTTTAAAATCCAGAAATTTTTTTTTTTTACCTTTTTTAGGGGGTACACTTTGCCCGCAGAAATGAAAATTTTTTTTTTTTAACGGTAACTGAAAATTTCTTCTATTTACTTTGAATATCATTAAAAAAAAAAGAAGATTTAGCGTATTTGAGCCCTCGAAAACTTGGTATTTCCTTAAGTACCCCCTTTTGCCCCTCCCTCCCCTATATACTTTATTTAATTATTTCTCTTTACTAAATGTTCTGTTCGAAATATTATTTCGAACAGTCTTGCATTTAAGTCATAGTATTTATATTTAAGTTCAAAATATGTATATGTTTACTTAAGGAAAAGAAAGCCTAGCATGGATAAAATTTTATGACCTTAGGTACTTGGGTCGACAAGAGATTGAGGCCCATGTTCCAAGTAAATGCAAGGCAATATGTTTTTCTTCATTTGCACTCATATATATATATATATATATATATATATATATATATATATATATATATATATATATATATATATATATATATATATATATATATATATATATTTTGAACTTGGAGATCGTTGTTATACAAAAAGAGGAGAGGTTGTTGGACCTCAGTGTTAAATAATATTGAAAGAATTAGTTAGTCTAAGCTAAATTTCTTACGAGTGAAGACATACCCTAGAGCGCGTATTTTAATAAAAAGAAATAATTTTCATTTGTTTAATAAATTGATTTGTTTCATTCACGATTACCATACCTAAATTCCCAACAGGTAATTTTTACTGAAAAATTATCTGTGTGCAGCAATTAAATATTGAAAATAAATATTGTTTTCTTAATTAAGCGCATCGATTTCAATTGCATTCTTTTTCGACTAGTTTTCATGCAACAAAATAATATTATTTTTTATAAAAATAGGACGATAATTTAACAAGAAAAAATATCGAATAAATTGAACGTTTCGACTCTTTGTTAAGATTGTATCAGAAACTAAATTTAATATTTCTATCAAGTATATGTTGACATAAAATATTGACCACTCTATGATTAGACTCATCCTTAGCAAAATTAGAGTCGTGACGTTAAATTATCAGTTATTCAGCTATCTTTATGATTGTTTCATAATTATTCAATGGGAACGAGGCTATTTACAAATGGATTAATATTTAATGTCAATGTCTTGAGTGAAATTGTTAGACAATAGAATTACTGAAACAAGATGCTGATGAAATCTGAATAAAGCGATGAAACATACAATTTATACAAGATTACTCCCGGTTAAATTATTGCCTAACTCTCTACGATCCTCATCTCTATTATTCAAAATATTATTTTCTTTTACGCTATAAATGTACGTTAATTACCATAAATCTTTGATTACATGTAAATATCTTAAATACAAACACAGCCCGACTATAAATAAATTTATAATTATAATTAACGATGAAGCTGCTCGAATCATTGAATTTTTAAGGCGTAATTAATTAATCGAAATGCCGATAATAAATTAAGAGTATTGAGTATAAAAAATAAAAAATAACGAAATGGCATAAAAATGAGTAAAAAAATTTTTTTAAATGAAAAGATAGCAGGAGGATACGGCCATCGATTACAAGACCACCTCGATGAAACCACGAGATGAATGAAAAAACGGAATGAGTATAGTGAGGAAAAAGAGAGTGACGAATGAATTTAAACAACCACTCTTACACTATCATACCGTTATACTGTACACATTCAATGATGTATGTGAATCTGCAACGACGGTTTTAACTCTTTTCATTTTTCTATTTTTCACTCTTTATCTTTTTATTTACTTTGTTTTACTTTTTTACTTTTATTCATCACCACTGATATCCAAAAAGAATTTAGTCATTAATCAGTGTGTAGAGCACGTCCACACGATTATTCGTCTCTCCAAACCATTCGTACTTTAGGATCTGTCCTGCTCTCTTGATGGTGGGCACACGCTACTCTTACTGATGTGATGGTATATAGTATAGTACAGCATAGCTGAGCCGCTTAGTGTGTGCACACCGAGATTACGAAGATAAAGTATCGAAGACTCACGTGTCTTCTCTCACTTGCTCGTTGACCGTAAAATAAAATTCTACTGGCTCGCTAGCTATCGTTAAAAAATAAAAAAAAAAAATACCCATGGACATCAATTACATTTTTTCTTTTTTACCTTGACGATAAATTTTAATTCAGCCTTTTAATTTTTAAATAACACAATAATTTTATACGACAATTTGTTAGTAATGTAAAAATAAATACAAAAGTTGAGAGAAAGAGTAAGAAAAAAGCTAAAGAAACTGCATAATTAAAGTATATTTTGGCTGACCAAAATAACAAACGTCATTGGGATAAAAATGCGTATATTTTGTTACAAGGTCGTATATTGCTTGAATGTATCCTATTAGCCGGTTTATTAGACATGCCTCACGCTTTTTTATTGCCACAGTGACCACTTACCTCAGGCAACACAAAATCTTTCAGTTATACTCAGTCTCCTTTTATCATTATACTCTCGAGTTATTATACCCTTGTGTTTTGACGGTTCGTATTTTTCAAACTGTTTCGGGAGCACAGCCAAATGTTTAGGGCCATGTATTTCTAAGTATAGCTCGTGGCTGTGGGAGTAAAATGAAAGAGAATATCAGCAAAAGTCAAGTGTATGTAATGATGGTGTACAGAATAGTATAGAACACAAGAGAAGAAGGAGAGAAGAGATGAGAAGAAAAGAGAAGAAAAGAGAAGAAAAGTAGAATGGAGTTAAATTAAACTCGTATAGCCATGGCCTGATGGTATGGGTACGTTACTTTAATAACAAGTTTAAATTTCAAGTGATGAATAAGTAGGAGACGACATTTAATTTCATCGTTTCTCATTGAACTACGGTAGTTAATATTTTCGCGCCTCTTTATTTCCGCGTTGTCTTGTCTTCACTCATACTTACGATATACATACGGGGAAGAGAAACACGAAGGCCCACTTAAGGATTTTATTAGTTTATCGTCAAACTAACTGGCATATTTTATCAAGATTAATTCAAAAATAGGTTTTCCGTAATTTATTTTATGGGTCTAGTAAATTTCAAAACGAGAACATTATAGGCCTGTCTCAAAAATGGAAAAAAATCGGGTTAATATGCGCAAGTACGACTCTACTTATTTATACAAAACAAAAATCCAATTTTATACATATTGCTTTGAAACAAGTTCCATCAGTAAGAATGTGTCGATGGATTGAATATACGTTTGTTTAATTAGGTCTTTTTTTAAGCATTGATAATTTTAATTTTAAAAATAGATACTATTGCACATCTGAAGCGCAAAAGCGCGCACGGAACAATATTTCTACACTCTTTTAATTACACCGAAAAAGGTCAAATTGTATAATAGTATATAGAGAATTTATTAAGGAATAATTTGAACCTAATATTAAGTCGATTCAGTATTTTATTAATTTACAATAAATTATTTAACTCAAAAAACGAGTGCTGTCAATTGTTACGTATGAAACTTCGTAATCACGATAACTCTCGATAGACACAATTAATCACGATCTAAATCCTTTTACTTTAATTGTAATTAATTAAAAACGTAAAACTGATTATTCACGAAAAATTTAGCTGCCATTTTCATTTTTACTGGTATTATAATTTTTTTTTCATTTTTTCTCTCCATCAACCACTGGAAGCACTAACGTAACAGTATAGGTTTAAAAAAAAAGAGTGGCATCTATGACAAAAAAGCGGGATATTTAAAAAAAATGTTAATAAAAAAAAATTAAACTGAAAATAGGAAATACAAAAATCAAATTGATAGTTCATAAGTTGAATAAGAATTCATAGTAAAAAAAAAAAAAATTGAATTAATATTATAAAATAAAAGTAATGATTAAAAATAAAATTAGCGATTGAGGTGTGCACTTTTGGATTTTCCAATATTTTTATTTTCGTATTCCCAAAAATCTTCGAATAATAAGTTACTATCATATAGAGAAATTAAAGTATATTTATCAACAATTAGGGTTTTATGTAGACCGCGAAAGGAGTTCGCTTCTCTCTGGTGTCCCGTAACATACCCGTCTTTTTTATTTTTCTTTAGGCTTACCCGAAAACCACTGGTCATTTATAAGACACAAAATAATTATTTTGCTTTCGTCAAAAGACAAATGAAAAAATATGCAGAAATTAAATTTTTTCAATTTTCGTCATGAGTCCAACTTGCTCTCGTCAATAAAATTGCACTAAGGCGTGAACCATTCTAACCCTAACAACCATGAAAACCAACATGAAATAAGATGCCACCTTGCCCTCCCCCCTTTTCTTTCCTATATATCTATACAAAATATTTGAATGCATGCATATAATACATAATGCATTTGAAACTATTCCGTGACGAATAAGCGAGCGACAGCCGATTGCATTGTAGTTTAATAGTTAACTAAATCGCGTGGCACTTATAACAAATACTCCAGTTAGTACACCCACTTTAGTATGAGACATTTACCCAAGATTTGTCATGGTTCGCTTCTACGATTCTTATCTCATCACACGAACATTTGCACAAGTATTTTCACCTTTTAAGACATTGTTTAAAAATTTCTGTACAATTAATATATGTACGACATATTTTATAATAAATATAGTGTAGTGTTACCGTAAGTACGAACAAATAATCTACACGCAATGTTTTCAAACGCCTTCCGTATCTCGCTTTTTATTTATTTATTTTTTTTCCTCTTTATTTTTTTAACTTTCTGCTGGTGCGTGTCTCCTTAGTTTACGAGCGAAAAATTTAAGACCTACCTCGAGGGTTCCAAGACGGATGCGCGTAATACCCGAAAGTGCGCGAAACTCTTGGGGAAATTAAATGTCAGGATGAGTTGCGTCGACTTGAGATTTTAAAGTATATATATATATACGCATACACAAATGTTTATTTTAATTAACGCAGTGACTCGGTATCATGTCGACGTGTGTCTTTGCATTCCTTAAACGAAAATCCGTCGAGTTATTTTCCCTTTGCTGTTAGTAAATTTTTTTTTCTACGCTTATTTTTAAATAGCTTCAAGTATACTCCCACGCAGAATGTAGAGAAAGAAAAGAAGGGAAAGAGGTATAACTTGGATATTGTTCCTCTAGGGCCTCGCAACGAGAGGCATTATCATTATTCATAAAGAGCAACGCGTTTATGTACTGTGCGTGTGTGTGCGTACGGGACAAGCAAAACAAATACACGTACCACATAGCCGACACACTCCTTCATATGTACTTATATCCCGCGAGAATTATTTTCCTCGATATTTATATATACATATACATATTCAAACTCATAATATACTTGAGACTAGCGTATAGTGTAGAGTGCATATAAAATAAGAAGGAAAAAAATATAAAAGACGGACTTCAAGAGGAGATAGTGGAATAAACTGTGGCTCGGTTACATGGGAAAGCGCGTGATGAAATCACATTGTACAATTGTAAACTGGCAATTGAATGCGATAAGCTTGTACAAATGTCTTTAGAATTTAAAAAAAAAAAAATATATATATATACGAACCATTCAAGAATTATTTACAGATTGTTTCGTCATACAAAACATGACTCACACACGTATGTCTACGTCTTTTATTTCCACTTTGTGCCTGACGACGAAACGCGTCTCCAAGCGCACCAGAATCTTAAACTGAGACCCTTAATACGTTTTTTTTATCCATCGTTCTGGAAATATTTTTAACATTTTATTTTTTATCATCTCTCGTACTGAAGGATAAAAGTAGTCTGTAAAATTGTTCCGGACTTGGTTCGCACCAGAGCACGTATGCTCTTAAATCGCCCACGCTTGTCCTGGGGCCTTCAATGAGTCCGCGTATACAGTTCACTGCAATATAAGTATATATGTGTATATATAGATATATATATGTCTATATAGTTTGTACAGAAAGTTGTAGAGTTGCCGTCGTAAGAGGCAATGGAGACGTGCCACTTGTGCCTTTGCCGCGAGCAGAGCCAACGAGTCATCTTGATAAACAGGGATTTATTGCAAGGTCGGTGTTGTCCATCGTTCTATACTCGGCAGAAATGCAATTCAACCACTTTGTGCTTCTTTCTCAGTATATAAAACCAGACCGCTTTAGATATTTTTTTTAACATACCTGAGTATTGAATTGTGAAAGAAAGCACCATGAAAATCTTAAAAGCTTATACTTATTATAGAAAATATTACGAACGTAATTATAATTACCATCTGTCTTCTATATTTTCATTTGATTATAAAAAATGTGTCAAAAACTATTTTATGATCAAAAGTAGAAGCTGGTGCAAGGAGACACCATTTTTGAGTCCATTGATAATTTATTTTGAGAATTACATTAATGAATCAACAAAATTTTTTTATTGGAAAATAAAGAGGTCCACTTCTTTTTGGTCCAAAAATAATGCCTCGTTTTGCCCCAGTTTTCCCTATAGACGTGCATAAAAGAAAAACAAGTGTGTCGAAACTCTCGTAACAACATAATAATTAAAGACTGTCATAGAATCAAAAATGGTTACAAAAAATGTATGTTGTATAACAAATGAAACCACGGATAAATTTATATTCATAGATATTATGGAGGTATCCAAATGATTATGCAATGGATTTACATAATTCAATGTGTACGGATACGATCGTTAGTTAGGTCAATATACAAGGCGACGATATCAAGAGACGGAATATATCCTCATTTGTATGTATATATATATACATATTGACATGTGTATGTGTGTAGATTAGAATATGTACTGAATTAGTCGGAGTTTGCATCGACTCCTTACTATCTGCTTCAATGCGGCTTCTGTACTCTCAGGATTCATGTACAAACGACCTCGACTGGCTGACTGAATTGACATAACATAACCCAAAGCAGATCACTTAGCGTATATAGATTCCAATGTTATTGACCACAAAGCGACATACCCTAAGTAAAAAATCTCAATACTCTATATATTCAAGTATATCTGTGAGTGTACGAGTGTGTTTGTATATCACGAAATACTATAACTGATCCAGGTGATCTAGGAAAATTGCTCCCGTCCAATTAACGAAACGACAACGTCCTCGAAATTCTGATCAGATTGCACTTTGTCGGCTCTGTGCTTTAACGACGCCAGTGTGAAAGTTGTATCGTTATCGTACCTCCCGCACTCAGTGATGCAGTAATCTGATTGCCAACCGTGCACCGAAATGTTTTTGTATACTGTTGAAAAGATCATACCGATTTCCTCGCTATCTTCAGTTGTGTCATCGCGATGCTTTGGTATTGGGATTAGTGATTTAAATCTACAAATATGTTATTTTATCTCCATTTAGAGAAAACTAAAATTCACGTTTCGCACGCAAGCGCGCGTGCTTCTCTTATTAATAATTTTAATGTATACTTCTGTGTGAATTATGTATATTTACATATCGTCTTTAGCCAATCAGATTTTTGGAAACGAGGCGTCTCATAAATTTTATGCCCTTTTTATTTTAAGATCATAAAAAATAGATTTAGGTTAATAAGCTACTTAAAATTGATAACTGTTTTTTTTTTTTTTAAGCAGCACGATACAGTATCTTGGTTCTCGCGATACTTATTCGGCTGTTCGGAAGTCAGTGTTCCTACCAATACGTATAGTGTTGACAGAAATTCGGATCGTAAATAGGACTAAAATGAATCGCGACGTTGCTATGCAGCCCGGGTCATAATATCGAGCCTCATCGAACCCAAGTAAGCCTCAATCCAACCTCACTGAGTAAAAAAAGCATTTTGAACCTCAAATAATGCTTACGGAGCCTCATATGATGCTCAAAGATCTTCAATAAGCCTCGATGAACCTCAAATGAACGTAGTCTCGACTATGTAATTTAAATTCGATTAGTATTATTTGAGGCTCTTTGATCACCATTTGAGGCTCATTGAGGCTCTGTGAGCATTATTTGAGGCTCAAAATGCTTTTTTTACTCAGTGAGGCTGGATTGAGGCTTACTTGGGTTCGATGAGGCTAGACTGAGGCTAGATATTATGGCCCGGGAGATCGCTCCCTTTACGATACGCGTACCATGATCGATTAGATCGCTCGAATCACGATATTTTTTCCGTGCAGAATACATACAGGTCATACCTATTGCTGCAACTATGGTCAGGACTATGGCCTCAAGATCTAGGATCTAATCATATATGTGTCTCTAATACTCATCTGACTGAAAGACCCTTTTTAATTAGCAAAACATAAACACAGTTTTAAACTCCCTTAACGTTTATGTAGTCATTCACATATAGATATTATATTGTAATAACATATTATTCATTATACTGCCGTGCTAAGCACAGCAGCAGTAACTTACTATGGTATTCCTATACAAGTTACCACTTCTGTGCTTAGTACGACAGTACATATATATATTTACAATGATTAAATAATATTCTGACTGTGTGCAATAAACAATTCATATATATTTAACTTGTCTACCATTATTAGAGTATTTTAATTCTAAAAATGTTAATTGATATATTGTTGAATTGATTTTTAAAATATCATACTCTCGCAATTTATTTATACAAAAAAATTAATCTTCATTTTTTTTATTATTATTATCTGCCGTATATTAATATTTTTATCAAAGAGGTTGTATTGTGTGAATGTATATATAAATCACTTGAACAAAAAGTGAAGTTGTCTGTTCTTGATCATCCACTAGTCAATCTACCACTTTGAGAGCCATTGAAAATTGTTTTTATAAAACGATTGCATGAAGCATGCATAAATATTTTATGAAAATATTAAACAAAATGTTGAATAAAACAAATGATATTGAAAGTAATTAAATCGACATCTCAACTCTTCGAGTGGAAAGCTTAAAAAGTTCAATAATGAAATTAAAAATAAAAAATAAAGAGAAAAAAGATTGCTATTGATATTATATAAAATTCAATTTTCATCAATGTATAATCATCTCTTTGGCAATTGAACGTAACTATCGTGCGATTTATCAAAGTGGCTCGGTGTTCAACAGGATTACATGGTATCGACAAAAGCGTGGCGATGAAATTGCAATGAAGCTGAAACAGTTGGGGTTACACACGTTGCAAGAGAGCAGAGATACATATATATATATATTTATAGAATATATAAAATGCATAGAGAATAAGCGAGAAAGAGTTAGCAAAAACAGAGATGTGCGTGGATTGTCCAGGGGTAGTTGAATTGGAGCGGGAAGAGTTGCGAGGGGTCACAATTCGCACATACGACCAAATATCACCAGACGACTTTCATTTTCAACTCACTAATTATTCAGTTGGATGTCCAGTGTATTTCGTTTGTTTCACATTGCCGTTGCATTTTACAAATAAAACCGGGCATATAGTCTGGCTACTACACTATTCACTATATATCTACTACAACCCACTGTTTTCCATATTATACTTATAATTACTATACACATTATATACTCTAGTGTTTTTTCGCTTTACACACATACATAATCAATGACGTTATTTTACACTTTATTCGTACTCACTTTCCGGTAATACAATATTCCATATGAGAATATACATACGAGAGAAAAATAAAAAAAAAATATAAAATGGGTGTCGATTAATTGTAACGCTATAGGATGCGTCCAGAACATCGTTGGATTAAAAGCGATAATTTTCCGTAATGCCAAAATGGCTGGTTCTCGTTATTATTAATTAGTTGTTTCACCAGAGCATACCGTAACCTATCAATACAATATACCAAAAGAGCTCGATCCAAAATACTCACGACCTTTACCATATCCTGTTAATTTAGTTTTACTCGATAATATTCATTCACAATAACACTTATATACATTTATTAATGTATATGCGTATATGTAAATATTAATTTCAATTTGACCAATATTAATAATGATTTTACTAATCTCACAAGATTATTATCGGCTTTATAGGTAATATTTAGCATTAGTTTTGTTTGTTAAATCGATAGCATGTGTTCCTATAACCACGTACAGATAGTTTTCTGACGTTTACTAACCACTAAGTACCTAAAAGTCGATAATGCAACGCTCCGTTAATCAACAGTGACCAAAAACTCGTTTGTCGTTTGGCTGTTATATTACACGATGTACATCGTAGTTAATATGCTGTGATCGATAACCCGCTGTCATGCACGACTAGTTTGTTTCGAAATGCTTTCTTTTGTGTGACGGCGATAAGTAACACGAGAAAACTAGACACTAATTGACTCATTCAAACTTTAATTATGTACACGGAGAAAATTTTATTGAACTATCTACGATACTACGTTTTTAATTCCAACTAGCTTAAAATAGTAGAAAAATTTTTCAGTGGTAAAATAATTAGTTCTACTACTGAACATGATAACAGTAACAATTGATGATGGTAACGATTACTATCGAAGATGTTTATTGTAACTATTAGAGATTATAATTGTTACAATCGAAGATAGTAGCTGTTACCATTCAAGGTTGTTGATATAAAGCGACACCAATGCATCTACACATATACATCTATATATATACACTAATATAAGTGTAGACATAGAAGAGTAGCTGGAAAGGGTCCAGTTTATGACCTCTGTACTCTCTGTATTTTTGGGTCTACTAGTAACAATAGTCAACTTCATTGTCAATCCAGTTCTCGTGACGATCACATTACTTAAATCTATACATTCATTTATTCAAGTTCACTCAGTTATTATTATTGTATTTTGTATTGTTTCAATAGTTATTCATTGTTAAATAAAGTTAAATAAAGTGTTGCAAATATTATCCTATTCTCGATCCCAAATATTATATTCTCTATACTTTCCAACCACCATTCTTCCAATAAAGGTAGTAAAAATTCTGAAACAAAAAATAGGATAAAGAGAAAATTATATGTAGACAAGCTTCAGACTGTAACACCAATACTCAAATTCTTCATTAGTTTAGATAGTAATTATTATTTGGGCCGATGGTAACTATTACCGTCAGGTTATTAAGAATTACGATGTTGATAGTAGTTATTATTAGTTAAGATAATAAAAGTTATAATTTCTGATTATCATCAAAAATTGTAGATTTTACCATGTAATTGGTAGATACTACAATTCAGATTGTTTATCTAATAATTTAAATGATGTTCACTACTATCGAGTTTAGTTAAAAAATTTTACTATAGATGATAACTTTTACTTTGGAATTCTCTCTGCGTAGTTATACATATATATATTTTTTTTATTTTATAAGTTCATTAATGTCTAAATTAACGCAAAATATAAAAATTTTTCGATCGTAAAGCACTCTCTGATACTTCGCATCACCGTGCAATATAATTGGGATTTAACCTGTATAATAGAGAAATACGAAACATTAATATAGTTAGAGAATGTGTTCTAGCCTTAAGGACAAATAGCTTGTCTACATGGCATGGAAATAAAATGCGAGTCGTCAAGCTTATGTCGTTGTCATTTTGTCGTCGTTAGATAGTTTATCGGTCGATTGTTAAAAAGAAAAAAAAACCGGTAGTAAGCTAGCAATCAAAGGCATTATTTATTTATTTTAATGATAAAAAATGATGGCAATCAATTGGTAGTTTATTTTATTACATTTTTTTTTTCCAAGAACTCTTGTTACCTAAGCAATAAAAAGGAAAAAAGCTCTGAACTCTGTGAATATTAATATTTAACGAGAAAAAAAAAAACAGAAAACGGATGGTTAAAAAAAATCGATGGTCTTTACTACTGTCTGTTGTTATAGAGGACAATTTAGCAAATTGATGTTAAAACGGAAAAAAGGTCATTTTAACATGATGCAATTACTTGTTAACTTGGCTCGCGTATCTAACTAAAGTACTTTCTTGGACATTAAAGACTTTTTTTTCTTTACGGTCTATTGATTTGTAAAAAAGCGTTGTAAGTTGTTTACCGGGACCACACCGACATGACATACCACCCGTAGTGCTCTTAAGGGGCTAAACATCGCGGGCCTTTCACTTCAGCTACCATCAGAAACACCTAGCAGAGCAATACGTATACAAAAAAAACAAAAAAGAATAAAAAAAACGAGTGCGCCTATAAATTATCTTCCGAAGGCGGAGTCGCTCTATAAATATTTGGACCCATTTAGACGCGTAATGTTACGTAGCATGACAGTTAGACAGCTAGTGTACAAGAGGAAAGATTCTGGATCATCATCTGTAACATAATGAAGGTTTTACGATGAAGCCATCTAACCATATGCAAGATGGTGTTCATCAATTTTAATGGACGAGGTATCAAAGTCAGTGTTGGACAAGATCGTGTCATAATACAAGAAGGTCTTATCATGAATAACTATACACTTAAGAAGAAATCTAACCACCATATATTACTTGAGTAAACGTCTATTGAAACGAGTCGCATTAAAAACTGAAAAATTTTTTATAATAAAAATCCCTACATTAATTTACATAAATGAAACTTAATTGATTTTATCCATTTAATCTCTCTATTAAGAAACATGTTTACTTGATATAAGTATTATGAAATTTATAAAAAATAAAATGCATTAATATTAGTGAGTATTATCTTGGACATTAAAATTCAATAGATCAAAAGGGAATTTGTCAAAATTACAAAACGAAAAACCGGTATCTGGGTCACACGAGTTGCCATCGTTCTTATTCTCAACTAATATTCCGTCGTTTTAAAAAAAATAAAAGAACAAGAAATGAAGCTCTTTTACGATTCATCGCTTCGACGTTGTAAGAGTGTTAATGGCATTGGAGGACTTGGCCCATCTATCAAATAGCTATATGTTATAAGCTACTGCATATGCTGCTCCTCATATATGCCTCTATTGTATAGAACACGGTATTATAAACACATTTATGTACATATATACATATAGATATATACATCAATCTATTGTGGTTGAACCGAACTAATATCTACGCACTAGCTCTCAGTGCAATACTGTCTTAAATAATATAACGCATTCCGGAATCATTAATGCCATGTAAAGCCCACTCTCCCTATAATATAGAGAGGAAATGATGAAAATTAATAAATTGCAGGATTTATTATTTCAATTTACTTGTTATATAAAACACAAATTGTACCTTAAATCATTTTGCGAAAGCCTGATACAACCTATTTATTAATAAAACAAAAACAGTTCAAACAAATATTTTATTACCGATTCCTTGTTATTCTTGACATCATGCTGAGACCTTTTTTTCTCTTTGCACAGTACATATAGTGTATAGCATGTTATAACAAACCGTATCGTTTTATCGTTGGTGATCTAGTGTAGCCTCTATTCATCCTATTCTAACAAAAGTCTGTTTCACCTCTTCTCTATTATGCTTTGGTAAACTAAACTATATATGTATAGTATGTATATAATACTCAAAGCCCGTTGCTCTCGTTGCGCCAAGATAATTTGTCCAGAGCTACGGTAAATAACTCTGACCGTTCATCTTCCACCGACTCACGAATGGAATAGGTTTTCTTCTATCGTATATATACATATATATATCCAGTCAGTTGGTTAGTTGTGGAACGAGAGAGTAAAGAAGAAAAGGAGAAATGAGAATTGGCTCGAAGGCGTCTTAGGAGGAGCTGTGGGCGGTAAAAGAGGCAGGCGTGCGACGTACGATAAATTAACGTAAGACTAGCCGCTTCTCGCCGTGTCGAACGCCGTTTGCCTATTATACTAACTTCTCTTCTTCCTTACTTACATTATATTAGCTTATATCTGTACATCTATATATATATATATATATATATATATATATATATATATATGTTATGTACTGAGAAAGGAAACACGCTAAAGAACATCCCGGTACTACATTAAGAGTCAGTAAAATTAATTAAAATTCTTAACCCCTGTGAGCTCGGCGTGCCTTTGCAATTTTCCGGGATTACTGAAAAACTCATCTTATAGTCGAAGGCTAAAGCCATCAATAATGACCATAGTTTAACCAAGTCATTGTATACAACCGAGTTGTATCTATGAACTTTATTTGCTATACTACACTACCAAGAAGACTACATTATAAATTACTGATGAAATTCTAGTCAATATGGCCTATTAATTTTTAATTATTATTTTTTATTATTTTTATAATAAAAATTGATGCATAATTTTTTTCATAGAAATTTTACCCCCATATTGTATTTATCTTTGATGATAATCAGTTCAAACGGAAATGGAGTTATTCAAAGAATCGCAAACTGTTCGTTTGGGTTTACGTGACTACTAGTCATTAAAATACGCACTGGAAACTAAATTTATGTAGCAGGCCTTTATTTTTGAGGTGCATTCCACAGTGACGACCAGCCGATTTGTCGATTTTTAGGTTCTTTTAATACATGGTACTAGTAATGCTTCCTAAAGCTGTTCGTGAAGACTCACGGTCAAGATAAGAATCAGTAAGTTTTAGTTCCAAAAAAGTGCAAGAATACCCCCCAATTTCAAGTCTGCCATGCGTGTCTCGGCTCTATGATGTGCAGCCATTAAATTACCGTATTCCGCTATAGGGATCTTTATCGATCCCCGTCTCCAATGACTGGATTCATGAATTACTGCCCCAGCATCGGTTATTCTTTGATACTAAATCAGCCACCTGACTTGACGATAAATCTATATTTAACCTACGACTACAATATGTTGCCGTTACGGAAAATGATTATTTGTTTACCAATAGTGGTAGCATGTATGGTTTATGATAAAATGAATTATGTCGGTGATATAAAAGAATTACCTCAGTGTTCATTGAGGACAATGCATTTTTCAACAGAAAGTATAGAAAAATCAAGGGATACACGCACCCACATCGCGTGTCTCTGACAATCGTCGTCAAGTTTTTTTTTAAAAAGTCTCCTCTATTACGGTATATAGTACTGTTATCGCGCTCACATGAAAACAATTGTTACTACTGTGGAATTGAGGACAAAGGAAATTTAAATCGTCGATACTTTTTATTATGCATTTATGTTGTCTGTGAAGCGGCATAATGCGTTATTTGGAATAATTATGAATGATAATATATAAAAAATATAACTAATTGATTCAATTGCACGAAGAGAAAATTATGGTAACTGTTCCTGGTACGTTCATGAAATATCAACCCGTAATGTTATGGTGTCAATTACTTGGAATGATGGGATATACACCCATAATTTCTGACGAAAGCTTCTATAACTATGGAAACAATTCCTATAATTATGGTAAAAATTCCGATATCGTATGATAATTGAATTATGGTAATGATTACCATACTCATGGGAATAGTTCCTATAGTTACATAGGAATAAATCATGTATCCACATTGGAATAGTTCCTAGATCCATATGGGAATAATCCCTATGTACCATGGAACCGTTCCCATAATATTATCGTAATCGTTCCAATACTACTATGGTAAACGTTATATTATGGCAATGATTCATGTAATGTATGGTAATGATTCCCATACACTATGCATAGTGTATGGGAATCATTATTGTAATATTGTCGTAATATTTATCATAATAGTTATAGTAACAATTACCATGACAGTATGGTAACCATTACCACAAATTTTGGGAATCATAGCCATAATATATGGTAACTTTTGCCATAGTAAATGGTGACGGTTACAATAGCAATGAAGAAATGGTTACCATGGTAACTGCGGTAAACCATTGTGCATAATACACGGAAAAAAATTTACTGTTGCTGCAACATGGCTGTCTCCTGTTGCAGCTGCAGGAAAATCCTGTTGCTACAACCGGATTTTTTCCTGTTGCAGCAACACTAAATTGTTTCCGTGTAGTATGGGAGCGGTTACCATAACGACATAGAAATTATTACCGTAATTTTATAGGAACTATTCTGATATCGTAGAGAAATGGAATCCACATAGATAGGCATGGTTACCATAATTTGTATGGGCGTTATTTCTATAATCGGTATTTTAAAAAACCTGTCACCATACGATATGGGAACCGTTCCCATGATATATTGTAATGGTTACTATAATTTCTCTCCTATGCGTGTACTAGCAAATGCCCTTTAGAATAAAGGTCTAGAAAAAAATATATAACAAGATAAAATTTAATCTACTGTCCAGCTGAAATTGATTTGTTGAGTACATATCAGGTTTCGATAATAATGTTGGCCTTATAACTATAACTATTTCACTACTTTATCCAGCATATATACAGTCCGCTCGTAAAAGTGTATAAAAGAAGACCTCGAGGGAGCGTCTTTTCTGTAAGTTCTTGAGTGTGTATAGTAAAAACATGTTTACTACGGCTAAAGAGTCTCTCAACGTTTTATCAGTGAAAATAGCTAGCTACCTTCAGTTTCTTACACTTATATTACGAATTACGTTTGTTTTTGTACTTGCTTGCTTTTCTGCTCATCATTGAAACGTTTCTACTTATTTTTCTAAGATAACATACACGGATCCTAAACCATATCAGCTTGCGCTGTTTTACAGCAACAAATAACGCTCCTAGTGAATAATTAACCATTGGAGGTAAAGTTAAATATATATGTAGAACCAACTCCTTAACTGCCACCGATTTAAATATATACTTAGCAATTTTTTTTACAACCTTTGACTGTTTATTTATTGAAAAGTATGTGCATTTTTTACTAGTCCTGTCTTTATTCTTACTTGAAAAATGGTGAAATAGGTAAAGTTTTAGTTCACAGATTCTAAATAAAGCTTTTTTTTATAAATATTTAAGTACTGAAATATATTTTTAACGATAAATAACATTATATAAAAACACATTTAATCAATAAATGCTGCTATTTATCAACATATTGATCTAAAATTTAAAATAAATTTAATAATTTTATGTTATTTGCGTATTAATATTCCTGAATGATATATTTATATTGAAAATTATTGGTATTAATAAAAATAAATATTATTGACGAAATGAAAAATAAACAAAATTTGAACGTTAAATATAAATGTACAAGTGATGTGGTATTATAAGTGATAGATGTTCAATAAATTACTTTATTTATTCATACCCACAAATATATTTTCATACATAACAATAGTATTCAAATCACCATAAGCATAATGATTTTAAACTGTCCACTCACAATATTTATGCATTCAAGCCGAAAAATTCAAAAATTATAGGCATTAATATTTTCCAACATGTGTTCATATATTCTTCCATTCAAATACCGAATCACTGTTCAAATCTACGATGTTGATAAAATTTAAATAGTAAGCTCTGTCTCGATTCTGCGAAGACTAATTATTCATATTTTCCACGAATATTAGAGAGAATATTAGCAGCTAAAGCTGCAGGAAGTAGTGACAAGAGATAAACATATCGTGTGTTTACGTTAACGTATATCTATATATATATAAGAAGAAAAGGAAAAAATTTTTGCGGTACTGTTTAGGACACATTACTGATATACGGAAATCTTGTCGTATTTGCACATATATAACTGTAACCACTTATCTATCTACCCTCATTCGCGTTTAGCACGATAGCAATTAGAGTCGCTATGTCCAAAGTGAAATGTGCTAGATAATATGCATTTCCTGTTAAAGGTATAACAATACCAAATTTTATCAGCTGAGATAAAAGTAATATTCTACTCATAAATAATGCAACAGAAATTCGACGATTCAAATATCTACTCAACATTGAAGGATAACTAGTCACAACAATAAATTTTAAATTGCTTCTACATGGTAAAAAATGAGGATATAAAATCTAGCTATTTTCATTATACTGCCGACCAAAACTTTAAATAGGCCAATTAGTCTCCAAAGTATTGTTATGCTACACGAAAATTATTACACGCTGAAAGAACAAGTGGTAATATTTTCTATCTTAACGAAGTAACTATTTCCATCTTTACATTCGAAAGACTCTCATTCTTCCATGATAACTTTTCCGATCTGAGATGGTCAGTATTTTTATCCGAGATGATTAACATCACTATCTCATAAGGCAAATTTACAAAATTTTTCAGATGCAAGAAATATTACTGTCCGGATCGTAATTATTACTATCAACAATGTTAAATTTTACTATCAGCAATAGTAAATATTACTATATGAAAAAAAAATGGTTAGCATAAAAGCATGATAATGATTATCATATATAATATGCTAATCATTCCCTATTGCAAGATGGTAATAGCTAGTATTTTTTTTCAGCATGTACTATTGGCAAGAATAATTTTTATCACAGCTTCTTGATAACTTTTAAGAACAAAGTAATAGTCAAAGCATAATAATTTTAGATGCTCATGGACCCTCAGGTTAAAATAAAATTTGATTCTGACTTGATTTACCAAGTCGAAATTTAGAGCCGTTTTTCACTAGATAAACTCGACTTTTTTTACGAAGATATGAAATACATTATGTTTTCGTCTTGGTTTAGACTTCAATGGCTTACTTAGTCACGATTTAAGACGAAAAAGTTGAAATCAAGTCGAAATTGACTTGGTTTAGATTTATTTTACTTAAATCATACGGCGAAAAAGTCAAATCTTAGATGAAACGTGAAGAATACATTTTACACTAAAAAATACTGCTTGCTTTTAACTTGGTTGAACAAGTCTAAGGCGAATAAATAACTTTTTTTTCGACTTGGTTAAGTAACTAAATAGTAAGGCGAAATAATAATAAGTTCAAACTAAGATCAAAAAAGCCCTAAAAGTTGACAAAAATTTAATTTAAGTCGAAAAAGTCGAGATCTGATCGAAGATCGTCGACAAATCGATAACTTAAAAAAAAAAGATGAAGTGAGCCTGAATCGAGTTCTACTTTTGACCCGGTCCTGTTTAAAGATTGGTCGACAGCATAATAAAAATTGCTAAAATTTTTTCTACCCTATAAAAATCGAAATACGTGCGGATTTAATATTCTGTTTTTTTATTTAACTAGGTGTTTTTACTTTCATAAAAAATTTCTACGCTGTTAAGCTTAAGTGCAAAATGGCACGTAAAATTGTTATGTATATATATAACTCACGCCAATTCATCGAACCATACCGCTAGTATTTTTCTTTGATGCTGAGCATTGAAAATGTTATGCATGTTTTGAATGTGATTTTACAATACTTGTTAAATATTTTCAACACGTTTCTGTAAGTTAATAAATTTTGATATATGGAATAAATATTTTAAAATATAAATTTGTAACAATTTGTAAATATTTACATTATTGAATATTTAAAATGTTATTTAAACAAACCTTAATTTTTTTACACGTTTTTACTTTTTATAAATTCATGTTTGCTAATCGTAAATAAGTCAGTTAAAATATTTTTTGCTAATGTTAAATACAAAGTGCTTAGGCAAATTACAAATGGTCATTATTATTAATTTATGTGTATGATGTGGTAAAGTTTTAAGAGTTAAATTTATTACGAATCAACTTCAACCCCGTCATTGCCAACAAAGTTCACGTGCATGTCTCAAAGTCGTGCTAGTTGGTATCTGATTCCGTCAGTGGCGCACGCAATCTTGTGTTTTTAAGAAAAAAAAGAAAAAAAATTAAAACGAAAATGGTATCTAAGGAACTTGCACACAAACTATACTGTACATATGCAAAATCAATGTCACTACAAACTTTTGAAAGTGTTATGTCTTATTTCCAACTTGTTGCATAAAATTAAAAATCTATTATTTTTCCTTGTTATTGAAACAGTTTTAGTTCCATATTCATTTTATTACCCTTACGGAAAAAAACTAATGAACACTTGTGAACACTATTGAAAATTCGTTAGTGTTGATAAGTGTTTCATTAGTGATCATTAGTGACCATTAGTACTCTGAATAGTGAATTGTACAACACTATTGGATGTGAGTAGTGTTGTATAGTGTTGTATTAGTGTTCATTAGTCGGAGTACTACTCTCTAAATCTGAAACAGTGACTTTTCACCACAAACAGTTATAAGTATACCACTTGGTATACTTATAACTGTGAAACAGTGTATATACACTACTTTTCAGAGACTTTCACTGTTTCAGATTTGGAGAGTAATGGATCTTGCAACACTATTGGAAGTGGTTAGCTTTGAATAATGTTCTATTAGTTTTTATTAATACTCTGCACGGAAAAAAAATAGGTGCTGCAACAGGACACATCCTGTGGTAGCAACAGGATTTTGTCCTGTTGCTACCATAGGATGTTTCCTGTTGCTGCAACAGGATTTTGTCCTGTTGCTACCACAGGATGTGTCCTGTTGCTGTAACAGGATGTATCCTGTTGCTGCAACAGGATTTTGTCCTGTTGCAGCACCTATTTTTTTCCGTGTGGCTAATGAATCTTGCAACATTGTTGGAAGTGATTAGTGTTGTATTTGTGATCATTAGTACTCTAAATACTGAGCTTTGCAGCACTATTGGAAGTGATTTGTGTTGAATAGTGTTTTATTGGTGATCATTAGTAGTCTGATTGGTGAATCTTACAATATTACTGTAAGTGATGTGGTGACCAGGTTTCAATAGTGTTCGATAGTAATCTGAACAGTCGGTACTACTCTACTGTGAAATTCAAATTAATTACACTAAATATACTGATGACACTAAACTATTAGTGCGTGAAAAAACCAAAGCATTAGTGTTTCTCATTAGTGCTGATTAGTTTTTTTCCGTGAGGGTAGTTAACCAACTTTTTTCTTTTAACTGACTATTTTAAAATGTATTCACTGCATATTAAAAAAACAAGTCCTATGGCAAATAATAGTTTGAAATAAGTGAATTTAAAAAAGTTAATAATTTATGAATTATTAGATTATTACAACTAGTTAAATCTAAAGTTTAAAACAATGAATTGAAGTACTTATTATATATTCATTCGTAAGTACTCTAGGGTACAAACCAGACAATTTCGATTACGTTTACAGTAGAGTATAGTAGTGGTAGCGCGGTCAGACACTTTCTATTACACAGTTTCATCCGTCGTGGACATTTTCCATTACAGTTGCAGACGCTTTTCATTACAGTAGTATGGAAACTCCGACAACTGTGTTTGAACAATTTTTAATTAGCAGCCCCTCTCATGGGGTCCTTGCGTACGGGCTTGGTAATTAAATTCCCGCGGAAAGTCGTCTCGCGAACGTAAAAGTTTTCCCATCGAATTGTTATTCACGGAATGTCTTATTAAACGACAGCTGTGGTGATGTAATTGTAAAATACTGGTGTATTCCATTCTTCTCCAGCATCATCATACATCTAACTTTATTTCTTATAACTTACTTTTTTAAAACTTTCAATGAGAACCACTGACCTTAAAAGCCCTCAACCATGATATTAATAATACATATATATGTCTGCACTCGTCTACGAAAACTCTTTCGAAAAATGAATCTTGGAAATCTACTTTTTACTTTTAGGTATCCAAGGCTAACCTGTTTGACTTAACTTTAAAAAAGTTTGCTAAAAGTTATGAGAGGGTGGTTTTGATGATGATGGAAATACGCCAAATAGGTTACATCATCGCAGTCAGCTTACTAAATTATAAATATTTATAATTTTTACATTACATACACACTTCTCTTTGCCAAAATGTAAGCCCACCACTTTGGCATAGTGTCTTTACAATAGTTTTATGAGATATAACAAAATATAAGTTCTTGAGAATGCATTTGCACATGCACGAAGAAAATTTACCACAAATTTAACAGTGCTAGTTCAGTAAAGCTGGAACCAACTTGCGCCAATGAGACTTTTTACAGTGCTCTTTATAAAATATAAAATCTCTAAGCATACTATGGATGTATATATTTTATAGGACTGTAAAAAGTCCCACTGGCGCTAGTTGTTCTAGCTTCATGAGTGACACTGTAATTTTTATCTTAACATAACCTTATATTTTACAAAGAAAATCTTTTCGTGTCTGAATCTTTTCACAATGTATTCTAAAAATTTTGAAACATTAAGGTAGTTTGAACGTTAAATCACTTTTTGGCAGATAATGTTCAAAATTAGCCAATTAATTAATTTCTAAACTAAAGGATTATTAGCTGGTTAGAACCTGAGATAATTAATAACAAAGTTCGCAATTTGCGCGCTTACCTCTCATTTGAAACATTCCGTCTATTATTTACATACATAAATTTTAAGTATCATTTTCAATAAGACTTTAGCACATTCAAGGGCTACGATCGCTGTAAATAAAGGTATTTAATAGTGTGTATGTGTGTGTGTGTGTGTGTGTGTGTGTGTGTGTGTGTGTGTGTGTGTGTGTGTGTGTGCGTGTGTAAGTGTACAGAAGTTTAAATACAGCGGTCTGAGTACCAACGATACTATACCATGCTCTAACTCTCTCAACTTACAAAAATACTTTCCCAAAGAAAAATGTCGTGTCAAAATTTTGTAACGTTGATAATGTTAAATAAATTTACAACTGTATAAATGACTATTCATTTCAAAATTTTAATTTCCGATAATTTATTGGTTTTCAAAATATTTCAAAAATTATCTCGTTGAAAAGTTCAAATTATCCGTAAGTTTTCAAATTTGAATACTCAATTTGAATTCTGAATATTAAATTTTTAAGGAATTTCAAAATTGACGAATAATTTGAAAACTACCAAATAACTCGAATTTTACGATCCAAACTTAGAGATAAATATTGATTTTCGATTTGATACAAATAATTTGTAACTTCGAATGATTTTCACACTCCTAGTACAAGTCTTTGATATCAGAATATCATAAAATTACCACTAATTATTTTATTAGTATTTTTATTACAACATATTGTAATTAAAAGTAGATATAATTTCTATCCTAAACAAAACACTAGTCGTCTTCAATAAATCCTCCGCAATATAAATAATTAGGTATCGTAACAAAATATTTTCTACATCACTTTATTATAAATAATGAAGCTGATAGAGCTGGGAATGCCGGCCTATCAGAAGAACCGATTTCACTATGATATCTTGCTAGTGTATAACATTTCCCGTGGAGAAGCTTCCAATTAAGGAGCCGATCATCTAGAGACTAGAAACTCTATTGAGAGCCGGTTACTCAAAGAAGAAACCATCCAGTGATCTAACGTGATGGCATCTTACTGTACAGGTAAATCAACTTGCTTCGGAGAATTCTCACTATCAAACAGATATCTTGTTGTCAGAGTATACCAATTCCTGTATACTCTGTAGTGGAATTCAGGAAATCTCAAGACGTATGATCTCATCAGAAACTATAACTAAGATATATATAACAACAAGTCAATTGGATATGACAGTAGCAAATGAATACATATTACTTAGCTTTGTCGTCTATTATATTGATTTCATGGGTATATAATGTCTGACATATTGTCTAAAGGCCAATTCAACTATGAACAGACGACCTTTTACAATTGGATAAATAGACTATTAAAATCATTTTAAATATATTATGTTCAAAAAATAATTTCCTTACTATTTTAAAATGCATAAGTCTCTGTCTAACTATCAACTCGTCTATGAACTTAATTAAATACTTATTGTATGAGTCAAGTAATTTGTATGGTGGGATGCCACCGTTGATTAATTTATATTGACTTGTTAATAATTATTTAAAGGATTAATAGTGTGTCACGTGCATACGTTGCAAATATAGAAGTGGTTAATAATATACATATGTCACAGCAATATATATGTCGGCTGGTTCTCTTGTGAGAGAAGATAGTGCAAGCTTACTCGAGGATGAGACCACTTTGGTAGCAATATAGTGCTAGTATGGCGCACGGGCTCCTTGCAATAAGGGTGAGAATGAGACATGTGCTGGTATCATAAGTACCCAGATATTGAAATTGTACTGCATATATATATATATATATATATATATATATATATATATATATATATATATATATATATATATATATATATTCGATCCTTCTACTAGTATCGTAAAGAATATCTTGAATGCAATGCAGTATTAGAAGAGAAGTGTGAATAGACATTGTCTTTACATATATATCTGACTCTGATAATTAAATTTGTTGAAAGAACTTTAATTATTAAATACAGTAATTATGATATGATAAAAAATTATATAAAATATTCTTATCGACAAGGTTATTAATATTTAATAATTTTATTTACAGGTTATCTACTTTAATATAGGGTCACTGAATCAGTAAATGAACGATCGGGTGTTTCAATCTTTTAATAGAGAAGAATTCGACAAAATTAGAATTGAAGTTCTAAAAAAAGTCAATCGAACAACAATGAAATATTTTTTTCATGCCATTGTGATAAAAGTCTAAATGACGTATAGCTAAAAATTAAATACCGTTCACTGACCGATCATTCGATCTTAGGATGAGTAGTTCAAATAATTAAAAGAAATATTAATTTATCTAAAAATTATGGGTTATTAAATTTCAGTGAGAATTTGAATTATACATAATTTATTTGCCATTCTATCAAATTGTCAGAAAAAATTTTATTTTGATTAATTCAAATAAATTCAAATTTTTTGCTCAAAAAATCCAACTTTGTGAGAGGAAGTTCTAGATCAATTGGAACAACGATGAGAATTTTTAACACCAAGTATATATTTTTTCAACCCAAGTAAATATTTTTATCCCGAATTTCTAAGTATTTCGAATTTTCACTTGATTAACGGATTGAATTTTCTCAAAATAATTTAATCATTCAACTTCATACCTTTCTGTTTTTATTGAAATTTATATGACGTTGAAATCTATATCATTAAATTATTCTGTTGATTAAAATAATAATTAATAGACCACTCAATTACTCTAGACCAACCACTAGAATTTTATTGAATAAAGATTAAAATAGGTTAGAATCTAAGACAATTTAGCTGAGACAACTTCATTGGTCATCAAAATGAATCATTAACTCCCAAGATTTCGTGGCTTTAAAAAAATGTATCTGTTTTGTTCGCTGTATGCAAATATATATCAGATGCCGTTTAACCAAAAACAGTTTCGTCTGCAGCGCTAAAGTTTACCTCTCAATGTAGGTTTTAAAAAGTATTTTTAAAATAAAATTTTATTTTTTTTTTTTTTTTATCTGAAGAAAAGCAGATAATTAAACTTGTTTTACTTACAAGTACAGTAATTTTACTAACTATCTAATTAAAAATAATTAACATTTATTTTTCAACTGTAACTTTTAACATACTCAAACTCTAATAACAAATTATTCTAATTATTTTATCGAGGAATTTAATTATTATTATTTAGTACAATTATGACGACATTGTACAAAACATTTTTTGTATCGTAATAGTATTCAAGTAAGCTTATATCAAATTGTTTTATTTACTTATAAAATCAAATATTTAAAAATTTGTAACACTATATAATTTCACACAATTACAGTAAGATTTTTAAAAAAATTCAAGAGACAAAGTTGCCATCAGGATGATAATAAATCTTAGTAGAAAGTATCAAGGATCGTCGTGAATTTACCGCTCTAGGCGATACACTTCGCAAGTCAGCGATACCATAAATATTATGAAAACACCTAGTAATTTTATCACGTCATAAATTCCAATGAAATGTATGAAGAATATGATATGTTTGAATTATTATTTTCGTATGAGTTTAAATAAAAAATATCAAGGACATTATATTGATGTCCGGTGTGCGATGTTAAGTAATGTAAAAAATAAAATTTTTTAAAAGTATTTGAAAAATCTAAAAGTGCACACCTCAAATACGCGTGTAATATTTTTAAGAATCTAAATAAAATAACCTATCTAGTTACATTTAATTTTTATTTTAATAGACATTTGTGTCACTTGACCGCAAACCGACGATTTACTGACAAATTGAATGGAATATAGTATAGGGCCGAATAGCTTAACTGGTAGGGCACTCGGCGCGATACCGAATTGGTCTAGGTTCGATTCCCAGTTCGGGCTATCTATATTTTTCTCAATTTATCTATAACTTGTCTTATTGAGAAGGATTGCATGTTTAGGTTTCCACTACATTTAAATGGTATTGACAGTCGTAATGTTTCGGCATGAGACTAAGATTCGTGTCGTGTGTTTACGAAAACGAGTGTAAAGTTTGACGCACGTTTTTCAACTTCTGTCTTGTAAAATGAAAACAAACAAGTGTAAAGATAATTTAGGTGCCCGGTAATCAATTGCTTACGGGATGACATTCAGCGCTCGAAAATTAAACCTTCAAAGTAAGTGTAACAATAGTATATTACACACCAAGGGAGGAAAGTAGGACATTCCAACCCGCGTATATAATTGTCTACTTGAGCTTAAGGCGAGGATGACAAAGACGTGGATTGGAATGTCCTATTTTCCTCCTTCGGTGTGTAATGTACTATTTTTTGATACTATCACACTACTGTTGATGTTAACATTTGACAGAAAAAAATAAAATAAAAGCGTGCAATTAAGTCATGAAACTTTTCTTCAATTGGCTTTCGTTTAGAAGAAGTCTAAAAAAAAAAAGTTTATAACTACGTCAAAATTTTTCATTAAGACGTTCTCTTGACATTAGTGTACTTCTTTTTAGAATATAAGTTAGGTATAAAGTTGGCCGAAATGATTTAAGGTGATCAAATCGCGGTTTATTTTTCTGCCGACAATAGAATAATACCATTTTACATTCTATTCATTCATAAAAGCTTGACAGTTTGAACCAAATCAAGAATATAGAGAAACAATGATAACGTTTCTCGAAGTAATTCACGTCAAATCAAGATGACAACATTACGATACCCGAAAATTGAAATGTAGAATTAGTTGAGGTATTTCGATATTACGAATTTTTACGACGACAAATTTCTGACATTGTCAATTAAATTGCGAGGATAAAAAACTATAGTTAAATAATTTAATTAAAAATTATTCAAGTTCTGACTCTCATAAGTCCAGTGAAATCCTTTCATGAAATTCAAAATATGTATGAATAAAAGACAAAAATATTTCTAATTTTATTAATTAACTGTCACTTAATATAAATGATATAATGAAAAAAAAATAAATAAATGAAATTCCTGTATAATTTTAAATTGACATTTCAGTCGACAGGTTAAAGAACATAAATTATTATCACTTTTATTTTAAGACTGAATAGCAAATGTTGTAGTGACTGAAAAGCCCTATAAAAGATAAAATAAAAAAAATATAAACAGTCGGTAGATGTTCTCTTCGAATCGGCGGACAGCGAGTCGACGATAATCACGGATGATTTTTATTTTTTTTAGCAGAAATAACCGGTGATAGGAGAAATGCTTGACCTACTAATATTAACTCCACTGATTTTATCTTTCTCTCTAAATGAGAATAGTTTATTTTTAATTTTTTTATTCATTATTATTATTATTATTATTTTAAATAAATGAATAGAACTGTATATTGAATTTTAAATCAACACTTGTGACGTTCTAATACACTCTCATCACATAAATATATAGTGTGTATTAATCGAGATAGAGTCATCCAATTAATTTTCATTGAATTTCGCTTGCATGAATTCTCATTTTGTACGAACGTTCTATTCTCGAAGCACACTGGTAGGTGCATCATAAAATTCCGATGCGTAATCGAGTGTACTTTATTATCCGTTCCCCTTTGGGAAATGGTATCGACATAATTGCACTGGTGTGCATGTCCACCGAATTCGAATTATCGATTTAATAAAAATATAAATAAATTAAACTCTGTTTGATTTTTAATTATATTTATATGTTAAAAACATATTATCGTATTTCAAATTAATATACTCGATTTCACTCAATCATCTTCGTATTCAAGTATTGTGTCACCCGTAATGACGTAAAAGTGATGAAGTAGAAATTTAATTAAACTATGTAAAAAAAAGTTTTTATAATAAAAATCTACTTAAACTCATCATATTTTAATTAAATGAGAATTTATTTGATTAATTTCATATTTTCATCTAACTTTTAATTAAACTGATTATTGAGTTCATCTCTTTGTCACAACTAATTTTGAATATTCTTGATATTTTTTAAATATAACTCGACTAATGACTGTTATTATTAAAGCAGTGAAAAATTTTGACGTAGAAGATAAATTTATAATATTTGTGTTAAATATCACCGATAATAAAAAGTTTTCTCATGATGCGCAATGTCTACAAAGTTTTTAATTTTTTCATAAATATTTAAAACATTCTACAATACATTATCAAGTTATAAAATTGACCTTTGATTATTAAAACATTGACGAGACCGTAAAATATTTCTGCACAGGAAACAAAATTTTACTGGGAATCAAAATTTTTTTTTCGTCCATTTTCTTCATTCGAGAAAATGTTCACTTGCATAAAAAACGAAAAAATTTTACATTTAAGTATTTTCGTCTTAGTGGAAAAAAATGTATTCTTTAATCAAGAATTAGAATATTTTACTTGAAGTTATTTCATTATTTAACTAAGACCGCGATATTTTTATCCCAAGACTTGATTCGAAGCGGGACTTTATCATATTACACTTGTCCTTTTATTATTAATTAAAAAATTGATGCCAGCGTTACTAAATACTTTTACGTTTTAATTTTAATTTTGAAAAACACTGACATCAGACTGGATTGAAATTGCGTCATTTCAGTTAAGAAACTCGTGTCCTGTATCCACTAGGTTGACAGTTCCGAGATATCGAAAAATACAACTTCAACTATAAATACTCTGATAACGGTGTCAAAGTCTCTCTATTCTCTATGGTTTGAACAGGTAGGTAAGGGGATTTTAAAACTAAAAGTGATTTTCTCAGATTAAGTTCTTACTACTGTTGTTTTGTCGGTAATACAATTGAAATAAGAATTCGAGGTTCTCTGAGAAAAAAAATTTTTGTATTCTTCAATTTAAAAAAACTATACACGGCGAGAAAAATTTTGTCATTTTAGCGATTTAAAGTATAGTCAAACAGTTGATTGTGAAAATAACTATTCGTTTGTTGATTATTGCAATACGTATAGTTAATTTAACAACATCCTTATTTATTTTAATGATCTATAGTATCGTTAAATTAACTATTCAATGTTTGTCCTCCAATGAGAATTCATTTCTTTATTTGAGACATACTCCGAAAAGTTGCCATCGAGATTCAGTTATTTCGACAAAATAGGCTATCGTTTTGTCATTATACGTATTCATATCGTTATATTGACGATACGATGGATCGTACCATCGTTGATTAAGAACGTGGAACTTGCGCATTTAAGCAAATGTCAAACTAACCACCAAAAAGCCTTTGTGAGCGTTGTGTCACATATTTCTTATTAGAAATTAACGATCTTTTCGGTTATTATAATTGAGATAATCTAATTGAAATAGATGCGTACCTATTGCATAATCACAATAGTTTTTACGGACTGATTTTAATAATTATTTTCCAATGTAAAAAAATTTTGATGCTTCCATATAATTTTTTTTTGCTTTGTTATAATTAATAGATTTATATTAAGCGCAGATTGACATTTTCAGCTTTAAAAAATGTCTTTTTATTTGTTTTTTAACCAGTAAAATTATTTGTTTAAAGGTTTTTTTTTTAACTAATGTAAATAACTGATTGATCAATAGAAGTCACTGAGCCTGAATATTGAAATATATCATATGAAATGGTTAATGAGGCTGTATTCTTAACTTGACATCTTTCAATTTACGTTAATTTTTTTTTATCCAAAATTATCTACAAGATTGTCTTATTATCGTTTCTTCGGATACCTATAATGACAATAGTATTGCCATTTTGACGTTACGCTGCGACGATACTTGGATCGCCAAAATGACTATACAGAATATCGTAAAAAAAGTTGACTATAGATAGTATAGCTGTAGTAACGAAATGTTCAGTTGTTATGACGAGATTTTTCTCGCCGTGTACTTAGGTCAAGAATTCAAGTTTATCAATCGAAGAAATTTTTTCTTGATTCGAGAACGTCAATTTATAAGAAAAAAATATTCTTGAACAAAGTAAATTTTTTTTTTCATAATGATATTTTTGGCTCAAATAAATTCTTCGTGATTAAATTATTTTTCCCATGGAGGTTTCTGCAAAGATTACAAAATTTATTTTTGAATTGAACTAAAATTAAATAAACTGCTTGAAATCAATATATGATAATTGCATTTGCAATTAATGATGAAAAGTATCATATATGTATAATTTCTCCTGAGAGAAATCGAATAAACTCGTCACACAAAATGAGAGCAGCCCTAATGTAATACTGACTGTTAAATATAGTTTGCTTATATGTATGCAGCTCGCGGTTATGCACCAGGTGTTGGCATTTACGACGTACGTGTTTTCTTAACATCATAGTCGTTGTCCAGTCGTTGCTTAGTACTTATGTGTATTGAAAAAAACTACTTATATATCTTAATACATACATATATATTTATATATATATATTTTTTTTTTGTTCACTGCTTGGTGCAATAGAGTCGCGTTCTCCTTTCAGCTCAACGACGTCTAACAACGTGAAGAAAATAAAACGTACATAATGGAACAGGTGCGAGAATCACTGTACAAAAGAACTCATACGGTATTCCCAGTTCGCGAAACTTGATGGACTTGTGAACCCAATACATTTTTATTATTATTATTATTTTTATTTTTATGTTTTTATTTTGTTTATTTAACATATATTGTCACCCTGCAGTCGTCAGGTTTAAAATGAAACGAATGACGTAAAAAAAATATATATATATATATATAAACTTTCGTATGATTTTTCTTATATTTTTTGAGAAACGAAAAAAAAAACTAAAGAACTTTTTTACGACGGCCAAGAAAAACTTGGTAAAATATTCAACCGTACGATGTGATTCCTAACTTATAAAATAATATTCGTATACTTTATAGACGAGACTATTCCAAGTTTCTTTCCGTTGAAATGGAGGATTTGTGTGAGAATTATAAATATATATATATATGCATCTATAAAATTGTAAAAAGAGAGAATAATATTAAGATCTACAGAGGAAATGAATCGATCAAATATTTATTAGGTTTTATGACATTATGAAATGTACATACTTTGAAAAAAAAAAAAAAAGAAAAGTGAGTTATGATGACAAAGAATTGATTTATTTATTTGGTTATTATAGGGGTGCAAAAGAGTTGTGATAATAATACATTGAGTGTTTGAATAAATAACTAGTGAGTATGAGTCAGTTGGTTATCAGCTAGAGACGTGGATTGTACGTAGAATAGATTTCCAGAAAATAAACTGAAGTCTAGGGGGTGCGAAACGCCTTAGCATTATGGCTGCTGGGTCGTGGACCCTTTGTTTACTCAACGGACTCACGGTGTCTCGTGATAATACGCGAGTAGTTGAGGGTGTGAGACGGCACCATAAATGGGGTGTGGATGTCGTAAGGGATGTTTTGTAAGCGACGGTGCTGAGGCGTATTTTCTATCTTATCCATTTGTCTTGCCTCGACACACTTTAATATCACGTTTTAAATTTTCATTCATCGAAAAGCTTACAGCATAAAATGATGAGACGAATTTCATACTGAGTAATTTTTATAAAAGAATTTCAAACCATGGAATTTTTTTTTTGTTTATCTTCATCGTTACTATTTTGGCTAAGAGAGGGTGCATTCTTGGAAGCTTCCAAAATTGATTGCCATGCTTCATGATAAAGCTGTGTAAACAACTAAACTAAATCACGATTTGTACATATATATAACAGAAATGGTTTTACGGTTATAGACAAAAGAGACAAGTCGGAATATATAGACTGCCTGGACTAACCTTACGTACAAAAGACAATCATAGTGAAACCCTTTGAGCTAATATTGACCCAAGCTGCTATCGTAATAATGGACAGACATGTAGGGATAACGATGATCGAGCATTTGTACGTGCGTACACAGTGTAACCCTATTTTACTCGTGTAGAGAGTAGATGATTCGAGAGAGAACCTTTTTCATAACTACCACTCGGTTATAGTGCTACTGCACTTGAGAGCTGTCAATCCAACTCGTTTAGACAGCAAAGCATCATCACATCTACACTGATACTATACATAAATGACGTTTATGAGTAAATATTTTCTTTTCTGATTTTATATTAATAAAGTTTGCTTAGATTGAGTAATAAAACTTTGCTTACGCTGATTAAAAAACTTTAAATATTACCCACTAAATTATAATATTAAAATCTTAATGCGTCGAAAGAATGGTGTTTTACTATTTTCAATCCAGTAAAACTCTTTCAAATAGGTTCGATATATTTAATCATATATCAATGAGCAAAAGAGTAAAGTAATTAACAAAAGATCGTGATATGATGGGAAAAATAATGTAAAAAAATAATAAACAGAATTTTTCGGTAAAAAAAGTGAATTCTGTATTGGAAGTATTTCCACAACGTTTATCGCTAGCTGTCACTCGACTTCCGTATACCGAAAGTGAGTCTGCGTGTATTTCACTTTTATCTTTGTTCGCGTCTCTAACTTCCTCCTAGAGCGGAATACATCGTCGGTCCGTTTGCGTTCTCGCTTTGAAATATGAATTTGTTTTCGAAGAGAGAAGAGATCCCGCGGTATCGTCATTCACTGCCAGGCTCAAACATCCCCTTATTTCAGCTACCACAAAGCACTCGGGGTGGCTTCCCTCGTTTTATATTTTTATATTTCAACTCTCAATTCTCCTGTTTCTACCACGCGTGTATCAATTTTTTCATCCACTGTTATTTTTATTTTTTATATACAGCTTTTAAAATTAAACATTAACGGTAAAAAATATAAAATATCATCCATAGTACAAATTGATAATAAATAAAAAACAAAACAACTCTGACCCACAATTCGATTTCTTTAGCATTCTTTTGTGTCCCATTGAAATCTCTGTGAATTGCACGACAAACGGACAAATTGCTAGCACATATACACACATTCATAGCCAGCATCCAAGTGAACATGAGTGTAGTGCGTGCACTGAGAGAACTGTACTCCAGCCTCAATTGTTCCTCATTTTTTAGCGAACGTCCCCTTTACTATATTCTCTTTCCCATTCTCTACTACTGCTGAGCTACACTGAGAGATGCCTCGTTCACTCGCAAAAAAAAAAAAGAGTAAAAGATAAAAAAGAAAAAAAAACTCCCGCGAAGTCCATTCAACCCTTGTTTTCTCTGGGCTGAATACTCTACAACTCGTAGTAGTCGAAGCATTGGCCAATCTGTCTGAATAGTGATTAAAAGTGGTCCGTCCGATCCACGGTTCAGTGAACAACCAATGCATAGCAACGACTCAAACTCAGTAACTCGAATTTCACTACTCACTACACAACACTATGGGTGGTAGCATATTCTCTCTATCCTCCATCATACCTATGCACATATTGCATTCATAGGTTCACAGACCATCGTGAGAAGAACACGAGTCACGTGTATAAGGCTTCGTTCTCAAGTCGGCAATTTCTTTTCACCTGCGATCGTCACTTGTGTCCATTCCCGATCATCGAATGTAGATGTCCACATATATTTATATCGATCACCATCACTACCACCTGGGTCATAAGGACATTGCATTACCATAATATTGGATCCGAAATATGATGGGAGGATAAGACTTGCACGAACGTCCAGACGAAACTCGCTGCTACCGATAATGCATAAAAGATAAGAAGGGACTTGCTGTATGAAGCAAAAAGTTATATATCCCGTTCTATTTTTATAAAATTTTTCTTTTCTGCTTTACTTCATTCCGTCTCTCCTATTCGCGTCATTTTTCTTTTATTCCCGCGAGAGACTAAAAGATTTTCCGAGAGAAACTCGTTTGGTCTTTTACGTTAAACTAGTAAGAGTTTGTGTTTAAATTATTTAAGTCTCGAGTTTTAATTTTCAATTACTTTGTTCTAACAATCCACAAGCTCAACATTTCAGTGGTTTATATCCACCTGCTTGCGAAAACCCACGCTAATATACACATGCATAACACATTCACCGCCAACTCGATCTCATTATACCCGGGCCTTACTTCCGGCTTAATGAATGGGTTCTTAATTGATGGCATCTTGTTTACGATCAAAGTTTCTCCGATTAATTATCTACCATGATCATAATTTAATATATTTGATAAGGATATATACCTAGATATATTAATAAATGATATTATTATTATGTATGCATGGGATGAAAGGAAAAATATTATGAAAAATTGATGATTCAAGTAAAATAAAAATGTAGATTGATTTAATGTGAATTGTTAGTTACCGTGAGGATAAATTGATATGGCTTTACCATGCTAAACGAGTTTCTTTGAACCTCTAAGGATAATACCACGTACTACGTCTCTTCCTCTTCTCATCTCTCCAAACTCTTTCGCTTGGGAAAGATCTCGATTCCGCCAATTTTGAGATAACGATATCCGCCGGAGACCGAGCAAGATAGAGCTAAAGAATGGAAGAACGGAAGAGCGACGTTGTGGTAGAAGAGTAAGGAAGGGAACATGGCCGTACCAGAGAGACGAATAACCCGTAGAGTAGGATTTAGCCGCAAGGTGAGGCTTCCCTTGACGATCACGATTGGGACAAGTAAGAGAAGAAGAAAAGCAGCGAACAAAGCCGATATCACCAGCTAATGCCATAGGAATCTGTTCACTACCAAAGTTAGCCTCTTTTACTGCCTGACTTTTCAGCTTCCGTAATCTTCATCTAGCCAACTTTTCACGTATTCAGATATAGTTATTAATTTTATCACTTTTCTTCAAATTCTATGAAAATCATTGATCTGTTTACAGTCTAAAGTTATTCTCAAATATAACTTTTAAAATAATCCTTTATTGCCGTTTAAATATTCAATATTTTCCCTTATGACTTTTACGATAAAGAGCGATGGAAGCGAGCAATTTTTTTGTTTTTGTCTAGACAAATAGAAAAAGTGATCGAAAGTATATACGGCCACGTCACAAGGACAATAGATATGTCGCTATAGGTTGCATCTCGTCTTGCCATGCCGATGAACGAAAGGGTTATCCGTGCATGCTGGAGTACCTTTCCATTGGTTCTTGTATAACATGGTTGCGATGTTGCGAACGTGTTTGCAGTGTTGGAAATGGACGAGAAGCCCCATTGTTTCGGCGAGCTTGTTTCTATGCAGATGAGATACGCACAGGCGGACGAAACCACCGCTACCATGGTTTTATGCTGTCTCTCTCTTACTGTATACTCAATCTCACTTTTTTTTATTTTTCTCTCCGACTATTTTTTTTATTTTATTTCTTCTTTCTCTTTTTTTAATGCTACCGTCATCCCTTTACTTTCTGTCCATGGTGGCCTCCTACGTTCATTCCTTTCCTCTCTTTCCCAACGACGTCTCGTTCTAGTACGTTAGGTCGACGTTCTTGCTTACCTTATTCGCTTTCCACTACGACGGAAAAGCTTAGAACCAAAAAAAAATAAAATTTAAATAAAAAAATCTACTACCGGAAAATAACCCGCAAAAGCGCGAGTCCCTTCGTTAGTGAGGATTTGTGTTTTTTCATAAGCGTCACAAAACTATGACGACTCACGCCGCTTCTTCTTCTTCTTTTACAATTTATTATTTTCCTTTTTTTTATTTTTTTCAGTCTCTCTTTTATTCACTTTGTGTAATTTTACACTTTGTTTGTGAATGCATGCATCTATATAAATATAATATATGTATGTGTCTTCTTTGTGCTAACTCGTGTGGAAAAACCATGTATCTCATTAAATGCCTAAAGGATGTTACTGCAGAGCTGTATAATGCACTGTTGACGTCTATCGTCAGTCAATCATTCGAGAAAGTGGATCTCATTTATCATCAAATTAACGTTTTTTTTTATATCATTTATTTATTGTTCATTGATTCTGATAAATTATTCATTTAATGGATTTTGTATGATTAAAATACACGTTTACAATAAAAAAAATTTCCTAACTTTAGTAGTTATAAAGTAAATAAACATTTAAAAAAATTTTTTTTTAACTGATTTTAAAAGCGTTCATTATATTTTATAGGTTCTCATGTATCATGCATTATGTACAATCTAACTGTAATTACATATAAAAATAAAAAAATACCGCCAATATAATGTAAATAAATATTATATTATGGTATTTAGTTAAAACTGTTGATCGCCCCATAAAATTAACGGCAAATAAATTTTTACTTCAACTAATGTAAAAAAAAATTTTATAATTATTTTTTTATTTTGACGTTAATTGGATTCTTAGCATTTTATTATCAAGACATTTATTTAATAAAATTTTTTTGTCAATAATAGCGTAGAGGTACCATTTGTGGCCACTGCTCCATTTTTTGACATATAATCCTTTATTTTAATTAATGAAAAAGTGTAAAATAAAATCCCCATTTTATAATTGGGGCATAAAAGTATCTCTGAAGAAATTAAAAGAATTAATTATGATATTTCATATTTTACACAACATTTTATTTAAATTTTTCAAGTGTCCAAAACTGGCCCTAAAGTGACCAAAAATGGTAACTCTACCCTATTCACATTATTAATAAATGAGTCTCAAAATAATTACAGTGTAAAAAATTTTTGGTGTGAAAATGGTCCCTGAAGACTACACGGTTTGCTCGGTGTGAATTGAAGGTGTGAAATAAGTGGTGTACTTTTAACCCTATATGAGTATTTTCTTTTACACCGTTTGGTGTTATTAGCTCAAATATTGTCTGGTAATCTGTAGTTAAAAATTATCATAAAACATAAGTTGCGGATATATATAATATTATTATTATTGGTGTAAATTCTTTTAAAATGAACATTAAATCCGTAGTGTTTAAGTAATCGACAGTTTCTAATAAATCTACACCATTGATGGTATCAACGTTCTAACTCACACCATCCAAAATAGTGTAACTTTCACACCGGCAGTGTTAAAAATTTTAACACCAAATCATTCACACCTCACCATGGACTCAAAATTTTTTACAGTGTACTATAAAACTTATCGTAATTACTATTATTAAAAAATTTTCACAACGAAAATAAGTTACCATCGAATACTCTAATTTACCCGAGTCGAAATATTGAAATTACATTTAACTTATAGAACTTAGATTGAACTTACATAAGCTTAATGAACTTACATCTAACTTAAATAACTTATTGGGCTTGATTATAACTTGAATCGACTTAAATAAAAATACTGACTTAATTATAACTTAGCTGGAATAAAATTACCCCAAAGTGAACTTAAATGTACTCTCGTCGAAATTTGAATCGTAAGTTGGAAGTATCGAACGTCGAAATCGTCATCTACATATTAAATTTTAAAAAAGATGGACAAAATCAATTCCCTTCGGCTGTTCCGTGAGGGATTTTAGTGGGTTGAACGATAAAAATACTCCCGTTTTTGCATTATCCGGCTTACAGACTTGAACTTTGGTACAAATAGTCCCAACAATCTTACGAATCCCCCACCATCGGTATTTTTTCCGGAAACTAACTCCGAGGGGGGTTTTACCTGAATGAAATATTAAAATACTCCCGTTTTTGCATTATTTGACTTATAGGCGTGAACTTTGGCACGAATATTCCCAACAATCTCACAAATCACCCACCATCGAAGTTTTCGCAAAAAATACCGATCACTTTGGGTTAATTTTATTCCAGGTAAGTTATAATTATTATTATTATTATTTAAGTCGATTCAAGTTATAATCAAGCCCAATAAGTTATTTAATTTAGATGTAAGTTTATTAAGCTTATACAAGTTCGATGTAAGTTCTATAAGTTAACGTAAGTTAAATGTAAGTTCAATATTTCGACTTGGGTAAATACAGTTTAAGTGAACGATTTCATACGATTTCTTACCTTATTTACAATCAAATAATTATACCTATATTTTATTTTTTGTTCTAATCTCGCGGTACTTAAATTTTTTAAGTATACTGGTGGAACTCATGCTTCTAGCATAATACAGAAGACGTTTTTACGTGGGCACTCAAATGAAAAATACGTGCCACTCATATATTATATAGTCGGTCTACAAATCCTCTCAGTTATTCGTTCACCACAGAGTGCATGACTGAGTTTTTTTTTCTCTCATTTTATAAGTTAACTATACGTATACACACCATCAAATATCACAAATATCCATCTTAGCTTCAAGAGAATCATCTAACGACTCGTATTGCCTTGAGACTCCTACACAACGCGTCGAAACCCTAAACACTTTATTGCTGCACCAACTTCCACAACTTATCTTCAGACTATACCTTATGTATTCTTGTCTAGGCTGGTAGGACAATAGCAGCAACATTGAAAATGACGAATATATGTACTAATAACAATAGAAACTTAATACTTATATCTTCTCATATATATTAAGTATGTATTTATAAGAGAATTACATGTCGCCGGTTGCAGATTGTATATATTTGTAGAGTGTCGGGAATTTGACCACAATGTCCTCGCGTTTTCCTGTCATGCAAACACTCCTCATTCACACTATGTCGCATCATTTACCAACGTGAAAACCCGACATAACCCATTCTATCCCGTTAATTCGTGAGGACGTACATTGCACGCGATTACGCAATGACATTTTCTGGTTAAACCACCTCACTTGACAAGCGCAATACTCTGGCAATAACCTCATGACAATCGACATTGATGAGCCGAAAATATAACGAGACATTACTCACTTTAAAGTTTTTTAAATATTTAATTCCTGACAAAAATAAAATTTCAAAAACTTAAATAAAGATATAAAGGTGAAATTTATTATTACTGATTAGTAATCATAGAAAAAATTACTGTGACTGGCACCATACAATTTCTTCTGTCATGACAAATACGAATCATGGAAATTGCATTAAGTGGATGAGAGGTGAGATCACCCATACGAAAAAAATATATATCCGGATATATCCGGGCAAATCTGCATATATGAGACATATATTTATATATATGTTGCATATATAAGACATATTCCAGATTTGCCCGGATATATCCGGATATATATTTTTTTCGTATGGGCAGCGGATACACGGTAAGAAATATTTTGCGGATATCACTATGCCAGTATGGGCGTGAACGCCATACTGTGTGGTATCGAAGATTTTTATAGGTTATAAAATTGTATATGCATAGATGATTGCATAGACCATTGCGGGAATAGTAACATTGGCAATAGTTGTCGCAAACTCCGCAATGTCAGTATGGCCGTCAGGCCCACATTGCGTTGCCGTATCCACATTGCTTCTGGCCGATAAACCTAGTCTAACGACATCTATATAGTTTTGGTGGTAATACGATAGTATACATTGATTGACACGCCAGAAATTATGGCGGGAAAAACTAGTAGCATTGTACCCTCGGTATTGTAGTATGGGTCTCAGGGCCATGTTGTTTCGCCGTGCCTGCTATGCATACGTGTAAGCAATACAATAGCCCCAGTACTATACAGTATAGTAAATAACGCCATACTTCTGGGACTTGTTGCAATACTGTCTTGGAATATTTCACATACTATTTTAGTATCTGTCTTGAGACCATGCCAGCATGGTGTTGAACACCATGCATTTATTACCGTGTAAAGTAGACATTTTTACTGGTTGTTGATGTTCACAAAGTTGCCGAATTACCGGGATCAATTGTGGGGAAATCCGTTTTGTTAAGTTCTTTATATAAACTAAACAAACTCAGATAAAATTGGGCATGGTGAGGGGCAGAAGTGATCATCACCTGTGTCATGATACATTTTGAACTATTTAGAGGTTAGTTAGGTTAGAGTGGAGTACAACGATGGCGGCATTTATATGGCCCAGGAGACTCAAGTAGATCTTTGCGGTAGCTTACAATCTGTTATTACACTGTAAAAAATCCGGAGTGAATTCGGATTTAATTTCACTCCGAATTCACTACGGATTTAATCTGCATTCACTCCGCCAATTTTTTACAGTGTAGAGATACGCCGATTGATCTTTTTCAATCACAATAGTTTGTTTCCTGTTATTAAACATGTATTTAGTATCAGTTTTTCTAATGAAGACATTTGTTTAAGCCGAGTTTAAAGAACTGCCAACATAATGAAAAGTAACTATGTACTGAAGTGGTACTGCTTATTAATATATACTTTGAACGTGTATATTTAATTATCATGTGTGTTCAAATGTGTTGAAACTAATAACCTAAATTAAAAAAAAAAAAGTAATTCAAAAAAGATATTATTAAAGAATGGATACAGTTAAATAATTAATAATGAATCTTTTTACAATACTTTGATTAATAATTTTAAATATTTTATGGAAAATCAATACAAAAAGATAATGGAAAATATTTTTAATTCTATATTTTCGCCTGAAAATCATTCCGATGGAGATATTTTGAATAATCCGATAGAGGGACAGCGACCTATTGAAACTTTATATCAACGTCAAAATTAAATAATTTAAAAAGGTTGTTTAGCATATTTAATAATTCAATAGTAGTATTCTTATTAAATCGAATGCGATCCTTAAATTGAACTCCATTTAAAATATTAAAATAATTTTGACGTTAATGGAAAATTTATAATGCAAAGTAATTAACTAATTATTGTAGTAACTAATCAAAAAGTACTATTATATAAGGGCCATTTTTGCAATCCAATATTTTTCTTAATCCGGGATTAAATTATTATTACTTATATATCGATTTATTGACAATATATAAATATACTGGCAATAATAATATAATCCCGGATTAATAAAATCTCGGATTGAAAAAGTGACCCTACATTATTTTAAAAACTAGCTCAATATCATTACTTTTAAGTATAAATTTATTACAGTAATAAAAGTTAATCAGTTTAAAATATAAATTAATCAAATATGTAATACTTACAGTGAAATTAAAATTTGTATTACAGATACCGATTTTTTTTTCGGTCAGGAATATTTATATATCCAATTATTATTTCATTAATTTTATGCAATTGGCCTATGATAAATATAAAATATTATTTATCAATTAACAAAAATTTATTTATTACATACACCAACAAAATACATAATACTTATTGACATAAATATAAAAAATTATAAATTTTGCTTTCCCGTTTTAAATTTTTATTAAATGATCCTGGTTAAAAAATAGTTTATAAATACAAAATTCGACTAAAAAATATACGACAAACTATTAAAGTGTCATGTTTTTTTTCCGTTTTCAAACTGAAATCAAATGATTGTTATTTTTATTACACAATTTGTCTAAATGATAATTTTACTAATGTTCTTAATTTTATTTTTGTTACAGGTGAGTAAACATTGAAGACAATACCGTACGTTTTATCACACTCTATATCTATGCTGACTATTACCGTAAGTGTAACGATTAGCATAATTCATACTAAGAACTTTACTACTGTCAACGTTCATCCAACCAGAAGAAAACCCATTGTCTTTTCATCTTCTTTTTATAGTTCACTTAGTAACTGATATACTAGTATTATTTATTATTTAATTTTATTATTCTTCAACCCTGTGAAAAAACCAATCATATATGGCCATCTATAGCCCAAATACAGCCTTACATGGATAATGGACACATATGGGAAAAATATCGGACATATATTGGGGACAAATCATGTATGAATATATGGCCATATATGAGTCATCTACGTCCATGTATGGATTATGTATAGACATATATGGTCATATATAAAAAAAGAAACCCATTATATTAAGTCATGTATGAATTACATAATATACTGCTGTAAAGCAGGAAAGTCAGTGTTCATGCACACGCATGTGCACATAAGGAATATATGCATGAAGCGTTTCAACACTCGCGTATTAAGGAAAGAGAATTAGGGTAAGAAGGGATTGAAAAAGAATCATCTCAATAAACAGTTTATAGATAAATTGAGAAAAATAATCGGATAGTCGAACTGGGAATCGAACCCAGACCATGTCGGTTACCCACCTAGTACTCTACCAGTTGAGCTATCCGGGGGAATATTCGGTAATACATAATCATATATGAGGATAATAACTCCATACCATTCATAAGCCATGTATGTCCATGTATGGGTCATATATGAAAATATATATGGTCAAAATACTTATATGACCATATATGATTGCTTTCTTACGAGACGTCCCATAAAAAAATTTCAAACAAGTTTTAAATAAATGATTATTTAGCTTTTTCCATATAGCAAAAAATTAAAAGTAATTAAATATTAATGGATCACTGATAATGATAAAAATTTCGCAATAACATTGCAAAGGATCTTTATCTACTAAATCATTTAGTTAAAAAAGATGGATGACATTTGCTAGTTTAGAAAGACGAAGTATAATGAATGAAAAAAAATGAAAAATTAAGTAATAGTGTGCTTGTGGCATTTATCTGAAAGAGAGTGAACTAAACTCTGCGACAGTATAATACTGGTAGTGTTCAGGGTGGCCTAGTTGTTTAATCTAATTATCCGAATAATCCAGAGGTTGTTTGCTCACTGGACTATCAGTACTTTCTGTATTGTTATCGCTGGAGCGTGAATTGACCAAGGCAGAGTTCGTGGTTCCGACATATGTAAGAGCAGAGTCCCAACTAGATTTAGTTTGTAGAGAAACGTAGAGTAGTATACGTAATAGTGAAGTACCTCGAGTAAAGTTTTCACGTACCAGTGAAACTCACTGTGGGCACTTGACTTCTCTATTCTGAAATACGAATTTCTTGCAAATATATTCCAACACCGGTTTCTAACTGGGTTCTGGAGTTCACTGCTAATTTCACTCTGGAGTTAATTTTCTGCTAAAAATCGTCAACTTCACGGCTGGATTAACTTGATAATAAGAAAAAACGCAATATTTTTTATAGTTGGCTTCACAGAAACAGCTGCACGTCGTTGTCACGCGCTATTACCTTTTTCGTCTTTTCTAATGTATATAAGTCCTTCTTACTCTTCTATACTCTACACTCTACTCAACTCTACTATTACAGGGTACATTTTATTCAGATAGTATGAAAAACGATAAAAGCTGCTCTCTCGTTGTCGGTTGAATATCTGCCACTCTTAGTTCAAGCATTGAATGAATAAATTTAAATATCTTCTAGGACATTTTCACGATAGATCTTCGATATCTTTGTTTCCAGACGACACAGTCGATAGTCAAACGACTCGTCGAACGAATAAACTTAAATCCAATATGATGGGTATATATATATATATATATATATGTGCAGATTATTATTTCTTTTTACCATTTCTTGAAACGTTTGGGAACATCAGTAGACGCTTTATGAGAGCCGATTCCACTGTTTTTACTACTATATATTTATACATATATTGCATGTGTATGAAAGAGAGAACAGAAACCCAAGACAACGGTCGTAAACACAATTAGTGTCACACTAGGGACATCCGTGGATAGCAGTACTCTTTTTACTCGTATTTAACACAAATTTAAGGTCCATAATGCCACGCCTAATTCTACTAATTAAAATTCTTAACGGCCGTAACCACACACGGTGGAGGTGAAACCTGAAATAAACCGTCAGGATTTAACTACCTGCGTGTCAGTCTGCAAACCACAACTCTGCTGCAACTGTGCAACTCATTTGTTCATTTTTTAAATTTTTTATACTTTACACTTTATTACTTTATGATGTGTGCATGTATTAGTATATATGTATATATGACTAATAACTATTCGCTGTTGTGTCAAGACCAACTAAAATTGCATCTAAATTCAGCGTTAATTATGATTTTGACAAGCTACTCAGTTGAGGTGTAATTATGAAAAAACAAAAGTGTGTTAGAGTAACTACAGCATTTGTCGCTTGCCATTGTTCTTTTGTACAGTACACGTGTACAATCTTATACAATTTGTTGACTAGTGAAGAAAAAAATTTTTAAACTTTAAAAAAGTATTCTTTAGATATTTATAACTGGGACTATTATTATTTTAATTTATAATTTTAAAAATGAATACTAAAAAATTTTAATTGTCACCATAAACTTATTATCATAAATTCTCAGATTTTTTTTTTAGTTAGCTAATAACTTAGAGTAGCAATTATATAACTAACTCGGCAGTTTCTAAAAATGCCTTGGAGAATTCACTGGATTGATTAATCAACTGGGATATCGATTCGTGAATTCACACCATATGTGAAACTAAAATGTAAATAAAATTAAAAATGAAAAAAGTCAACAGAACTACTCTGCGATTCGTCAACAAAGTGAGAAAATTAAGCGAGACAGTATGAGTGAGTCGAGAGAATCATTTGGCAGTTTTTTCTCACTATTCCATTCTATGTATATATCCCATTGACACTATTACTGTCTCTTTCTTTCTCTACTGAGCTGATTGTTACGCGATGCATCGAACTTCCAAATAACAATTCACTCTCCAGCTACTATCACATATATATACAAGTTCACTCACGAGAACAGCTTTATCTGGTTCGCGTTTCAATTGACTCTACTCTGTAAAAATTTTTGGACTCGGTGTAGAGTAACTGACTTGGTGAAAATTTTTGTAAGAAAATTACACTAAATATCGTGTTAAATTTAGGCGGTGTGAATTAACAATTTTTACACCGTCAAGCTTGTAAATGTGTAATTTATGATAATTTTACTTATTTAATATCTAAACGAAATTAATACACTGTAAAAAATTTGCTAAGTGAACTTGGATTAAATCCGGAGTGAATGCGAAACGGATGACTGTTTAGTTATTTAATGCCCTTGGAGTAAAATTCACTCCGCAGGGGAGATTATTTTAAAGTCCGAATCGGAGTGAATGCAGATTTACATAAAATCCAGATCACTTCGAAATTACTCCGCTGGAAACACAAACTCCCTATTTACTTTGAATGCGGAGTGATTTTTTCTAAAACTCCGGAACTCTGAATATGGCGGAGTGAATTTGAATTTAAATAAAATCCGTAATCAGTCCCAATTTTTTACAGTGTATAGTTATTGATTAAGCAGTTAAAAATGTTCAATAATTTGTTGCTCGTTAATCAAAGTTATAACGAGTAACACAGAATGGTGTAAATAAAGTAAATTACACCGCGTTAAAAATACACAGATGGATAATTTACACCGATAATTTTTGACACCGTTATTTTACAGTACAAGGCCGCGTAAAATTCGCGGGAGCTATTTTTACACCAAAACTTTCTACAGTGTATGAGTGTGCATTCATTTTTCTCTTGCATTCTCTGGGCTCCTGATGCAAAAAAAAATTCTAGATACCCGTAACTTAAGCAATTTTATGGTAGAAAATAAAATAAATTTAATTTTTATTTATGTTAAAGTCTCAAAATGAACTTTAATATAATATATTATATTTTTGTTTGTAGTGATGCACGTGATAGATCGGTAAATAAATCTAACAAGATCAATTCTCATCTGTCCTATATATGTGTATAAAGTACTCACTGCAGCAATAGAATAAATATTTAAAATTATCTATGACCTATTTCTCTCCACTCACCGCAAAATCAATTGTATTTTTCAATTTTCAATTTCCTTTTATATCTTTCGCTTACTGAAACAGGTAAAAGCAAAATACCCACCAACATCCGGTCAGTACAGGAGGTTTATATATAACCGCCTTTACATCTTTTATACACATAGACAAAGTGCACGGACGCATGTCGAATCCACTATTGAACAATACATTCCGCAACTACGATCGGCAAAAACCGATTTTTCCACGTACGCTAAAAAACCTACAGTTTTCGTAAATCTATCCGCGTAAATAATTGTTTAGTTCTTATTCATTCCAAGTATTCTCGATAACTCCAGAGATTTTTTCGACAAAATGGTTTACGTGCGTCCCAATAACTCACACATACACATACTAAACAATACCCACCAGTATTTTAGTATTGTATAATGAAACGACCAAATCCATTTTTTACTACAAAGGCGCCAAGCAAATAAACAATAATTTAAATAAATTTTTTATTTTCATCACTTTATATTTTTTTATTTATCCATTCAAATGTTATTGTTATTATAGTCATATGAGGGAGGCAGGTCTTCTGCTCTTTCTCCTCTTTTTAATTCAATCAGCGACGATCTTACAGACTGCGATCGTTCGCCGATGGACGTTAGAGAGAAGGTCACCAATGCAACCAAGCAGAACAATAGATCGTTTGAACGTAAAATGAGACACGTTGTTGTGCAGTTCACTATCTCAAGTGTTTACTGTCTCCCGAAGTCTTTATACAGTTTACAAGAGACTCGAGTTAAGCTCATCGTCTCTTTTGTGCTTTCAATGGGTTTCGACATCGCATTTTCCCTGTTATTAATCGTGAATAACTAAAAAAGAGCATGTGATGCAACAAGAAGATTGGAAAATATAAATAATAATAATAATAGTAATGAATAAAATAAAACTAATTTATATTCTGCTATTCGTATATCGAAGACTGTATTGTTTTTCGACGATTGTAAAATTTAAATCGCTCCGAAATTTTTTCTCGTATTTAACTCTTCACGTGAATATATTTTCTTTTTTAGCATTATTTTGTTGGCTACCTGAATAATAGTGATGTAGATTGAACCGGAAGTTCTATACTCGTGGGCCCAAGTTATTCTATACAATTTTCACTGTAGTAACTGGGTCAGTATCCCCGAACCACGAGTAATCGGACTGAAAGTAATACCTTCTGTTATCTCTGGCTGTGTTCTTTTTTTTTTTAATTTTTTCATTAGCAAAATGCCTATCGGGTAACGCGTCTATTTAATTTTTTTCTCGGTTCTTATTCGTAAAATTCATATATCCATAAATGAAATTGAAAAAAATTAAATAAAAAAGAAGAAAAACAGCCGAATGTATAATCGAGTAACAAAAGCTTGAAAAATGTAATAGAGGTAATGGATAATAGTTGATTTAATTGCAGTCGAAAGAATAAGTATGATTAGGCATAATTTAGTCCCGTTTAAATTTAAAAAAAGAAAAATTTTTCAGCATTTTAAGCGGAAATCATTACGAATAGATTGTCTGTTGTTGAAGGCTTACGAGCTGTGTCGTCGTCAATGTCGTTGAGTAGAAAATAAGAGGGTGCGGTTTGCTCATAAATCGTCTCGTCTCACCAATTATTCAGTCGCGTAACGACTTTCTGCTTTGAGTTTTGTGATTGTTGCATTACCAATTCTTTATAAGCACAAGTCTCTTATAAATTGTAACAAAATCTACAATCGATTTTACTCATAAATACATCTATATCTATATACATATATACCATTTTCCATTTGATATAAAACAGTATTTTATCGTTAGAATTTAATCTCAATTGCATTTCAACTGTATAGCTATTTATATTCTTCTCGATAACGATGTTAAAACGTCTCAAACTATACAACACATACATATATATTTATACTACTTGATTCGAGAAATGTCGCAAGTAAAATCGTAAGTCGCAGGTGAAACTGTACCGTAAAAATTTACGAATACTGCACGTAACGAATAATATATATGCTTACGTTGAAGCGATAAAATAGAAGAATAAAATATCTAGAAAGTAATCTCAAGTAAACAAAAATAACTCGCTTTTCTTAAGATATATATTTATAAAAATAAATATCTTTCACATATAATAATTTTATATTTTTTTAAATAATCGGAAGAAAATTTATTGTTTGTAAATAATTATCAATTTCGAGGAAATAAAATTATTTTCACAAGCAACTGATATAACAATCCGTTGAAGATAAATATAAAAATCTCACAGGAAAAGAAGCAACCCAAGTAATGTAAGCTTATCCAGATCTAGATCCCTTTAGATGTAAGCTCTTCAAAACACATCTTGACCGATCAACGCACCCCGCTCAGAGTACTCCCTTATCTTTCATATTTTTTTATTCCCTACTTACTATTATATTCAATATACACTATAGTATAAAGGTACAGAGTACCACAAACTCATCTCTCACCCTCGACATGCAACTCCTTTGTCGCGGGATTGCTATATGGATTGTGTGAGCTACGCATCAAAGACACTTTTCAATCCTTAAACTCAAATCCTACTGCCTATCGGTCAATTCTGTTAGCTAAACAAAATTCAATGAAACATGTACGGTAAGTTTGTATATAAAGTCTAAGCTGAATAAATGGATTTTGATAAGCGTTCCGATAGAAAGATAAATTATTTTATACTCTTATACTCAAATGCACACTCAAATATATATTTTTTAATTTAAAAATATAAATAGGGATAGCAAGTAAAAGATTTTTAGTAAATTCAGATGTATTTCGGATAATTGGGTAACAGCAATTACCGTGACCGCTCGGCCGATAGTATACGAGCAGATTGCGTTACCGTAATTGATTAGGTACCGGTAATTGCCGGTAATTAGAGTACCGGTACTAACACGCCTAGATGGTTCCGTTACACATACATCCTACTTACATATATATAGCTGTTCTCAAACAAGACAACTCACGAATTCAGTAATGGGAATAAAAATTTATACTACGATAAGAAATTTAAAAAATCTGAAAAACGGTTGACCCTAAGAACCCGCTGAGGAAATCTTCACTGTTTATAAACTCTAAGAGTTTGAATAAATTTTAAGGCTGTTATTAGAAAGTAACCGTTTTTCGAATCTTTAGTCTACAACATTTTGTAAATTGAACGATGTACATTATTGTGGCAGCAATTAATAGCACTCAGAGTTCCGGAGTTCTTAAGAAAATTAATCCGCATACGGAGTAAGTTTAGGGAGTTTGTTTTTTCAGCAGAGTGATTTCGGAGTGACGCGGGTTTTATTTCATTCCGCATTCAGTCTTATTCGGAGTTTCAATATTTCAAAAAATTCCTCTTCAAAGTAAATTTCGCTCCAAGGGGATCAAATAAAAAAACAGTCATCCACTCGTCATTCACTTCAAACTTACTCCGGATTTAATTCGCGTTCACTCCACAAATTTTTGACAGTGTGTATAAAAAATATTCTATTCTAATTGAATTTAATGAATAACTCAGAATCAAATAATCTGATTAGTCGTAAAATCTTACACTCGTATGTAGTAATGAGCTCTTTTGACTGTTGAAATGTAAATACGAATCGGTTTATCTGTTTGAAGAACCTTAAGTATCTTTACCCGTGTACGCACACACACGGATCTCATCCTGAAAATACTCATAATTTCTTTCTAATTTTTCTAAAGGTCAGCATCTGTTGAGAAAATTGCTTTCAAAAAGCTAACGCGAATCAACAATTTTTGATTTTCTGAAAATTTTCATAATAAAAAGTTGAATAAATGTTTTCATATTTTTATAATTCCTTAAACTATAACGTTAAGGAATATAAATTATTATGAAAGTTTTCCATTACTTTTTTGTGAACAGATTTTTGATTCTAAAAGCTGTTTGTATTTAATACTTAACACTTAAAGCTATCAAAAATCTCACATATGTCACTTTTCCACCATAATACTTATAATAGACATGATTCAGAGGGCATAGATATAAATGGTGACCTCCCTTTACATCTGAGTCAAAATATATCCGCAAAAACTTCTCATCGAAAAATATCTCCATGAACAAGACAAAGAGAAAAAGTATTTGCATCTTTGTCTTACTCAGGGAGATATTTTTTCATCAGATGTTTTTAGGGAAGCCGGTATAAAACAACCGTAAGGTGAACCATGTTTTGGTTACATAGCAAATGCAACTCTAGTAACAGGATGACATCTCTCCCTATCTCTATTTACCCCTAAATGCATTTGCAGGAATCGTGTACTTATGTCAACCCTATTGCTCATGTAAATGTTTAATATGAATCGAACGGTGCTTTGATTTGCAATCACCAATAAACTGTTGAATCTGTGATCATGGACAGCAGAGTATGTAATGAGTGTCAATGTATGATCATCGTAACATGACCCAAAGACCTAAATTTCATTATTTATAACTCTATTTTTATAATAATGCTTATTGGTTAATAGTATCAATAATAATTGAATAAAATTTACGGTCTGGACAGAAGTATTTTTAAATCAACGTCAAGATTGGTCTGCTTTACTGGAACTGACGTAATTTATAAATAGAAAACAAAATAAAGTTAAGGAAAATTTTATTTTTTATCGAACAAAAAAGAGAAGGAATAACGAGTAGAAAGGCCATTGGTGGACTTGTAACCATCCATGAAAGAGTAGCGTAGTCGAGATAGAAGTATATAAAGAGTAAAGGGCAGAAAGATTGGATTTAAATGAAAGAAAGTAAAGAGAATAGGGTACCAGCATCCTCGGGCATCAGTAAGCACCTTTATCAGTGGTATCATCGTACAAACAGAACTCCACCTGGAGTTGAGAGCTGCTAGTGTAACGATTGAAGTCCTGTTTGAATACTGTAGACTGTAGAGTATCTGAAAAGTGAAACACGAAAAAAATAAAATTAAACAAAAAAGATAAAGAGAGAAAGAGGAAGAGACAGAGAGAATGAGAGGAAGGTGTAGTAGATATTGCAATTGCGATTGGAGAGATCGTAACGCGAGAGGCGTCGAGCCTAATTACTGCACGACCTACATCCACGACCTCCACCCCAAAGTTTAACTCTCTCTCACCAACAGAAATGCTTTTATTCGTCTCTTTCGATTGCATTGGTGTATGCTTCTCAATGCCCAGTACCCAACCAACCATTTCTCGTTTGTAACCACGATCAGATAAATCACCGTTTCCTTCGCGCGCCATTGGTCGCCGGTTCGGCGACGTTATCCACTATATCCATGAGTTTCACTTCTTTGTTACAATAAGAATGTCATATAAATACTGTTAGACTATTACCTATAAATGAGCTCGTGAGAATCTGCAGATTCGTACTAATTTCAAAGGTTTTAATCAAATTTGTTACCGCTAATTTTTCGTTTATATGGACCATGATAACTTGACAAGTATACTTATATGTTCTGATTGTTATGTACCTGCGAAGATGGGAACGTTTTTTACGCAACGAAAATGAAAACTTTATGTAATTTGACTGCTTAAGGGGTAGTTAGGATTGGCCTGCAATTTTCAGCTGGCATACTAGATTTCAAAAATCTAAATCAAGTAGATTTCTTACTTTTCATTTCGCGAAAAACGTTCCGATCTTCAGGTACATCTGATTGTTAAACTTAAACTTTGTTGTTTTTGATCACCCATATTTGACGTTCGTGATTCTTTCGATGCCGGTGATTTCAAAATAACCCTTCTTCTGCTTTGTCTATGATCTAAAGCAATGCTAAGATATACATCAGATACAGAGAGGTAAGAAAGCCATCTCGATAACATCTAAAGATTTTCTTTCTCTTTCTCTCTATACTATCAGCTTGATGAATCAAACATCCCGCGGACCCACCGCCGCGTTACCTCACGGCTTTAAAATGCGCAAGGCATTGCAGCTTGTGAGTAAAGGACCATTTCTTTGGTTGCCGCTTTTCAAAGTGAATGTGAATCTAATGCGGTTATTAACAAATTTTTAATTTTATTAATGACAAAAACCAATGGATATTACTGATAATTTATATTCTTCCATAGATTTTAGAAAAATTTAAAATAAGATGACCAGACAGATTGATTTTTTTACCTGACTTATGTTTTTTTTATTAAAACAATTGATGCAATAAAACTTGATTTAAAATAATAAAATTTTATACGGAAGAGAAATAAAAGGAAGCAGTATCCTTAAGTTGTGTAGAACAAAGGTCAATGATTAAAAAAAAATCCGAAGAAATATATACAGATATAAGAATATTCTAGTGTTCGATTTGTCTTGAATTCACTGGGGAGACCAGGAAGAGAAGTCGAGTAGTCGCAAGAAAAGGTACATAAAATCTCGAGAAAAAGGAACAAGTCTTGTGAAATATATTAAGAGATGCTATCGGAACGACGGCCCTGTTACCTGTGTGTACCATCCCAACCAAATTGGCTCTGCATCCCAGAAGCGACAAACTTCCTCGTATATTTTCAGATACATACACTAAAACATTGATATATAGATATACTTGAATTCCTCTACTTCTCAGTTTAGTAACAAATAGTCGCTTCCACTACAATTATTTCCAGTTATTCAAAGCGACAAGCTGTTTAATTTACACTGTAACCATCACACCTATTTATACTATATTTTCTTATCGATCTACAATATTTAATAGCATTCATTTATCTACTGTTTAGTCTCTGAGTTCCACAGTAATTAACGCTTTTCAACGGTAATATATTTAAATAAATTGGGCACTATTTAGTCACGAACTATAATTTTTTTAAATTATTATCGCTAATGATATTTCATGCAAAATAAAATATTGTAAAATCTGGGGTAAGACGACCCACATCATCGGGTACATTGAGGTAATACTGTCGGTTTTAGAACTACTGTTCAGAATTCAATGAAATTTGAAAAATTTGTTGAGAATGACAAAAGAAAGCTCCAATTAAATTTTTGAAAAGCTACAGAGAACCAGTAAAATTTGGATTTTCATACATTTAACATTGGGCTACATGAGAAATTACAGGTTTCATTGAATATATTTTTTCTCTGTAACTCTTCAAAAATTTAATTGGATGTTTTTTTTTACCATTATCCACTAATATGTCAAATTTGATTAAAATTTTGACCGGTAATTTAAAACCAACAGTACCATCTTAAACGAAATTCTAATTATATATCAATATTTTTTTTCTGGGTACAAAGATTTCTACTCCAAAGAATTCTAAACTAAAAATTGGTGTTTTAAATAAAAAATAATTTTTATTCTTTAGATTTTCTAAATATTCCATTCAACCCGGGCATACTCGATGTTGTTACTAAATTCCTAATAAATACTAAGTCATGAACGAGCTTTCTTAGCTCACAATTTTTTTTTTATCAAATTGTGGGGGTGGATCGCCGTACATCAAGTAGCTCGTATCAGTCTGGACATTTTTTTGTTTTCTACAAAATGTTGTGGGCGGATCATTGTTCCTATGATGGGCCGCCACATCCCGCTCTTCCCTAAATAGATTTTAAATAATTAATCTTAACTTTTCATAGTCTATTATCACTTATTATAATTAATAATATTTAATTAACATGATTCACAATAGTGTCCAACAACTAAAATGAAACAAAACAATTGTTTTTAATCCTCGAAATAGATAGTATTGGAATTGGATGACGGGAATTAGATAGAGTTAACTTACAGTTATGTCGTTTCTGATAGCACAGCAATTAAGTTTCTCTCAACATCCTAAAACTAAATGCATAGTTCATCAGTAACTTTAACAAAATTAATAATATTAGTCACCATAAATCTACTAAGTAATTTAATATTCAATCGCTTTGGCTGCTAAAACTATGTAATTATTTGGAACGATTTTAGCAATGATCGTGTGAGTGACCCGGGTCAAAAAATTTGATACGATATTAGTCGAACTAAATTGTATTTGAACTAATTGGTCAGTCTTTAAAATTTTATAAAAATTTTAAACTGTTTTTCATTTAAAGACTATCAAAAACAATAGACAGTAAAAGTCCGATTTTGGTCTGGATAAAAATGAATTGGTTTAGCTGAAAAAAATTTTCTTCGACCCGTAGTCCCTTTAAGAAAAATTTCAAAAATTTTCGCCTCGCGGTGTTTCTCGTGATTGCACAATAGCTGTTGCTCTAAAAATATTTTGATCAAAAAATCTTGAAACTAGAGATTTCAAGCTTTAAAATGCTATTTTTTAAATCTCGATACGATAATTTTTCACGAAATTCAGCCTTCGAAAAATCACTACAAAATTTCTAAAATTTTTTTGTTCCTTTAATTTTTGGCATGAATTTAGTACGAGAAAAAAGTCTGATTTTGATCCCGAGGCGAATAAAACCAGACTAAAAATGACTGAAAATACGTCTGAAAACAGTCTAAATAAGAAATAGTATTGGCAAAACTTGATTTAATTTCACATGTTAATTAAATACAAATAAAAGTAAAATTGAATAGAAGAAACTTAAAATTTTTATTTGATTTAAAACAGATCAAATTTTTTGACAAGGGAAAAATGAGTGAAAAGTGAGTATGTGTTTAATAGATATCCAGTGCATCCTACAAAATGTAAATTGAATAAAATTATAATAACAAAACAAAAAGGATAAAAGTGGTTTTTTGCCACGATCGTACCCCTCTAGTACAATCTACAGTACCGGCGCCAGGACCTACTATCGCTATTACGCTGGTTACAGTTCATGACTATAATATAATCATGTTAACCCAGTTGTTCTCCTGGAGCCGTGTGGTAACTGACAAAGCCACAAGTAATTCAGTGAGAAAAAAAATAAAAGAGTGTAAAAAAATACGAAAAAAAATAAAAAAACAATAAAAAATAAAATTGAATTAATAAAAAATAAAAAAATTTACCTTTGTCATCAGTAAAGCGTTGAAGCGAGTTTATTTCATCTGGAAGGAATGAGCTGACACGAAACATAGTCAATGAGATTAAATAAACTTCCTGATCGATAATAGTTAACCCAGATTTTATTCTACTGCTGTTTCTTCTCAATTCTTACTCTAGATCTACCGTTATTATTGTAACTATTATTGATTTCGATAAAGTATTTTACAAAATCCAATCAAGTAAGTCCTAAGTCAATTGACTTTTTTATTTTGATCAAATTACACCTGCACTCAAAACTTTTACTTTTTTTTTTTTATAAATATATAACCATATTATATAAGTAAGTGAGAAAACAATTGAAATTAATGGGAGTCATGATAAAATGAAATGACCTGAAGAAGAAGAGACTGGATGAGTGGTATTTTAAGATTCTCATTAAAAGAATACGCGCCAAGTGACGAGAGAACAGAAGAGGAGATTGAAGAGGACTGCAGTGTAATCCCAGACAGCGAGAGAAAACTGAAATGACAAGCACCGATAAGTGTGAGTATGCGAAAAAAGCAACCAAAAAAAAAAAATAAAATAAAATAAAAAACTAAATTCTTCAGATAAAACAGAAAAGATCATTAAAACGATGGTTAAAATACATAAAGTAGGATCTGTCCTACACAATATATTTAAAGAAAAGGACTTGGTTCGTTTCATCTGGGAGAAATTAAACCAACACTCGAATGAAGATCGAGAAAATAATGTTAAGGCAAAATTTTTACCTGTAGATATCTGCAAGAAAGCTCTACTTTATTCTTGTACCTCACACCACTTCCGTAAAAACTTTTTTTTAATCACTCGTCTTCATCATTCTCTATCACTACCGCCAAGACTACTAGGTACCTGAGAAAATCCAACAAAACTTTCCAACCCTTACACAGCTTTTTTATTTTTACCCTTACCTCACTTCGTTAATTTACAAGTCGATCATTTGCAAAAGTATTTCCGTCTTCTGGTTTTAGCTTTAGTTCGCAAATTCTTTAAGCAAAAACTTAAGTTCGTTTCTTTTACTTCAACATTTGTAGATATCTAATTAATAGAGAAAACTAAGATAACTTTCTGATCTTATTTTTTTTTATCTCATCAGAATTTAAAACAAACAAAAAAAATCGATAGATGCATTTTATCGAACAAAAATAAATTCCGCATAGATAGATTGACGTTTAAATAAATCGAGCAAGATTTACTGATGGTATATCACACGTAAAAATGCCTTAGATGAAAAAACCATTGCTTTGGAAACAAGTGTGGCATAACACGAAATAGACTTAAAATCGAAGCGATAGGTATCGTAGTGTAAGATCCGCAATGCATCGAGATTACAGTAGCACTCGTGCGAGCTTTTTTTCGTATAAAAGGTTTTCAAGTCTCTTAACTTACTTTTTATTTTTTTATTATTTTTTTTTTTCTATTACTCAATATCCAATCCCTTCGATATTTTTCCTCTCCGTCATCATCAACTCGTATCCACATCTCGACGTATACGATATACTTTAAGCCACCAGCCTGGAAGAATTTGCGAATCAATATTCTACGGAGACTCAAATAATAATAAAAAAAATATAAATAAATAAAATAAAATAAATGGATGGATAAATATTTTTTTTTTATATTCAAACGCGCGGCTATTATATTTTTTATTTAATACGGAAATCGTTAAAATTTTATTTCGTCATGATTGTGAATAATGACACAATGATGCTGAAGGAAGTGATGATGCAGAATTATTGAAATGGAAAGACATGAGAAATTATTTAGTGGAAAATAATTTAAAGGCCAACACCCGAGTGGTTGTGGGCTAGACGTTAGACTGAAGACCTTTCCGGTTCAAATAGAAGCTAGTGGATGCACTGGGCAATTGCAAAAGAGATTTTCAACATAACCCGTGCCCCATCAAGCATTTGATGTGGTCAGGTCACTATCAACATCTCCAACCATTCATCTAGCTACTTGGTACTGAGAGATACCTTCGATCCTTAAACTTTCAACCCTTAACACTATCTTATACTAGTCAGGATATTGCCATAGGATGTTTGACTTGCCAAGTAAACCTTTACCCCTTTTCTCTCCTCTTACGGCCATTTCACTATAGAGGATACTCTCAATCCTGACCATACCGCAGTCTAACAAGGAATATTATTATATAGTAAGTGGGCTTTTGCATTACAACAACTCTATATAGTTACTTGGTATAATCGAGCAGAAGACGTCGCGACGCTAAATTGCTATCTAATTAATTTCGCTCGACTTGCTAAACTCATCAACTAACAAAAGAGAACACTTAAAGCTTAAATAAAATTTTTCTTACCATTATTTCATTATAACTAATTAAGTAAACAAATCTTGGAAAATTCAAATGTGCATGCAATTACTCATAATTATTATTCCTTATAATTAATTTTTATTTAACGTTCAAAATATTAATTTTGTTTTTCTAAATTTATTATTTTTAGTTTAGTTTCTTTTATTATTTCATTCTCTGTTTTTGTATTTCAAATTTTTTTAAACGTCCCGCCTTTTTTCTTAGATGTCGCTTTTTTTAATTTCACTGTCAAACCAGGACTAGTACCAGTGGTTAGTGGAGAAAATAAAAGTAAATAATAATAACAGTAAAATCAATATGGCGGTTAAATTTTTCGTGAATTATCGGATTTTAACTTTTTATTAAATACTGTCAAACCAAAAGGAATTGGATAGTAGTTTTCAACAGGGTTCTTCTGATCAAGAAATTACCGCATTAAAAAAAAATTAGGTCAGTGAACTGTTTTTTTAGAGTTATCAGCAGGGTCACGAGCACCAATTTAATCTGTTGGCATCCAAGGTTTTTCCAATCATTTTATAATGTGGCATTGGATTGTAATTTGACATTTTGTATTTTTTTTTTCCGTACATAACAGTAGTTAACGATATTTGACGAAACCACAAGACAGACGATAGAGAGACGAGACCTACACCGATACGAGTGTCTGATTTTTCTCAATTTACAAGATCGAGACGAGTTTAAATTCTCACCTCGTCTCATCTCGTGTCAAGCTCTCGCTAGATTATACAGTAGTGCATCAATGTGCAGTCTGTAGTTTGCATTTAGCGTTTTTGTTTCCAAAAAAAACTCAGCCGGAAATGTCTGATAACCCCCGTTAACTCTATTAACGCGTCCACATTTGAGGTATGCAATACTTTCAAGTAAATAATTGGTTTGTATATTTTTTTAAATCAAACATATATATGTCATAAACTCATTTATGAAATTTATAAATTATTGTAACAGATTTTAATAATGATGTTCAGTAATTAGAGTCAGCTTAAAATAATTTGAATTTCGTAATATAATAGTTCTTATTACAACTTTGAAAAAAAAAATTATGCATCTGTACTATAAATATATATATATAAATTTAATGAATTCCTTAATTAAAATTCACTCTTGACACAGATTATATGAACCTTATTCATCTCTACAAGAATTTCCATTTAAAAATCCTCAACAACGAATGAATAATCTTTAAAGCTCTATTTTTTAACAACTTATTTTTTTTTTATAAATCAGTTTTACTAGTTCGCGTTAATGAGAATAATTATTTTTAAGATTTTTAACTATTAAACATCTTAATTGGATTATTGTTTCATTTTATATTTTATGAAAATATAAATGCATTTTTGTAGAAACAATTCACAGCATAAATTAATTTCCTTTACTATACTTTCTCTTCAAGTCTCAGAAGTAAAAAAATTTGTTTCAAAAGTTTTATGATAAACCTTTTTTTTAATTATTTATAACTTTTCCTTCCAATCTTTTTAGTTTATCATTTGTTCTATTGATCAACAAACGGAAACTATTGCTATTATTATAAATCAAATAGACATTATCAGTATTTTTTATTGAAATAATATTAACGTAACTAATAGTTTTTTGTTGCTTGAATGCTATGATTTTTATCTTTTTATAGATACAATCAAAATAAAATTGTTTAGTAAGAAAAAGAAAAATATATATACATATATATAATCCGAACAAGACAATCTATGACGTACAGAGAAAACATATAACAAAAACATCAATGACAGAAATTGACGTTGAAATGCAAAGAAACGGGCAAGTAAAAGAGACCAAGATATCGCTCGAGCGCGTCTTACCGGAAATATTGTGTCGCTGGGGGAGTTTATCGAAGAATAAGACGCTAGAGATACTTTCTCAACAAATATCATCGATGCAGTTGCTTGAAAACGGAATGTCACGCATCTAACAGAACAAGTCTTCATGTTATATCACGAAGCATTTGATTTCCTCTTTCACTATTTCGAATGATATCTGGATCATATCAAATATCTGTATAAATATCTATAGATCTATACAATTCTCGTATCTTGAAATCTCCTTCTTATCATTTTTCGCTTAAAATCAGCTCTTCTGGAACTTGGTGAATGTACTTGAATTGTTGAAAGAGGTCAATTATTCTCGAGTCACGACGATCCAAGACTAGTGTTTGCCATCATCGCCTTATACAGAAGCGCCACCCACGAATCCTTGTATTATTCTTTTATTTCTATCTTACCTCGTAGAATTTTTCGTCTCACCTGAACACAACACAGTCGCAAGACACTGATTGCAATAAATTGCTCGGCATTTCTCGTACATATATATATATATGTATATATTGAAACAGAATGCGTGTTCTGATAGTCATATACTTTGAGAAACCGTTATCGATTCCTCTTTATTCTCCTTCTTATGTCTTTATTCTTATTATTATACTTTTAATTTAATTAAATTGTTAAATTGCAGCAATTATTCAATACTAAATGGCCGCTACTTTATTCAATATATAATTATTTGCATTAATTAGAATCAAGACAAATGATTATAAATAAAAGTAAATTTTTAAAGGTACTTTTAAATTAATCATTTTTAATCTTATTATTTTTTTCTACATCTCTCTCTGTCTATGTATATATAACATATTTTAATTTAGTTAGACTTATTTAATTCAACGCAAATGAGAAATAATTTAAATACAGCCAGGTCAACGCGACAATCAGTCTCGCACAACGTGGAGGCGAGACATTAATTTCATAAATCTCCGTCTCAGTATAGCACATTTCGTCTGCTTTGAGCCGTCATCGTGTCGTTTAGTCTAGCATTCAGAGGTCAGCGGGTTATCCTCTGCTCTGGACTGAGAATAAAATAGTTAATAACAGTGCAATGCTGTAAAACACTATAAAATGAAATTCATATATTTTCATAAAAATATAAATTTATAAAAATTATATGAAATAATTAAAGGGACATGTTGCTATCGTAATGCGATTAGATTTGGTTCCCTTGTTGCGGCATATGGTCGTTTGTTACACGTTGTCTCGTGATTATATTATAGATCGAAATTGTTTCGTAGAAGAGATGCAGAAACATACATTGAAAGCATTAAACGTGATCGCCATATTCTCTGGACATCCAATTGCATATTAATGTTTTCGAAGACAAGAGAATTTTAATTGATAATTATTTAAATCGAATCACTTGAACGTGGTCACGCGGAATGTTATTCTCATAGTAATAGTTGTTGTTTACCTTCAATCTAAATACTACAAGCAACTATAAAGCTGTATATAGATACATATATGTGTGTATTTAAAAAAGAATATATAATAAAATAAATGTAGGCGTTGTGTGTATTATGTGGGCGCAAAATAAAAGCTGAACTACATAGTCACGTTCATTGCAATAACATATGATAGTTAACAAAAAGAGTTAATAATAAATTTACGCAATGTAACTAATCCAAGTTTGTTTATTTGTATAATATAATGTTAATGAAAGAATGAGTTGAAAGAAAAAAATAATGGCGCCGTCTTTATTGGAATTTATTGAGTCTCCCGATTAACCCGTGAATTATTTATCCTGATATTTACTATTGTAATGATTATATTTAAACGTCAGAAAGCGTTTGCTGTGTAGATTATGATCTAAGGCGCCAGAGAACAACTATTCAAGGGAATTAAGCTAAAGAAAAGTGACAGCTAAACGGAATGTGAATTCCTCAATGATCTTATTCACTATCAAGTACTCAAGTACTCGTACCCAACAGCATTCTCCAGAGCATTTCTTATATACCAAGGGATCGTATCTTCCGTTCTTGTTGAATATGAGAAAGCAACTCATTACTTATTCATCGCACATTTACTTAGACACTAAGAACCATTGGGATTCAATGACTCCCTAAGGTACCTTAAATACCGTTTACTTTCTTTTCTATGCTCAGTTATAAGAACTCAATGTCCAACAAAAAGTTGATGAGCTTTTTATCTTCCTTCATCATCATTATATTAATATAACATAATTTAATTTTTCTAATATTGTAAAATATATGTATATAAGTATATATATTAGGATGGCCCAAAAAAACTGACTTTGATTAGAGTCTCGTATGAAAATTTGTTGGTTTAACATGTTTTAAGAACCGTCTCACTAAAATATAACTTTTGCATAGCCGAAAATATACTGGACAGTCTTAAACAATAAAGTTGAGTAAAATTTGAATAACCAAAAAAACCTAAAAATTGAATTAACAAATAAAAAGAGTGTAAAAAACTTATTCTTTCTATGTCTCAGGTTACGTTTTTATTCATTATGATATAAATTGATGGTGAAAAAGTTTAGATACTTTAATATTAATATTCAAGGGTCGCTTAAAAACTTCCAAAAAACAGGACTCAGAAACATTCAAAATTCTTGAGTGACGTTTAGTTATTTAAATTTTGGGCTGAAATTTCTAGCATATTCATAACTTTACAGACATAAATTATTACATCTTAAAAATTATTTATCAAGCTGATTTTAGGAGGATCTAAAAATATGTTAAGTCATATTGGACTCGAAAACAAAAAAAAGTTGGTTTTTTTGGATCATCCAAATATATATATTTAATTGACACTTGTTAGCTAATATAAACCATTAAAGTTATTTCTTTGTCTGTGTTAAATTGAGTTCCTTGAAATGCAAACAGATGAATGTACTACGTGCGAATTCAATTGAATCTCCTGCGGTCATATGAGCCACCAAGTTACGCGGAGCCACCTGCGATACGCTTTGTACCTTTACCTTGAGTTACTTTAGTAAGATTAAGAATGAGAATAATAAAAAGACGTAAAAGTATCAGAAAAAGATGAGAGAGATGAGAAGAAACCATGAAGAAGAAAGAGATGATGGCAAGTGTAAGAAGGCAAGAAACCGTGTAATTTTACTTAGCCGCATTCGCCCGGAGGACTGTGCATCGTTATATCCGCTTCTGTAACCGCTACTGCGATTACCTACCTGCTGCACTCAGTTGATACCTGATGGCTGCTACTGCACATGAAAATTACCCACGTAGGCTCGCATCCATACTCTTGATGCAAGTTAAATTGATAGTGGTGGTAATTCTGCTGCATAAACTGTACCTGAATATAGAATGAAATAATTCTGTCGTTCTGGCTAACGAGTCTGTCATACGGTTTACTTTAATAGCCGATTCATAATTACAGTCACTGCGTCGATTCTCATATCACGTTTAGAACCAGTCATCAGATGTAAGCTTCCAGAAGTCAAACAATTCATTTAATCATTTCAATGTCAATGAAAATAGCTAGAGTAAATTATTTTGTTTTGATTGTATAGGAAATTGAAAAAAAATTTTAATAGAGGATCTTCTTCTTTGATCTCGAGATAGTTATACAGTAGATATTTTTTTCTTTAATCTCATTAACGCGATAAACGAGTAGAAAAGATAAAAAATTAACAAAGAGTCAAGATAGACTCGTTGGCAAAGCGAATGTATTTTTAAGGGTCTTCAGTCTGTAGAGTTTCCACTTCATGCATAAAAAATATGATCATGATTAAAAAGGTGCCGTCTTAGACAATTGAGGTCAACAATTCAAGGAGAAGTCACTGGTATAAAACTACCGGAGCAAAGACTGGGACTAACGTCTAATTTACCATACCATTGTCTGTGTTTTTCTTTTATCAGTAAAAATTTGATGACATATCGTGTAGACACGATGATCGATGTTTGACCGAATTAAATAATTTAATGATGTCCAGCATATAGACGTGAACTTTTCTCTGATAGGTCACTCAATTTTCTGTATAAAAATTCTATACTCTGCTTAATTGAAATTTAACGCTATCCAATCCTTGTTAAAATTCTTATTTTATCAGTTTTCATTTCTTTTAAAATTTTTAGTGAATACTTGGAATGCTTTCACTCGAGTTTCAGATGTGCATTACTCCTATACTTTGACATTATTGATAAACGATAAAATCTAGTTGGGAAGGTAGTCAAGCTATAAATTCCACAGCTATACTTCCGTTCGACGAGTCGTTCGACAAACCAGCCACCCTTATCCCTTCTTGATTTTCAAGCAAATGTGTAGATAAATTATACGCTATCTGTTATATTATAGGAGACTACTGTTCATCGAACCGTGACACGATCATTCGCGAATTAGGGAATTGAATCGATCGGAATTGTGCATCAATGCATTTTCGGTAAATAATAATGTCAGTATAAATTTTCATTCTCGGCATATACCAACATATATTCAGCACTTTATTATATTAATGTTAGTTGTGGAAAACACGTGTGTGTAACATTGAAACTGTTCAATAACCATGAAAATCATTGTTTATACTGATGCATCAATGTAAATTCAATGTGATAATCGTAACGTTATATTTTTTACGCCAACGAATTCACATTTGTAAATTAAACCACAATAAAATTTATATTTATTCAAATACGATTTATTTCATCAATGAAATTAATGTTATTTTCACTCGACATTCGCTGTTAAATTTACGTAGAAACGTTAAAATTTATTTACGCTTGAAAATACTCGTGTTTTATATTAAATTTTACAACCCCTATATGTCATCTGTAGGTTTTTCACTTGAGTGTGGTGTATATTCCAATACAGAAAATTGTTCATATGACTACTGTCATATAGGGTAAATGAAAAAATAAAAAATAAAAGTGAGTGAGTGAGAAACGGTCGTGTGCGTGAGGTGCACGTAAATGTATATATATATATATAAGAGGGAATAGTCTTCGGGGAATTTTCTTACGGTCTTTTCCTCCCTATCTCGTCGTCGACTCAGCCGACATACACTTTACTTTCGAGACGCGTGTTTTTTCAAATGGAACTGTGGAAAATGTCGAATTACTTACATATATTCTCTTTCTCACTCTATATATACATATATATAAATGTATGTCTAGCCCAATAATCCACACGCTCTCTGCATGTAAAACACTTTCCGTTTTTTTTGTCATTTTTTTTATAGTACCTGTGAATTCGACTTTCATCTCTTAAAAACATACAGGCGTGATGCGAATTGCGTCTGTCATAAAAGCCGCAGGCTCTTTACTGATGCTTCGTGTATTAAGATAACTCCTGAAAGTCACAACCCCTACAAATCCTTTTGTAAAGCAAAAAAAAAAGCCTCAAGCCAAATGATAAATTTATCGGGTATATTTTTAATAGATATATATATCTATATAAACCCGTCGCAATAATTCTGTTTTCCTGCTTATCAATAATTAATTTTTTGTTCGACAATATATCTCTCACATGGTTTGATATACACAGTACAAAAGACTACTGACATTCACATATGCAACAACTGAAAATAGATAATGAAAATTCCGAGAATAAAAGACCATTTTCTATACAAAAATTTTTCATTCAACAATTTTAACACAATTCAGTTAAATATGAATGCGATAATCCACAATGATAAATATTATTGATTTATTAATCCTACAAAAAGTATTTATATTTAATAGCATTTTACATAAATTTTTTAGAATTAATCGACTTCACTTTTTGGTAATTTTCCATATAACTCTCAAATAAAATATATATGTTTATCATTTTGTAGACCAATTTTATCGGGCATTAATAAAAGATAAAGCAAAAAGTGTCTAGTCATTATTTAGCTCAAAAAAGTTCATAAATTCGAGAGCATAACTTTCTATAATCCTCGTGTCATTTGCGTTTATCAAGAATCACGAGCTAACACGATTAAAGTTCCTTTAAAATCCGAGAGCATAACTGATTATTATCGGTTTACGTTCTGGTTTGATTTTACTCGTTGATTTATTAGTACACAGTACACATTGATGAGAAAGATTTTAAACTATGCTTACCCTTTCAAATTCTATCAGTTTAATTAAAAATTTTAAACTATAAAAAAATTAACAAAACTTCAATGAATGCTAAAAATGCAATAGCGATTTCTACTTGTAGAATATCTGTAGACAAACAAGGTCACATAATGCAATTAAACTAACTAACGGTAGTATATGTAGACTGTGAATTCATAGCTAGATTGAGCGATTTCAACGTGATGTGAAATAGGATAGGTATAGTATATTTGGTATGATTATTAACGCGAATACTGAATTGTAGGAGGTGTACTTGCATACGTGATACCACGTGATAAGGGTGTTTTATTACTTTCCACCCGATCACTTTGACAATTATGACACGATCAGATTTCCCCGCTAGAGAACTGTCTGTCATGTTATCTATAAAAATTTTTTTTAGTTCTGATTTTTTTTCCTCTTTATTTAGATTTATTTTTTAGTCGTTTTATTTGTACAACAGAAGAGAAGTGATATATTCATAAAAAAAATATCTCAGTGAATTGATATATATATATATATATATATATATATAGGGGAGAAAGGAGCGGGGGGAGGCAAAATGGGGTACCCCCAAAATTTTATAAAAAAGTTTGTTTTTTAGAAATTCCAAAATCACTTTTGTAAATATAATTGAGCATTATTATGAATTTTTTTTGGTAACTTTTTAAAAAATTGAAAGTGACAGTTGAAAAATGATAATGACTTTTATTTTATGATGAAAATTACGAAAAAATTTTTTTCCTTCCTTTACATCCAATAATTATGTAAAATATACTTTTTTTTTATGTAAATTACTTACGAGAAAATTTAACCTAATGAAATTTATTTAACTTCCATAAATTTTTTTTTCACCTCCTTTAGGAGCTATCCCATTTTGCCTGCAAAAAATGAAATTTTTATTTTTAACAGCAGCTGAAAATTTTTTCTATTCATACTTTGAATATCATTAAAATAAAAAAGATTTAACGTCTTTGCGTCCCCGAAAACCTAGTGTTTTCTTAAGTACCCCGTTTTGCCCCCCCCCCCTTCTATATATATATATATATATTCACTAGTAGTTTTCTCAATGGGATTAAACTTTTCTCGTTATTATTGTCTTTTCATTTATTGCATAGTGCGCATATTATATGTATATATCTTTCCTCTCGTGATTTATTAAGATTCTACTTTCCAGCCTACTTAGAAAAGCAATCCTCATCTCTCTGAATCCTCTTTCTTATTCTCTCATACCACCTATATAATACATAGCGGCCCCTTGTCGTTATAACTGAGCAAAGTGCTTGGCTCGCGATAAACCGAGTTTATGTTTACAAACAAATGTCTAATGGAAGCTTTACTCTAAAGAAAGAAATCTTAGTTTGTAGTACTTGATATCTCGGAAAATATCTGTTAAATTAAATTCTTATTAATGTCTATTTAACTCTCTATTTTATTTTTTAAACTTTATTCTTTACCCACTTAAAATATTTCCGATATTAAATTATCTTTTTAAAATAAATAAATAAATATATAAGTATAGATACATATAAATAAGATAATTATATTAATTAAAAAATATTATGCAGTTAATGCACTCAATATAAAATATAAATTATGAGTATATTAAAGGAAAATATAGTAGGCTTGCATATATTTATAGTAAACATGTAATTTACATATCGGCAGATTAAGAGTATTAAGTTACAATATACATTTTAAAAATTTAATGTAACATGATAAAAATTGTTTTTAAGTTGATATGTATTTATTATTTAAATTTTCTGATTATTTTAAAATAATATAGATACATTTAATTAAGTTTAAATAAATATAGATTCTTTATATTGCACACCTCAATCGCGAAAGCGTTGCTTTACTGTCACTCTTTCGCTCTCGGCTCTTTTACTGATTTAAAATCCTCTTCCTGTTTTATAGTTCACCAGAGTTGTTAAAATTGTATACCATTTTAAAAAAAATTCATAAAGAAACATTTTTCATTTTGAAGTTTTATTGATTTTTTAATGAGATTAATTAAAAAACATTGTTTTAGTCGGAAGCCCTTAGTGCGTCAATTATAGTGTTCAGACTCGTAAAAACACGATAACTTTCGAAAAACACGACTTTACGACTTAATTTTCTTTTTTTATTATCTTTGTATTTTTTATCACAAGAATCATTTCAAAAATCACTATCTGAATTCCCTTTGCTTAATTGTGATTAATTAAAAACGTAAAAACTTATTATTCATGATAAATTAAGCTGCCATTTTGATTTCTACTGTTGTTATTATTTTTTTCATTTTTTCTCACCATCAACTACTGGCAGCAGCGCTAGCGTGGCAGTTGAATTGAAATAAAAGAGCGACATCTAAGACAAAAAAGCGGGATATTTAAAAAAAATTATTAAACTGAAAATAAGAAATATAGAAATAAATTCATCATTTAAAAGTTCAATAAAAATTGTATTAAAAAAAATTAATGATTAGAAGTATAATGAGCGATTGAGGTGTGCACTTTTGGATTTTCTAAAATTTTTTTTTTTCCGTTATTTAATTTTCTAAATAATTTCACTTGAGGTTTATTTTAAATGAGTGAGTCCAATAAAGAACAGAATAATCGGACAGTTTAAATTAAAACAGGATTTTTTGAAGGGTGCAAAAGACATGAACCCTCGAGATTCTCAGCTCGACTCGACATAGAGTGATGGACGAGCGGCAGTCTCCGCAGGAGAGTAAATCGCACTGGGACTGCAGTTATGCAGACTGGTAGTGCGTCACTCGAGCATAATGCGGCCTTGGATATACGTAAACGTGGCCCCTGGGAGTTTAAAGTGCGACAGAATCACTGACATCAACCAAGAGCATGTATCCAATACATTTGAGACATACATTATACATAAATCCATACATAAATATATAAATATATATATTTATAGATCATATACATAACATGCTATTTTTCTTCAAGTGTTAACACTATCCGGATGTATTTTGATGAATCTACTCAACAATCCGTGTCGATTTACGTGGCTGGATTATATTCTTGATCCAAGTGATGAAACTTGTCTTGGATAAAATCCAAAAACGGTAATATGATCAGACGATGATGAAGGGTAGTATAACATTTATGCATATATATAGGTATTTGTAAATATATGGATGTGATGGTGTCAATGTAATGGCATTATGAACGCAATGAAACCGATTGATCACCCGTGTAATTAAAGGATAGGGTGTACAACCGTGATGCGGACAATAATCGACGCAACTGTCCTGACGGCATGCGGTGACGATGGCTGATGCAAGGGGAAAGAATGTAATGATAAAGAGGGAAAGATAAATACTAAGTGAGAGAGTGAACAGGATAATCCTGTGGATTATTTTACTGGGGGTCTCATAAATTCTCGGGCATGAGTCACACGCGAGGCAGCCAGGATTACCAGGGTAAGCCTCATCATTGGTTGGTACGAAAAGTTGGCCTGTGGTGTAAGAATATCTCGCGAGAGTAAGAGTGAAAACTCATTTAGATTCTGTGAAATGAGACGTGACGGAATCCCGTCTACTACTAGGGTAGTTGCTACTTGTCTTTCTTCTTGGTTTTCTATCGTCTTTTCCTGTAAAACTGATGCATTAGCAAGGGAAAAAGCATATAATAGTATACGAATATAAGAGAATGAACAACCGAAGAGTGTGGCAGTAGATTCAACTCGTTTCCAGTCGGACGGCGGTGAACGCTTCGACGAATCCTTCGACTTGAATCACTAACAGAGACAGAAAAAGAAGATATAAACGAAAAAAATAAAGAAATAAATGATAAAAAAATAAAAAAACGAGAGGAAAACTAGCGAAAACGATAAAGAAAACTTTCGATAGTATAGCTCTCTCGATACTTGCTATTGAAACTTGAATGAAAAACGGAAAGCAAACTCGTCTGCGGACTTAATATTTTTTCGAGCGTGATATCGCGAGTAGGAAAATGAGTTTCCAGACAGAGTTGTACATAAGTACGACTATACTTTGATATTCTATTTTGAATTTTGTTCAAGCGTTAAATGATTCTAACAAAATTTTGACAAACTTATCTATAAATCGAATTATTTTTTTTTAATGTATATATTAGTATGTATATATAAAAGGGAAAAAATAAAAAGTCATGATGGAATGATTTAATTGAAATGTCAAGACATCCTTAACTAATTTTACTTTTGTAAATCAATCTTCCTCTGGCTGGCTAGTATATCCGGTCTTTTATAGTGGACCAAACAAAAACCCGAGACACTGGGGTAAAGTTTTCTCCAGTCACAAATGTCCTGACTAAGCAGTAATGCACCACTCAACTGTTAATGCTGTTGCATAAATCACTCATGAGAGGGTGGTTAAATAATTACAGTCATTTGTTTTTTCTTATGTCTGTATATTTTTTTTTTTTTTTTTTTTTTTCAAGCACAAAATACTTGTTTATCTGATTTCAGAAGTGAGTAGTGATTACGGCTGTCGTACAATCAACTGAGAGAGTACTTAAAGTTATAAAGCCAAAGAGAATAGGCGAGATTGAAATTAGAACATGACAAGTGTCGTCGGAAAGTAAAAGATAAAATTGTAAAATCATCGCAAAAGCTTGAGGATTTATGTGGGATTTGAATGTTTACACGGCATACTTGTATTCAAATGAAAAAGAAAAAAAAATAAGCGACTGTATGAAAGAGAGGTTTGGATCAATATTAAAACAATAAAAAGGCGTCAAGTAATGTTAACAAATGTATACGCGTACAAAAGTATACCTATGTATAGACTTATCCATACATTGAGTTTGAGATGAAACTTAATGTTGTCGTACACAATTGTTAAGGAAAGTGGCTTCTTAGCATTTAAAATTGCATTAGTCAAATTTCTTATTCGTTTCTCAAGTAATGTAAGTCCGAGTAATGTTGACGACGAGTTGTGAATCGGCGGGTTGAGAGCCCAGACATGAAGTAGAGTGGAAGTGTATAAGTAGAGTACAGCAGTAGGCGAGGAAACAAGTAGTGAGAGATTTCTCGAGGGGTTGAATATACGAGAGAAGAGCCAAGTAAATATATATATATATATACTATATATACTATATAACTGAAGGGAGCCATACTCTGACTGGGCTTCGTATACCACGTAGTTCCCCGTGCACTGCGATGTAATGCGAAACTAAAACAGAATTATCTGCCACTCCGGCGTACCCTGAAGCAGAGGGACGAGAGCCAAGCACCCCAACTTGGGGTGAATTTTAACGGGAGGCACATGAACAAAAAAAGCTGAATAAAAAAGAACAGTGTATCTATAAAATTCCACTGCCCAGTCATCGTATCAACGACCTTTTCGCATACCCATTTAATTGATCCCATTCATTTAAATTTTTATAATTAATCATTTCCGTAGAGTGAAATCCAGAGATTGGCATTTGTTTTATATAGGCTTTAAATATGGAAATGTAAACCATTAAAAATATGCATAATTAGTCTGCAGTACTTTTTATAAGCTATTTAACTCGCTCTAAAACCGAGTGTATAGTCGAAATTAACACACTTGCCAAATAACATTGAAATGTCATAAGCGATCTATAGATATTTAACACACCGTGAAATGGGTTTTGAGTGACTAAAAAAAACTATAGTTTTACTTTTGGCCTTAAGCATACAACTTATCTAATGTATGTTAAAATAATACACTTGTAACACACTTGGTTTTAAAGTGCTCTCCATTTCATTAAAGTAAAATATTTTTTAGATCTATATCATGCTATTCGAATTTAAAGTTAGGAATCTCGTTATGATTTTTTGTTAATTTGTTAAGTTAAAAAAATATTTGATCTCCGTATATAGTTATAGTCACACAGAAAAAAAAGTTGTCTTGAGTCAAGAAAATATTTTGGAAGATAAACGTTTTCGAGAATCAAGTCAACATTTTCTTGCTCTCTTAAAATGAATCAGTGAAAAGTGATGCAAATCAGTGAATTTTCACTGATTTGCAGCACTTTTCACTGATTCAGTTTAAGAGAGTGAGCCAAGAAAATTCGTCTTGGTTAGAAAAAATTTCCAGTTTATCCGTGAAAATTGTGGTTTTCAAAAAGATTTTCTTGAACCAAGAACAATTACTTTCAGTCGAGAATATTTTTTTCTGTGTGGACTTAAAATCGGATATTTGTTGGAACCGCAATAAAGCTTCAAATTTTAATCAAATATCAAGTTAAACAATTTTCCTTAAAATTTGATTGATTTAATAAAAATTATAAATTCAGTACTTTTTTTTTGTCAAAAATTTTATATATTCGATGTTTTTTAATTACTTCAACGAGTACTGCAAACTAATAGGAATTCCAGTTAATAATAAAGTCACATTAACTGGCTAAAAAATAACAAAACATCACGAATGTCCGTATATTTTTGTTCGTTTAATTATTGCTCGAAAATCAATTATTGAAACAAAAGAGAATGTGCTCTAGGACACTTGTGATATTAAACTGAAAAAAAAAATTCATAACGTGAACAATTGGATATTTGATTCCACAAAATGGAAACAAAAAAAAATTTTTTTCTTTAAAATTAACGATGAGAGATAAAAATATCGACATATAGCAGAGAACTGTCGTCTCGTACACACATCTGTCATTTCTATGAATATTTTTTTTTTTTTAATAGCATATTTTATTTTTTATTTTACCTCTGAAATTATCGCGTTCATTGGAATACATGTTGGATTGACAATAGCATGACGGTCGTTCTGGACGACGATCGAATTACCTCCCACGGTACAGCAGAGGATAAAGAGGTAGAGAGACAAGGGTGATAATAGGATGGTGTAGAGAGAAAATCAGTTCTCGATTTTCTACTCACTGGTGTATTTTCTCTGTCGCTCGTTTTAGTACTGATAGATACTCACATCAACAAGATTTTTATGTTGACATGACGGACAAACAAATAAATATTATATGCTGTCGTTTATCCCTTTTAGAAATGCACTCTGTCTCATCAGCACGTCTAGTACATGCCACCAAAGCTCAAGCTTATCCAATTTCAATGGTATCCATAATAATACTGTGATGTGTCGTCACATCTCTCAGTACACTACGAACGTTAGTCAACATTCTCTATTTTATTATATTTTTTTAAATTTTCTAACTCTTAATTTATTCAACAGCACAAAATATTTCAAGATATCAACCACAAAAAATAAATTTATAAATAAATAACCAGGCTTAAAATAATAATCCGTGCGTCGTATTTAATAACTTACGAGATTTTAAAAAATATATAAATATGTGGATTAACTGTGAACAAGCTTACGCGGATCTTGTTGACTTGTCAAAACGACTTAAGAGTAAGATAAAATAAAATATATTGCTAAAAGAATTTACTATAATTTTTTATTACGTGACTTTAGATTTAATTATTAATTAATATACGAAAATTTACATATTAATCTCGTAAAAAAAAAATTTATCTAACGTTCTATAAGCTTTGGGTGGTTAAATTAAAAATAAATATTTAAGCATTTTTAATGGGATTTACTTCAATTTTTTTTTCTATGTTGAGTACAAATTTTAACTACAAAAAAAATTATAATAACTCTTGTAGACTGTTAATAAATATTTGTTCATCATTATTTTTTAAGTATTAATTGTTCGTAAATGTTGATAATGCCTGCATTTGTTGTATTAATTATAAACAGACTTTATCTAAAGATAAACATAAACAAATTATAGAATAAAGTTTACAAACTTTTAATTTTATAAAAAAATCATGAAGATTTTAAATTTACAACGAAAAAAAATAAATAATAAATGTATATGCTTGGCAAACAATTATTGATGCATAAAACTGGATACAATAATTGAGATATATATATAGTAGTGGTTAAAAAAAAAAGAAAATATAAACGTCGCATTGATGATTTATGCTTACAACTAAGTACATTTACGTTGAATTGAGAAGCACAGAAGGATACAGGATACAGTAGTTAATGGAATGAATATATACATCTATATATCTATATATTGATATATTTCTATGTTGTACGCACACGGGACGACTAGTACGTGCTTTGGTACGACTCGATAATGAACTTATCTTGTGGCAAAATAGATGGAGAAGAGACGAGAGAGGTCCCGGGCAAGTAACAAGCACATTGAATACCACCTTGATTGGAGTCTCGGATGCTACTGCTCTTGGCAACGATACATCGATGCCGGCTGCTGGTGTTCACAGTACAGAGAGACTTCTATTCGATTATGTTACCATGCGACGTTCTCAACAACTCAAACGAACCCATGAAGAATTACGATATGTTCAACATATATACACATATATCGTCAAAAATATCATTCATTAAGATCTTTTGTTTGAAATTTTTTAAATTACACTTTATAAAATCATGAGTGAATTCGGAATGAATATGGATTTTATTTCATCCCGTCATTCAGAGTTCCAGAATTTTGAAGGCATTCTCAGACAGTGCCCCTGAGTTTTTAAAAATATCGAATAACGCTCAACTGTCATAACCATATTAAAATTTTGTTAATTAATTTTTTAAAAAATTAAAACCTTAATTGGAAAAAGGACAACGTAAAAGCAATTTTGTTGAGGTATAGAATTTTTAAAAAATCACTTACAGTTGTTATCAATTAGGAGTTAATCGAAATTTGTTGAACAAATTTTAGCCTTTTAAATTTAAAAATTTGAATTATAAAATTGAAATGAACAAATTTTGTTTAACTTCCAATTGATTTCAACTGGGAGTAATTTTTTAAAAATTATATATATCTCAGCGAAATTACGACTACGTTATCCTTTTTTCAATTAATGCTTTAATTTTTTTTTTAATTAATTGATAAAATTTTGATACGCTTATGACAGTTGAAAGTTATTGAAAATTTTTGAAATGTGTGTGAGGGGGGGGGGATGTCTGTGAATGGCTTGAAAAAGATCACTCTGTGCACGGTGTAAATATGACTTTTTTTTCAGCGGAGTGATTCCAGAATAATGTAGATTTCATTTCAATCTGCATTCACTGCAATCAGTAGTTTTAATGTTAAAATAAACTTCTCTTTGAAGTAAATTTCATTCCAAGGAAATTAAATTAATAAAAAATCATACACTACACATTCACTCTGGATTCACTATGGATTTAATCCGCGCTTACTCCAAAAATTTTTGACAGTGTATTTATCTATCTATCTTCTATTAATCTGATGATTAATCATTATTTGTAAGATTAAAATCAAACATAAAGTTAATTATGGTTTATACACGTCGAACTTGTTCAACAACAAGCTCACTAAGATTTATAGCTGAATCAGAATGGATCAGTCGAACTGGGATTTAAGCGACAGTCCTCTTGGTAGATCTATCCAAATCGCAAAATCTCCTGTCTTACTGACACAAACAAATTCCCTCGATATTCGCTAGACTCAAGAGCCAAGAAAATTCAATCTCCAATGTCTCTTCCTTCTCTCTCATTTCTTTATCCATTTTTTCAATATTTTTTTATTTTTTAAATCCGAGAATTTACATAAGTCATTTGTAATGTATCTAACAGAGATTTACAGTAAATTAATGTATCTATGTTATAATTAGATAAAATATTTAATTATTTTTACTAAAAAACTTCGATCTATTTTGAAATAAATTAGAAAATTCAATTTATCATGCAAGATTCGATAATTATTTAATTAATTATTTTACTTTGCTTATTCAATTTTCAAAATTTACGAATCATTGTCACTTAAACGTCAAATTAATGGAATTATTCATTTCAATGAAATTATATCACAGTTACGATAGTAAAGACTACGACAATTCGTTTATATAATACTTGTTATAAATCAGATTTATATCTATCTTAAAATATTTCATAATATCATCACACATTTTACTATTATTATTTTTTTTTTAATTAACGTTATATACACTGTGAAAAATTCGTGGAGTGAATCCGGAGTAAATCCGGAGTGAATGCGGAGTGAATGAATTTTTAATTATTCACTCCCCTCGGAGTGAAATTCACTCCGCAGGGGAGTTTTCGCGAAGTAGATAATTTTTTATTAATTTAATCCCTCCGGAGTGAAATTCACTCCGGAGCGGAGTTTTGTAAATATTATTAATAAAAAATAACTCCACTCAATAAAATCGAAGTAAAAATACACGTATTACATTATTGATCAGCTGATATGCACACACATACACACATAAATATTTAGGCACACACGCGCACTCGCACACACACGCACGCCCACATTTGCACACACGCACACATTTGCACACACGCACACATTCGAACACACGTACACATTTGTACACACGAACACATTTGCACACACGCACACATTTGCACACACGCACACAAACACCTGCACACACCCAAACACACACATGCACGCAAACACACACTCGCACACACACACACACATTGTTTAGCAGTTTCATATAAATTAATATAAATTTATTTAAGTATTAAAACTCCGGACCGGAGTGAATTGGGAGTGAAATAAAATCCGCGTCACTCCGAGATCACTCCGCTAAAAAAAACTCCCAATTCACTCCGCACGCGGAGTGATTTTTTTAAAACTCCGGAACTCCGAGTGGCAGAGTGAATCCGGAGTGAATTCGGATTTTATTTCACTCCGGATTTTTTACAGTGTAATCAGGCCATAAAAATTTATTATTAACAATCGCTCTATCAATATAAAAATAATAATGAGTAAATCGTAAAAAGGGTTAATTACTTGATAAAAATGTTGTCACGATTTAATCTTTTTTATTCCACTAGAATTATTGAATATTTCAATAAAAATAAAGCATTGCAGATTTTTCTTATTTAAAATTAACTCTTTCTCAATTGAAACAATTTATTAAAAAATGTCATTCAAAGAATATATGTGCCAGACAATAATTAAAATTCCTATTCATATATGAACTTTATTTATAAAGTATCAACTACAATTCAAAATAAATAATTTTATAAAATATTGATTTTAACTAAAATATAATGATTATCATACTTTTATTTATAACATTTACTTTCGTATATAATATATATACATTTTGTCATACATAAACTGAAAGCCTACATTGTCAATATCGTCGGCATTTTCTCGTTAGTTAAACTTCATTACCAACATCATAAATTAATTGTAACTAGAGTTCTCCGATGAATTGGCCGGTGACCCACTCGGTCATATATTCGTTTGTTAAACTACTTCGTAAATTCGTTGCTATCCAATTGTCCTCTCAATTCTCTTCGTCTTTGCTCATGCGTAAGTCATCAAGGGACCGACCAACCGACCAACTGTCCAACTAAACTTTAGAAAATCAAACAATTTATTATTATTATTATGACACGATCATTTGCACTTTTACACTCAATGTTTTTGATTTAAGTATTACAGTAATTTATATTTCTTGAAATAAATAATAATGCTAAACTTTTCACAGTATTTGATAAAATGTTTTATACAATATCTCATTGAGTTAGATGAAACCCGGTCGTTTTAACACCGCGTTCGCTGAATGATTCAGCGGCTCTGCGTTGTCTGCAACGACGCCACAACGGATAACGAGGAAATTTACATAATCCTTCCGCTATAATGACATTTACCTAGGAAAACGCTGTCTCTTGGCAAGGCAACTACCCGACGACAACGTCTACAGCTCGTTTGTGCAAGCTACGATGTGTACGTCTAGTTTTGACGCTTTAGATGCCAGCGTATTTCATAACGTCATTATTATTAAATCAAAATGTTTCATTTTATTCAACGCTCAATTATATTAACTCCATTTACATACATCTTGAGATTATTATTGTTATAATGACTTTTTTTTCTTTCAAAGAAGTAGTTAAAAAGTATTCGGAAAATCCAAAAGTGCACACCTCAAACGCTCATGTAATATTTTGAACGGTCAATTTACTTTTATTAATTACTGAACCACGTATTTCTTTTTGAGCTTAAAAAAGTTTCATCTGTTTAATTAACACGAAATATTTTTTGACAGTACGATACTTACAATTCTTATTTATCTACTGTCACCCATAGTTTTGGTCTCAGTTTAAAAATTTTTTCCGCGAAAAAAATAACCGCTCTTAGTTTGCACCATCAGGTGTCAAATTCAAAGTGATCAAATCCCAGCAGTAAATAAAAAAAAAAAAAAGCGCGTACGAAGCGTGGAATCGAGATGCTTCTTGTGGAAGCGAAAAGCCCTGATTAAAAGAAACGATTTGCAATGTTAAATGTCCATAAGAAGAGCGATTCAAAAGTATTCAGAGTATTCAAAAGCATTAAAAAATAGTAAAAATTTTTTTTTTCTAATCGTTTCTTTTAATAAGGGAGCTGTATATGTCTGCGGAGAAAAAATGGCGAATTTGTTGTTAGTTGAAACCATCAATTTTGGATTTTTATTTAATTATTAATGAACGTGACGGTTTACAATAGTGATATTTGGAAGGGTTCTTAAGGATTAAAATTCGAAGCTAATAAAAAAAAAAAATCAAAGAGATTCATTAACTCTTTCAAGCGATATCGTGCTCACATACGTACAGACCAACTATAACGTCCAAGTAAAATTTTTTTCAATTAACTTTTTTTTATTAACAGTCTAAATAAAAAAACTTATAACTATGTCAGAATTATTCATTGGAGATACTTTTTGCTTTAAGTGCTTTTTTTTTAATTAAGTGCTATATAAAATTAGTGGAGATGATTGAAGTTGACCGAAATTCAGTTTTAAAATTTGGCGACAGTAAAGCACTACCACTTCGCGTTCGAGGTGCGCAATAATTTGTAATATAAATTAAAAGATGGTTTTCAAATTTATAGCTGACATTGTTGTAAGATAAAATTAAATAAATGAAGTATAGAGGACAGTAGAGTCAGACACTTTAGCGCGTGTAACAAGGTCTCTGTAAAGCTATATAGACAAACTTGTTCCCTGAGGGTGTCCGTATAGTTTGCCGGTGTATGTGCCCTCGTACGTGTGCGGTCGTCGCGCATAAAAGATGATAATCTGAAACGGTAGCTCTTACTGCCGCGAGTGGAGCAACCGTAGAGTGTTCACCAACTGTTCAATGCTCACTTGCCGGAGGAAAGCAGAGACAGAAGAAGGAGTAAGTGGAGGAGATTCATGGGGAGATTGGTACAACCCCATTCACGGAATAAACGCGAGAGTGCCTTCAACTAACTTACATTATATATTATATAGGAGTAAACGAGTGTTGTGAGAGAAAGAGGCATTAACAAAAAGAGAAAAGGATATGTAGACTTGAATACTCGTTAGTCTTGCTAATAGACGCGGGGAAGGCACGCTGTGTGATAAGCGAGCAAACGACCAACCATGTGCAGATCAATCTCTTTGCTCAAGCTAAACTCGATTTCCTGGTTTGATTTTTAAACTTTTTTTTTATTTTGTTCTGTTCCTCTCCTCTCTATATGTACTTCAAAAGACTGCTCAACTCACATGGTATTCGACGTTGATATTTTATTTTTTATTTTTTTATTAAATCCAGTTTCAATTTAAAAAATCTATTTGATGTAATCGAAGTTTATTCAATTCCTATAGATTCAAACTAACTGGCTTTCAATTATTTTTAAAATCTAATTCTATTTTTTGTTTTATCAACTTTCAACAAATACTTGGTTTATTATTATCATTACAATGTGTAGCCAAAAGAATTATAATCAATTGATCTTCCATAAGACAAAGATAGTCATAAATTGGGAAATAGAGAGTACGTTTACGAAGATCTCTCTCGACATGAGCTGCTCATCGCCCAAAGGGAAATAGAAAAGTTTAACAAGTGTGCCCGAGCTAATGGATTCGCGAAACGCCGTGTTCACTCACACTCTGCAAAGCACATTGCACATTGTAGTATTTATATACGTATGTATGCATATATATTCTGCAGTAAAGTGTGGCTATATATATAAATATACGTATATAAATGTAGCCAACAACTGGCTTCCTCATCTCCTCTCATCATCTCTTCAACACTATTCCCCGTTTACCCTTTTCCCTTTACTCTCAACCTATGCACACATCGTAATCGCCGAGTGAGGGAGCAAGAGCACGAGCCCTCCAGCAGTTCTAACTCGTAGGAATTAACAGCTGAATTTCAAGTTGACGGGTTATATCAACAAATTTCACCAGACAAGTCCTTTCTATACATGTACTCATGCAGATATATATTTTTAAGAATTATTTTTTAATTTTAGTAAAAATAAATGACACTAGGTCATTCAAAAATTAATATATATGCACACGTGAGCGTACAGAATCCAAGAGCTTTTACTAAAATTGGTCAGCCAAGCACGAATTCCACATTTTGTTAAGCGATGAGAGAAAAATTATAAATATGAAATAGCTTGTTCATTTTCTTTTATTTTTATTTTTTTATTTAATACTCCATTTTTAGTACTCTGTCATGAGGAAAATATATCGGCAATTGTATAATTTCTACTACCACACTCTAGAGAGAGAAGTAATAAAAAAGAAAGGAACAACGATATGAGAAAAAGAGAAAGAAATAAAAAGTAGAAAAGCGAAGCCAGTAATAACTAGAAATATTTTCTGAAACGTTTTTTGATAAATTTCTCAGAAGCTCTTCAACCGTGTGCGGAAATACTTTTACGTGTTTTGCTGAGAGTTTTCTGAGGCTTCTCACCAACCACATCAGAGAAAAATACTCAGTAAAAAGTATATCAAAAGCAATGTACGGTATTTTACTGAGTATTACGTGGACAAAGGAGAGACGGAAGTGTGCTAGCATCGACAACTTCCATCCCTTTTGTATACACACATCTATACAAACACACACGTAGGAATGAGCTGAAATGTTACGTCATGTGACACGTGTACATGCGTGTCGAGTGTATATCCGGACTGCTGCATGATGACGACAACAATGATGATGTGCAATGCTCTTGTACACACACATACACATCCACACGCACACATGGACTCACAAAATCCGATAACGCGTGAGACGCGCAAAATACTCGTCTATATGATAATGTAACGTGTCGTCTAAATTAACGAGCGATTGTGGGACTACAGATAAAGCTCATTACGTCATCTTAGCATAGTGATTGACGCCAATGAGTACTTTAATGATAGCCTCCAACATATTGATAGCACATCACAGAATTAATTAATTAAGTACTTCACTTATCTTTAATTAATTATTTTAGTACTCGAATTTTTTATAATTTCAAAGGATTGAAGCTTTCGATCTGAATAATTAATTATCAGCGTACACGAAAAAATATTGAGTCCGCGGTATGGTGCGAATGATTTGGTGTTTAAATTTTCAACACTGCCAGTGTGAAAGTTACATGACACCAAACGGTGTGAAAGAAAAGACTCCATACCGTGTTAAAAGTACACCGTTTGATATTTCACACCGTTAGTTCACACCCAGCAGATCGTGTAAAGTCTTCGGAGGCCATTTTTACACCAAAAATTTTTACACTGTATAAATTAAATTTGACATCGAATCAGAACAATCCAATAAGTAAATGGTACTAATAGAGGAGATGTAGAACAATGTAAAAATACAAAAATGAAAGTGGTATTTATAACAGCAGCACTTAAATGTTATAAATATAATTATATAAAATACTTCGACAGGAATATCAAATGTCAATGATTTATTACAGAATCTATATAAAGTACAAACACAAAATATTATACTTAATATACTTTTGGTGTATCCGTCAAGTTGATTAGAGTAAGAAATAGAAAATTTATAAAAAATTGAGTTTTGCAATGTCGAAAATTATTATGAGTGTTCGATATAGATTATTATAATGTTATACTATTGATGCACTTTGGTAAATATTATGTCGTATATAAGTCGCAATACAATAGTGAAAATTTTTTAGCATACACATACACTTGTATAATAATCTAATATATATTAAAAATATTTTAACACTTAAAAATTAAAAGTTTTTTTTCCAATAATAATTTTTAAAATCAGATTTAAATGAAAAATTAAAAATAAATAATTTCATAAAAATTACAGTATTAATTATAATTTAAAAAAATTTTTATCATATCTATCAGATTGATAATAAAAAACTTGTGTCTAGATCAAATATGATAACGTTTGACCGTTGGTTTCATTGTAAACCAATACTGCCGTTGGTAAGTCCAGCCTGCCTTCATCGTATTTCGAAAATTTCAAAGATTTTATCAAACCGTTCTTTACTTAATACTGTTATATTTGACAAAGGAATTTCTGAAAAGAATTTCAATAATTAATGATGAGTTTCCAGTAATTTTACAAAATGAAAAGAATTTTTTAAACTATTTGTCAGCCATTCAGTCTTCAATTTTTTTGACTATTTATTTGTTTCATTTAATTTAATCTTGTATAGAAAAAAAGCAGTAATTGATGCCAGTAATATTTTGATAGCTCTTTGCAGATACCAGCCTTCAATTAATGCTAATTTATTTTTTGAAATAAAGTTTGAAAGCATTTGAAATAAATATATATTCTTAGAGCATGGCTTAATCGAACGTTAAGATCAAATCACTGATCGCATCTATACTTCATTTCCTCTCAGGAAAATGCACTGAACATTAGCTTAATAATGATTCAAATGAACGTCGTTGGCAATTTGAGCGATTTGAATGGATGATAATCAAAGATCAAGAAGGGCTGATTATAGTCAATGCACGTGTGACCCAGACAATGAAATAACACTCAACACGAGTATTTATTTCACTATTTCATTCACAGAAAATTACACTTAAACTCTGAATGTTGAGTTATATATTTTTTACCGGGCTTTTAAGGATGGTATTCGTGACTACTGGGGCGTGTCCGAGCGTCTACAATACATGCACGTGTCAGACATATCTGTTAGCTCGCGAGAAGAGATACGCATCCCACAATTATTCAATGAATACATGAATAAACCGGCGACGACCTGCTCCACGTTGTCTGCTCAACATAATGTAGTGCAATCACAGGCACAATACACCTTACCTTAATTTACAAATGACTCACTCTACTATTATCTTTGGAATTAATCTTCATCAGCAACATAATAGCAATTGAACAATAATTTTCATTTTGAATTCTTTTATTTATTATTTTTTCTATTGGACTCCCCGAAGTAATAATTATCTTAAATCATTCTTCAAATGACCATGGGTCTTTGTTATAATCGACACCAGGTGTAATGATCCCGAAATCTATGAAAATATCTAGATATATATTTTATCCTTGATATATTTTAATGGATAGCAAAGTTATTTTTCAACACAACAATGCAGATCTAAATCGCGTGAACCTGTTGGTCGATTATATTCCGAGGGGTCCTTCTTATATTCTTATGAGGGGTTCCCGAAGGAACCGAAGCCATTAACGAAACCCCCGTTTAATCTCAGGGCGTATGTCACGATATTCCAATGTGTACATATAGGGAGAGGGTACGTAAATACAACCCCGATATTGCTAGGACCCCCGTGTATAAGTTCTCAAAATATCCATAGTCACGATACTCTTGGGGAGTGGGGGCCTCGAAGAAATAATGATGGTTGAACCCCTCTGGTTCGATGGTGCCGGAAAATAGTTACAAAACAGACGTTCCAAGGGGTTCGCACAAAAAAATGATCATACTACAAAGGCGGGGGTGTGAAAATATTCCGGGCGCCCCCTTGCTCATGCCAGCATATATAAAATGTTAGATTTGAATCCTTGGGGATACGTCTAACGGGATTACGTAGACTTTAACTCAAATATATATACATATACAATTACAATGATGAATTTGCCTCTCACCAACGATCGATATCTACCATTCCAGTGGTAACGAATTCTGGGCATTGTTGGATTATATTGTGCCATATGTATTGTATACAAGGATTCATATTACTGATGACGTTTCTGAGACGAACATCCGTAGGGCGCCATGCGGCTTAAACTATATTTTACTGCAATAAATTATGTATTTTATTATACACACGGATGAACAATTCTTGAATAAAGCGAAAAAAATTAAAAGTTGTGTACAGAAATTTTTAAAACATAATTAAAAAATTTTTTAATTATATAATATGAATGAAAATGAATAAAGCTGTAACTTTTTATTTTCAAAAACATTGTGTTTTAAATATTACATAATCGTGTTCCTTATTGAATTAAAAAGTCATAAATGCATAAAAACAGGAAAAATATAAATAAAAGTAAAAGCGCTTTGAATTCAACGAATAACTGCGATTGTAATTTAGTTTCGCGGTTCAGCGCGCGTGTGCACTTTGCCGAAAAGGCAATCATAGTACGTGGGTGACACAGCGAGAGAATGATAGAATCATCGAGGGGATTGGCATATAAATGTATAGGTACCCGAATACAGTGTACACAACTTTCAAGCTACTCGTCACCACACATACGCATTATACATAAACAGGAGGTAAGAGGGGTTACTTTAATGTTTTTAATGTAATTCCCGAGACGAGTAGGAACTCTTCCCTCGAGGATTTGGAATCCGTTTCAGTATTGAGACTCCATAGTATAGCGCATATCCAATTCGCAGTGAGTGTTGCGACATTTAATTCTCCTTCGCACAAAATATTTCTCTATGCTTTATCCTCTTGGATGTAAGTACAAAGAGAAGCTACTCATCTCACTATCTCATTCTTATGGAATGTCGTATGTACGGTACGTCCAATGCAATTTCGAAAGTGCCTTACGCTCGAGCGTAAATCTATCGACTTCGGCCTTCCAACGTCTCTTACACCTTTCACGTTAAACTCTTTTTTATTTGTCATCTTACCTCGTTTATTTTTATTTTTATTAATTTGTTTTGTGTTGTGTGTTTTCCCGTTGTTCGCATTCTTCACGAATTTCAATTCGAAACCACATAATTGTTGTAGACACGAGCATGCGACCAGATACATTCAATTGTATTGCCTTTGATGACATCCATGGTATTTTTTCATTAAAACAAACAAATTGTTACGGACGATAAGTAACGCAAAAGAATTTACAAAAAAAGAAATAAAACCTTTAAAAGACATCCTCTGCGTTGATTATTGTTAAATTATACGATAATAAGATAACGTTGTAATCAGATCGTTAGTTTATTGTCAATTGTCCAATAATAAATCCTCAGCAGAATCTTCAATTGCAATTAGTATGGTAATGTAATGAGAATCAACAACAACCAAGTGGGCGCAAAAATAATGTATAAGGGAGGTGATGAGAAATAAAAAAAGAAATGATGATGAGAATGAGGATGAGTCGATCGCGTGTGCGTAACATTATATTGACTGGCTACGCACCAGTGCGTTCGCCCACATATGGACCACCCTGCTGTTGCTCCGATGTTTGCCTCGATGGTTTGTAGTATAGGTAGTTTTGCCTTTCGTTCAGAATCACTTAAACTGATTAAGCCGGAAACCCAAGATGACCATTAGCTCAAACCTATTTTGGAGTTTTCATTCTCTTACCAGCTCAACAACCTTCTTTATTTAAAACTCTTCAGCTATATATTTACTCTTTTTTTTTTTTTATTTTACATTCTTTTAACGACTTACCGATTTTAAACTGCAATCGTTTGAATGCTATTAAAATAGTAAGGTTCTAAAAAATAAATTAATTGATTAGCCGATGAGGGAGATATAAATTTTAATTATCTCACTTGATAATTGTCTTCAAAGATCTTCATATATATTTTATGATCAATAAAATACAAAGATCTGAATTACTAAGTATTTTTTCCGTTGTCATATTTATTATCTTCTATTTATTACTTTAACTATTTAAATAATCATTATTCATTATTGCATATTATTGTTGATATATATATTTTTATCATTATAAAAGTTCATCCGGTTTGTTTAAAAATAAAATAACGACACATTGACACGGTCAGTAACACATCTCAATCCATTTAATAGTCACTAATAGACATTAAAATTCCGGACAATAAAACATCAAATCATTGTTATTTACAATCATAATATAAAGACCATAAAAAAATTATAAAAATCAATGACATTAATGGTATAATAATTCAACGTTAAAAAGATTAAACAACAAATAAAACATCAAACTGAATTTACCGCAACGTTTATTTCAATTTTAATTTTAACATTACAATTGACTTATGAGACGTCATACGAATCGAAATTAATGGTAGGGCGACTTCCGTACAGCACGGGCAATGTATGATTCACCGCAGCCCTTACTACTGAAACTAAAGTCTCGTCCATTCGATCCACAATATTAAATGTATGTAACTAAACGTATGTATATGTAAATGTACGCAAGATCTTGTCCCTTGTGGCGATACGAAGGCTGTAAATATATGAAGCAGTAGCAACAGTATAAATAGTTACTATACCAAGTATCTCCCCCCCCCCCCTCCCCCACACGATTATCATGCCAATATTGTGCCCAGCAAGTGATCGATGCTCTTGCGGCCAAATAAGATACAGCGGCATTGTATATAATACATACCGTGACACGTGCGGCTACTTTTGTACCCCATCTGTATTTCCACAACAGCGATATATATACATATATCTGTATATATTGGGGTACACAAAGGATGAGGCGCCTACGATCCAATATCACGCATTGACTCGGCACAATACACGTTATTATTTCCGGCAACTGATAAAATTGGTATTTATTTACTGGAAGAGAAACATCTTTTCCCGAGGCAATTGTCTTACGTAGCAATCAACTGATATTGTCAGCACAACTCTTGTTAACATCTGGTCTTAATTAAATAATTATTTGAAATACTGTTTAATTTCGTGTAACGTTTTATATTTAATGTGTTTTTTTATTTGTGTATGTCGATAAAGGGCGCGGAAGAGCTTTTGAACGCTCTCAGAAGCACAAAGGAGCCGCACACTGACTCGACTGGTCGGTAATTAATAATTATATCGCAAGTAGGCTCTGGTTAAAGTTATAATTACACTGAGAACAATCAACAACTACGCGGGCAACTCAAGTTGTAGGGGTGGCAGTCGAAGCCCTCTCGTGTCTCGACCCTCTTTCATTTCGTACACTCGAGTCTGTCTTCCTTTCTGCCTCCTCTTTCACCACCTCCAACCACTTTTGTACTTGCAATGGTAGTAGTTATGATAGTAGTTGCAATAGTCGTAGTAGTAGTAGAAGTAGTAGTAGTAGTGCACACCAGCCCATCAAACTTTATATTTCTCGCTCCGTTGAACTTGTGATCACTCATCGAACCCCTTTGCCTTTCTTTTCATCTTCCACCTTCCATGTCCATCGCTCCATCTACTAACCTTTTGACTTGGACGAAATAGAGACTTTAAAAATAATGATACATCGAAAATCAAATGTTTTAAAATAACCTATATTATAAATATATAACATGGATATTTGAACTTTTTAATTATTACAGTTGGTGAAATGTAGTCAGAATTTCTTCTTGACATTTTGAAAACAAATTATTTAAATAAAATAACCAAGTTATATATGTATATAGGTTTCAAATAAAGTCAAAGATAACGCATTTACATTTTTATGAATGTCTATAATTTAACTTTCAAGGATATTGAGTCTCAATTTTGGAATATATGACATGAGTACAAATATATCTGGTTATGCAGGAATACATACGTAATGAAGTAAAGAGTTAGACTACTGTACTCGCGAGTAAGTTCGAGCAATTCGCTTTCCCATTGGTGCCCTGACGACGTGGACGGAAATATTTGTGGGAAGCATAATATTATCCACGTTTAGAATTTGCTTGCTCCCTAGACGTCTATCTAACGTGTGCATCTGCCGCATATTTTGTTGGCGTAGAGTTGGTTGTGGTTATACCCCTCTTACCTCTTTTACTTCCCACTTGGCTCGTCTTTTGCACGATCCAAGTTCATATATCTATATATATATATAAATAGTGAACACGGTTGAAGCAGATATAGGTACAGGTACACGAGCGTGATGTTCTCTCGCGTTGAGTATAAACACACTAAATCCGGGTCTAGAGATGGATATCTTTTAGCTACAGCGACACGAATGCAGCCGTGAACTTTAACACTTTTCTCTCTCTTTTTCTCTTTCTATATAATACTCTACATCAGCAGCAAAACTTCTTTAACCTTGCTCCCTTCTCTTATTTTCTCATCCCTCTTGGACCCGTGATAATCTTCTTCTCACCAGCCTGGAAATCCACTCCCGCAACGAGTTAAGGATTTTATCTTTCCTTCAACGTGCGACTTCGGTTATCCACTTGGTAAAAATCTACTAGGATATCCGCATTTATTGCGGTATCAAATAAAATAAAAAAAACTGTCCTCCTATCGTATGAGAGCTATTGCACGTTTTCAATTTCCTTCAAGACGCCATCAACTTTTTATATATCCATTCCCTCGACCACATCTCAAATATATTTCTATATATACACAACACTCTAAAATTTAATATAATCTACTTGAGCTTATTTTATATATTCTTTTTTTATTATTTGAAGATTAAAATCTGCTTGGTAATAAAGTTGATGATGAACTAGAAAAAATGTAAAAAAAAAGAAAATAAAATAAAAATAGTGGTGTAGTCACATAAAAGGCTGTTTACAAATCGTAAACTTTTCATGACAAAATAACGTATTTTTCAAAGTAAATTAATTTCATATAATTTTAAAAGACCATTTTTATTTTATTATATTGTGTCCTCTGTCATTGCGTTATTTTTTTTTCTTTATACACATAGACGTATATATACTGTAGGACAGTGGATAACTACAGTAGTTGATACAAAGTGTACTTGAGAGTCTAACTACTTAGTATTCACTGCTGATGCACCCTCGCTGATTGGCTATTAATTATCCTCGCTTCGATACGTCCTACAAGAGTAACGATTAACCAGGAGTGTATCGCGCGTGTTTGCCAGACCATGCACACACTACACAACACTCTAAATCGATCGTAGATCACACCCCGCGGCAAACTCTCTCCCACAAGCTCATAAATCAGACTCTTATTCGTTCTCATTAATTCGAGATCTTAAAAAGGATCCTCGTATCGATCATCAAAGACCAAACCCTATTGTTCTTTGTACTTTTTTTTTCTCATTATCAGCTTGTCTTTAAATCATTATTTACAGTGTAAATAATTGGGAGTGAATTCAGAGTGATTACGGATTTTATTTCAATCTGCATTCATTCCGATATTAAAATAATTTTTTTAGGAATGAGTTTTACTTCGAACCGGAGTTTCAATATTCAAATAAACTTCCCTTTGAAGTGAATTTTACTCCGATGAGATTAAATAAATAAACAGCCATCAGCTCCGCATTCACTCCGAATTTACTCCGCTAATTTTTCACAGTGTAACCAATAAATTGTTAATAAAAATCATTCGTAGAGCATCAAGTCATATATATTCGGATATATAAATATTAAATTCGATCGGGATGAACGATTTCACGTCTCAACGAACTTTGGAAAATATCGGCGATTAGATTTACTATTATCACCATCATAAATGGCAAGCTTGCTTTATTACGTCGTCGAGTTCTACATATATAAATCTCATATACATATATACATAAATATACAAGTACCACACCCACAAGCGATTTTCACGAGCAAGTATATATATATGACAATAACCGTTATTATTATTTGTTCTCAATATCTATTGGTCTCGCGTATATCAAAAACACTCGTCTCATCTTCCAATCGAGAACTATTGCTTCGTCATTATTATTTATTTAATCATTCATATTTTATTTCTTTTATTCTATATTACATAATCTATTATATAATAATGGAAATTGAGTAATACGTATTCTCAGCATGTATATATATATTAAATGATTAATTCAATAGAATATGATGTGTTTTAATCGTATTGTAAATTTATATCCGTATTATAATCTTACTACTTTGATACAATGAAAAATTTATGATTCACTTAATGGTGAATGAATAATTAATATGTAAAATAAATTATAGTAAAATTTAAAAAATACGGGCGGTTGATGTATTTCTTTATTTTTTTTATTTTTTCATGTCAGAGATCTAAGATTTTACGATTTACCTGTCAACGATGTGTAATAGTTTACGAGCGTTATCTGATATTATCTAGCGTATCGAGATATCTTTGAATTATGGCAGATGAATTAACACGCAATACAAGTATCTCTTTATGTTATGTTATGTTAGTGTGGAGTTAACCAGGATATGAGAAGTATTATACAGAAAATTTAATGTGAGATCGGTTCTGACATACATGATAGATCATTATGCGCAATTCAGACAGCCATAAAACCGTTCGCACGGAATATTTATACTAATTAATGTCTGAGACGATAATTTATTGAGCGATAAAAGACCCGAGAAATAATTATTAATTCCGTCAACAATTCGAAAAATTTTTTCCAGTCTATCCTTTTACCATTTGCCGTGATACATAATTTATTTAAAAGACCTAGACTTTTAAATATATTTATATTTATGTATGGTGTACCCTCAGACCCTAATCGGTGATCCTCTTTTAAATTTTATTAGACCCGTATTTATTTAACATTTAAAATTTATCCATACAAATCTAAAGTAGATGCATCTATTTCTAAGTATATCTACGCTATTAAGAATACAGACAGTCTGGTAGTAATATTTTCTGGTGAATTAATCGATTCAGCCGTTCATCTGTGTTGTTACCGTTGGGGATGTACCTGATGCTGCTGCTGCCGTTGCTGCAATCAACCATTTAAATCTCCGTGGAATTCGATACGAAGATAAAAATAATAATTTACGATACTACTGTACAATTTGGCAGGATTAAATTTCAAAATGATACGTGGGCTTTAATTTTATTTGCTATCGATTGATGAAATCGTTTTAATTTATCCTTCAAGAAGGTATATAGAGACGAATTAAAGAGATAGAGAGAAAAAGTATAGAGAAGGAAAAGGATAACAAGAGATGGGGCAATTCCACGAATTGCTTCACCGTCTGGACACAATCGGGACGTCCTGTTTCAAAACGACGGGTGGTCGATTATCCTCAAGTTCTAACAGTCCCGTCGGGAGACTGCGGCAAACCAAAATCCCGAGTGATTCGACAGAAAAGCATCTATACTATACTCGAGTTCCTTTACTATATACTGTATTGTAATGTACTGTCAATCTGTTTATTGTAAACTCCGCGGTTTTACGGCCAATGTCACAAATACTGTTTATTCAACCAATAAAACAAGTATTTGCATCGATGAATTCTATTCTATTCATGATGCATAGTAAAATCCATTGAGAAATAAAACCAAGTGAGAGAAGAGGGTTGTAGAGAGAGAAGAAATAGTTGTGTTGATATAGAGATGGATGTTTTGAGAGTGAATATTTAATTTGTATTGCTTTTCAAAAAGTACCGGCTTATACAGAGATCAGCGATAAATTTGAACCATTTCGACGTTTACCAAAAGCCGCAGTTTAATCGGTATGTTTACTATTGCGCTGATTAAATCCGGAAAGTCCATTCGCGATTGAGAGAACATGCATGAAGAACCGTTTTAACCCGATACCCCACACCCAGTTTGTACGTTGGTCGGCGATCATTACACCTCGTCACTTTGTTATGTTTTCAATGTTAATTTATGTCAAATTTTATTACATTATTTATCCCGATGATGCTGAAGTGTTATCAATTATTGATTAAATAACGTGACATAGTTGTTTATTTTAATTTATTCTGTCATAGGAAAGTATACATTTGAGTTAATAATATAATTTCTAATTGAATAACGAATTAGTATTTTCCTGATGATAAATTTATTTATATTGATAATTATTGACGGAAGATAAATACCTACTGATGAATGAGGTGTCGATATATTAATATTGATTAATATTGTTATTGCCGGGTGTTTTTTAATGAATGTATTTTTCAATTTAAATATCAATTTCATTTCTTTTTATTCAATAATTTCAATAATACACTGATATTATATTGAATAATTATCATCAGAATTTAACATATGTCAATTGAAAATATATTAAATATCGGATTATAGAAGCTTTCATCGCTTATTTGAGTGATTAATTAGTTAATGCTTTAATAACACATAAATTTATTTCAACTTTAAAATAACAATAAATAAAAATACACCGTAAAAAATTTGCGTAGTGAACGAGGATTAAATCCGGAGTGAATGTGAAGTAGTGACTGTTTATTTATTTAATTCCCTCGGAGTTAAGTTCCCTCCTAAAAGGAGATTATTTTAGTATCAAAATTCTGAATTGGAGAAAATGCGAATTTAAATAAAATCTAAATCACTCCGATGAAAGAATAAACTCCTTATTTATTCCATATGCGGAGAGATTTTTTTTAAAACTCCGGAACTTCGAGTGACGCAGTGAATTCGGATTTAAATAAAATCCGTGATCACTCTAAATTCACTCCCGATTACAGTCCAAAAATGTCTCTGAGTAGCTAAATTCCAAAACCGGAAATTACATTCAAAAAAAAAAAAATATCGTAAAAGTAAAAAAATTTTCCTACGTTAAATTTTAAAATTCTACTTTAATATTAAAATTGAATTAATATTTTATCAATTAATGTAAATTGCTACACAGTAAAAAAAAATTTAATTATCAAGTGTAACTAGAAAAATTGCCGACATAAAAATATGTAAATCATGCTGAGACATTTAATTATTGTAATTGCCAGTAAGGCGGGGGAGTACGTTAATGCAGTCGACCTCCCAAGGGAACTTTCTGCGAGGAAGTGGTTTCCTAATCGATATTACCTATCGGTGAGAGCATATGGCCAATAGCATCCTTATCAAGAATACATTTGATATCAGTTGCGAGACCAGCATCTACTCTATCATTCAAGCCTCTGCATAGTGTAATAAAGTTGAGGAAAAAAAGAAAAATAATTTTTTATCCTGATTTTAATACTTTTTTTTTGTGTAAAAGATAGCTGAGATTTAAATTCTAGTTCAGCTTGTACATATAACGCAGTATTTCCTCGCCAGCAAGTGCATACTTGAGAATTTTACGCTGTAGTACCGGTTAGACGAGCTAGCCCTCGGCTACTTCACGATTCCCTTGGACTTGCATCAGCAATATAACAGCAAACTGCAGCAGGTGTTGTAGATACTCAAGCATTCAACAAACTCTCTATCCATAACCTTCCACTGCATTCGAGAGACTTTTAAATGATTATTATTTTCTTATTCACTTGTATTGCGATCTTTTAAATATATAAATATATTCAGTAGTTCAGTCAATGACTATCGTTACTTAGTATCATTGACAACTTAATATTCCATCCAAGACTTATATATGTATATATAGTAATCGATATAATGGAAATGTAAAATTATTACCGATAATCTTTATAAAATATTCATTTATAATTTATCTTGGATTAAATTCTCGTATTTAAGTTTAAACCAGTGCTTATCAGACTTAAAGTTGAGAGTTCGTCGAAGCCAAGCGTCTCTATTGAAGAACCAGCGACAAGCTTGAAAAGTCCATAAAATGAAGTTTGCAATCTACAAAACTAACTGACTACATTGAAGATCGTTTTCGTTGCAACAGTTATAGTAGTAGTAGTTTGTAGTGTATGTGACAGGAATGAACGTCGTGTTTTCACACCAACTAAAATTGAATCGTAGTCAATCTTACTTCTCAAGAGTTTTCTTTCTCGATATCTATACCAATATGTATAGTATATAGGTTACTTCAACGTTACGGATCACCAAATTCTGGTGCATAGTACTGACAAGTTTTAAAACACGTTTCGACTTATAACTTTTTCTTTGTTAATGTATATCTATATATATATTTGTACAAAGAGAATTTTTTATTAAAAAGTACTGTGACAGTTCTAGTATAAACTATCACAAAGTTGTAGATTGTATTTACTATATTTTATAAAAACCAATTAAAAATGTTTAAAGTATGGAAATGTTTTTAATTAGTTTTATGTTGAATTAAATGTAAGTCAATAGTAACTCGAGAATTTTTTTAAGTAATTATTAATACATTGTTTAATGATAATAAATTCATTTAGAATTATAAAATAGTACATTGCATTGCAAGTGGGCTAAGTGAGTCTTTATACGGGAAGCACAATGTTTTTAACGCGAGTAGGTGCAAGTGTATAAGTTCTTTATTAAAAACTCTCGATTACTCCGACGCTAGGTATTAAATTTTATACATAGACATGAACATGAAAGTTTGTTAGATTAATTGTACTACTCATTCCAAATATATTTAGTGTCGAAATTATTTGCTCTTGTGAAAATAGTAGAGTTTGTTTTTGAGAGCGGTCGATAATGACTTTAAACAAATGTGATTATGGATTCAAATGCGTTTGTTTATGATCCTATAATCAAACGCTATTGAGAAACACAGGACGTCATTTGCCTTTTGACGAATTATTAATCACCGATTGGTAAACGGCCATTTAGGACTTGCTTTCCAGATACGATAAGGCGCGATAATCAGGCAAGCGCTGAATAAAGAAATTAATGTTGATGTATTAAGTAATTCTATCATATCGTGAATTTATTTTTTTTTCTTAGTAAAGGGCATAATAAAAAATTATCTTTGTTTCAAGGAATGTCTGTATTTATAAATGTTTCAAGATGTAAAAACATCCTCTTGATTAAATCTTGAATCAAATTAAACTTTAATTTTCTCATCGTCTTCGCTATTCATAGAAATAACCACAGAAACTGTGAAGGAATTTGAATTTCCCACTGGTAACTCACTCAATTATTTTTTACTAATTGAAACATCATGAATCGTTATTCTGAGTTATATACAAAAATAAAAGTTATAATATGACAGATAAATATAAAAACTTTATTTAAAGTGTCGTGGAAATGTTGAAAAGATCATTTCTCAATATCACCGGGCGCATTAAAATCTAACGCGTCAACGGAAGTCAAATTGAATACCGCACGTTAAACGTCATTTCTTTTTTTTTTCGTCTCATTTTTAGTTTTATTTTTATTTCTATATTTATTTTTATTCGGTTTGCCGTAAACTTCTTAACTAGTGTGGCAAAATATAACATGAGAGCTTCGCGCGTCCAACCGAAATTTAGCGCTCGACCGCGGTTGAATATGTGGTTTGCCTGGTGGCTGTTTCAAGAGAGAAGATTAACGAAAATGCATCTGCAATCATGAGAAATATAAACACGTATATTAAGTGTATATATGTATATATCAGTATTTAAAGTACCAAAACATACACTATCATATATTCTTTAATATTTCCTTCACTTGCACTAAAATTTTCGTAGGTATTAAATCAAAAGAGAAAATAAATCTAGGTCGACATTGCAAACTTCCTCGTCTGATGTAATTTTAAATTTAATTAACGTGAACAAGTTAAACATGTAAAAAGAAGTCACAGCAAAGATAAAAGTAAAAAAAATAGGTTTGTCAGAAAGACAAGCGACGGATTTTAAAGGCAGATGAAACGACAAGTAAGAATAAAAGCTCGAAGAAAAGAAGCACTGAAATAAAAAGAATAAAAGTACGAATAAGAAGACGTAGTGTAAGAGAGAGAAATCATTAATAAACCTTAGTTACCTCCGAACCTGAGACTGCTCAACCGTCTAATCTCTTTTATCCACATTCATTACTTATACAAAGATTCTCAACGTTCCATTTATTCTACAAAATGATAACGAGCCAAGTGAATAAGGAAGAAAAATGAATTTGCGATTGTGATCACTTGTCGAGCAAATCGCATATCTCTTTGATTTTCTCTTAAAGCTTATTGCTCCGTTCTGACCAATACATTTTATTTCTCATTCCAATTTATACTTTTTTACATCTCAATTTATTTTCTTCAAAATATATATTAAATTCTGAAGTATTAAAATATGCTTAAGGATTATCGGATTTATTTTTTTTACTTTTCTGGTGGTCTTAAATATCATTAGGATTACTATGAAAGCAGTAGTACGATCTATAAATATAGAGTTTGTCTCTGATAACTTATGGATAATCTGTGTCGAGTGCATCAGGAAATCACTTTGAGCCGTAAGATTTTATAATTTTTAATGACCAACCAAAGTATACCATATAATCTCTATTTTAGTTTCTTTTAACTTATTCTTCTGTCGGTATCAAAGAGATGCTACTCGTCGTCATGATATCTCTTAAAGTTAGACACATTCCATTACCGCAGTGATAGCCCTACAATCAGTATTGTAAAAAATGTTAATGCCATGTAGTTTTTTTAACTTAAATAAAATATCAAGGATCACATTTTTTAAAATGCCTTCGAGAATTCAAATTTGGTTTCCAGTTGATTTATACAAAGTTTTATGAAAAGACAACTTTAGAATGTTTGAAAAAAGTTTCTTTTTCTTGAAAAATATCGTAGGTAAATTTAAAAAGTAAAACTTGACAGTCTCACGTACAGAATAGCTTGTAAAAATATAAGAAAAAAAAAATGACGTTACAACTGGATAAAAATAATATTCTTTTCTTGAGAAAAGTTTATTTTTATAAAAAATGACAATGTTCTAAATGAACTTCTAACCATTGTTATCTTGTGTGTTATCGCCTCTCAGTAATTACAGCAACAATAAAAAAGTATAATTATATTTTTTTTTTCTATAGTTAAAGTGTAGATAAATTAGATTCGATAGTTATGTTTGATAATATCATTAAAATTAATGATGTAGAATTGCATTCGTACAAGCGAATCAAGTACAAGGGGCGGACTATGCACACTTGTTCACACAGACAAAGATGAGGTGTGGATCGACGAGTCATAAAGCCCATTTACTTGCAATCTACTCCAAAGGTATTTAGTTTGTTGGTGAGTTTAAATGAGACGGTTAAGATCGTGGTTGGTGTGGAGCGAGACTTAAAACCTCTATCTGGTATTCAGAGAGCTGTCTCAGGTTTAGTTCGTACCTCGTCTTCCGAGCTGAGTTGAGGCATGACAAGCGACTTTGAGAAGTTGCACCCGTCTGACGGGCATGTCATCTTGGACGACTTGAGCGCCATATAACCAGCCGGCACCTATCAAAATATAACTTTGGTAGTATTGTGCATTCGCCCCAGGTAAGACCCAACATTTGACGAGCAACATGAGTTTCGTGGGCTTTAAAATCCACATGAGATTTTAAGTATATTTGTATACATATATCTTTCTTTCACCAACGTAGTCAAAATAATGAAATTTAAATATTTATTTTTACTCTTAACAAAAAAAATATTTGGATCAAATCCATTAAACATTTCATCACTTGGTGTCAAAAGTGATACTGATATTAGATGAAATGTATCATAGAGCTGCGAAATATCATTTTTTTATGTAAAAAATGCTGACAGATTTCGTATTTTTTTAACGAAACTTGAAAGTTATTTTTGGAAAATAATCAAATTGTTGATTAACTTATATTTAAATATACGAAAAAATTAGGCTTCCTCCAATATCGTGCTTGACTGCATTTGAGCTCGAACTTTCTTAATAAATAAGACTATTGATGCTTTATTTTGTGAAAGAGAAATTCGGATTTTAATAATGAACTTGACTAATGGAAATAAAAATAATTAACACTACGTGATTGAATAGGGAATTTACTTTTTTATTTTTTCCGACTAACGATGCAAAATAACCAGAACATGGATACTGAAAATTAGTTTTATAATGCAGTATGATCGCAAAATTCAAGTCGATTGAGTGGTAGGGAATGCGTTCAAGAAATAATCTTTAGCAAATTGAAATAAAGAGTCTTGTAAATCGTCTTCTCATAACGAGGTTGGACTGTAGTGGGAATGAAATAAATTATAGTAGACATATTGTATTATTTATCTGTGAAAATAAATGATAAAAAGGTTTCATAGAATTGAGAAATATATTTATTGAGAAAATAGCATCTTGAATAATATATATCATTAATTTATTATCGTTCAGGTGAATTGTGAGACAAGTTTACACTCTCCATTTTCACTTTATCCTCTGAGAAAACAAGGTACCTCGTTTGCGGACCAATAAAGTATCATCGATCGTGGTAAAAGAGTCCAATACCCACGGGATGTATTACAACGACACTGAAACGTACTTTATGCTGCACTTTGTCTCGACAAAACATGTATAAACAAAAGCTATGTAACAGTACCATCCGATGTAAACTACACATTTTTAAATAAAAAAAATGTAAAATATCTTCACGTATGTATGTTATTGATCAATTTTTTTATTCAATAGTGATAATACTAATAAACGGAGGTACCAGGACTTGAGGATATTTTGTTTAAAAAAATTAATAAAGATATTAACAAAAAATTATTGCCAACAATTGTATTTTTTATCAATTTTTAAGTTTTATCAATAGGATTTTCATGAGTATACCGTGTATAGTATAATCTAACCACGGAACACAATCAACACCATATATGTGTATTGTATGTATTGGATTATTTGTTGGAAAAATAGCATAAAAGAGAAATAATAAAATAAGTATTAAAACTAGTGCTGTGAAGTTGAAAGTATAAGCTCACGCCAATTTGTGGGATCTGGTTAACGCAGATTTTGCCGCTTGATATTTCTTCTTTACTTACTCTCTGCATGCTCGATTCATACATCGCGATAGTAAATTGCACGACTTGAATCACGCCTTAACAATTGATTTATTTATTTACGATAAGAAATTTGTAATTTATTAAGAAAAAAAAGGTAAAAAAAAACACTCTTTTTATATCAAGCTAAAATACTGCTCGTAAATAAACCAATATAAGTGTAATATATATATATATATATATATATATATATATTGTATAATTGATTAAAAAGATTAAATGATTGTTCAATTTATCAATGGTAATCATTGAAATTTATAAATTTAATATTTATTAAATCTCATACTTTCTAGACAAATTAAAAATAGAATATATAATGATTTATAGTCTACCAAAGTTTTTATTAACTTTATTCTCGATATAATTTACATTTTAGCTTAACGTAATATAATTTCTCAATTAAATAAAACAATTAAAATTTAAAAAGTATATCAAGTTAAATTATCATAAAAATTACGATATCAGTTAATAGTTCTTTAAACTAATTTACATTCTTCAATATGAATACATTATTGAAACGATTTATATTACAATTCAATTACAAGTTGTTAGCGAACTTCAAAAATATTATTTTAATTTTTAATGAAAAAAAATCACTTTCATTGGCCAGAATAGAATTCCAAATTATAAATTTAAAAAAAACTTTAATTAACTTATTTTCCAAATATAACTCATTAATTATTAAGAAATATAAATATTGATTTTTAATTATTTTCAGTATTAAATATTCAATCTCGATAAAAATAAAGTAAAAAGAAAGTGATAAATCAATTTTTACTATACATCGTCGGAATATTGCAGCAGCTTGTTATATTTATTGATGATTAAAGATTGTTCGGTCACTATTAATTATCAAAAATTATGTAACGTGCACTTAAAGTAATCAGAATAATGATCTTTCTTTCTCTCTGTAAAATAAACCTTGATTTTTTTTTCCTATAATTATATACTGGTTTAACCTTAACATTAACGTGTCAGTTTCGCTACAATTATCATCATACTCAATCGACTTAACATTATATTGCCTTTACTTAACTTTATTAAAAGCACCGTTATAACTAATAATTTAAGTAATTGTCCACAACGAATTTGTTAGTGTCCAGAAGGATTAATTGCTTACAGACTTTGGTGACTTGAGCGTAATTTACTGCGAACGAGTGTACAATTCTGGTATCCCTTGACGTTTAAAACAAAAAATATAAATAAAATAATAAATACGAATATTAAAACGATAGACACAGATTATTTCATTGCCAAGGAAGAAACTATCCTTAGTTAGTTGTAATCATTAATTAGTGGGTTCAAAGTCGTGCAAACAAAGCAACTAAATGACAAGATCCCAGTGTACTGTCAGTGGGCAGTAGCTGAAGAACATTATTAACGTGACATAATGCTATAACTAGCAAAGACTTGTTCGTATATATTTATATTTTCATTATAGTATATCTTTCTCAAGCTCTTATGAGAGTACTACCATAATTTTCTTAACTCTAAAATCTACCTCTCTTTCTCTCTTTTTCTCGTGTTCTTTTGCCGTTAAGCTATATTTAAAGACACGACGCCCTCGCCTTTCTGACGCGCCAGAAAAAGACATTTTGCACGTGCGCCAAGACTGCTGTCGCGAAACGAAAACCCGTGAAAATCTGTAGCTTTCGCTTTCAATCCAGCAAAAATTGTGTGACACGCCTTGTACTCAAAAACTCCAATTGTTCACTAACAATCCGAGCTATTTTTTTTTTTTTTTGTATCCTCTATCTCTTTTTGCTGGCTAATAGAGGCATTAACGAAATGTTTTAACCATATACCACTTTATCGATACATTGGTTTGATGTATGTATGCATAAAATTTTTTCCACTTTCCATTATCGTAATAAAGTTCATTGAATTTTCTGTTCACTATTTATAACCAACAGAGCATCGTGACCGAAAAATTTCGTTGATTCATCATAAGGCAATAAATGCATCGCTCGAAGCTTTTAAGCTCTTTTTAGTTCGGTAACCAATGTTGCCACAGGTTTTACGAACAAACCACGGACGATATATTTTCACAAACCACTCAAATAGCGATGGATGCGTGTATGTGTATGTGTATGTGTATGTATATAAATCGCAAATTTTTTTTTTTGTATTTGTGTTGGTATTGCTGATGCTATTGCCGGTACACCTGCCGTAATTGAAGGATAAAATAACGGTGGTAAAACTTTTACGACACATTGGGCTTTTTGTGTTTATAAGGATACCGGATTTCGATGTAACGAATAACGCACTGACATTGAAAAGAGCTTTCTAGTGACATTAAAGGGACTATAATTATCCGGATCATAAAACGGATTTATGTCTTTTTGTTGTATAAAGTTACGCCGTATGGGTTATTATTATAGTAATATCAATCCAATAATGGCGCTTATTAAATGAAAAGATGGAGAGATAAAGCAACAATTCTAATAACAACAACCAGAGCAACTGATCGTTGATATATATAAAGACTTTGAAACTAAAAGCCGGCTTCCACGTGCCTCGTCAAGAAGGCATCAGTGGTAGTTGTATAGAAGTCTACTTGGATATCGCGAGCAATATTAAATTGAGCACAAGCACGCGAACCTCAACGTATTAAGATTATGAATCCATTAGCAGCGAGATGGTTTAGATGATGGGGTTGAGAAGCGTATCATTATACTATGTATATACCGTGCTCATCAATAAAAAAGAAAAAAGAATCATAGCAGCTGCTTTTTGTTTTTAACTATTAGAAAAAATTTTTTTTTAATTACTGAGCCAATTTATCGCAATAACTGAGCGTTGATTCAACAGTCCAACTTGACCTTCTGAGAAACGACGTAGAATAATTTATATTTTAACGATAAAAATAATAATAATATTAATTATATATATACAAAATAAAAAGAATAACAGAGTTGAGGAAAATTCACTGTGTGCAGTCAATATCATAAGGCTTTCGTATTATTACCAGTTACGTCTAGCAATTATGGGGCTAGCAATTAAGTTACTCGACGACGGCGAATGTTGAGAAAAGGAGAAGCTTAATTGTAGGATAAATACAGTGTAATTAAGTCGAGCATTATATTAATTAAATAATTTTATATTTATTTATTTTAGTCAGGATAATGTTATTAAAGATTTTTCTCGGATTGAAGTTTGTAATTTATGATTATGTACATTTCAAGATACATTTAATAATCAGAAATATTTGTTTATCATTCTATCTTATTTTTATTTTTTATTTTTTTTTTTTTTGACGAAAATAGTTATATTTTCACCATACTTACACCGAAAGTTTAAATTCCTACCCTGTTTAGAGGGAAGAAAGTCGTTCTTTTCTTTATGAGAAAACAAATGCTACGAATTAGCGATGCGCTATACTTTCCACAAACAGGCAAAAATTCGAATTTTTAGGTGCAGATCTGATGAAAAATCGTATCCACACGACGGAGATAGGTCGGACGTCCCAATCCACGTGTTTGCTATCCTCGCTTTTGGCTCGGGTAGGCAATTATACACTCGGATCGGAATGTCCTATTTTCCTTCCTTGGTGTACAATATACTATTTATCATTATTACTTTAGCTTTAGCTTTCTTCTTTTTAAAACTTTTTTTCTTCGCCATAATAACTTTTCGGTCGCAAATACATCAAGCGTTCAAAGCTCGGTTACAAACTCTTCAAGGTAACCACACACTGCGCCATCACGCGAGAGACACGAAAAACCAGTACAAAGATTGAAAGATAGCCAAAAGGCTTTTTGCGCTTTCAAGATTATTTAATTTTTAAACTCTTTAGCCGCTTAAATAACAATTATTTTAACTCAAAGAGTAGAAGAGTTTTGTATATTAAAAGAGGATTAAATGATTGTCGGAAAAAAGAATCATGAATATAAAAGTAAACATATGAGTTTGTTTACTAATGACAAAAGCCACTGAGGCCAAGTCCCATGGATGTACTTTGGTATAATTGCCGCATAAAAACCACCAGCGCGGTTTACGATATGAGTTGAAACTTAAGAAAGAAAGAGCGAGAGAGAAAAAGAGAAAAATAAAAGATAGGAAGTGTTACGAGTATCATCAGAACAGTGTCTCCTACTAAAGAAACAAGTTGAGATACAGCGGAAAAGAAGGAAAAGGTAAAAAAAAAGCTGCATTTTGCAGTCGACTCTCGAGTTATTCAAAAGACCCGTACGATTACCTTTTCTGTTTATTTTTTATTTTCTGTACTTATACATACTCTCTTGCTTACTCATTCTCATTTTCATCCCTTTCTCGCTTCTCAAAGTGTTGGGTAACTCTTACTGTAGATAAGAAAGAAGCGGCCACGACAATTGCACAATTATACTCGCGTAAATTTATTTTCTCACCCTACAAAAATGATTACACTTGCGGCTGTTTATTATTTTTATCTTGACAAACAACATTTCTCGACGAGTATCATCCATTTAAAGTAATTATTCTTATTTATATTTACGATTTGTAATTTTGATCTTTTAAATATTTTACGATCTTTTTATTAACTCATTTATATTTCTTCCTCTGACTAAGTATTCAGTCATTTTAACTTTTTTCCTTCAGCCAATTCTAGAGGACTATATTTTTAAATAAAGTTGCAATTCAAATAATTATTATTTAAATTGCAATCATTTTTTACTTCCATATGTGTCAAAAATTAATTCTTTTTATATTGAAATGAAAAAACTTATTTTAATATTATTAACATTACACTGTGAAAAAATTGCGGAGTGAACCCGGATTAAGTCCGGAGCAAATGCGAAACGGATGACTGTTTATTTATTTGATCCCCTCAAAGTAAAATTCACTCCGAAAAGAACGAAGTTTTTTTTAATATAAAAGATCCGAATCAGAGTGAATGCGGATTTAAATAAAATCTAGATCACTCCGTAATTACTCCGCTGAAAAAACAAGCTCTGTATTTACTTCGTATGTGGAGTGATTTTTTTTTCAACTTCAGACTCCAAGTGACGGAATGAATTCAGATTTTAAATAAAATCCGTAATCACTCCAAATTCACCCTCAATTTTTTACAGTGTAGATAGAATCACTAAAAACTACAAGATTAAAATTTTTGATGTCATTATAAAACAATTAATCATGATGTAAAGTAGAGTAACAATAAATCAAAATCAGAGTGAGTTTCTTAATGACAGAAAAGATGACACGATGATAAGTCGATAATAATTATTCATCATCCCTCATCCCGTCCTATCATTTTTCTCTTCATTATAATTTTTTTCCGTACGATAACATACACCCATATGTACATGTATACTCATATATAATTTGATTTACAAACAACACCTGTTTCACAAGTGTGATTAATGTCTATCCACATTCTTGTCTCGTTGTAATTCCTTGCTCATTTCCTTATCTATTCATTTGAACAGCGAATCAACATGGTCATTTGACTTTATCACCCTGTCAAGTTTTATACTGTCGTAGAAAATGAGCTTGTAGTAAAATGTGGTTAAATCCACCTTGACAACGACAGCAATGACAAGGACGCCTCAACCAGAGCAATAACCGTCTTTCGGTATTTTCTTCTCGGCTCTTTAGCTTTATCAGCCAGATAAAATGTAATAAAATCAGTTACAGACAATTTAATTTTATCACCAGCTAAAAACTCAATAGTGTCTACTTATTTACATAATGCGGCACGTTCAACGTTGTTTCATTTTAAAATAAAACGATGATAATAAAAATTATAAATTTAATCGGAATGTAAATATGAGAGGCTTATCGATAATAATCGTACATCGATAATTCATTGTCTGGTTTATGTTACTGACAATGAGGCGTTGTTCACCAGCATCGAGACCTTGCTAACGTAAGTGGATAAATCACGTACTAGTACGTGTCGCGGCACAAGTTTAAATTATACATATATACGCCTTAGAAAACATTACAAAGAGAACGCTTGAAGGGGTGTGTATGTGAATGTGTGCGTGGTCGCGGTGCACGCTTTCATACGATGGAAATCAAGCTTCTAAATCTAAATGACGCCCGTATACCCGCGACACGTCTACTCTTATATACTTTAAATGCAAGAGGTAACTATACAACTACGACTAATTACCGTTAACGCGAACTTGGTTAATTAACGTCTACGTTAATTCTTCATTCATTTAATTCTTAAGTAGTATTTTACTCCTTAAATATACTATAGAGGATACTATATACTTTAAAAGTAAGTTTACTGGAAAACACCAACTAGCAACTTTTCGTCTGTTTACCGTCCTAAATGAATAAGAATTTCTTTTCTCTACTTTTTCGAGCTTTATGCTTGTCCAAGTAAGCCACCGCCGCTGCTACTGACTACTTTAGTACATAACTCTATATCTATCTCTTCTATAGTACTATCTTGTGTCCACTGTGAATTGCGTTGTTGACAATGTTAGTGTACGCGAGTTTTAGTTGAGTTGGATGCACTGCAATTACAACTTTTTTTTCGCTTACCATCAGCAGCACCACCCTCATCCATTTTTTATTTTATTTTCTTTTTACTCATTTATTTTTCGCGTAATTAATGAAAGCTCGCTGGCGTCTAGCAGCGTCGGTTTCGACGTCGGCAATGGTAACAGTAGTGTGGTCGACGAGACTGCGCCTGAGATTTCCGCGCGAATATCTCATCGCCAGTAAAAACAAAAAAAAATAAAAATAAATAAAAAAATCAGAGCAAAAGCGAATGCACACCGAGAAGTAAGAGTATAAGAGTAAGAGGATATATACATATATACAGAGTATATGATATAGTATATAAAAGAGTAGACTCCCCCGCTACGATTCGCCTCGTTAACAGGCTCCGCACCGTTAAATCGCATGTTTATTAAAACGATGCATAAATTTCTGTCAACCTGGTATACCGATATGCTTCTTCTCATTCGTCGAACCCAACACTTGGTTTAATTCTCAAGTGTATTTCCTTCCTCTTGTATCCTTATTCACTCTCATTCGCGTCCTTATCTATCGGTCGGGATACTTTAAAGATGTTAGTATATAATACTTGTCACAAGACACAAGACATACAACTTGCATCCATTCGTTATACGATAGAATGTCCACTACCTATATATGATTAGGGACTTTTTATAAATGTGTAGGTGGATACGCTAACCTGAGTGTCACGCTATTCACTACTCCCTATACTGAGCACTTGCACACTTTAATAGTCAGGTATAGGCAGTATGAAGATAATAGAGAGGGTGTAATGATCTAAGTAAGTACGATAAAGAAAAAATACTTATAACCGTTAATGCGTCAAGACGCTTTGGCTTTATACTTATATGAGGAGAGACGAGTGCATAGCTTACCCACGTATTATTATTATAAGACCCTATCGATGAAGTTCACGTGGGCTCGATTGTATACGTGGGTCTTGTATACGTTTGTTGTGTTACACCATATAATATTTACTACGTACCTATAAGACTATCCAATTCACCGCTAGAATTCACGCTGAATCATCTTTTCACCACGTACTAATATTATTATTATTATTACTATTATTATTTTACAAAGCATCCCGGATATGATTAAGACTTAGATTTTAATATTTTTATCACCTATCGAGCCTATTATTATGGAATAAACAAAGAAATAAGTAAAAAAGAATGGTGGAAAATCAAAAAGTGCACACCTCAATCGCTCATTTTATTTTTAATCATTACCTTTATTTTATAATATTATTTTGATTTTTTCATTTCTTATTTTCAGTTTAATTTTTTTTAAATATCCCGCTTTTTTGTCTTAGATGTCGCTTTTTTTCAATCCTACTGTTACGCTAGTGCTGCTGCCAGTAATTGATGGAGAGATAAAAGGAAAAGAATAATAATAATAGTAAAAAAAAAATGGCAACTAAATTTTACATGAATTACAAGTTGTTATTAATTGCAATTAAACCAAAAAGAGTTGGATAGCAATTAACGAAAAGGTTCTTTTAATCACCAAACTAACGCTAATAAAAAAAATTAAGCCCGTGAGCCATTTTATTCGTGAATTATCGTAATCACAATAAATCACTTAATTAATTGACATCAGAGCTTCCCTCAAAATGATTTATTTTTAAAATAACATATTAAAGATTCAACTTTATGTTGTATTATAATCACTCCTTAATAAATTCTCTTTATGATGATATAAATTTCAACCTATTTGAATGTACTTTAAAAAGCGTAGAGATGGTTGAAAGTGAGTGAAATATCCGCAAAAAATCGAATACCAAAAAGCACAGTGATTTCGCCCTTGGGGTGAAAAGTTTCTTAATTTAAAATATATTTACTGGAAGTACTAAGATATTACTTACATTCACACATTTATTGATTATTGATTTAAAGATCTGATAGGGATATAAGGGTTGTACAGATCAGGGTCAAGCATATCCAATGACGAGGGTAGAAATGAATATCCGGTTGGTTTTGACGTCACCTCTTCTCTCTGCTCAAGGCTGCAAAGTAGAGGAGGCTGAGTGGTTGTCTACAAACTTTGATTACATCTGCCGTAGCGTCTTGATACCATCCTCATTCCTTCTCATTTCGCAGTACTTAGCTAACATCAGCTATTTGTAGTTGGTATATAATGGGTAGTATATATGCGTAGTATCTTATTCTGTTTTGATGCCATCAGTTTCTTGATGATTGTATGACAATAACTTATGTACAATACATACGACAGATAGAACTGCGTAGTATATTGAATTCTTGAGGAATAAATATGCTGTCATATTTCAATCAATCAAAACTTTATGAGATGAGTGAAAAAAAAAATTTTTAGAATATAATAAAAGTACATCATAGTATTTTCTTCAGACACTCTACTCTTAGAGTCTTGAAGACGACGCCTACGCAGATGTCTGCAAGGCTCTTGCCTGTGATGTTGAGTAATATATTGATTCAAAAAATAATAAACATATATAAACGCCCAAGAATTTATGAAATTTAAAAACAATAAATAATTACTTGCAACAACGACAATTAATCGAGACACTTTAGTACCTGAAAAATTATCAAGTTATCATGATAAACTTCTAAGAAGCTACACCAGAGTTATTTTAATTGAGCATAGCCAAGAAGCGCCGCCGACGCGAAAAGCCATGGCGTCGTTCTTGGAAGCACAAATCCGTCGAGTTTGTTACTCTCTTTCTCTCTGGTCTTCTTTACTCTTGTAAGTGCGAATGAGAAAATATAGTCTGTAAGTTTAAGTTTAAGCTTAAATTTTATTTCTTACAGTCAAAGCTCACTATACAAATGTATCTATACATTATAATTTTATTTATACGACGGAAATAATTTTTATTTTATTTTACCATACATTTATCTTACTATACCATAAATTTATTTTAACTAAATAAACTTGCCATCCATTATTCATAGTAAATATATCTATATATATTTCTTAATTCAATTGACTCTGGTAAAATTCTGTCCTGTTATATCGACATACTAAATTACACGTTTTTGCGATTATATTAGCACATCAACAAGAGCACGAAACGTGCTTTGAATTTGTAAGATCAAAAGATCAAGAGATAAAATTTTGATGATGGGTTAACGTCACGTTCTCGTCATCGACCGAATGTCAAGGGATCACAGTAGTAATTTGTTTTAACCCTCTGGGTGGTTCATCATATACTGCCTGTATAAAGAATCATTTCTTATCTTACATTTAAAATCCTCCGGGAAGTCAAATCTCGTTACTTCCTTCTTTCTTGGTTACGTTAACTTAACCCTTCCCTCATCAATATTATAGAAAAAACAGTAAAAATAGAAATAAAGCAATAAAAAAAATCAACTCGTTTAATAAGACCTTAATAACTTCTTTTCCAACGGGAATACCGGACGTTGGTACTCAACTAGACGGCTGCATCTGACGTCGACTCACTTCCTTCGTCATTGCTTCCTCATCATCTTCCTCTTCTTTCTAATATTCTTTCTTTCTTTCTTTCTTTCTTTCTTTTTTTAACTTCTTTCATTTTATTTTTACTTGCACTATTTTCTTTTCACACTACTACTCTTTTCCTGCTCTTTTATTCCCTTTTAAGTTTACATTGACAAGAGCAAATTCACACTTTGACTCGTATAACAGAGTTATTTCTTTGTCAACTACAACGTAACTTAACAGTAGCTTTAACAGAGCATCAAACTTCTTAAGAAGTTAACTTGGAACTAGCTGCTATTGCTACTGAGAACAAATATACTTATTGTTGTTATATTATTACTCATTTCATAAGCAACCCAATTGTTTATATTGATTAAAATACTTGTTTTAATGTAATATAATATTGTAACTTATCTTGTTTCTTTTGTTTTGTTACAGAGACCTACAGGGGAATAATATTTCTGTTGTCTTTAAGACTGACTTTGAAGATATGGCAGCTCTTCATGTATTGTAAGTATTTTATATTAATCTTAATTATTAATTTCAATACGTATATAAATAATTATTGAAATATTGAAATAACCGATGACATCAATAATTGATGATAACATTGTTTAATTATTTCCCAGACAATTATCAAACAACCAAATTCATACAATTGAAAGAGGAGCTTTTAAGGATTTGGTAGCAGTAGAAAAATTACGTTTAAACAATAATCAAATTCGCTATCTACCAGACACTCTATTCAGCAATATGATGAATTTACGAAGACTGTAAGTACTTAGTTAACCTGTTAATTAAATTAATTAACTCGAGTATCAATTGATAATGGAAAACTCTTTTCATTTTATCTTAAGTGAACAAGTCATAACAATTGTTTAACAAGACAGCTTCGTTATACTTTCGAATACCTCCTCCCCTTGAATTTACTTTTTTAAGGATTTCAGTTTAAACGCGCAAAAATTTAATAATGACACCATAATTGATTTAACAATTTTTCAACTTTAATTCAATTCTAAATAATCTTTGAATCATAATGCTTTAAAATACTGTCAATAATTAGATTTTATCCCGCATGTATCAGTGTGGAATCATCAATGAGGCATTCTGATACATTTTGCTTCATACCTAACTCTATAACTGATGACAAAAATGATCAAAGTGAGAATAACTGACGCCACAGTCCATCTTACGGTATTAGAAGAAATTATTATTATTTCAAATTTAAATTCAAATTTTTAAACCAAATCAAATTAACTTTAAACTTCGTGTGTGAAAATTTCTTTTCGGCTCCACTGGGATTTGAACCTACGCCTGGCCAGTGATCAAGAATTAAAGAGTATATATCTCGACTTCTTATGCCAACTATAAATATCAATTAGTACTGATTATTCAGTCTAGATCCCTATCGCTGGTACCAATTATACACGTCACTATTATTTACGCTTTATTAGGAAACAATTTATACGTATACCAAAGGGTATGGGATGGGGGTCGGAAGTATACCCGACAGGTTTATAAGAAAAGCTAAAATAATTTTTTTATTATTAAATTTTATTAGCAATATTTCTTAGAGATAAATACCATAATAGAAGTATCATATAAACACAGCAGGAATCGAACTTAAACCCTCCGACATTTACCATGAAACTATACAATATAAAGTATCGTATAAAATTTTAAACTATCGCGGTCTACATTACATTCTTTACAGTCAATATAGTCACGTGTCCCGAGTTTCAATAAACTCAACTTCTCTACACACTTGTTATACCGTCTATACGAATCCCTAGTTTTAATTTGCCCCAGGTCATGAATATACAAGCTAATAAACTTTGTTTTAAATAAAATAAATATTTATGACAAATTAAAATACAAAGATTTAAAATTTTAAGCAAATCTTGATAGTAAATAAAAAATTATCCAAGGACGAAATTACAAATGCAAACATTCAGACGTGATTTAACAGCTTATCTCGATTGTACCAGGACGTTAACGTTTGGTGTATTTCGATCTTCTTCAGCAGCTGCTACACAAGAGAAAGAAAAGGAGAGAAAAAGAGAAAGAAAGAATAAGGTCGTGAAGTCAAAAAGTGCACGCGATGAATGGTGCACACGGTTAGTATAAATGAAAGTTGTGTTAGTGAAGCAATACCATGATATGATTTTCATAAAAGATAATCGAGACGAGGTATGTTGGCGTGAGATGCCAAGCATGAGATACATCCATCATCTGACAAAGTGGCCAGACAAATGAGTCTCAAAAGTTACTGGTGCCTCATCATCCTCAAGCACAACATCACCAATAACAATAATACCAACACAAACAACAATTGCATCGAGCCTCAATTGCACGTCCTTGTAGTTTGCCTCGAAAATATTACACTCGCTCTCTCTTGTAATGAAATGTAATACAATCTAGGATACGACTTAAGAACACTTTTATGTTCATTCGATATTTTTTACTTTGTTAGTATCAAGTGCAGGTGCTTGCTTAACTAGAAGTATATACTTTACAAATTTATTACTTTTTTACGATTATCACTATTTAAAATATATGTTATTTATTTTCCGTGGCGCCTTATTTATTTATTTACTTTATTTTGTTATCTTGAGTAAAAATAGTATGTAGAGAGTTTATGTGGTCTTGTGCCAGTAGAGATACGTGCCAAGAGGATTTAAAGATAATCATGGAATCCAGTGCTTGCTTGCAGCATCGTTAAAATTTTTTCTGTAACTTTAATTGGTAGTAGCAATTGCTAAATCGCATTATCCTAAAATAAAGACCTCTTAATCTTTATACATTTTTACATTTTTAAATCGTTTTCAAGGAAACATTATATAACATTTTTAAACAATTCAATATAATTAGAATTGTTTATATTATAGGGGTGTGTGAATAGTTCAAACTTACGAATTACTTGTATCGAATTGAATCAGACTATTCGAACTATTCGAAAAATTCGAAACTTTCCGAATCGCTCGTAAATTCTTGAATTATTCAAAAATTTACAAACAATTCCGGAATTTTCTTTTGAACGACTTAAAATTGTAATATTTTTCCAATAATTCAAATTTTTGTCAGAGAAAAATAGAGCTTAGACACGAATCTACGAAAAAATTATTTTCGGTTACATTAAAAACTAAGCTCTCCATTACATAAAAATTGGATACACTGTAAAATGAGCGGTGTTAAAAATGGACTCGTTTTAACTCCGCCCGGTGTAAAAATGTAATTACACCGGTGTAGGAGGAGTAATACACCGGTATTAAAACGGGGTAACCGATGTAAAAGCGGGGTAAATTGCGTCCGCTTGGAGTATTAACTTTAAAGATTATAAAACACAAAAAATGTCAGTTCTTTATGAAAATGAATAAAAAATATCATTTATTAACAAGTATAGTGATCGAGTAAGTAAAAATATTTACAAAGTAAAATATTTTAACACCGGTCTGGAATATTCACACCGGTGACGGCGTTATTTTCACACCGCTTTCGGGGGTAAATTTAACACCGATAATTTTTACACCTACACCGCTTGGACTTACCCCGGTGATTTTTTACAGTGTATTTAAAAGCTGATCAGAACTTGCTCGATTCGAATCGAGTAATTTGAAAAATTAAAATAATTTAAAAACTTTCGGATGATTCTAAAATTGACAAATAATTTGAAAAGTTACGAATATTTCGAATTATTTGATTGAAAATTCGAATCGATAATCGAACCCGATTCGCACACCTCTATTATATTAACAACATTTACAATTTTCAATAATAAGTACGCTGGGTCAATAAAATGTGCAAGCTCGCGTGTTGAAATTTTATTATTAAATTTTTTCATCAATCATTTTTGAGTGGCATTAAATCATCAAAATTTGCTATATCATTTTTAGTCAAATAAATTTTTCAAATTATCAATCATAATTTTTTATTCATTTTGATAATTAATAAAGACATAAATAGAGTTAAAATATAGATATACCTAATACCTCGAAATTGTAGAAATATCATGATTATTCTCATATATTCATATCATAGAACATGAGTAACCTAGAATCATAGCAAGAATATTATATAATTGTGATACAATATAGATTTGACGAATAGTATTATTCCTACATTTTAGCCGGATGAATTTAATACTAGTCTTATCAATAGTGCAAGCCGCGCATCTGGAATCGAGGGAAATACAGAAGCTAATACAACAAGAGATCAAGAGAGAGTCGTCCATTGAGTCCTTTGTGAATTCCATTGCGGAATCATGAATGTCCCGTGCGGGTTTGCGCGACGTCGAAATTCGGTAATTGCTTTCTCGATTGGGTCGAGTGAACTGGGACTCGGATTTCCCCACGCTTGTCTTACTCCAAGACTTATAATGTTCCACTCTCTATCATACTCATGACTATCCTCTGCCATAATATTGCAGGCTCAACGGCGAACATAATTACAGATTGCGAGTTTCGAGGAAATAGACGGTCAATGGCGAACCGTGCCCCAACGGTCCCTAACCTATCATCACTGATGTCTGGTTAGCAGCGTAAACTATAGTATCCTCTATATAACTTTCAAGTTAATCTATTCTTTGCAGAAGTCTTTTACGTTACTGGCCGAGAAAAAAAAAACATTGTACATCCCATCTACCCACACATATGCATACATAATTAGGAAAATATACACGGAAAAAATTTTATTATACTATCTACGATACTAAGTTTATAATTTAAACTATTTGCAATGGTTAGCAAAATTTTTCAGTGGTAAAATAATTAGTTTTACCATTGAGAATGATAACAGTAACAATCGATGGTGGTGACGATTGAAGATCCTGATTGTAACTATAAAAGATTATATTTGTTACAATCGGAGATGGTAACTGTTAGCATTCAAGGTTGTAAACATTCTTCAACAGAAATAGGATTAATTTATACAAATTTAAATCCTTTATTCATATCCATATTTTAGCTACGTACATTTTGTCCTTTCAATAATTAAAATAAGTAACAATACAATCGTTTAAGTCCAAATATAATACAAAGTTCCAAATATTAGAGCTATTATTGATAACTTTAAATGATTGAGTATGATCATCAAATTGCAACCATCCAAGTATCAAGTGAAATTCATCACATATAAAGTTAAACAAACAGAAAATTACATGTAGACAAGCTTCAGACTGTAACGCCGATATTTAAATTCTTTATTAATTTAGATAGTAATTATTATTTGGGCTGATGGTAACTATTACTGTCAGGTTATTAAGAATTACGATGTTGATGGTAGTCATTATTAGTTAAGATAATAAAAGTTATAATTTCTGATTATCATCAATAATTGTAGATTTTGCCATATAGTTGGTAGATACTACAATTCAGATTCTTTCTCTAATAATTTAAATAATATTCACTACTATCGAGTTCAGTTTAAAAATTTTACTATAACTAGATGATAACTTGTACTATAGAATTCTCTCCGTGTATAGATAGAGATATGTACACAGATGTACATATACACACACACACTAATGCATACATATTTTCAATGCACTCTAATTCTAAAAAGTAATGACAAACAATAAAATACGCACGTATGTATAGGTGTTCTTTGCCAATAACAACTGTGCCAAGTCAATTGATCTCTTTGTTGGCCTTTAACTTTTACGTACTCAAGCATTCTTCAAGTATTCCGACAGTATTATAGCTTCGTGCTTGCAAAGAACAATGAACTTAATACGCTTGAATGCACACATGTACACGATTTCAGTGTAACGAAAAGTTCTAAGTAGCTGAGAAAAAAACTTACTCCTTATCAGGTCGTAATAATTTATTCTTTTTGAGACTAGCTCCCTAATGTACATTATTACAATTGTAAATATCCGGTGTATTGACATGTAGTGGTACATTACAACCCTGATGATGACTAACTACCAGGTATACGTGCCGGTGACCCCACTTGTAACATGTAAATAATGCACTGGTTTAAGTAGGCCAAACTCGTGACAAGTGCAAGTGGCCCGAGCATTTATTCATCATCGTGACATGACCTCGCAACAACTACGACTTTACACAACTGCGTTATGTACTAAACTTTTCAGATCAATGACATTTGTTATGACATGATTCATTTATTTCCCTCTCTTTCTAGTGTCTGATACTCTATAATCCTAGTTGACGTTTATTAATTGTTTATTTATTTAACTTTGTTTTACAGAGATCTTAGTCACAATCAAATCGCAATGATTGGACCCAAAACTCTGCGTGGGGTGTCTGCTTTGAAACACTTGTAAGAATTTTTTTTATAATTATAATAAAAAATCCGAGCTTTTTTTTCAAGTATAATCAATTATTAAAATGGTAATTAATAAATTGAATTTCCAGATTAATTGACAATAATGTACTGACTTGCATCGACGAAAGTGCGATTAGAGAATTGAAAGATCTAGAAATTTTGTAAGTATCTATAAAAAGAATGAGATTCAATGTTAGGAAAGTGTTTTTTAAATATAATAAAATTAAAAAACAATCTGGTTTAGAACTTTGAACAACAACAAATTAACAACCCTTGGGAAGGAGATGCTGTTTGGTCTTTCACGATTGCGTACCTTAAAACTCACGGACAACTTTCTAGTTTGCGACTGTCACCTGGCCTGGCTGTCACGCCATCTAAAGAGTATTCCACGACTTGGACAGCATACAAAATGTGCCGCGCCGGCTCATCTCAAGGGACAAAATCTCGTCGATTTGCAAGTATGTCATAAAGAGTGGAAAAGAGTCTTGAATCTTTAGTTTTGCGTCTCTGGACTTAACTTTAAATGCTTATACACAGCAAAGTTTGTCCATTATTGTTTTTTTGTACGCGTATAAGATACATGAAATAAAGTGAATAACCAGTTTTATACCGGCACTTTAAAGTAACTACAAAAGAATAATAATAAATGTTACAACCGGGAATAATCGTCTCTCTATATGGATGAGATCATTTTGTCGTTTATTCTATAGTACTTGTAATAATATACCAGTACCAAACTATTTATCCGTGTTTTTAACTTTAAACCACTTTGTTGGAATAAAATGTCAATTCTGTGGGTGGGCATCCGATTAATTTTCACATAATACTTCTATCGTAAATCACATTAAATTACGTTAAATGTTTAAAACTGGAAGTATACAATAAGTTATACTTAATAATAATAATAATACCCGTGTAAAAAAAACTAGTTCCAAAAACGTTCCTGACAGAGAACTTTCAAAATTGAGACAATTCTAAACTTTGAGTTGAACATTTTTGTAACTTTAAACTAATTACAAGTGTGAAAAATTTTCAACTAATATGGACTTTTCTTGTGGGTTTCTATTTTTTTGAAATTTTTTAAGCAAAAATGATTTGAATTGACAATTTTTTGAGTTCATAATAGTTTCGTAATTAATTCTAACCACTCATTTATTGGACTACTTTTGAACAAATCAAAAAGTGAAAAAAAAACTGACCTCAAAAAAAGTTCTAATAAAAGTAAAAAAATGTTCATAAATATTTTCAAATCATTTTTGTTTTTTTTGCCTCATACCTGAATAATTCTGGTAAGAGTCGAGATGTTCATAATTCCTAATTAATTCCCTTTTTTTTAATATTTTTCAAATCCAAAAAATTGTTAAGTCCAATTATTTTCGCTCAAAAAATAAAAAAACGCGAAGGAAAAGCCTATACCAGTTGAAAATAGTTCACTTTCTAATTTTTCAAAATTCCAAAAATGTTCAGCTTACAGTTAAAAATTGTCTCAATTTTAGAAGTTCACTGTCATGAACGTTTTTTTTTTTTGTACGGATGATAATAATAATAATAATAATAATAATAACAAAACTTGTAAAATATTTCGTATTTATTTTTGCATCTATCGAATTTATCGTACAGACTCTTACGCCTTATTACTAATAAAATAAAAGTAAGCAAGTAAAACTTTATACCGCTTCTTAAAGCAAAGTTTATCTTTAGATATAGAGAGCTTGTAATATAAAAAGAATTTAAGAAAAAAAAAAAAAAAGGAATGAAAAAAAGTTAGTTAAAACTGCTGACCAGACTACTTGAAACACTCAAACCAGATGCCAATGTAATTGGCTGATGAATTTATTTTCACTTCCAGGAGCACGAGTTCAAGTGCCCAGGCCTTGTAGAACTTCGTACTGGATCCGAGTGTACGGCTGAACCTCAATGTCCACATCCGTGCAGATGTGCCAATGGAATTGTCAATTGTCGAGAGAGTTCTTTGGAAAAAGTACCAACTCATCTCCCTGAGGATACCACTGAATTGTAATTACATTAAAATGCCTTATCAACTCATCATTAATTAGTTTAATTAATTAATCAGTCAATCAATCGAATAATTACATTACACAATTAATCACGATGACACACATTTATATATACTTTTATCTATTTTCTAGGCGGCTTGAACAAAATAGCATTACGGAAATCCCACCAAAGGCGTTCTCGCCTTACAGAAAATTATCGAGAATTGACTTGAGTAATAATAAAATAAAAAAAGTTGCTGCTGATGCTTTTCATGGATTAAAATCTCTTGAATCTTTGTAAGCATCTTACATATTTTCTTTGATAATAATTATTATGATATTGTATTAAGTTAATTTATTATAATTATTATTTACAGAGTATTGTATGGTAATAAAATAACTGAACTGCCCGGTGGTGTATTTCAAGGACTAACTAGTTTGCAATTACTGTGAGTTTAAATTTCAATAAATTTACGTAGTTGTGCACATATTGATTTAATAACTGTTAGCTTTATCTTTGTCTGGAAATTCATTTCTCTGTGATGATCATATATGAATAAAATAGAATTTGTGTCGCAAACTCGTTAATTAATCATTATTCTCGTTGTTATTTCAGTCTACTGAATGCCAACGATATTTCCTGTATACGTACTGATCTATTTCGTGACCTCACAAGTTTAACATTGCTATCACTCTACGATAATAATATTAAATCACTTGCCAATGGAACTTTTGCCAATCTGCGAAGCATCAGAACACTGTTTGTATTATTATTATTTTTAACTTTTTTTTTTATCAATTAAAAATATTATTAATAATAATGAATAGTGAGTTTATGATATAAATATTTTTTAGACATTTGGCGAAAAATCCATTTATTTGTGATTGCAATCTACGGTGGCTGAGTTTGTATCTCCATGAGCATCCAATCGAAACATCTGGAGCAAAATGTGAATCACCTAAACGAGCTGCAAAGCGGAAGATTGACGTGATGCGGGACGAAAAGTTCAAATGTAAGGGTAAGCACGATTCGACTTACGGTATCTCTTACTTCGACAGGATGGTTCAGGTCGGTAACCTTATCTATCCTTTTCCACTATCCCGGAGCTTTCATCTCGTCATCATCGTCGTCATCATCATCATCATCATCATCATCGTCACCACATTGTGCGAGGACGAGAGCCAGAAAGAGAGAAAAAAAAATCACAAAGATATATAGAACGTGGTGTTTCATAACGTACCCGTTCTCTTTCATCTGAATTGTTTATCTCTTCTTTTAACTCTTTTGATGTTGTGTGCACGTGAATGCTTAGAGTAAATGCCTCTCACTATTTTTTATTTTTTTATTTGTTTCTGCTAAAACAGATTTAACACTAGCCTGTCTATATTCATGGTATGTATGCTTAATATCATAATTAATTCATATATATGTATAGATATATAGGGGAGAAGGGGGGCAAAACGGGGTACTCCGAAAATTGTATAAAAAAAAATGTTTTAAACATTCCAAAATCACTTTTGTAAATATAATTGAGCATTATTTTAATTTTTTCACCGGTTTCGAAAAATTTTGTTTATGCAAAAAAACAGCATGAAATCAATTTGATTTTTTTTCTTATTAAGTTAAAATAAAAGGACTCTCAGTGTCAAATTACTTCAGATGTACTTCAATAATCAACTTTTAAATACTTACAATTTTTTAAATTTAATCAACTTTTAACAATGTTTTTAATCTATTACTTCAAGCAATATATAATTGCTTTTTTAAAAAAAATCTTCTTTGGAATTGAAACTAACTTAAATCTTTTACTTTGAAGTTAATAATAAATAGTGATTAACATTTAAAAACTTACCAATTTAGAGAAGGTAGTTAAACTTTTTAAAAAATCAAAAGTGTCAGTCGAAAAATGTTGATGACTTTTGTTTAATGATAAAAACTATTTCCAAATTTTTTTTCTTCTTTTGCATCCAATAATTATGTGTAATGTAATTTTCTTTACGTAAATTACTTACAAGAAAATTTAATTCAATCAAATTTATTTAATATCCAGAAATTTGTTTTTTCACCTTTTTTTAAGGGAGTTCCCCATTTTGCCCGCAAAAAAAAAAATTTTTTTTTTAACGGCAGCTGAAAATGTTTTCTATTTACTTTGAATACATTAAAAAAAAGATTAAGTACCCGTTTTGCCTCCCTCCCTTATATATGTATATGTATGTAACATCATAATCATCTAAGCGATTGGAATTCCTAAAACTCATCAAGGTGATGATGCATGAATTAATTTTAAAATATATTTAATGTTTAATATATATAACCCATGATAATAAATTTATGTTTGTGGTGATTCATATTAATTTTTTATGTTCAAACTGTCTTACATCACCACAAATCGTTAATCATTTCATTCATGTTCCATTCCAATTCAAAAAGATATTATGCGTATTTGTTCTGATTTTTTCATTCAAGAATATTTTATTTATACTGACTACAAAGCAAAAAAAAAAAGAAAAAAAAAATAAACAAAATAAAAGAGTAGAACAGGCAAATTTATTTATGCTAGTCTGTACCCAAGAGATTGTTATGTTTCCAGGTGACGAAAAGTTACTGACCAAGAGAGCAGGAGAGTGCATTTTACCGGGAGCTTGTCCATCACCTTGTACGTGCAACGGAGCAACTGTAAATTGTGCTGATAAAAAACTCACTTCAATTCCACGAGAGTTACCAATTTATACATCAACACTGTAATTTGTTTTTTCTTCTTTTATCTTAAACAAATAATTTATTAAAAATTAAATAATATAATGATTTAATTAATTTTATTTTTAATTATTAATTTAGTTTATTGGGAAATAATGAGATTGAAAAAATCAAAGCCGACAGTTTGTTTGAAAAACTTCCTGAATTACAACACTTAGATCTGAGAAGAAATAAAATTACACGAATAGAAGCGTCTGCTTTTAAAGGAGCTCATCAACTTACCGAACTACTCTTGTCTGACAATAAACTAAGAGAAGTTCACGATAAAATGTTCACGGGACTGGTTAACTTGAAAACTTTGTAAGTATCCATCCAATTTTAACAACTTGTTTAACAATATAGAAAGCCAATAATACGATACTATTAAGTATTATTTTATTGTTATTTATATTTTATTATATTATAATATTATTTCATTTATATTATTTATTTTTATCCAACAGAAACTTGAGTGGCAATGCAATTACTTGTGTAATGCCGAGTTCATTTGAGGGACTAGCTCACATTCATGAGATGTAAGTTTAATTTAATTCCGTTATAACTGTCTGATTCATATTATTAAAGTTGTCTTTAATGCAATAGCAATAATAATCTTTATCTTACAGTAACATGCAAGGCAATCCTTTATCATGCAATTGTCATCTCGCGTGGTTTGCCGAGTGGTTGAGAACTCGCGACATACCAGGCGTCATTGGACGATGCCACGATCCGCCGAGATTGAAGGACGCCCACGTTAAAGACATTCCACGTCACGAGTTCAAATGCAACAGTAAGTTTATTTATTATATATTTTTTATGTATATGTATTAGGGTTGTCATTGTGGTCTTGTTTTAGTTTCTATACTTAGGAAAATGTGATTTTCAACACTTGTAATCCTTAAAACGCTCAATTCATAAGATCTAATTAATGTTTTTTTAAAATATCTTCATAAATATACATTTTATTAAAAAAATTAATGTGACCTTGATTGTCAAGAATTCAATTTCCTACAAAATTGTTTCTTTGATTTTTTGCTTTAATCTGCATATTTCATGAGATATTTAAAAAAAAACAGCGATTGTATCAAAAAATGAACTTTGATCGTCCTAAGGTACGTATTCTTTTTACTGAAAAATAAAAAACCAAATTCCCCACGTATTTTTTCACTAACAAGAAGCTTTTTATGAGGCGTCTGAGAAAATTTAATTTTTTACGACCACCCTAATATGTATACTAGACCGATTCAAAAAAATCGACTAATGTTTTATCCTCAAAACTCCCTATTCAATAGTTGCAGGGAGGTGAAGTAAGATGCGTGTTAAAAGATGAGTTTTTAATATTAATATTTAAATATTTAAAAGTCGCTCACCGCAATTTTCTATTTCTCATTTTAATATCATGGGAAAAATAAATTTAAAATTTGGAATCTTATACCTCGGTAATGGCTCAATATATAAATAAGCGCAGGATGTAATTTCATAGACAATTAAACGCTATGCAGAAAAAATCTCAGTATTTTTTGATAAATTCATCTGTTCAAAGTTATTGGAGCTTGAAGCCAAATTTATAGTAAATTTCGAGATCTTTTTACTTCTCCAGCGAAACTATCAGACTTATTACAAGATGTCATAATATCGTTTTTGTAGACAATCTTATTTCCTACAAATTATCTTTGGTCATGAAAGTTTTTTCAAATTCCGCATTGTTTTATCGTTATTTTTCATTTTAATGTCGAGCTTTTAAAACAAATAGTGTTCTGATCGATTTCAAGAGCTTGACATTAAAATGGAAATAACTAGGAAACAATGCGAAATTCAAAAGAACTTTATTGGAAATAATTTGTAAGGAATAAAATTGTCTACAAAAAAGATCTGATGACATTCTGTGATAAGTTTAATAGTTTCGCCGGAAAAGTAAAAAGATCTCGAATTTTACTGTAAATTCTACTTCAGCTCCAATAACTTTTGAACAGATGAATTTATTAAAAAATGATGAGACTTTTTCGGCAGAGCGTTTAATTGCCTACGAAATTACATCCTGCGCTTATCTATACAATAAGCCATTACCGAGGTATAAGATTCCAAATTTAAAATTTATTTTTCCCATATTATTTAAATGGGAAATAGAAGATTGCGATAAGCGACCTCTAAATATTAATATTAAGAGCTCATCTTTTAACAGGTATCTTATTTCACTTACCTGCAACTATTGAATAGGGGGTTTCGAGAAAAAACGAAAAGCCGATTATTTTTAATCAATCTAATGCATATATGAATATCGTTAAAAATAAAGAAAGATAAAATCTTTAAAAAACTAATTATTTATAAAATATTTGAATATATTGCGTCACTAATTCCAAAAGGACTTATATTTTTATACACTCTTTTGGCTTTCGGGAACTCTTTAAAGCCAAAATGACGTAAAATTTTTTTTTTCATTGCCAATTGTTTTGTAGACTTATTTTATAGCTAAAAATTGAGAAAGAAAATCTCAAAAACGGTTGACTCTGTAGGCCAACTCCAAAACTTACCACTATTTCCGAGAACATTATTATTTGTTAACTTTTGAGCTGTTCGAGCTCAAAAAACGGCTGGGCCAAAGTTATATGCGTTTCACTGAAAAAAAAAAGCAATTTTTTTTCGACGATATCTTCGGAAGAAATGAACAAATTTGCACCTGCTTTGTACCAATCGAAAGAGCTGGTTAAGACTTACATTTGATTAAACTTAGAAACAGGTCGGTCGAGCGATTTACGAGTTATACAACAAAAACTTAAAAAAAAAATTTTTTCTGATTTTTATTTTTCATTTAGCTCGTAAACTACTCGGCTGATTGATTCCAAAACCCGATCAGTATTAAGTCTTGACGAACCCTTTCAATTTGCGCTAATTACATTCAAATCAGTTGATCCGTTTCGAAGATATCGAAGGACAAACAAATGTTACACACCACACGCGGACGCGGACGTCGATCTGAAAACAGTCAGTATAACTTCTTAGGACCTCAAAACGTCGACATCTGATGAAAACTTGATTTTTGATAATCGTAACGAAACCAATAACTTCCCTTTTTTTGCAAATTTTAAATTCTCATAGCGGGTAGTTAAAAATTTTGGAAGCGAAAAGAGCATATAGCTTCAATTATATGCCCTTTTGATTTAAAACTTATTGAATAAAGCCAAAAGGGCGTATAAAAAGGTGTCCATTTGGAATTAGTAACACAATATTAGTCAATATTTAGCGAAAATTCATTATGACAATAGTGAAAAAAAACAATATAAAAGGCGTCCCTGTGAATTAAGCTCCCTGTTTTGATAATAATTCAGATATTTTCAAATGAGACTGATAAATTTATAAAAAATTGTCACTCAAAAATAATTGAAACTCAGGATGTATTACTATATACAATATTACTTTAGTTACTTTTCATTTATCAGGCGATAGTGTTGGCTGTCTTGGTGACGATTATTGCCCACCACGATGTCACTGTGCAGGATCAGTGGTAAGCTGCTCTAGATCACATCTGACGGAAATACCCCGTGGCATTCCACCAGAGACCACTGAACTGTATCTTGACGTAAATGACATAAAAACGATTCAACCCGAGAGACTTAGTCACTTGAGGATGCTGACAAGATTGTAAGTATCAGTTGTCAATACTTATATACACTTGTTTTTACAATTATTGACAGTTTTTGTCATATCAAATTTTTATAACTTATTATTTTTTATTCATTTGTCAACAGGGATTTGAGTAACAACCAAATTGTTATGCTTGCGAATGACACGTTCAAGAATTTAACCAAACTATCACATCTGTAAGTTATTTTCATGTCTTAATATCCCTGATTAAGAAAAATGATTTAATCCATGCTAAGTGTATACACGAAAAAAAGAGCAGTTGAAAAATTACAGTTTCTAAAGTAAAAATAGGCCTTCCGGGCAAAAATCTTTAAACATTAAAGCTTAAACTGTAATTTTAGAAATTTGTTATAGTAATAAAATTAATACAATTTTAAGCAGCAAATTTTACAGTTCAAATCAATAACATCGAGTTTGAAGCTGTAATATTTGTTATTTCTGGATAAAAAATGTAAGTTTTACAGTTTCAGACTCGGAGCGCTTTACTACTATACGAAACTGTAATTTTTCAACTGCTCTTTTTTCCGTGTATCTATATTAGTTGATTCAAATTGTTTTAAATCATTTCAAATTGTTTTGAATCATTTCAAATAATTTTTCTTAATCAGGGATACATTATACAGTCAATTAACTCGAAATTTTATTATTTTTTATTTCAGAATAATAAGCTACAACAAACTCCAGTGTGTTCAAAAAGATTCTCTGGCAGGACTTAAATCTTTGAGAATAATGTAAGAATCACTAACAATTTATTATTAACCCAAGCGAATCCGAATTACGGTAAATTACGGTAGTTTACTGCAAAATACAATATTGCTATGGAAATTTTTCCGCATTTTACGGTAGTTTACCGCAGTTTACAACAATATAGGATAATTTGTAGTAATATACGACATGTTACGGGAACTTACTGTAAATTACGACCATTTACTTAAATTACGATAATCTCTGGTAGATTATGGCAATTTACCATAATTTGCGGCATTTTTACAGTAAACGCGGTACAATTCTTTACTTTACGACAAAATATTGTAATTTGGCGGTAAATCTACACATCCACGATGAAATACCGCAATTTTACATGTACCTGAAGATCGGAACGTTTTTCACGCAACGAAAATGAAAATAATTCATGAAATTTGTGTCTAAAGACGAATTTAGGGGTAGTTTGGAGTGGTCTGTCATTTTCGGGTGACGTGCGAAACATTTCTGAAATCTAGATCCAGTAGATTTTTTACTTTTCATTTTTTTTCTTCATTTTCGTTCCGCGAAAAATGTCCCGATCTTCAGGTACATAATTTTACCGCACTTTTACCGTAAAATATCCTCGGATTGCTACAAATTTACGGGAAATTACCGTAGCTTTACCGCAAAGTACCGCAGTTTACCGTAAAATGTGGTAATTTACCTAAAATACCGCAATTTACGGTAAATACGGTATTGTGTTACTAATAAATTCTGACTCAAAAATTGATCGACATTTTTTTTTTGTTTTTGTTTATTCTATACATTAAATACGATAGCGCAAATAAAAAATTTCTGTAACATCTACATTTTTTAATAACGCTTAGTAAAATAACGTAAATTACACAACGTCGTATATTTGACTTGCATCAGCTTTTAATAAATATTTAATTTTTAATTTTTCAACGAAAAATCAAATTCAGTAAAATAAATATTACTTTTTATAAAGTATTGTTCAACATAATGCATTATTTTGATTGTCGTTTTAATAATTTATAATTTTATATTTTTTCGTTAAATTCTTATTCAATTTTCGTCACAAGTATTATTTAAGTACTTAAAATTAATTTGTAAAAATAAAAAATTTTTTTTACTATCAATGCTGAGCAGTGGCGTAACAGAAACTGTTCAGAAGCAAAGGCTTATTTAGCATTTTTTTTTTTCTGTTGATTATCATTATTGTAAAAAAAAATCTAAACAATAAGTGATAATATATATTTTGTTTTATAACAGTTCTCTTCATGGAAATGAAATTTCAACAATTCCCGAAGGAACATTTGACGATTTAAAAGCAATAACTCACGTGTAAGTGATAAAAAAAATTAAATTATCCATAGAAAATAGAATAATTTTTCTAATAAAATGATTTTGTAACAGAGCATTGGGTTCAAATCCATTGTATTGTGATTGTCATATGCGCTGGTTAGCAGAATGGGTTAAAAAAGATTCCGACGTAGAACCTGGGATTGCAAGATGCATGGAACCTCTTGCAATGAAAGAAAAACTTCTGCTAACAGCACCAGCAAGCGCCTTTGTTTGCAAAAGTAAGTATTAAATCAACGTGCCTTAAAATCATTTATAACCGTAAATAAAATACGGAAAAAAAAAAATTTTAAGTTGAAACTTAGTGAAATCCGTCTATTTAGTTTGATTTTTTTGGTTCAAACCCTTGGAACGGTACTAAAATTGCTCATTAATCGTAGACATTTCTTCCGTGCAGCCAAACAACAACCTGCCGAGGTCTTGGCCAAGTGCGATGTGTGTTACACCTACCCATGTCAAAATGGGGGATTATGCGAGGCACTTCAGGACAGGGAATTCCATTGCAAGTGCACGCCAGGATATCACGGGGACCGGTGTCAACATAAAATTGACGCGTGCTATGGAAATCCTTGCCGGAACGCCGGAACTTGTAAAGTACTGGAAGAAGGAAGATTCAGGTAGATAAATACTTAACAATTATTATTTAAAATAAAATACAGTAATGTCTGGTAGATCGGGTTGGATCGAGCTCGGCTCCCCAACTTAGTAGAAAAAAAAAAAAAAAAAATACATGGCATGCAATTTGTGATTAAAATTATTAATTTTAATGGCTGAAAAAAAAAATTCATATGCACGTCTTTAAATAGGCTTGTACCAAAGTCAATGATTAAAAAATTAAAATTAAAATTGCTTGTACAAAAAATGATTAAAAAAAAAAAAGAGTAAATTGAATGATTGCCGATATATTGTTGGTGGATCGATCGCGATCCAATGATCGAGCTTTATATATCAATTGACGTTAAGTCGATGTGTAACAGTTGCGACTGCGCCCCCGGTTACGAGGGACTCAGATGTGAAAACAACGTCGACGACTGCACAAATAACAAGTGCGCCAACAACTCAACCTGCGTGGACCTCGTTCAGGCCTACAGATGCGACTGTACACCGGGATTCATGGGAGAATACTGCCAGACGAAAATCCCATTTTGCACAAAAGGACACGACCCATGTGAGAACGGAGGCCGCTGTGTTGACCACAGGACCCACTACAGTTGTGAGTGCCCAATCGGCTTCAGTGGCCTTAACTGTTCCACAAATTTGGATGATTGTGTCGATCATCTCTGCCAGGTAATAAATCATTCTTTATAATTTACTTATATATAGAGGGGGTAAAACGAAATACCAAATTTTCGGGGACTCAAATACGTTGAATCTTTTTTATTTTAATGATATTTATTCAAAGTAAAGAGAATAAATTTTCATTTTTTGCGAGACCCCCTTAAGAAAGGTGTAAAAAAAATTAGTAACCGTTCATGTCAGAACAGGACTGAGTACTGTTCTGGATGTTAATGGTGACTATTTTGACAGTGACCAGTCATATGTTTCATGTACTGTGTAGCACAGCACTGGTTACTGTTTAAAAAGTAATAGTACGTGTTAAGCTATGACTCGCTCCTGTTCTAATATGAATCAGTCATGTTAAAATCTATTTTTCCCTATACTGTTCGTCGATTACTGCGCAGAACAGTAACCAGTACTATCTAGTTTTTTTCGTGTACTATTTTTTACAAAAACAAAATTTTTCAAAAACGATGAAAAAAAATTCGAAATAATGCTCAATTATATTTACAAAAGTAATTTTAGAATGTTTAAAAAACAATTTTTTTATAAAATTTAGGGGATACCCTGTTTTGTCCGCCTCTCTCCTACAATTATTGAATAATAATGATTTTTTGATTATTTGTTTAGAACGGTGCTACTTGCATCGATGGCATAAATAATTACGAGTGTAAGTGCCCGGCGGAATACACAGGAAGGTATTGTGAAGCAGCGCCTTCGACAGCTTTACTTTATCCACAAACAAGTCCGTGTGCTCATCATGATTGTCAACACGGCGTTTGCTTCCAACCTTCTTCTGATTCTGCAGCGGGTTATCTTTGCCAGTGCCATCCCGGTTACACTGGTAATTAACTATTTATTTAAAAAAACTTATTATTTTTTCTTCAATAAAATAGTAATTATTAATATTAAAATGTTTAAAAATTTTAAGGAAAACGATGTGAGTACCTGACGAGCCTGAGCTTCGTGGACAACAGCTCGCTGGTCGAGCTAGAGCCGCTTCGCACGAAGCCCGAGGCTAATGTGACCATCGTCTTCACAACCACTCACGAAAATGGGGTTTTACTCTACGACGGTATAGAGCAAAGTGGTGAACATATTGCAGTTGAACTATTTAACGGTCGTGTACGAGTTTCCTATGACGTTGGAAACTATCCAACCTCTACAATGTACAGCTACGAAATGGTCTCAGATGGAAAGCCACATATGGCCGAGCTTATTGCAATAAAGAAGAATTTTACTCTGAGAGTAGATCGAGGACTTGCTAGAAGTATTATCAATGAAGGCACTAGGGAATATCTCAAGCTCAATACTCCAATGTACGTTGGCGGTGTACCATCCGAAGTTGCTACTAACGCATTCTCACAATTTCACCTGAGAAATGTAACCAGTTTTCAAGGTAATGACTAGGAAATTTATTTTTTCATTTTTTTTTTCTTTTTAGATTTCTTGAGGTCTAGTTATTACACAGAAATTCTTAGCATATCTTTCAGATAATTTTATTATTTATGTCTTGAATAATCGAGTAAGATTCAAAAACATCTTGAATCCAAAAGCGTATATACATTAGACTGTGCCAAATAAAATCAATATTTTTTCGGTCTGATACGATAAATACGTTGTATGTAACATAAAAAAAAAATGAGGAGCCAAGTTAGGTCCTCCAACTCAATTAAAAAACGCGCGCTCGCTTGAATAAAATTTCCTATTTAAATACCATGGAAAAAGTTTTTTTTAACTTTAAAATTTTATAACTCGTTAACGAATCAATCAAGTGTTTTTATAGAAAAGTTTTTATAGAAAATTAAATTTTCTACAAAAAAGGTCGCTTATAATTTCTTAATAAGTCTGACCGTTCGAAAGTTATTTAAGCTTTAATTCAAATTTAAGGTGAATGTCTCGTCTTTTTTACTTTTCCAGCAAAACTATCAGTCTTATTGCAAAATGTCATAGGATCGTTCTAGTAGATCACTTTTTTTACAATCAAAATGTGTTATCTAACAATTTTTTAATCTCATAGTTAAAAAATTACAAGTTTTACAAATTAATTATTTGTGAAAAAACTGAAATTTTGGTAAAAAAGTAACTTTTGAGCGGTTAGATTTACTAAAAAATTATAAGAGACTTTTTACTAGAGCATTTAATTATCTACAAAAATATGTTATGGTCGTTTCAATTTATCAATCCATTAACGAGTTATAAAATTTCAGTTAAAAACAATTTTCTCATGTTATTTAAATGGGAAATTTTATTTAAGCACTCGCGCGGTTTGTAATTGAGTTGAAGGGCCCTACTTGGTACCTATTTTTTTTATGTTACATTAAACGTAACTTTCGTATGGAACCGAAAAAAAATATCGATTTTATTTGGCACAGTCTATACATATTTACACTGTAAAATATTTGCGGAGTAAACGTCGATTAAATCCAGAGCGGATGACTGTTTATTTATCTAATCCCCTCGGAGTCAAATTACTCCGAAATGGAGTTTATTTTAATAATAAAACTCTGAATCGGAGTGAATGCGGATTCAAATAAAATCCAGACCACTCCGAAATCACTCCGCTGAAAAGACAAACTCCCTATTTACTCCGTATGCGGAGCTCCGGATCCGAAACTTCAAATGACCGAGTGAATTTGGATTTAAATAAAATCCTTAGTCACTTTAAATTCACCCCCGATTTCACGTGTCATCATCACGATAGTCCACGTAATTTATAACAACATATACCTGAAGATCGGAACGTTTTTCGTGCAACGAAAATGAAAAAAATTGATGTAATTTTACTTAAGAAGTAAATGAGGTAGGCTGCAATTTTCGGCTGACGTGCGAAACATTTTAGAAATTTAAATCCAGTAGATTTTTTACTTTTCTTTTCGATTGTTTCATTTTCGTTTTGCGAAAAACGTTCCGATCTTCAGGTACATATAACAAATCACAGATAAATTTTCTACTCTCATCTTTTTGGGAAGATATTTTGATAACTAAGTTTTGAAGTGCCAACTATCTAAAATTTATTTAAAATTTCAAGAGTGAATTACAATAAATGATAATTTTGTATCTCTTGTAGGTTGCATATCAGGAATGTGGATAAACCATAAGTCAGTAGACTTTAATAACGCTGCCAAGATGCATCGCGTGACTCCTGGATGTGCTTCTGGTGAAGAAGAGGCCGATGAAGCTGGTAAGGATATCGTTGAAGCAGCTGAATCTAATAACAGTGGTAACATTGAAGACTCTATGCAGCATGAACATGTTGTGCACGATAATTCAGGTAAAGTATTACATTAGAAATTATTTTATGTATATTCAATTATTATTTTTATTTAACAATGAGTTTATTGCAGATATCGTTGTATCAGTACCAGGCGCAAGTATTATCGATCCTTGTACAAGTCACGAATGCCATAAAGGCTCACAATGTGTACCATCTCTATTCGGAAATGGTTACTCTTGTCGGTGTCAGACTGGCTGGCAAGGCCGATATTGCGAGAAAGGTAAATTTTTTATTAATTAAATTTCATTATTAATTTTATGTCACGATGATAATGACTAATGATTAACCAATTAATATTAATTTTGATGTAGCGCCAACGTGTCGTAAAGAACACACACGAGAGTATTACAGCGAAAACGGTTGCCGCAGTAGGCGTCCAGTTAAACTAGCTAAATGCTGGGGCAGCTGTGGTAATTCATGTTGCCTACCACGAAAAACTAAACGTCGTAAGGTAAATAATTAATTTAATTAGTTAAACAAAAATTCATTTTTTACATGTATTAAAATATTGCATACCTCAGACGCAAATGCGTTATGTATGTTAAATCATCTCTACACTATTTTGATTACCCTAAAATAGGGTAGGCAAAGATAATTTATTAAGGGATAATTTCAAGCCGGTATTCAGTAAATTCATTATTCCATTGATTTAATATGAATTATTTTAATCCAAAGAACCAGTACTGTCAGTTGTTACGTATAAATCTTCAGAAACACGATAACTTTTGAAAAATATGATAAATTGGCCTAAGTTTTTTTTCTACCCTCGCAGATTTGAATCACGGTGGAAACACCGTGGAAGTGTAAACACCGTGGATCCACTGTGGTTACACGGTGGGTTTGTTCCATTTCACCACCGGGTATACACAGTGTATCCACTGTGATTACGCGGTGTATCCACCGTGATTTCACGGTGGCTTGACCACTGTGTATACACGGTGTTTCCACTGTGATTACGTGGTGTACCCACCGTGATTCCACGGTGGCTTTGTGCGATTTCACTACCGTGGTTCCACGGTGTATCCACCGCGTAATCACAGTGAAAACACCGTGTATACACGGTGGATACACCGCGTAATCACAGTGGTACAATGGAACAAACCCACCGTGTTTCCACCGTGATTCAAATCTGCGAGGGTAGTAAATTTGTATTTTTTGTCACCAGAACCCTTTTTAAAATCACTATCTAAATCCTTTTTGTTTAATTGTAATTAATAAAAAACTTAAAACCGGTAATCCCTGAAAAATTTAGATACTATTTATTATTTTTATCCCTGGTGGATCTGAATTAGGGTAAATTACGGTATTTTACCGCAAATTACGGTACTTTATAGTAAAATACGGTATTTCGCGGTAAATTCAGGTATTTTACAGCAAACGTACGGTTAATTCATCGTAAATTTGCGATGATTCTGCGGTATATTGCCGCAAAATTTCGGTAACATTTCGTATTTCACCGTAAAAGTGCAGAGTAACTGCAAAATTATGGCATTTTACCGCGAAATGAAATTTTTTCACCGTGTTACGGTAAAAATACCACAATTTGTAGTAAATTCCCGTGTTCTACCGAAAATTATCTAAAATACGGCAAATTTGCAGTTAAGTACGGTATTTTGCGTTAAAATACGGTAATTTACCGTAATTCGGATCCGCTAGGGAATTGTTATCATTATTTCTTCCTTTTTTTCTCTGCACCATCTATTGGCAGCACTTGTGTAATATTGGAGTTAAAAAATAAAAAGTAAAATTTATGAAAAATTTTAAATAATAAAAATTAATCTGAAAGAAAAAACTGAAAAAATTAAGTTAAAAATAAAAAATAAAATCAATAAATTAAAAGTTAAATAATAATTAATAATGTTATAAAACGATTAAAATAATAAGATAATTAAAGTTATATTAAAAAAATAAATACTAATAATTATCATTAGCGACTGAGGTGTGCACTTTTTGATTTTTAATCATTTTAATTATATATGATTATCTAATATGCTTTATTTTTGTAGGTCCGCTTGATTTGTGCTGACGGGAAACGGTACACAAAAGACGTTGACTTAATACGTAAGTGCACATGCACACGTAAATGCTACTAGACTGGAACAAATCAATTGCCAATTCATCACACCGTCATATAGGATTTTTAAAAAATATAAACTTAAAAATAAACCCCATTATTCCATATTTAATATTCATCATTAAATTTAGGCATTTGTTGTTTTTTTTAATTTTTTTGTACGTGCCTATTTAATACTTAAATAAAAACAAGTAATTAATTATCAAACAGTGAGTGACGAGGTGCGGATTAAATTTGATGGACACACACAGCCGGCTCAGTGTGATATGTATTATTAAGAATAATATTATAATATAATTATTATTATTATTAAAGTAATAATAATTAATTCATAGATATAAATTAAACATTAATTGTTTATTAATTATTCATATTAAATAAGTATTTGTATAAGGACATATTTTTAGTATTAAAATTATGTACAAGCACGTATCGATTTATTTGCTGTTTGATAATCAAATTTATTGTATACGTGCTTGTATTTATATAAATATACGATGGGCTATAAAATATTGAAATATATGTATTATATGATTCGACGAAATGATCAATTAATCGCATTTTAAAATCCACGATTATATTGCGATTAAATTTGTAAATGAAACGACGCATAGCAAACGTAAAAAATTGAATTTTCAATATCCCAAATACGGTAAAAATTGGGATTCTGTTGATACTTGGTACGTAAATGGTCAAAATAATTAATTCTTCTCGCTCTCCTGCCTTGGAATTAAAAAAAAAACATCAAGGTTTAAAAATGTGTGATGAAGCGATTTAATAAAAAATAGTTACGATTGTAATAAAATGGACTATTATATATATGTATATATATACCCATGTAAAAAAAATTCGTTCCAAAAACGTTCATGACAGTGAAGTTCTAAAATTGAGACAATTTTGACCTGTAAGTTAAATGTTTTTGGAACTTTGAAAAATTAGAACGTGAACAATTTTCACCAGGTGAGGGCTTGTCCTGCACGTATTTTTTAAATTTTTGAGCAAAAATAATTTGACGACAATTTTTTGGGAATGAAGAACATTAAAAAAAAAAAAAAAAACGGAATTAAGTAGGAATTTTGAAATTTACGACTCTTACCTGAATTGTTCAGGTATGAGGCAAAAAAAAATAAACATGGTTTGAAAATATTTGTAAACATTTTTTGATTTTTATTAGAAGTTTTTGGGAAGATTAATTTTTTTTTACTTTTTGACTTGTTCAAAAATAGTCAAAAAATTGAGTGATTGGACCTAATTATGAACTCACAAAATCGTCAATTCAAATCATTTTTGTTTACAAAATGAGAAAAAAAAAACGTCCACACTAGTTTAAAATTTTTCACACTTGTAATTATTTTAAAATTCCAAAAATATTCCACTCAAAGTTTAGAATTGTCTTAATTTTAAAAGTTCACTGTCAGGAACATTTTTGGAACGAATTTTTTTTTACATGCGTATATGTATAAATAGGAAAATAAACAAATACTAGTAATGGATAATTTTAAAAAATATTTTTTCAATTTGAGAATATTCATCATAATTTAAATTATAAATGAACTTATTTCTTTATAAATACAGTGTACCTAATTCACGAACACATTATCCACTGCCAATATTAAGTTTATTTGTATCCATACATTTTTTTCTTTTACTATTCACAAGTATTTTTATTTTTATCTCTTAGCATTCACTGTAAATTGATTTAATAGTAAAAATATTTTTGTAAGACCATTTTAAATGTTGAGAGCTTGGACGAAAATTTGTTTCAACATTTCGTATTAATTATACAATAATATTATTTTAGATTAATAAAATATGTAATTGATTAATAATTAGTATACACAAACGATTAAAAGTAAAATATTTTTTATACGAGTTTTTTTATTTTTAAATTTTTAACGAGAATTTTACGTTTTAAATTATTGATTGCAATAAAATTTTTTTATTTTTAAATATTTTCAAAGCTTCAAATTGAGATATAATAAAATTAATAGGTCAATTAAAAATACGATCAAATAAATCAATTAAATATATGTAGTTACAAAGCTATCAAATTAAATTGAATAATTTAATTTAATTTATTTTGCATACAGTAAAACTCGAGATTAGTAATAATTTATCGAGAATACTGTGTCCAAATTCTCAATATTATTTAAATTAAAAGTAATTAAAAAATATAAAAATGAAGTAAAATACACTTGTAAATTTTAAACACAAATACCTAAACATATAACACAATAAAATATTATTATTTCATAAAAATAAATTAATGACTAGGGTGTGTGAATAGTTTGAAGTTACGAATTATTCGTATTGAATCGAATCGAACTATTCGATTTGAATTTCGAATTTTTCGTAAGTTTTTAAATTATTTGAAAATTTACGGATAATTTCAAAATTTTTTTTTCAACGACTTAAAACTGTACATAAAATAGTTTTTCGAGTAATTCAAATTTTTTCCGAGGTAAATGGAGCTTACACACGAATCTACGAAAAAATTATTTTTGGTTACTTTAAAAACTAAACTCTCCATTAAATAAAAACTGAATATTTGAAAGCTGATGAGAATTTTCTCGATTCCAATCGAGTAATTTGAGAAGTTAAAAATAATTTAAAAACTTACGGACAATTATAAACGACGAATAATTTGATACGTTACGAATAAATAGAAAATTTTCGAATAATTCAAAACTTTTCAAACAATTCGAAATTCGAACGCGATTCGCACATCCCTGTAACATTCAAATAGATGTATTATAATAACATTCAAATGAAATAATTTAATGGTATTATTATTTAAGTCCACTATAATTGTTAAATAATAACATTTATTTCGAAAATATTTTTTTTATTCTATATTAAATCAGATGGTGACCAATGATAAATGAATTATAATGTGAAACAAAAAATAAAATAACGTATCTATAAATAAATGACGACAAAAGTAATTATTGATAAATAGATACGTCTTTATGGACAATAATAATGAGGAACCGAAAGTAGGTGTCTATAGTTAATGCGATAAAGAGTATCGGCATGTAAAGGATTGTGCTTCCTTTTTGTCTTTTACATAATAATAATTAAAATAAAATAATAATTACTTGCAATAAAATTGCTGAGAAAAAAAAAACCCTTAATAATTGGTGTAAAAATTTTTAACTGGTAGGAAATTATTTGATTTTAAATCAATCATAATTGCAAGTCGTTAAATTTTTCAATAGAATTAAATATTAGTATCAACAAAAAAAAAAAATAACCGTAAAAAAAAGTAATTAATTCTTTATAATTATTATTATTAAAATAAATGCCATGAACTTTTTTGGATGACACTGAAAGTGAATTTTCAAATTATTGTCAAAATGCGATTATTAAATACCGATAGTGAGTCTATGAATAAAATGCGAAAGAAAGAATGAAGAAATGTGTGAATGATAGATATATGGACGAATGTTTTAAAGAAATGACTGATATAGATCGAAAGTAAATTGAAAATAAATTTATATATAATTATTACCGAAAAAACTGATGAATGCAAATTTAGCAGCCGAAAAAAAAAAAAAAATGAAAAATAAGTGTATTTAAACATGACGCACGTTTTACCAAATAACAATAGTATACATGCATGCATAAATGGAAATATCCATACCTCTATTACATAAGAATTTAATTAGATAATTAGCGTCAAAAAAAATAATATTTAATTAAATAAAATTAAAATAATAAAAAAATGTCTATGTTTATATAATATAAAAAAAAACCTTAAAATATGAACGCTATTAAATAAATGTATGTAAAGTTTATTTAACTCAAATTCTTGTTATTTATAAATCTTACAACCTTCCCTTACACAGTAAAAAACGAATCGTCAAAGTGTAAAAAAAAGCGTACGTTAAAATTCTGTGTGTTGAATTTTTAACACTTTTGTGTGTCAATTTAACACACAGCATTTATCTTGTTTGAACTGTCGCAATCGATTGATTTTTTAACACACAAAAATGTTATTTTATTCGAAAGTAACACTTTTTATATGTTACCGTCGAATCAACACACAAAATATGTTAAAAATAATGACGACCATCACAAAAGAATTCTTGGAAAATTTTTAATTTTAACATTTGCGTATATAACTTTTTTTAACACTCACAACATGTTAAAATAACACATAAATAAGTGTAAAACGTTCGTTTTATACACGATATGTGTTGATTTTGACGGATCCTTTTTTACTGTGTACGTTAACCTTCCGTTACACGCGCTTTCTCTAGTGTCTCACTCGTATTCACGCCAACTCTATTAAGTTGAGCAGTGTTGTGCGGGGAATCCCCGTATATAAAAATTAAATAAATTATCAAAAATATAATATGATTTGAAATCGAAATAATGCTTTTATTATTGTTTTTTTACAATAAATCCATTATCGATCGTTAGTAGAATCATTAATTTTATCTTTATAAAAAATTTTATCGTTTTCTTGCCATAGACAATTATAGATCAGAATTTTCAAGTCTGTGTTTGTCAGGCATGAAATAACCTTTAATCGACAATCGTAATCGATATCCAGATCGTCAAAAAAATTAAAAATTTTAAGATTCTTTGCTTGATCCAACAATAACTTTCTGCAAAGTCCTCTGTGATATGAATAGCTTATAATAGTCCCAGTCTCTGAATCGTTTTTTGTATTTTCCAGTCTTGAGGGTTTCATTAATGACATCTTTATTCAAAAATTTTATCATCTGGTTCACGTTAGCTGACGCGAGATCATAAAAAGTAACGCCATCACAAATAACAGTTTTTCTCAAATTTTCAACTTCTTTTTCGTACCTTTGCTCTTGGACCCTCGGATTTTTATAAAGTTCAATAGCATTGGCGTAATCGACTTGGTTCACCGCAAGCTTCAACATCTCCATCTTGATAACATGTTGGGCAAAAATGTCAACAACTCTCTGATCACGTAATGGGCGCACTTTATAAGGTTCGTGGTCGATAGAAATTTGTCTTAATCGTTTCCGGGATTTAATCGCTTGATAAAAGTGATAAAATGCTGACCGGCCGTCAATACACTTCTGATTAATATCGGCACCATATTGAAGCAGTTCAGCAACAACTCCACCATAACCAATCATCAGAGCCGAAAATAGCGGGGTTATTCCAGATGAATTTTTAAAATTTATATCGAAACTATTTAGAACCATTGATTTGATACATTTGTGAGTATCGCTACTCGAATGCCAATAAGTATCAGAACACAATATATTCTTCAAAACCTCAGAATTTATTCCATATTGTATTCGGTGTTCGTAATTTAATTTTGTTATCCATTTCAAGTATCCTTTGATGTATTCGAACTCGCCCACATAAACAGCCGCATAAACAACATATTTTAATTTTTGATATGATATATTATACTGTCCCACGTTTAACAGAAATTTTACAATTGAAATTTGTTTATTTTCCACACCTAATGTAATTGGAATTTTACCATCACTATTTTTTACATACATATCAGCGCCACTGTTAACGAGTAATTTGACTAAATCAAGGTTGCCGGATATACAGGCTGCGTGTAAAGCAGTGTCGATTACACCGTCCACATTTACCTTAGCTCCTTTGTCCATTAAGTATTGAACTAAGGAATGGGTCGTTGGGTGCTTACAGGCGATTGATAAAGCTGTCCTTTCATCGAAGTGTAATAACGGCTCCCCGATACCGTTTACATTCACCCCATTTTCTAAAAGTAGTCCTATAATATTACGCTTGCCGTATGTAATGGCCAAGTGCAGTGCTTTTATAATGCCCGGACTATCTTTTATTATTATTTGCGCTGGGGGATTATTTAGATAATTGATGACTTGTTTATTCATGCGCATGTTTTTTAAGAAGCTAACAATTATTTTTGTATAATTGTATGGCGTTATGCTGTTGTATGGTGGTATGTGCTCCAAAAATAATTTTTTTATGTCTGTGTTATTTAAAAGCATTGCAATTTCTAAAGGACAGACATTTTCGTTGTTGTTCACAAAAATGTTAGCGTTGTATTTTAGTAAAATTTTAGTGATGCATAAATTACCGAAGTCAACTGATAAGTGCAATGGAGTATCGCGTGGTTTGGTATCTTGAACATTAACCGGCGTTCCATTGTTGAGTAAACGTTTGACAGTCGTTATATCTTTTTTTTGGACTGCTTGTAAAAGAGATGTATACGTCGATGACGCCATATTGTCCGTGTTGTATTCTCTGTACAAAAATCAATCTTTATTGTTGCATTTGAGTCGTAGTATATATTTAAGTTGAGTTCAAAAATACAAGTATATTATAATATATGTTTACTTAAGGAAAAGAATGTATATTTAAAATTTGGAAAATCCAAAGGTGCACGCCTCGAACGCTCATTTTGTTTTTTTTTAAAAGTTAAATTTCAAATAAAATTGAATATCCCGCTCTTTTCCCATAGAAATTTCCATGGTAAATATACGGTAATAAAAGTAAAAAAAAAATAAATAAGGAGAACATTCCTAAAGAAAAATGGCGGCAGTGTGTGTTTGTTTACATGTAAGATTGCCGGTTATAACCGTAATGATTTATTTTCAAAAAAACGAGAAGGCCTACAGTAGTGATTTTCGAAAGGAACCTTCTTTGCTTATTTCTGAAAATTTTGAAAAAAAAATTAAGTAGTTTCGTCAAGTCGTTCTCGAGATATCCGTACCACGCCGTTTTTTTGAACCACAGACTAATGGACGTCCACGATAAATTTTTTTTAATGAACTTTTTTTTATATTAATACATATTGGACAAATTAAAAAAAGTATCAGGATTATTCGTTAGTGTTTCAGCTTTATATTGATGTGTTTTTCATAATGTGTAAGATTAATAGAAAAAAAATATATGCACTTTAATGAGTAGAAATCGTGTGACCTTGACAGGTCGGTTATAAAGCAGACGTGCAATAAAAAAATAAATAAATACCTAGATTTTCAGCAGTTCGAGTTACAGCTGAAGATTTAAAAATCTTCCACTAAATTATTTATAATTTACGCACTTATTACACACAATTTACTTGATTTAATACACTTAAAACAAAATGTTGTGTTAAAACAAATGATACTGCTCAATGGCACTTTATTTTAATGCAGTCCAGGTGACATGCATCAGCTTACTAATGAGGACAATATAAAATGTAAGTGACCAAATTACTGTAATCACATGGTCTGAAATATTCTTGGAAGAATATAGTGATGTCATAAGGCGATTGTGTGTCAGATCAAGAATATAATACCTGTTGTCGAGTGTGTGAATGTTTGACAGAAACACTTGGGAAAAAAATTAGTATAATCCCTTCTTAAATGATAAAATCAATTTAATTATAGCATTGAATCTTTTGAAAAGTCTCAAACTGGTAAATGAAATCTAAATCTCCTTTTTGCTTTTTTTCTTTTTCTATTTTCTGTACTAATTGTAGGGGCAAAAGGAGTACAGAAGGACCTCGTTATAAGACTAGCTCGGGTCTGTAGGGGAAAAAAGTCTTTGAATTGAGGTACCCCCACTATTGGGCTTGACAGCGTTTGCGCCCAAACCTCGTTATAAGACTATCGGCGTTTTGCGTCTTATTTATGTATTCAGTTCAACTCTACGGTTTTATACAGTGAATCTATTTTATATATAATCATAAATAAACAGAATTTTGTCTTTCTTTTCTGTTAATTAATTATGTGATACCACGAAATTTTAAGTATTCTTTACAGAAATAAATTATTTAATCTAAAATCTTTATATTTGTACATTTTATCTTGATTTTAGTCGTACTGGTCATTAGTCTTATAGCGAGGTTTCGGCGCAAAACTCTTATTGAGTTGTTGGTGGGGGAAGCGTTCCGAGCGAGTTTGAACAAATTAAGGGGAAAAGTCTCATAACTCGTAGTCTTATAATGAGGTCCTACTGTACTTGAAAAAATACGAAGTTTTCGGAGACTCAAATACGGTTAATTTATTATAGATCAATAAGTTGGATCTATATAATATGATCTATATAATAATATGATCTATATAATAAGAAGCAATAAACGGGGACCCAAATACGGGACGGAAATTCTTTTTTTTTTAATGATATTCGAAGTGAATAGAAAAAATTTTCAGCTGCCGTTAAAAAAAAATTTAATTTTATGTAGGCAAAATTGGGCACCCCCTAAAAAAGGTGAAAAGAAAAATTTCTGGAAATTAAGTAAATTTGATTGAACCAAATTTTCTTATCAGTAATTTTCATAAAGAAAAATTACATTTCAAATAACTATTGGGTGTAAAGAAAGAAAAAAAAATATTTTAATGGTTTTTATTATAAAACAAAAGTCATTAATATTTTCCGACTGACCCTCGGTTTTTGAAAAAGTTTAACAAAAAAAAATCAAAATAATGCTCAGTTATATTTACAAAAATAATTTTGTAATTTTCAAAAACCAAACTTTTTTTATTAAATTTTGGAGGTATCCTATTTTCCCTTCCCCCCATCCTCCTTCCCCTATACAACAGTATATTAGTATATTAGCGCACAGAAAAAAAAGTTACCTTGAGTCAAGAAAATATTTTGAAAGACAAACGTTTTTGGAAACTAAGTCAAGATTTTCTTAAGCCAAGAGAATTTGTAATGGTTAAAGAAAATTCGTTTTAGTCGAAGAAGATTTATAATTCATCCAAAAAATTTAGGTTTTCAAAAAAAAATTTCTTGAATCAAGAATATTTACTTCCAGTCAAGAATTATTTTTTTCCTATGTATAAATTGTACTTCATTTATATTACCGGTCGTATATAATCATGAAGTTTATGCGACTTTTAAAACAATACATATAGAAAAAAAAAATATTTGCTATACATTAAATTATAAATGAATATTTTAATTTATTATTATTATTTTGTTTTCTCAATATATTTTGACACATGTTTTTTTCAAAATACACTCATACATGTATATACGCAGTATTTACTGCATGATGCATAATGTAAATGTATTGAAAATAAACGCAGATATGACCAAGTAATATAGTGATGTCATAAGGCGATTGTGTGCCAGACCGAGAATATACACGGAGAAAAATAAATGATTGGAGTTATCATACTAAATTTGTAGCTGCAATCATCTAGGATGATTAAAAAATTTTTCAGTGTAAAGATGGTTAGTGCTACAATTTTTTATAATTGCAGTTACCATTTTTTATAGTAACAGTTACCATCAGGATGATAACAGTAACCATTAAGATGATTACAGCTACTATCAGGATGGTAATATTTACCATCAGGATAATAATGTTTCCTATCAAGGATAGTGATAATTTATCACTGATAAATATTATTAAATGCTATAAAACAAATTGATCAAAAATTCAATAATTTTCAAGTACTGGTGCAAAATTATAAATTTTTGATTACAAATATGATGACAAACATACTTAAATTTTATTTATAAAATTTTTACAAAAAAATGACAATTATTTATTTTTTACAATTATTTAAATCCATAATTTAGATATGTACACTTGATTGTCTAAAATATTGAAATAAGTTACTGTACAGTCTTCAATATCAGCATAAAATAAAAATTTCCAAGCGAGAGAGCTTCTGTTAATAACTTTGAATGATTGAGTGTGTTCATCGAAATAACAATCATCCAAATACTGGGTAATGAATAAAATTTGGCCATTGTTGACATTTAGTATTTTTTTAACTTGGTAAAATGATGGTTCGTCAGACGGTTTCATTATAATTGAATTAATTGTTATTCTATCATTCTGAAAACTTGTCCATTGAATGTCTTGAACAAGGTCGTCTATTTTGTATGGTAAGGGTTCATGACATCCAATGCTGACAAGAACATCATTAATTTCAATGTTTATGTTTCCACTTTTGAAAACCAGCGTAGAGTGAAAAAGAAAATAACGTATATTTACGTTTTAAACAGGGGCGCTGATGTTTAAAGTCTACTTGTCTTAGATGGTAACTTTAATCATCTTTAAGAAGATGTTATATGGGTTCGGGTCGATAAAACAGTCCCTTACTGATAGTAGTGAGCACCATCTAGTGATGAGAGTTAGAATTTTCAAACATAAACTGTTCTACCGATGTAGATAAAAAAAACAGTAAGCGCCATCTATAAGTTTTCAAATTTCGTGTATTGAGATTGGTAATAAATACCAAACTGGTAATATCTTCGATTTTACTCAATTCGCATTGAGAAATCGAATTTCTTAACTCTAACATGCTAAAGCCACAATATTAGATATAAAATTATAAACGGTCAGTCCATAAATAAGTTAGTAATTATAAACTGATTGATCTGATATAAAAAATTTACTAGTAAATCGAAAGTTCCATAATGAGAATATCATTGCTAATAACTTGTCGTAATGGATAATTGATGCCATTTAATTTGCAAAATTCATTTCGTTAGTCGAATTTTGGACATTTTCAATTGATTTTATTTAGATAATAATATACTCATTGTTACATCCAAACACAGAGTAAATTTTTTGATTTTACTGATATGTACAATAAATTTACCTAAAAAAATGGTAGACGGTCGTTGGAATTATCCTAACGAATTTCGGCTAAAGCGAAACGATATTTTATAACATTTTTTAAATATCTTAGTTCGTAATTACAAATATGTAAATACTTTGTCGTTAGTCTAGTATGACAATGATAAAAAAAAAAAAATTTAAAAAACATTATCGCAAAAAATAAACCATCTGTTTATTCGTTGATCTGGCAATTACAAAATTGTTACGAACGGCGATGTCAGGCGAATCACTGAAATGTTTATTACAACGCACTTTTAGTTTCCTAAAAGGTGTTCAGTAAACAATTTCATTGCAAAAGTAATTGCAGAAGGTAACAGTAATGTAATATTCAATTATTATTCACTAAATTATCATGCAATAGGACTAAGTGAAGTCTTATAAGATGTCAATACTTATGCAGAGTATTGTTTAGGACAGCATTGTACGTCAATCATTGCGATTTTGATCTAAATGCACTTTTAGTTTCCCAAAAGGTGTCCCAACTATGCTTCAAGACAAATTTGTATATATTTAAATATATAATAAAAAACAAGCTAATATACAAACGATACGTTACCAGAAAAAATCCAAGAAATCTCGTGATTTTGATGTTTCTCTGACATTCTGGTTTAAAAAAAGTAATCAGAATAAAGATACTCGTGCGAAAATAATTCCTAAAACAATAAATAAAAAATTAATAATTTAAAAGAATTACGGATAACAAATACTACTTAGCTCTTACTCATATCAGATGTTTCATCAGTAATTAATATCCTTCCTGTGTAAGGTAAAAATACTTGAAATAACATCGTTATTTTAACTGATTGAATTATAGAGAGGTATTTTGATAATTGAATCTAGTAATCATAAATGTTTCAACGCTAAAAATTATTTAACATTAAACAACAAGTTATTTTACGTCTGAAAACTACCACATTATTGTTTCTTTCTGAAAAATAATCTTCTTCCTTCCTGGATGAGAATTATTTTTACCGCCAAATTAATTTTCTTAATTAATTACATTTACATTGATACATAATTTATGTTATTTTAATTTAACAATAATGGATGCCTGGTCATTTATAAAACTTATCATGGCATAAAGAAAATTTCTAATGTTAGTAATTAACATTTTCTCCCGTAAGCAATATATTAAACTTCATTCCTCACCATTACTGATGTTTGCCAAAACTTCGAAATTGGAGATCATTTTGTCGCATCATTTTACAAAATATAATTTTTTTTTTCGGTTATTGATTTTTTGATACATATCAATTTTATATTTCAATAAATAAAAGTATATACTCTGATTAATGAATTAGTTTTTTAACTTTATAAACACAAACAACTTTTCTTCCTCACTGATATTTTCAATCTTAACTATTTTTTTTTAATTATTAACTTCATATCGCTTGTATAATTTGTTACAATATAATCAATAAATGAATGAATTTTATATGAAATTTTTTTTTTGGAAGTCTCTAATTGATTAAGTATTCTAATTAGGCATTTCTCTCTCGACTCTGTGGCCCTCAGCGCTCTCCTCCCTGACGTTAGTTATTTTTTCCCAACACTAAATTGATATTAATTTTCTATAACAGATTTACAATATTTTTTTTTTCAATTTCCTCGTAACAGTAAATTTTTCAAATTGAATTAATCACTTTAGTATTCTAAATAGTCATTTCTCTCGACTCTGTGGCCCTCAGCCCTCTGCTCCCAAACGTCAACTATTTTTTCCCAACGCTAAATTAAAATTAAATTTCTATTACAGATTTACAATATGTATTTATTTTTTTAATTTTCCTATCGCTTTAAACTTATTATATTAAATTAATTAATTTGGTAATCTAATTAGTCATTTCTCTCTTGACTCTGTGGCCCACAGCCCTCTCCGCCCCGATGTGAATTATTTTTTCCCAACGGTAAATTATAATTAAATTTCTATAACAGATTTACAATATTTTTTTTTTCAATTTCCTCGTAATATTAAATTTTTCGAATTTCAATAATTACTTTAGTATTCTAATTAGTCATTTTTCTCTCGACACTATGGCCTTCAGCCATCTCCTCCCCGACGTCAATTACTTTTTCTCAACGCTGAATTAAAATTAAATTTCTATAACAGATTTACAATATTTATTTATTTTTTTAATATTTCTATCACTTTAAATGTTTAAAATAAATTAATTAATTTAGTACTCTAATTAGTCATTTCTCTCTCGACTCTGTGGCCCTCAGCCATCTCCTCCCAAACGTCAACTATTTCTCCTAACGCTAAATTAAAATTAAATTTCTATTACAGATTTACAATATTCATTTATTTTCCAATTTCCTCGTAAAATTAAAATTTTCAAATTAAATTAATTACTTTAGTATTCTAATTAGGCATTTCTATCTTGACTCTGTGGCCCACAGCCATCTCCCTGACGTCAATTATTTTTTCCAAACGCTAAATTAAAATTAAATGTCTACAACAGATTTACAATATTTAATTTTTTTTTTTAATAAGTCTATTACTTCAAAATTTTTAAATTTATTCAATTTATTCAGTATTCCAATTAGTCATTTCTCTTTCGACTCTGTGGCCTGAGCCCTCTCCGCCCCGATGTGAATTATTTTTTCCTAACGGTAAATTATATTTAATTTTCTATAACAGATTTACAATATTTTCTTTTTCCAATTTCCTCGTAACATTAAATTTTTCAAATTTAATTAATCACTTTAGTATTCTAATTATTTTTTTTTTCTCAAGACTCTGTGGTTCTCAGCCCTCTCTTTCCTGACGTCAATTAGTTTTTCCCAACGGTAAATTATAATTAATTTTCTATAACAGATTTACAATATTTATTTATTCTTTCAATTTTTCTATCACTTTAAAATTTTAATGTTAAATTAATTGATTTAGTATTCTAATTAGTCGCTCTCTCTTGACTCTGTGGCCCTCAGCCATCTCTTCCCCAACGTCAATTATTTTTTCCAACGCAAAATTAAAATCAAATTTCTATGACAGATTTACAATATTTATTTTTTTTTTAATTTTCTATCACTTTAAACTTTTTATATTAAATTAATTGATTTAATATTCTAATTAGTCATTTTTCTCTCGACTCTGTGGCCCACAGCCATCTCCCCGACGTTAATTACTTTTTCCCAACGCTGAATTAAAATTAAATGTCTATAACAGATTTACAATATTTATTAATTCTTTTAATTTTTCTATCACTTTAAATGTTTAAAATAAATTAATTAATTTAGTACTCTAATTAGTCATTTCTCTCTCGACTCTGTGGCCCTCAGCCCTCTCCGCCCCGATGTGAATTATTTTTTCCCAACGGTAAATTATAATTAAATTTCTATAACAGATTTACAATTTTTTTTTTTTCAATTTCCTCGTAATATTAAATTTTTCGAATTTCAACAATTACTTTAGTATTCTAATTAGTCATTTTTCTCTCGACACTATGGTCTTCAGCCATCTCCTCCCCGACGTCAATTATTTTTTCTCAACGCTGAATTAAAATTAAATGTCTATAAAAGATTTACAATATTTATTTATTTTTTTAATATTTCTATCGCTTTAAATGTTTAAAATAAATTAATTAATTTAGTACTCTAATTAGTCATTTCTCTCTCGACTCTGTGGCCCTCAGCCATCTCCTCCCAAACGTCAACTATTTTTTCCCAACGCTAAATTAAAATTAAATTTCTATTACAGATTTAAAATATTTTTTTTTTCAATTTCCTCGTAATATTAAATTTTTCGAATTTCAATAATTACTTTAGTATTCTAATTAGTCATTTTTCTCTCGACACTATGGCCTTCAGCCATCTCCTCCCCGACGTCAATTATTTTTTCCCAACGCTGAATTAAAATTAAATTTCTATGACAGATTTACAATATTTATTCATTTTTTTTCATTTTTCTATGACTTTGAATGTTTAAAATAAATTAATTGATTTAATATTCTAATTAGTCATTTTTCTCTTGACCTGTGGCCCTCAGCCATCTCCTCCCCGACGTCAATTATTTTTTACCAACGTAAAATTAAAATCAAATTTCTATGACAGATTTACAATAATTATTTATTTTTTCAATTTTTCTATCACTTTAAAATTTTCAAATTAAATTAATTACTTTAGTATTCTAATTAGTCATTTCTCTCGACTCTGTGGCCCACAGCCATCTCCCCGACGTCAATTATTTTTTCTCAACGCTGAATTAAAATTAAATTTCTATGACAGATTTACAATATTTATTTTTTTTTTAATTTTCTATCACTTTAAACTTTTTATATTAAATTAATTGATTTAATATTCTAATTAGTCATTTTTCTCTTGACCTGTGGCCCTCAGCCCTCTCCGCCCCGATGTGAATTATTTTTTCCCAACGGTAAATTATAATTAAATTTCTATAACAGATTTACAATTTTTTTTTTTTCAATTTCCTCGTAATATTAAATTTTTCGAATTTCAACAATTACTTTAGTATTCTAATTAGTCATTTTTCTCTCGACACTATGGTCTTCAGCCATCTCCTCCCCGACGTCAATTATTTTTTCTCAACGCTGAATTAAAATTAAATGTCTATAAAAGATTTACAATATTTATTTATTTTTTTAATATTTCTATCGCTTTAAATGTTTAAAATAAATTAATTAATTTAGTACTCTAATTAGTCATTTCTCTCTCGACTCTGTGGCCCTCAGCCATCTCCTCCCAAACGTCAACTATTTTTTCCCAACGCTAAATTAAAATTAAATTTCTATTACAGATTTAAAATATTTTTTTTTTCAATTTCCTCGTAATATTAAATTTTTCGAATTTCAATAATTACTTTAGTATTCTAATTAGTCATTTTTCTCTCGACACTATGGCCTTCAGCCATCTCCTCCCCGACGTCAATTATTTTTTCCCAACGCTGAATTAAAATTAAATTTCTATGACAGATTTACAATATTTATTCATTTTTTTTCATTTTTCTATGACTTTGAATGTTTAAAATAAATTAATTAATTTAGTACTCTAATTAGTCATTTTTCTCTCGACACTATGGTCTTCAGCCATCTCCTCCCCGACGTCAATTATTTTTTCTCAACGCTGAATTAAAATTAAATTTCTATGACAGATTTACAATATTTATTTTTTTTTTAATTTTCTATCACTTTAAACTTTTTATATTAAATTAATTGATTTAATATTCTAATTAGTCATTTTTCTCTTGACTCTGTGGCCCTCAGCCATCTCCTCCCCGACGTCAATTATTTTTTACCAACGTAAAATTAAAATCAAATTTCTATGACAGATTTACAATAATTATTTATTTTTTCAATTTTTCTATCACTTTAAAATTTTCAAATTAAATTAATTACTTTAGTATTCTAATTAGTCATTTCTCTCGACTCTGTGGCCCACAGCCATCTCCCCGACGTCAATTATTTTTTCTCAACGCTGAATTAAAATTAAATTTCTATGACAGATTTACAATATTTATTTTTTTTTTAATTTTCTATCACTTTAAACTTTTTATATTAAATTAATTGATTTAATATTCTAATTAGTCATTTTTCTCTTGACCTGTGGCCCTCAGCCATCTCCTCCCCGACGTCAATTATTTTTTACCAACGTAAAATTAAAATCAAATTTCTATGACAGATTTACAATAATTATTTTTTTTTTCAATTTTTCTATCACTTTAAAATTTTCAAATTAAATTAATTACTTTAGTATTCTAATTAGTCATTTCTCTCGACTCTGTGGCCCACAGCCATCTCCCCGACGTCAATTATTTTTTCCCAATGCTAAATTAAAATTAAATTCCTATAACAGATTTACAATATTTATTTAATTTTTTAATGTTTCTATCGCTTTAAATCTTTAAAATAAATTAATTGATTTAGTACTCTAATTAGTCATTTCTCTCTCGACTCTGTGGCCCTCAGCCCTCTCCTCCCAAACGTCAACTATTTTGTCCCAACGCTAAATTAAAATTAAATTTCTATAACAGATTTACAATATTTATTTATTTTTTTAATATTTCTATCGCTTTAAATGTTTAAAATAAATTAATCAATTCAGTACTCTAATTAGTCATTTCTCTCTCGACTCTGTGGCCCTCAGCCCTCTCCTCCCAAACGACAACTATTTTTTCCCAACGCTAAATTAAAATTAAATTTCTATTACAGATTTACAATATTTATTTATTTTCCAATTTCCTCGTGAAATTAAAATTTTCAAATTAAATTAATTACTTTAGTATTCTAATTAGTCATTTCTCTCTTGACTCTGTGGCCCACAGCCATCTCCCCGACGTCAATTATTTTTTCCAAACCCTAAATTAAAATTAAATGTCTACAACAGATTTACAATATTTAATTTTTTTTTTTAATAAGTCTATCACTTTAAAATTTTTAAATTTATTTAATTTATTCAGTATTCCAATTAGTCATTTCTCTTTCGACTCTGTGACCTGAGCCCTCTCCGCCCCGATGTGAATTATTTTTTCCTAACGGTAAATTATATTTAATTTTCTATAACAGATTTACAATATTTCCTTTTTCTAATTTCCTCGTAACATTAAATTATTCAAATTTAATTAATCACTTTAGTATTCTAATTATTTTTTTTTTCTCGCGACTCTGTGGTTCTCAGCCCTCTCTTTCCTGACGTCAATTAGTTTTTCCCAACGGTAAATTAAAATTAATTTTCTATAACAGATTTACAATATTTATTTATTCTTTCAATTTTTCTATCACTTTAAAATTTTAATGTTAAATCAATTGATTTAGTATTCTAATTAGTCGCTCTCTCTTGACTCTGTGGTCCTCAGCCATCTCTTCTCCAACGTCAATTATTTTTTCCAACGCAAAATTAAAATCAAATTTCTATGACAGATTTACAATATTTATTTTTTTTTTAATTTTCTATCACTTCAAAATTTTTATATTAAATTAATTGATTTAGTATTCTAATTAGTCGTTTCTCTCTTGACTCTGTGGCCCTCAGCCATCTCCTCTCCAACGTCAATTATTTTTTCCCAACGCAAAATTAAAATCAAATTTCTATGACAGATTTACAATATTTATTTTTTTTTTAATTTTCTATCACTTCAAAATTTTTATATTAAATTAATTACTTTAGTATTCTAATTAGTCATTTCTCTCTTGACTCTGTGGCCCACAGCCATCTCCCCGACGTCAATTATTTTTTCCCAACGCTGAATTAAAATTAAATGTCTATAACAGATTTACAATATTTATTAATTCTTTTAATTTTTCTATCACTTTAAATGTTTAAAATAAATTAATTAATTTAGTACTCTAATTAGTCATTTCTCTCTCGACTCTGTGGCCCTCAGCCCTCTCCTCCCAAACGTCAACTATTTTTTCCCAACGCTAAATTAAAATTAAATTTCTATTACAGATTTACAATATTTACTTATTTTCCAATTTCCTTGTAAAATTAAATTTTTCAAATTAAATTAATTACTTTAGTATTCTAATTTGTCATTTCTCTCGACTCTGTGGCCCTCAGCTTTTTCCTCCCCGACGTCAATTATTTTTTCCCAACGCTCAATTAAAATTAAATTTTTATTACATATTCACAATATTTATTTTTTTTTTTTTAATTTGTCTATCACTTTAAAATTTTTTAAATTAAATTAATTACTTTAGTATTTCAATTAGTCATTTCTCTCTCGACTCTGTGGCCCTCAGCCCTCTCCTCCCAAACGTCAACTATTTTTTCCCAACGCTAAATTAAAATTAAATTTCTATTACAGATTTACAATATTTACTTATTTTCCAATTTCCTTTTAAAATTAAATTTTTCAAATTAAATTAATTACTTTAGTATTCTAATTAGTCATTTCTCTCGACTCTGTGGCCCTCAGCTTTTTCCTCCCCGACGTCAATTATTTTTTCCCAACGCTCAATTAAAATTAAATTTTTATTACATATTTACAATATTTATTTTTTTTTTTTAATTTGTCTATCACTTTAAAATTTTTAAATTAAATTAATTACTTTAGTATTTCAATTAGTCATATCTCTCTCGAATCTGCGGGCCTCTGCGCTCTCCCCCTGACGTCAATTATTTTTCTCACCGCTAAACTAAAATTAATTTTCTAAAATAGATTTACAATACTTTTTTTTTTCAATTTCGTCGTAACTTCAAAATTTTCAAATTAAATTAATCAATTCAGTTTTTCAATTACTCATTTCTCTTTTGACTCTGTGGCCCTTAGCTCTCTTTCCTCGACGTTCATTTTTTTTTTTTTATACTAAATTAAAATTACATTTCTAAAACAGATTCACATTTTTGTTTTTAATTTTCTTCCATTTTAAAAGTATTTTTTTTTTGTCATTAACGACATTTTTCCGCTATTCTAAATTAATTACAATTTTTTCCGCCAATTTACAGTTAGTATAATTCTTTTCTTAATATTACTTATTTTCTTATCTTATGTCAATTGTTCAATGTACCCGATGAAAAAAAATTTTATACAATTTTATAATATTATTTATGCATTATATATGAATTATATATAAAATGGATAGAAAAAATGGCTCGATACAATTGTATACAATCTGTATAGAACTTGTAGACAATTCTATATAATCACAATTTTAATAGAATTGTATATAATTTGTATCGAATTGTATACAATTTTTATACAGATTGTGTACAACCGGATTGGGCCATTTTTTCTATCTAATTTATATATAATTTTTCACAATTGTATAATTACTTTTTTCCTCGGGTTGTATTTAAATTGTTTCGACTTATAGAAACTTGTAGTTTTTTTCCATTTGCACTTGTTGCTTCTTTCATCTCATAATTAATAACATTTATCTGCTCCTCCTCACCGAGATGAATTCCATTCGCAAACTTGATAAATTTTTTTTTTTTCGCAATCTTCAATTTTCTATCGCCTGTAATTTCTATATTTAAATAAACAAAGTACTTACTCTAAATTCAGCTGTTTCGTCAATTGGTAATCTCCTGACATATAAACTTTGTTTATACTTTCACATTTTTTTTTTAACGATGTCTTGTTTAATTATTTAATCCTGTGTTTCAAGTCATAATCTCAAGATTCGTTCATAAACTTTTCATTCCATTGTTTATTCGTTCAAGTTCCATGATTATAATATATTCTCATAACCTTTCAAGGCCGCTTCTGTAATTTTAATTATATTTCATATGGTTTATATTTTTTTGATTACTACTAATACGATTTATAACGATATTATTACCATGATTTAATCATTATTTTCAATATTTACCTTGTAAAAAATGGTATAACTATTGAGTATTCTTATTCTCATTAAAAATAAAATTATCCTCTTTCTCTAACCTTCAATTTTCAACTGGCTGTTCTAAAATATTCTGTAATAGTTTAAATTCGGTTATTTTATTATATTATTATTTTATAAAAAAAAAAGTTTGTTAATTGATTTTTAGTATATTGATATTTACTTACTTTTGTTATATTTTTTTATCCTTAGTCACTTGACGCACTGGGAAGAGCGGTGAAATTTTCAGGGTTATGGCTTGCTTGCTGTCTCGCTCTTGTACGTTTGTACGATATATACCTTCTAGGTTCCTCGATCTTTGGCGGCATTAAGCTTATCTTCAGCTAGTACCCCCTACTTTTTAAAAATTTGGAATGTCTTTCAATTTTCATAAACGTATTAAAATTCAATTAATTAATTAAAATTTAATTAAAACTTTAATTGAAAAAAGGACTACGTAGAAGTTTTTTCACTGAGATAAAAAATTAAAAAAAATTCCTTATTGTTGATTTCAATAAGAAGTTAAACAACATTTGTGAAATAAATTTTAGCCTACAAACTTCGAAAATTCAAATTAAATAATTGACAAGAAGATTTTACTGAAATTCATTTAACTAATTTTGTTTAACTCTCAAGTTATATCGACTGTAAGTAATTTTTTGTAAAATTCGACATCTCTGCGAAATTGTTCTTTTTTCAATTAAATATTCAATTTTTCTCAATTAATTAATTAAATTTTAATACAGTGATGACAGTTTAAAGTCATCACATATTTCTGAAATGTGAGGAGCACTTTCTGAGAATGCCCTTAATAGCAAAAAAATGAGTCTGGGCGATAGGTAGAGGTGGTGGCTGGTATTACAAAAACTAAATTCTTTGTCACACCAAAAAAAAAAAAAAAAACAGTTTTTGTGCATACACACCAAGAAGTCTATAACGAACTCTGCTTTCATTTTAAATCAGAAAAATTATTCATTACAATTTTCCAGCGAAGAGTGGCAACAGTATTTACTTACTTGGCTTGGTATTTTGATTTTGTTAATTACATTTCCCGAGTTTACAAATTTAAATTTGAGTTTTCTTTTAGACTACAAATAATAATCGTAAAAAATTTTACTTTATAGATTTACGAATTTGTCTACTTTGATTTAACGTAAAAGCAAGTTATAAAATAATATTTTCAATGTATTTATATAAAACAAAAGCCCTGTTATTTTTAGCTTTATCATTCATTGAGATACTTTTAAGTAACCTGGTTTTAAAAACTATAAAAATAATTAAAGAACGAATAAATAATTAGATTGAACTCAATGTATTTTATTTCTCTGACGCATCCCATTACATGCAGTGATATCAGTGAATATATTTACGAATATTAACGTGGAGGATAATATGACATGTAATTAGATGGAGGTGGGTAATTTGGTGTGGATGGATAATTAGATGGAGTTGGATAATTTGGTGTGGATGGATAATTAGATGGAGTTGGATAATTTGGTGCGGTTGGATAAATAGATGGAGGTGGGAAATTATATGGTGGGAAATTATATGAAGGTGGATACTGTCCACAAGAATAGTGAGAATAAGGGTATTGATACGGCTGCATAGAAGCTGCATATTGTGGTGGTGGGTAACAAAAATATTGTTGGGTAGCCGGCGGCCAATAACAGGCGTTTTGAGGAACAGTAGATGCCGTTGATTGAGGCTGTTGTGTCACAGGTAGCAATGGAGGAGTTACGGTCTGTAGCTGCGAAGTAGTAGCCACAGGTAACACTGCACTACTTTCGGATGTTTTCTTCGATGAAAATCTGTCAGGGACGTTTTGGGAATCGAGAAACTTCTCAAATCTATCCAAAAGATTATGTTGGCGGGAATTATTTTTACGCATTCGTCGTACCGATTTTACCATTTTCTTTGAAGCTTTCGGAACACGACCGGGAATCGATAGTAGCTGGTGATTATAAACCGAATGATGAGCTATCGGCAGAACTGGCTGCAGCTGTTGATCAATTGCGCCTTTAGGGAATGGCTGATTTTGCTGTGGCTGTATGACAGCTCCACCTTGAGGTACTAACGGTGGCTGTTGATCTCCTTCATCTTGAAGTTCTGGTGGTACTGGTGGCGGATTCAGAGCTTCTCCACCTTGAGGTATTGGACGCGGATTTAAAGCGACTCCACCTTGAGGTACTGGCGGTGGATTCAGAGCCCCTTCACCTGGAGGCATTGGCGGCGGATTCAGAGCATCTCCACCCTGAGGTACTGGCGGCTGATTCAAAGCATGTCCACCTTGAGGTGCTGGCGGAAGATTCAGAGCACCTCCACCATGAGGTACTGGCGGCGGATTCAGAGCATGTCCACCTTGAGGTACTGGTGGCAGATTCAGGGCACCTCCACCTTGAGGTACTGGCGGCAGATTCAAAGCATGTCCACCTTGAGGTACTGGCGGCTGATTCAAAGCACCTCCACCTTGAGGTACTGGCGGCGGATTCAGAGCATGTCCACCTTGAGGTACTGGCAGCGGATTCAGAGCATCTCCACCCTGAGGTACTGGCGGCGGATTCAGAGCATGTCCACCTTGAGGTACTGGTGGCAGATTCAGGGCACCTCCACCTTGAGGTACTGGTGGCAGATTCAGGGCACCTCCACCTTGAGGTACTGCTGGCAGATTCAGGGCACCTCCACCTTGAGGTACTGCTGGCAGATTCAGGGCACCTCCACCTTGAGGTACTGCTGGCAGATTCAGGGCACCTCCACCTTGAGGTACTGGTGGCAGATTCAGGGCACCTCCACCTTGAGGTACTGCTGGCAGATTCAGGGCACCTCCACCTTGAGGTACTGCTGGCAGATTCAGGGCACCTCCACCTTGAGGTACTGCTGGCAGATTCAGGGCACCTCCACCTTGAGGTACTGGCGGCTGATTCACAGCATGTCCCCTTTGAGATGCTAGCGGAAGATTCAGAGCACCACCACCTTGAGGTATTGGCAGCGGATTTAAAGCACCTCCACCTTGAGGTACTCGCGACGGCTGTCGACTACCTCTACCTCGACGTCTCGGTACCTGAGGACCATTTGAAGGTCGAGGTTCAGCAAGTGGCGGTAAACTACTTTGGCTGCTTCGGAGCTGACGATTACCTGCTGTCGATGACCTGTCACCGTGAGGTCGTCTTCCCCCGCCTGAAAAATATTATAATTAGAATTTCGATTGATGAGAATTTTACTGTAATTCATGCAATATTTATAAACCGAAGAATTTAAAAAATTTGTTATCTATTGAATCACTTAACCGTTAAAATATTAATTTCAATAAATGAACTGCTTTCAACTTAGTATTCGTAGTATTCGCGAGTCAACTTAGTATCTCAAGACATCCCAGTCAACTATTGCCAATAATTTTCCTCGTAGTATTTACAATATTTTAAGATCATTATTGATCAATTTTCGTCACTATTAATTTAATAGTTTTAATAAATAGCTATTAATTTTTTTTGAACTAGTAATTTTGAAATTCCAATGTTTATATCTTTTTTTAATTTTTTAAAAATTAATTTTCATCACTATTAGTTAACTATTTGGATGAATTAACATCATTCGCATCATTGATTTCAACGCACGTCTAACTTCAACCAATGAAAGCTTTACAATATTAACAATATTTGAAAATTACAAAAATTTTTTTTTTCAATTTACGTTATCATTTAATAAGTCAATAATTTCTACTTGAAATAACTAGTACATTCTTAAAATATACGTATGTAATAGAAATGCTTACGATTAATGATATTTACCTCTTTGCTTCAGTTTAAATAAATTCATTTTTTTTCTAACCTCTAAATTTTTATCGGTTATTACGACGCACTCTACAAAAATATTGATAAAGTTGTGGAAAAAAAATTAAATGGTTAAATTTTTATAGGTTGTTTTTTTTTTAATATCAAATTTTATCTAATTATCCTGCTTTGTTTTAATGCAAATCAAAATTTTTCCTCGGAGAGAAGAGCTGACAACACAATGGCTGACTGTAAAGCATTGGCGGTTAAATTTCTCTTTCTTCCGTTAGAGTTGAGAGCGAGTATGTCTATATATATATATATATATATATTTATATATATATCAGAGATACTCTGACGTAATTACATATAGAGAAAAAAAATTCATGGTTGCTGAACTCAAGTAATCGTGATATACCAATGTACTGATTTATATAAAATACTTATATATATATATATATAAATGTATATATTTTTATAATCAGTAGTCTTCATCGTTCGATTGAAATTTAAATAGATTCCTATTTTGCTACATTTCCTTTATTGCTAATTATTTCCACGCAGTGTTGACGGTCCTCTTTTTTTTCGATTTTTTAATTACTTTTATTTCCCATTGAATTACAAATTTAAATTAATAAACGTCATTCAAATCAACATTTTTTAATCATCTTCCTATCTAACTCATGAAATTATCAATCCAGTACGTATGACGTTATTAGTTTCTTTTAGGACATTTCGATCAATTACTTTCATTACCATTCAAAAATTAGTAAATAAATTAACTAATCTCTGCCACAGTATTTTATTAACAAAGCTATTTTGAATTTAAAATAATTTCGAACACAGTACGTCCAATACTAAGTGAATTTAAAGAATTTTATTTCAATAAATTAATTTCACCATCGAATAATTAATTGAAAAAAAATCAACTTTTTGCTAGAGAAATTTTTAAAGACAACTGCTTTAGAATTAAAATAATTGTTTAAATATTTTTATGGATGACAATTACTTTCAAAATTATTTTTCGATCAATTTTCTACGTCACCAAATAATTATTTTCAATCAATTAATTTATTTGCTTTAGTATTTTGAAATATAGCTACTCATAATTTAAAATATTTTTTTAACATAAATTATTAAAGTTAGTATTTGATTAATTTTTTCGTCACTATATAATTATTTTAAGCAAATTAATTTTGTTGCTTTAGTAATTTTTAATGTAGCAACTTATAATTTTAAATAATTTTTTGAATATTTTTAACAATGACAGAAAGTATTTAAAATATTTTTTGATTAATTTTTACGTCACCAAAAAATTATTTTAAACGAACCAAATTTTATGATACTGAAGTTAGCCGACGTCAAATAGTTTGTAGATTTTTTTTTAAACAATAAATTATTTTAAAAAAATATTTGAAAAATTTGCACTTTTAGTTTTTTAAATTTTCTACACGTGCATAATTTATTATAATTAAGTCGTTAAAACAAAAATTCGAAAATTTCTAACTGTCTGCTAACTTCGGGAACATCAAATTCTCCGCTAATGATTTTAAAACGTGGCGGCTTATAATTTTGAATAATTTTTTTAATATTCTTAACAAGGACAGAAAGCATTTAAATTATTTTTCAATTAAATCTTACGTCACCAAATAATTATTTTAAACAAATCAAATTTAATGATACTGAAGTTAGCCGACATCTAATAATTTGTGGATTTTATTTAAAACAATAAATTATTTGTGAAAATTGCACCTTTAGTATTTTAAATTTTCTACACGTGCATATTTTTATTTTTATTTCTTTAAAATTAAATCGTTAAAACAAAAATTCGAAAATTTCTAACTGTCTGCTAACTTCAGGATCATCAAATTTTCCGCTGAAGAATTTTAATACGTAGCTACTCACAATTTTAAATAATTTTTTAAATATTTTTAACAATGACATAAAGTATTCAAATTATTTTTCAATTAATTCTAACGTCAGCAAATAATTATTTTAAACAAATGAAATTTAATGATACTGAAGTTACCCAACGTCTAATAATTTGTAGATTTTTTTTTAAACAATAAATTATTTAAAAAAAAAATATTCGAAAAAATTGCACCTTTAGTTTTTTAAATTTTTTACAAGTGCATATTTTTATTTTGATTTTATTAAAATTAAGTCGTCAAAACAAAAGTTTGAAAATTTCTAACTGTCTGCTAACTTCAGGAACATTAAATTCTCCGCTGAAGAATTTTAAATCGTCCCTACATACAATTTTAAATAATTTTTTAAATATTTTTGACAATCACAAAAAGTATTCAAATTATTTTTCAATTAATTCTAACGTCAGCAAATAATTATTTTAAACAAATGAAATTTAATGATACTGAAGTTACCCAACGTCTAATAATTTGTAGATTTTTTTTTAAACAATAAATTATTTTAAAAAAAAATATTTGAAGAATTTGCACTTTTAGTTTTTTAAATTTTCTACACGTGCATATTTTTTTAAAATTAAGTCGTTAAAACAAAAGTTCGAAAATTTCTAACTGTCTGCTAACTTCAGGAACATTAAATTCTCCGCTGAAGAATTTTAAATCGTCCCTACTTACAATTTTAAATAATTTTTTAAATATTTTTGACAATCACAAAAAGTATTCAAATTATTTTTCAATTAATTCTAACGTCAGCAAATAATTATTTTAAACAAATGAAATTTAATGATACTGAAGTTACCCAACGTCTAATAATTTGTAGATTTTTTTTTAAACAATAAATTATTTAAAAAAAAAATATTCGAAAAAATTGCACCTTTAGTTTTTAAATTTTTTACAAGTGCATATTTTTATTTTGATTTTATTAAAATTAAGTCGTCAAAACAAAAGTTCGAGAATTTTTAACTGTCTGCTAACTTCAGGAACATTAAATTCTCCGCTGAAGAATTTTAAATCGTCCCTACTTACAATTTTAAATAATTTTTTAAATGTTTTTAACAATCACAAAAAGTATTCAAATTATTTTTCAATTAATTCTTACGTCAGCAAATAATTATTTTAAACAAATGGAATTTAATGATACTGAAGTCACCCAACGTCTAATAATTTGTAGATTTTTTTTTAAACAATAAATTATTTAAAAAAAAAATATTTGAAGAATTTGCACTTTTAGTTTTTTAAATTTTCTACACGTGCATATTTTTTTAAAATTAAGTCGTCAACACAAAAGTTCGAAAATTTCTAACTGTCTGCTAACTTCAGGAACATTAAATTCTCCGCTGAAGAATTTTAAATCGTCCCTACTTACAATTTTAAATAATTTTTTAAATATTTTTGACAATCACAAAAAGTATTCAAATTATTTTTCAATTAATTCTAACGTCAGCAAATAATTATTTTAAACAAATGGAATTTAATGATACTGAAGTCACCCAACGTCTAATAATTTGTAGATTTTTTTTTAAACAATAAATTATTTAAAAAAAAAATATTTGAAGAATTTGCACTTTTAGTTTTATAAATTTTCTACACGTGCATATTTTTTTAAAATTAAGTCGTCAAAACAAAAGTTCGAAAATTTCTAACTGTCTGCTAACTTCAGGAACATTAAATTCTCCGCTGAAGAATTTTAATACGTAGCTACTCACAATTTTAAATAATTTTTTAAATATTTTTAACAATGACATAAAGTATTCAAATTATTTTTCAATTAATTCTTACGTCAGCAAATAATTATTTTAAACAAATGAAATTTAATGATACTGAAGTTACCCAACGTCTAATAATTTGTAGATTTTTTTTTAAACAATAAATTATTTAAAAAAAAAATATTCGAAAAAATTGCACCTTTAGTTTTTAAATTTTTTACAAGTGCATATTTTTATTTTGATTTTATTAAAATTAAGTCGTCAAAACAAAAGTTCGAAAATTTTTAACTGTCTGCTAACTTCAGGAACATTAAATTCTCCGCTGAAGAATTTTAAATCGTCCCTACTTACAATTTTAAATAATTTTTTAAATATTTTTGACAATCACAAAAAGTATTCAAATTATTTTTCAATTAATTCTAACGTCAGCAAATAATTATTTTAAACAAATGGAATTTAATGATACTGAAGTCACCCAACGTCTAATAATTTGTAGATTTTTTTTTTAACAATAAATTATTTAAAAAAAAAATATTTGAAGAATTTGCACTTTTAGTTTTATAAATTTTCTACACGTGCATATTTTTTTTAAATTAAGTCGTCAAAACAAAAGTTCGAAAATTTCTAACTGTCTGCTAACTTCAGGAACATTAAATTCTCCGCTGAAGAATTTTAATACGTAGCTACTCACAATTTTAAATAATTTTTTAAATATTTTTAACAATGACATAAAGTATTCAAATTATTTTTCAATTAATTCTTACGTCAGCAAATAATTATTTTAAACAAATGAAATTTAATGATACTGAAGTTACCCAACGTCTAATAATTTGTAGATTTTTTTTTAAACAATAAATTATTTAAAAAAAAAATATTCGAAAAAATTGCACCTTTAGTTTTTAAATTTTTTACAAGTGCATATTTTTATTTTGATTTTATTAAAATTAAGTCGTCAAAACAAAAGTTCGAAAATTTTTAACTGTCTGCTAACTTCAGGAACATTAAATTCTCCGCTGAAGAATTTTAAATCGTCCCTACTTACAATTTTAAATAATTTTTTAAATATTTTTAACAATCACAAAAAGTATTCAAATTATTTTTCAATAAATTCTTACGTCAGCAAATAATTATTTTAAACAAATGGAATTTAATGATACTGAAGTCACCCAACGTCTAATAATTTGTAGATTTTTTTTTAAACAATAAATTATTTAAAAAAAAAATATTTGAAGAATTTGCACTTTTAGTTTTATAAATTTTCTACACGTGCATATTTTTTTAAATTTAAGTCGTCAAAACAAAAGTTCGAAAATTTCTAACTGTCTGCTAACTTCAGGAACATTAAATTCTCCGCTGAAGAATTTTAATACGTAGCTACTCACAATTTTAAATAATTTTTTAAATATTTTTAACAATGACATAAAGTATTCAAATTATTTTTCAATTAATTCTTACGTCAGCAAATAATTATTTTAAACAAATGAAATTTAATGATACTGAAGTTACCCAACGTCTAATAATTTGTAGATTTTATTTTAAACAATAAATTATTTAAAAAAAAAATATTCGAAAAAATTGCACCTTTAGTTTTTTAAATTTTCTACAAGTGCATATTTTTATTTTGATTTTACTAAAATTAAGTCGTCAAAACAAAAGTTCGAAAATTTCTAACTGTCTGCTAACTTCAGGATCATCAAATTTTCCGCTGAAGAATTTTAATACGTAGCTACTCACAATTTTAAATAATTTTTTAAATATTTTTAACAATGACATAAAGTATTCAAATTATTTTTCAATTAATTCTTACGCCATCAAATAATAATCTTAAACTTATCAAATTTTCCGCTGAAGGATCTTAAAACGTAACTACTTATAATTTAACATAATTTTTTTAACATTTTTTACAATCACAATAATTTTTAAAATTATTTTTCGATTCATTTTCTACGTCACGTTTTTTTATCATCTACGTTTTTATACAATGTCAAAAATTTTTTTTCCACAGAATAAGAAATTCAATAAAATAAAATTTTTTCGCTCGATTATTTTGCAAACCTTGTTAGTATCAATTAATAATATTTACCTCTTGGATTTCCTTTGAACGAATTCATTTTCTTTTCCTAACCTCTCAATAGTATTTGGTTGTTACGAGATTCTCTGTAAAATTGTTAAATAATATGTAGAGAAATATTATTGAAAGATTAATTTGTTAATCAATCAATATTTTATTACAAACCTGCTTTGTTTTGATGCAGATTAGAATTTTTTCGGGTGAGAAAGATAGAGAGAGAAGAGTTAATAATGCGATGGCTGACTGTAAAGCTTTGGCGGTCAAATTGCTCTTTCTTCCATTAGAGTTGAGAGCGTGTGTGTCTATATATCAAAGGTACTTGACGTCACCACATGTCTTAGAAAACATACATGGGCGCTACACTGGAGTAACCGCGATGTACCACTGTACCCATATTTATAAAAATATTCACATATATAAGTTATTAACAAATATAACTCAATATTTTTTATAACAGTATTTTTTGACGTATTACACCATGTCCAAACAATAATATTTTTATATTTAGTATTTCCAATATTTCTTTCTTATTTTTGATTTTTTAAACTTTTCGCTATGACAATTTAACAGCTTAAAAAAAAGGGAAATTAAGTTCGGTCCGATTTAAAAAAATGGAATTTTTATCAGATCTTGACATTTTGAGGTTCTAGGAAGTTATTATGATTGATTTCAAGATGACTTCCGTGTGTATATGCGCATGGATGTAAATATCCTGTAACTTCTGAACGCGTACACCGATTTGACTTTTTGAGGTGGCATTTGAAGTGGCTCATTAATTTCAACAATTTCTGAGAAAATGTGCATGATCAGTACCGTACCTTCAGAGATATTTAAGAAATAAAATTTTTTCAAAATATTTTTTTTAATTAAAATCAGTTCATTTGTTAAAAAAAAAATTGTTGTCCAAAAAGAATTTCGGAGAAGTATTTTTTTATTTTGTCAATATCAACGAAAAATCCTAATTATCATTCGAAAAATGACTCAAAATCCATACAGAAAAGCAATTATAATGTCAATAAAGTTGTTACACGAAGTTTTGAAGAGCATTGAATGCCTACAGAATGCCGACCCGAAAATTCAAAATGCAGCTGAACATTTGAGAACTGAAAATAAATTACCCTATTCCCTATGCTTCTGAAATGGAAAAACTTTAAAAATAATTAAAAATTATTTAGAATTGAGGGCTGAAAATTACAAGGAATTTCAGTTTCAACATATACAACAATATTTTTCTTGGTGAGTGTATAAAAAAATTGTGGCCGGAACTGAATTACCCTATTAAATATGTACTTATGTTTGTATCACATAAAAGTGAAATACCGCTCACTTACTCAATCATTTATTATGACATCTTCAAAAAAGTTTAGTTGCTGTTGGCTTCAAATTTGGTATATATATTAGGGTGGCCCAAAAAAAACCGACAATTTTTTTTTTTCGAGTCTCTTATGAAAATTTCTTGGTTTATGAAGTTTTAAGAAGCCTTTCCAAAAATCAGCTCGATAAAAAATTTTCAAGAAGTCGTTCACGAATTTTGAAAATATCAAAAATGATCAAAATTCGGATTTTTCGGTTCCAAATTTCTTTTTTCTCGTGGCAGCTATAGTTTATATTTATGAAATCATGACTGCGCTGAAAATTTCAGCCCAAAATGAAAATATTTAAACGCCGCTCAAGAATTTTGAATGGTTCAGAGTACTGTCTCTTGGACGTAATCGAGTGACCCTTGAATATTAATAATGAAGCTTCTCAATTTTTTTACTATCAATTTGTATCATAATGAATAAAAATACAACCCGAGAAATAGAAATAATAAGTTATTGGCATACTTTTTTATTTTTTAATTTAATTTTTGGGTTTTTTTGCTTATTCAAAACTTATCTAATTTTATTGTTTGAGACTGTCCTGTATATTTTCGGTTATGCTAAAGTTATATTTGAGTGGAATGACAATAATTGAGTTATAAAAACATACAAAAACTAATTCCAAGTATTAGTTACATATTATCAGTTAATATTCAAAGTTCTGGGGCGCCGTTCAAATATTTAAATATTGGGCTGAAATTCTCAGCATTGTCATCATTCTAAAGATATAAAATATTGCTGCCACGAGAAAGAAAAAATTTAGAAACAAAAAATCCGAATTCCTATCATTTTTGATATTTTCAAAATTCGTGAGCGACCTCTTAAAAATTTTTTATCGAGCTGATTTTTGGAGAGGCTTCTTAAAACATCATACCCCAACAAATTTTCATAAGAGACTCGAAAAAAAAAATAGTCGGTTTTTTTGGGCCACCCTAATATATGTATTGTAGTGATTGGTATTCTCTTCATGACACAGGCGCCTCTAAGATCAGATTTTATAAAATCCCTGTCCAAAACTAAGTTTTTACGGAATTACCACACTCTCTTAATGAGTGTTTCGTAGCAACGAATTCTATGGCAATGGTTTGTCTTCAGCATACTTTATACTTATACGCATTTGCAGGTACACAAAAACTGATGATTTTCACACTTTTAATTAAATAAACCTACACACCAAATTTAAAATTAATATCACCAACGATAGAAGGAAATCAATGACATAAAATTTTTAACTTCCCGCTAAGAAAATTGTAAATTTTCGAAAATTCGGGAAGTTATTGGTTTCGGTCCGATTTACGAAAATCGAATTTCCATCAGATGTCGACGTTTCAAGGTCCTAGGAAACTATTCTGACTAATTTCAAGATGATGTCCGAGTGTATGTATGTATGTATGTATGGATGTATGTACGTATGTAAATACCTGTATCTTTTGAACGGATGAACCGATTTTGAACTTTAAGGTGTCATTCGACGCGGATTGTCAATATCTTGAAGCCGATAGAAAATTGAGCTTCATCGGTAGGGCTCGTTCAGAGATATTCCAAAAATAAAGTTTTTTCAAAAATGTTTTTTTTGGATAACTTTTAATGGGCTCGATGGATTGATTCCAAAATGGACTGGGCTCTAGAGTTTTATAAGCCACGTCGAATGCTACCTCAACCATCAAAATCGGTTCATTCCTTCAAGAGAAACCGTTGTCGAAAGAATTAAAAAACAAAAAATTTTTTATTTTTTCTGAAATATCTCGAAAACGACTCGATAAATCGAATCCAAAATTTGACCAGCTTTAGAACTTGACAAAACGCGTCGATTGCCGCCTCAACCATCAAAATCGGTTAATTCGTTCGCGAGATATCGTGGGAGAAAGAAATGTTAAAAAATGGTTTTTTACAAAACAATGGCATACAAAAGTATTTGCGAGCTCGAAGAGCTCGAAAATGTATTCACAATAATGTTTTCGAGCTCAACGAGCTCGAAAACAGCGGGAAGTTTTGGGGCTGGCCCGCAGGGTCAACTTATAGACCGATTTTTTTTTTATGAAACCGACACTTACTTCGAGCTCCAATAACTATTGAACTTATAGGTTTATCAAAAAATGATAAGAGCCATTTGTTGTAGAGCGTTTAATTCCCAATAAAAATGTATGTTGGGCTTATCTGTACAATGAGCTTTTGCCGAGGTAAAAAATTCCAAATCAAAAAATTTTTTTTTCCCCATGTTACTTAAATGTAAAATCAAAAATCGCGAAGAGCTACCTCTAGAACTTGAATTTGAGAGAGGATTTTCTGACTGAATTTTTATTTTGTCATATACTATTGATTTCTGTTGGCGCCCAAAAAAATAAATAATGTTTTTTTTCGAGACACCTCGAAATATATATATTATGGTGGGTTGAAAAAAAACTTTTTTTTTGTTTTTCTTAGCATGGGGGTAGAATTTGTACCTTATAAAAAAAAAATTTTTTCAAGAAAAAAAAAATATTTTTACTCAACTTTTTGAGGTGGCCTACTCGTTTTTAAAATAAATAATTGATCAAACGAGGTAGACCCAACGAAAAAAATTACATGGTGTTCTAGAATCTGTAGGGTGTCCCCTTGCAAGTCAGAAGTTGAAAAAATTTTTTTCCTATTATTTTTGTAATTTAAGTAAAAAATCCAAAAACCAAAAGCATTTTCTTTTAAGTTAAAATGAAAGTGAAGTAAAAAAAATCACATTCGAAAATTATTAGATGTTTTCCACGATTTTGGACAAAAAAAAATTTTTTTCGTTGGAACTACCCCGTTTAATACATTATTTATTTAAAAAACGAGTGGGCCACCTCAAAAGGTTGAGTAAAAATTTTTTTTTATTCTTGAAAAATTTTTTTTTTTTATAAGGTGCAAATTCTACCCCCATGCTAAGAAAAACAAAAAAAAGTTTTTTTTCAACCCACCCTAATATATATAGATATATTTAGACACGAAATTTGCACCATAAGCCAACATTTTTTAAAGAAGGTTTTTAGCTATATGCCAACAGTATATTAAACATCTAGGGCAGTAAAGTAAGAAATGTCTCAGATCACATGTAATTGTTGGTCGAGGCGAAGGCGAGATTTGATGATCGAAACTATATTTTTTTCCCAAATTTAATTGCTATAAATTTTATAAATTACGGATTGTTTTTATTTCTCAGATTAAACAAAATAACCTTATATATAGGGCATTACACACCACATCGAGCATTTTTGAACCCGATCCCTTTCGATTAGGCTGAAAATTTTTTCTTTTATTACCCAACCAACAAAAAGTATGAATTCAAAGAAAAAAGAAAGGTTTTTTTCAATATTTTCCGGTGAAGTTTCCTATATTTTTTTCTACGTGTAAAAAACCTAGTAGACGACCAAGAACCAGTATCCAATTCTCATAGAAATATCTGAATATAGGTATGAAAATACATGAAGTGATTAGGTACTGATCTCTGATCGGCTAGTAGATATTTCATGTTATATTATAATTGTGAAAAATAATCTTTATTCCAATAAAGTATATATTATAAATGAGATAATAACGGTTTCGTCCCGGATGTAACGACTATAGTTTGTTTAATAATCTTATTTAAAATTGTCACATTTTGCCTTAGACTGTTATTATTTATTATAAACACAGAATTCCGCACCTTCAAATATAGTTTTGCAGGAATTCTTATAAACGTCTGGAAACGTTGATAAACCTGCACTGAGAAAAAAAAATACGTGCTGTCCACTACATTCATACATTATAATTGTTTTTGGTTGATGGAATGAATTGACCGCAGTTCACAGCACGCATTATTTTTCGCATTGTATCATCTTCAATTGCTTCATAATGTAATTATGTAGAAGTACTCAGCACTGAGAAATAAATAGCTTTTGTAAGAACAATATTTTCTTCAGTACAAATCAATAAAAACACTTACACTATTAATTTATTCTGTAAGTCAAAGAATGAATATTTTTGACAGGAGAAAATTGGAAGTTATTTACACAATTTCCAAAGTAAATGAAGATTAGCCTATTTCCAGCAAAACTCAGATTTCTCCGATAACGGAAAGAATTTTGAATGAAAGATTCAAATTTGTGCTCTAAAAATATATAAGATTGAAAATTTACAATAGCGTAATATAATGTCAGAAGAAAATACGATGTTCGTAAAAGTTATTTTTTCTCTCAGTGAGCAATCAATTATTTCTTTCTATAAATTTTAAAGATTTACATTGAAGATGAATTTAAAAACATGTAAAATTTCAGGTGAGAAAATTTTTTTTTGGTAATACCAAAACTGTTGTTCAGTCACGAGCTTAGGCAATTTGAAAAGCTTCGTGCATTTCCGCTACGATCGGGAGTAGCCGAACTCGCTACTGACTTGAGTGTCAGTATAGTGCCGGGTCACTCGCTATTTGGGCCCGACACATACAATTTCTTGCTCATGACCGTGCTACGGTGGCATGAGAACCCGCTACCAGCCAGCCAATCAGAGAAATTGGCGGCTAACTATTTCCTGTTGGCGCGCTTTTAAGCCAATGGGAAAATTCGTTACTGCAGCCATGCTGCCACGTCACCACCGAGCAGCCACGAAGGAAGAAGACGCCGTCTCAATAATCAATCTACATCGTGCAGTCTTACTAACCATCACGCGTTTTTAACCGCTTTACTTGTCGCATTCGCTATCGCTTATCTATGTAGTTGCATTCGCTATTTTTCTCATAGTTTTAGTGTACATATTGTTTAATAAAGATCTATTCTTTTATCTGTAATTTGTTTTAATTGTTAGTTATTGAATTAACCACACCTACACCAGAATCCCAAAGAGCACTCGCTCATTTTACAACTGTATATATATATATTTCATCCAAAACACGATATGCAGGACTCATCAGTAAGGCTTTAAAATCGTGTTTGAAGGCATATCGTTCCCAAATTGGAAATCATTTGTAACCGTAATGTAGTGCATAGAAAAAAACTATTGTGACCAGCGTCATACGGTATTCTGACTGCCACGATACCCGCTTCGCTGTTTGTAGTTATTTGGAGGTTAGTGAGAGTAGGTTAGATCGTAACAATCACAATAGAATTTTTCTACGTCTAAAATTTTTTTTCGAGCTTTTTGCTACAGTTGAAATGTTCTACGTTTTCAAAGTACATGGGAATTGTACTAATTGATTTCTTTCAATTATTTGGCAAAGCAAATGCTGTCGCATTTCTGCAGCATCTTGTGAATATTCAAATTTTGTCGGATCACCGCCCAATGCGATTGTTGTAGCAAATGCAGCTGCGTAAACGCCACAAGAACTTCCATCAGGCTGCCGAGTAACTGCTTTAAAAGCTATTTGATTTTTTTCGATTTGTTGCGAATATTGTACACGCAAATAATTAATTTCAACATCTGACAGTTGAGATAAATTATTACGATTTAAACTGTCATATATAGCAACGACTTGCCCATTAAAATATAAACAGCACCAATGTTCATTACTTTCATGGCCACCAATAATTAGTAAATCATTGTTTGAAACTGATTGTTTCTCAGGATTCAAAATAGTGATTGGAAAGCGAATCGTGAAATTTCGACTTTCAAGTAACAGTAGGAAGCGGGAAATGGAAATATCATTCAAATAACTACCGCTAGTTAAAATGTTTTCTTGGTAGTCTTCGAATGATTGATTTAAAACCATTTGTCGATAATTGTTGAGAGTGTCTGTATCACAGCCACTGTTCGATGAACCCACAGTATGACATAATGCACTGCTTTGCTGTTGTGCATTTTTGGTGGATTTATTAGCTTCTTTAAGAGCTTTTTTAGCTTTCGCTTCAATAGTAAATGAAGCTTCACGAATTGGCATACTTCGGACTAATCTACTATCGATAATTTCATCGATTAAAGCTAGATTGTAAAACCTATTGAGCTTATGTTTCATGTGACGATTCCAAAAGTTATCATCTTTACTAATTAAATCAGCTACTTTCAAGCCATTTGGTGTATAAACAGCAAAGTAACAAAACTCTCTATCAGTGACATGAAGCTGTCCCTGAATGACGTAATACACGGGATGATTGATGTTGACTACATTCGGAGCCGATTTCGAGAAAATATTTTTCATATTTCTATTACTCCCCAATGCTTCATCAATAGTAATTTTTTCATCTTCAGAAATACAAGCAACAATGACGATAGAGTCATCATTGACAATCCCATCGGGTCTGGCACATAAATAAAAGCTTTCTTGATCATTGGAAACAAATATACCACAAGGTAAGATGTCATGATCAATTATAGATTCTAGCTTTCTAAGGGACGCTTGTCTAAGTATTTCTGTAGACTCCAATGTGTCATCTTCATATGTAATTGGATTACATATATCATTGATGACTGGGGCGCAAGATGTCGTTTCTAACATTCGACAAATCTTTCCGAAGAAAGTAGAAGGAATCATATCTTCTTCAAAACAATGTCGTTTTGAAAACAGTAACTGCTTTGTTTCAGCTTCAATACTATCTCGAATGTGTTGACGATCACGAAGCTTTGTATGATGCTCTTCTTTCTTTATTAGATATAGATTATAATCTGTTTCAGATAAATCTGGTTGAGCTGCATTAGGACCATAGTCTTTATCTGCACCGTGACACATAACTCTCCTTTTTTTTTTATTTTTGTTAGCTTGGCGGTATTTTTTGTTACTCTCTCTTTGCAAGCCTCTTTCACGTTCTAATTTTTGAATTCTGTCAGGAACGTCTTTTTCGCAAAATTTATAAAATGTCGATAAAGGTCTTCCTGAAGATGCTTGGTCAAGAGCACCCATGTAAATTCGGTCTTGAAGTTCATCTGCACCACCGAATTCAATTCTTTTACCAATAAGGTATTTTGCTAAGATGGCATGGTATTGTTCAATTCGATTAGTTGTGAGCTGGTGCAGTAGATGACTTGCATTTCCGCTCAAGTCAGCCATAATTTTTTCAACTCGTGTGAACAAACCATATTCTTTAATTTTGAGTAAATAATCGGGCTTGGATTTATCACAGGTCCAATCAGAAGGGCATTCATCATGATGTCCGAAGACATGATAAGGCACGATAGGAATGTTGTTCCGCAATGTTTCAGTATTTGTTTCAAAAATCTGTGTCAATTCATCTTTAGACAAACTGCTATTGTCTGATTCTTTTTTCAAACGATCAACAGCACAGGTTATAACTTTACGCATTTTTAACCCACTGCAATTGATCTTTCGTCGTATAATACCGACACCTCGTGTATCTACAACTTTAGTTTTTGAAGCCTCTCTAATTTTTCGACCCATTGCTCGAAAGAGATGATTGGTACACTTTATTCTCTCTACTGTGATACCATAATCACGATATGGATTAGAATTGAGAATTTCTTTATACGTGCTACTATCATCATCGGAAATCATAGTTTGGTAAATTAGTCCATGTAATTGAAGACTACGATTAAATAATTTGAGTGTACCATGCGATTCCATACTCGAAGAACTTTTCTTTCGATCGAAATTCATGTAGCACGGATGTTTTGGTGGCTCCATATCACAATTTTCATAACGAGCATGGGTAGTGCAATTTTTATTCAAAACTTCTACATCAAGAACTTTTTGAGTAGCATAGCCAATAACTGCAACAGAAGCTCCAAGGGAGTCATATTTACCTCCATGATAACTTCTCTTTGAATAAAAGCCATCTGTAATAACCTTTATACAAGGAATACCGTCTGGAGTAATGTCACCGTTCTTTATGGCGATTTCTGCTTCTTCTAACGCATTTAAATGCATTTCATGACTAAGAGTATCATGTAAAGGATTAATCATTTTTTTTCGATGTGTTTGATAGGTTTTGTGTGTAATATATGGTACATCGAATACTGCTAAAATAGTTTGAAAAGATGCAAAAGTACTAGCAGAACCTATAACACTTACGGCAGCAGTCTCGTTGATATTAAAATCGTTCTGAGGTTTTGGTGGATTAGTATACACTTTTGCAATGAAACCACATTCAAGACATTTCAGGTAACATAAAAGGTTTAAACCTATATTTTGAAATTGGAAGACATCAATGTCTTCCAAACGTCGAGAACAATTTAATTGATGATTTTTAGAACTACCAAAACGTATAAGCTCTTTAAAGAAATAAGCTACATCAACAATTCGACGTCCAGAAATAATCGAAGAAATGTCAGTTCGTCTATTTTGTGAAAATTGTTGATTACTGTTTTGGCTTTGATCCGAAGACCGACAGTGTAATCTATGAAAGTTATTACCTCGTGAAGAATTGTTAAACGATTCATTGGAATCTTTCATAAATTCTGACTCAGTATCACTATCATCAGTTTCATTAAATACTACATTTTCAGAAGATATATGAAAATCGTTAGCATACAAATTTTCAAAATCTGGATGATTTGACACTTCTGATAGCAGAGAGAAAGCATCATCGCTGTCAGAGTCTAATTCGTAATGTTCAGAGTCATCAACAATACTTTCTTCTTCTGATTGCTCAGAATTTACTTGGTCAATATTAAAAAAGTTTTCATAAGGATTACCATTATTCTCAATAACCGTATTAGGTAAACATGTATTATGTGTCATTGGAATACCAAGTTCCGATTCATCAAGAGTACTAGGCTCTTGATTACTCGTTTCCTCTAATTGCTTAGAGTATACTTGGTTGGTACACTGAAAAAAATAATCGCTAGCTGCTAGCGATTTTTTTCGCTAGCAGCTAGCGATTTTTAATCGTTAGCTGCAAGCGATTATTTCGCTAGCGGCTAGCGATTTTTTCTTTAGCAGCTAGCGATTTTTAATCGTTAGCTGCAAGCGATTATTTCGCTAGCGGCTAGCGATTTTTTCTTTAGCAGCTAGCGATTAAAAATCGCTTGCTGCAAGCGATTATTTCGCTAGCTGCTAGCGATTTTTTCGCTAGCAGGTAGCGATTAAAAATCGCTTGCTGGAAGCGATTTTTTCGCTAGCTGGAAGCGATTTTTTCTTTAGCAGGGAGCGATTAAAAATCGCTTGCTGGAAGCGATTTTTTCGCTAGCGGGTAGCGATTAAAAATCGCTTGCTGGAAGCGATTTTTTCTTTAACAGGGAGCGATTAAAAATACTGTTTTTATCATTAAAATATATATATATATATATGAATATATGTATATATATATATATATATATATATATATATATATATATATATAAATATATATATATTTAAATATATATATATAAATATATATATATATATATATATATATATATATATATATATATATAAATATATATATATAAATATATATATATTTAAATATATATATATAAATATATATATGTATATATATATATATATATATATATATATATATATATATATATATTTATATATATATATATATATATATATATATATATTTATATATATATATATATATATATATATATATATTTATATATATATATATTTATATATATATATATATTTATATATATATATATATATATATATGAATATATAAATATATATTTATATATGAATATGTATATTTATAAATTTATTTAACTGATAAAAATAGTATTTTTAATCGCTCCCTGCTAAAGAAAAAATCGCTTCCAGCAAGCGATTTTTAATCGCTACCTGCTAGCGAAAAAATTGCTTCCAGCTAGCGAAAAAATCGCTTCCAGCAAGCGATTTTTAATCGCTACCCGCTAGCGAAAAAATCGCTTCCAGCAAGCGATTTTTAATCGCTCCCTGCTAGCGAAAAAATCGCTAGCAGCTAGCGAAATAATCGCTTGCAGCAAGCGATTTTTAATCGCTAGCTGCTAAAGAAAAAATCGCTAGCCGCTAGCGAAATAATCGCTTGCAGCTAACGATTAAAAATCGCTAGCTGCTAAAGAAAAAATCGCTAGCCGCTAGCGAAATAATCGCTTGCAGCTAACGATTAAAAATCGCTAGCTGCTAAAGAAAAAATCGCTAGCCGCTAGCGAAATAATCGCTTGCAGCTAACGATTAAAAATCGCTAGCTGCTAACGAAAAAAATCGCTAGCAGCTAGCGATTATTTTTTTCAGTGTAGTAAGGATATTATCATAAGTAATACTATTGTTATTTACCATGTCATCAAGTGAAACTGTAAAACTTTTACTAAAAATACCAAGATCGGATTCATCAAGAGTACTAGGCTCTTGATTACTCCTTTCCTCTGATTGCTCAGAGTATACTTGGCTTCTTCTGTTCTCAAAACTGACAGCTTCACTTGTTGTAACTTGGTAATAATTAAATTTCTGAAGCGTACTTACACCACTAGAATTATCAAAAAGTACCTGTAATTCCTGGATTTCTGGTGTAACTTCCATTTCTTCATTTTCGTCCAATTCAATGATTTCTTCAATCACTCTAATTGTATCTCCAACCTCGTCTTCTTCTTCTTCTACTTCTGGAACTTGGATCTCTTCTTCTACCATGTATGTATTTATCTTGATTTCCTCGTCACGTTTTTTCTTCCGGCTAAGGAATAATTCATAAAAAATGTTAACAATTATAGACAAAACCATCAGTAAATAATTTAGTTCAATGTAAAAATTAATCATGCAAATTGAAATCAAGATTTTTCCGTGTAGATTAGATTATGCCAGAAAAGCATTTTTTATTTATTTTTTATTTTTTTTTTTGGATAAAATGTATCGTACAATTTTACTTCAATAAAAACAATAAATTCTCAAAACATCTTTTTTTGTATTTTTCATCGACGATTTCTCTTAACAAGATCATCCGACTGAGACGTTCTCGGCGGCAATCAAAAGCTTTCATCGAGTTCTAGAGCTGAACATATTTTGGAATTGATCGATTCGAAAGTTTTCAAAATATCCCAAAAAAATCTGGAAACTGGTTCAACTGGCTCAAGGAGCTCGAAAACATTATTACCAACGTACGTTTGAGCTCTTTGAGCTTGACAATACCTTCGAGTACTTTTTACTTTCGAGCTCAATAAAAGTCAGGTTTTGTATTAATCTCCGGAAATTCGAGGAATCGAAAATAATCAACGAGAATTATTTTTGAACATTTTGTTCATGATTAAGGAAAAGCACCAATTATTGACACGATAAGAGACAAGATTATAATTTCATTTTTTTTTTACCGTATTAACGATTAATATTAATGAATTTGGGTTTTAACATTGTCTTTATTAATCCTCTAACTAATCAAATTTAAAATACACGTTTTTGAATTTTCAAATTAACTTTTTGGATTTTCAAATACTTTTTTTTTAATTTTCAAATAAGTATAATAAAATTTCAAATAGAATTATTAAAATTCAATATATGTTTTAGAATTTTCAATACTTGCTTTGAAAATTTAAAAATCAAGTATAAATTTTAAGTACGTTTATTAAAATTCATATTTTTTTTCTTAATTTAGAATACCAGCTTGATTATTACATTACGTATATTAAATTTAAAGATTTTTTCATTGAAAATACAATTCAAATATCTAGTTATGAAAATTCAATTCCTTTTGTATTGTAATTTTCAAATTATTTTTAACAGTGTATGAGATATAACTTCAATATTACGTACTAATTATTGATATCCACTGTTTAAAAGTAGAAAATCATAAAATTTACTGTAGCTATATCATATTAATTATTTTTCATATTTATTTCTTTATAAAAAAAAACAGTTGATGTGATTAGGTCAAGAAAATAATGGAAAATCATCGTTCTAAAAGACTGCTTTTCTAACCGGAATAGTTAAGAAAATTGACGCTCAAAAGCTGTTTTGATAAACACGAATAAATTTAATTTTTTTTAGAAATAAATTTTTGATATTTTCATTAACAATCATTTTTTTTCAATTTTTCAACAATAAAGATTGTTTATAAATATATACGATTATGATTAATACAGTAGGTAATTAAATATGTCTTAAAATAAGATAGGGTGTCAATAATTGATGCTTTTACCGTATTCTTGATTAAATCAATATTTTTCGATAGAAATGACCAAGATAAACGTTACGAGAACTTCAGATGAAACCAGCAAGTTAGTATATGAAATATCCGAAAAATAAGTTAAAAACTGTGGTTTTCCGAAAAATTTTGTTGATGATATTATTCAAACTAATGAATCGATTGCAATAAAGTATGTTGCGATCATTAAGAACTATACAAACAAAAAGCCGGTATAAGTTTTGGAACTTATGATGAATTGCATAATGCTTTATCCGGGAGAAACGAAGTAAATTGCCTCATGATCTTATAAATAAATAAATAAAAATAAATAAATTGTTATTTTTTAAATGTTTCATTGCCGATATTATTTGAATTAATTTACGGTTTTTGAGGTCTAACGCAACTTATGAAGCAGGTCTTCAACCTTTAACGCTGAAAAGTATTTCAAATTATTCAGTTTTGAAATTTTATAATTTTTTAGAAAAAAAACTTTTTTGAAATAATTTCAACATTGAAATATCTTAAACGATTAATCCGAGTTGGCTGGCTGATTAGCTTTTGAAATCGATCAATTTATGAGTTTCCATAATATTCGAGAAAAAAAAAAAAAACTATTCTATATTAGTTTTCATTCGGTGATATCTTTCAGACGGATCATTCGATTAAGACGCTCATGGTTGCTTTTGAAAGCATTCAAGTTCTAGAGCTGCTAAGATTTTTGAATCGGTCGATTCGATAGTTTCAAAAATATTCGAGCAAAACGAAAAAAAAAATCTGTCTATCGGTTGACCGTGCGGGCCAGCCCCTAAGCTTCCCGCTGTTTTCGAGCTTCTTAAGCTCGAAAACATTGTCGTGAACACATTTTCGAGCTCATCGTGAAATTAGTCAAAATCACTTCCTAGAACCTCAAAACTTCAAGATCTGATAAAAATTCGGTTTTCGAAAATCGGACCAAAACCAATTACTTCCCGAATTTTTGAAAATTTCCAATTTTCTTAGCGAGAAATTAAAAATTTTTTTTCGTATTTTTTAAATATTTTAGAATCAATTCAAATAAATGTTCTAAAATTTTTTGGAAATTTAAGTTTAGAAGAACTCTTTCGAATGCCGGAAAACCATGTAGATCAACCAGTCATTAATAAAATGTCAGACACACACCTATCTTTCCGAGAATATCCGAATAATATCCTTGGACCTTCGAATACTCGGTTATCAAAAATCGCCACCGTGAAACCAAAACTTTCGCGAATTTTACAAAAAATCGTCGATTTTCTTAGCGGGAAGTTACAAATTAATCCTTAACGACATAAACTAACAAATAAAAAATCAGCTGGTTAAATCAAGAGTCATGACAATGCATACAATCTATTATCCACATCAACCACGAAACCGTATCAAATTAGCAAAAAAATTCAATTTTTCTGATTATCTATCTGTCTTTCTCCTGATATGTTATTAAAAGGACTGCAGTCCATGCTGCAGTCGAGAAAACAAATTTTTTTTTACACTTATTCTCTTTTTTGGTTAATAGGGGGTCTTACTTTTTTCTTTCTCGCACCGAAGTAAGCGAACGGTATTATTTTTGTTGTACTAATACAGTAATTAGGAACTTTGGCTGAGTTTTTTTCTTAAACAATTGTTTAAACGAATATTATCATAAAGTAAAAGCGCACTCTGGTAGATTAAACAGTAGTGCATCAATGTGCAGTCTGTAGTTTATATTTCGAGATTTTGTTTCCGAAAAAAACTCAGCCGAAAATACCTAATAACCCTTTTTAACCCCTTCAACTCAACAAATTAAAACGCAATATTGATAAAAAAATTCTAAATTTGTTGGAACGTGCATTTATTAAGTGATAAAAAACGATTAAGAAATACTTAAAATAACATTTAATGGATGTATTTTTTTATAAAAAGTAGAATAATTTTGTCAAATTTTACTCTTCACTATTTCACATAAGAATTGAAATAAAATATTTATAGAACTTTAAAATAAAGAAACATTAAAATAAAAAAACATAAAAAAAAATAGTATATAAAATTTTCAGTGCCCGTGGAACAACCAAAAATGTTGAGTTTTTGTTGAATCTCGGTGACCAATTGTTTACCTAATTATTAATTGTTGAGTTAAATTTAAAGTCCAAAATTTTTTGGTCTGTCGCTTGGGTGGATTAATAAAAAACAAAGAAATGAAATTACTTACGTTTGTCGGCAGGAAAATTTTCGTGACAGAGGTCGAGATCTCTTTGGTGGTCTTTTATTATTCTTCTTACTCGTAATCACGGGATCACTAACATTATTTTCATCACTAATCATTTTTTTAATTGTATGAAGCATTAAAATATTAATAATCCCAGCACTAATTCACTGTATAATTTCACAAAGCACCATTGACAATAGTTTGACATAAATTAAATGTTGTTAGTTATTGAATAAATAGTTTCAAATACTTGGTCATATTTAACGTTTCGGCTTAATGGCGAAAAAAAACACGACTGACATAAATTTCTCAAAACGATACGACGTATGTAATATATGTCATGCGTGCCGTGACAATAGATATGTTAAAGTGGCGGCAAAAGATAGTAAAAATAATGCCCGCCCGCAGCGCGGTCTTTTGTTTACTGTAGCAAGTTATAGTAGTTAAAAATTGCACAGAATATTTATATATTATCAAGAAAATAATGTTTTTAACAATTTTGTTATCATCTTTGAAAAATAACTCCCTTCAAATATTTTTCTCCTTATATTTATACGGTATCATAAAAATCATATTCCAAATATCAAATAAATATTCCAAATACATACAGTCCAGTCGATGCGCACGAAAAAATGGTCATGATCAAAAATTTTTTTTTAAAATACTAGAAAAAATATATGGAAAAAAGTTACCATAAATTTGGAGGTTGATCATTTTTTTTTTTATAAAAAAATTAGATGTAAAATGAAATATCTCTGAAAGTATTGAGAAGTTATCGAGACAAACTAGTATCATTATTGTTGGGATTTAATAACGAATAAAATGAATTTTGAACGACGTCTCTACGTCGAATAGTTGCATAGATAAAAATTATTAAAGCGCGAAAAACGAAAAAGCGCGTCATTTCGTCCGCGCGCGGATAAACAAAAGAGTGTAACTCGGCAGCAAATCGATATTTTTACAATTTTTTTTTATTCTCTTAGTAAATCGGATATCAACCATAAAATTTGGTAACTTAAAAAAATTTTTTTAAATCTATAATTTTAAAAAAGTATAAATCACTTTTTGTTAAATAAAAAATAGAAAAAATGAAAAATAAATAAAATGACCTAATGGATAATTTTGTTTGAACCATTACCCAAACAATTACGGGTAATGACAGTTAAAAAAAATTTTTTTTCATAAAAAAACCCGTTTTGAAAATTTTTGAAATTTATGAACAATTAAAAAAAAAATATATATTTTTTTTGATACGACAGAAATTCATCTCGCGAAATTCTGAATCGAATAGTATATACGAGTTTTTGAAATTTTTTTTTTATAATTTTCAATATAAGGACTTGGAAAAATTTCTTGCTACGGGACTTGGAAAAAATTGGAATTCGGATATCTTCGAGAATTGCTAGAGAAAGAAAGTAATCGTATATACTATTCGATTCAGAATTTCGCGAGATGAATTTCTGTCGTATCAAAAAAAATATATATTTTTTTTTTTAATGTTGATAAATTTCAAAAATTTTCAAAACGGGTTTTTTTATGAAAAAAAATTTTTTTTAACTGTCATTACCTGTAATTGTTTGGGTAATGGTTCAAACAAAATTATCCATTAGGTCATTTTATTTATTTTTCATTTTTTCTATTTTTTATTTAACAAAAAGTGATTTATACTTTTTTTAAATTATAGATTTAAAAAAATTTTTTTAAGTTACCAAATTTTATGGTTGATATCTGATTTACTAAGAGAATAAAAAAAAATTGTAAAAATATCGATTTGCTGCCGAGTTACACTCTTTTGTTTATCCGCGCGCGGACGAAATGACGCGCTTTTTCGTTTTTCGCGCTTTAATAATTTTTATCTCTGCAACTATTTGACGTAGAGACGTCGTTCAAAATTCATTTTATTCGTTATTAAATCCCAACAATAATGATACTAGTTTGTCTCGATAACTTCTCAATACTTTCAGAGATATTTCATTTTACATCCAATTTTTTTATAAAAAAAAAAAATGATCAACCTCCAAATTTATGGTAACTTTTTTCCATATATTTTTTCTAGTATTTTAAAAAAAAAATTTTCCAAAATCGATCTTTACCCACCGAAAAAATGATCTTTGACCATTTTTTCGTGCGCATCGACTGGACTAATATATTAAAAATATTTTGTCACAATATAAATAAAAATTAGGAGAAAATAAAATAAAAGTTTTACGATAAAACATAATTGAAGTATTGAAAAAGATATATTTATATTATATTATTGTGTAATATTCATTTAAAATATTCCAAAAGAATAAAGAAAAAATTTGAAAGTTAAAAAAAAATTTCAGTAACTCACAATTCCTTAGTAGCTTTATAGAAAAATAAATAGCAATTAAAAAATTAAAGGTCAGTTTTTTAAATGGGTGGTTTTCCTTTTATTCGGGTTTAAATTGTTATTACTGATCTGTCTATACATATTTTCAGTATAGAGAACTACTAGCAAAACTAATATTAATCCTGGATTTTAAAAAAACCAAGATTAAAATGAACTACCCCTGATTTCTAAAAATTTAATCTTAACAATAATTAAAAAATAAATCATTTTATGACGTGTCAAAGTGTATAAAAATTAAAATAGAAGAAAGAATGCCGGCTTAAAATCAGTCGAGGAAAAATATTTGTTAGAAATTTTTTAGGACTATTTCCTCATTTAATTGATTCCACCATTATTTAACTATGCTAAGTTTTTGAGGATTGTTAAAATTATACCACTACTTTCTTTTCAATAGAAAAATAATTTAACATAAAATAAATGATAAATATTTAAAATAAAAAAATTATTTTACCATTAAAAATTAAATAAGCTATTAATTTTTCTAAAATTATAGATTCATAGTTGATAAATCATAGATTGATATTTAGAAAATATTTTTTGGTGAATTTTTTGTTGTAAAAAAAAACAAATTACATAATTTGCAATCCATAAAAAAAAAACTACATAGAAATTATATATTTATAAAGATGTGTAATTGTACCAGTGTCATTTTATGAACATTGAAAATTATGGAGATTTTCAAATACTGAGCTTTATAATTTTTGTTATTTTCAATTGTAGATTAATTTTTTTTATATATTTATTTTCTTTTAGTTTTGTTTTTAATTTATCAATTTATCAGTTGTAAATTCCAGACGGATTTGTTAAAGGACTGGGCCATCAGTTTTATTCTACAGTTCTGTCTGTCAAGAAGTAATGCGTTAGATTGTATTTATGCATGTACGCAATATTCGAATGGATTCTCCCACCTCATGTTGTTGAATTTTTCTTTTGATGTTAAATTGTTGAAATAAACGTTTTTAATGCCATCTTACGGAGAAAAAATGAACAAACAATAATTAACGCTGAGAGACATCTTGTGTTAAAAAAAAAAAACACGAATTCGATGTTTTTGTTTACATATTATTTTTGTGACATGTAACCTCAAAATTTTGAGTTATTTCAATAATTTATCTTTATTATTAATTAAAATTGTAATTATAAGTGCCAAAAAAATTCTTTTTATATCATGCATCATCGTGGTTCTCAGCTTTTTGATGGTACTTGTCGTGAAAAAATAATACCGTAGATTTTACGATACACGTGAGGTTCGCCTCTTCAATTCCGCTACTTGACAAAACTTAATATTTTTTTTTTTCAATTTTTAGAATAAAAAGAGGAGAATAGCTCAACTAGAAATGATTTACTGAGTACCCCTGCAAAATTTCATATTTATCCATCGATTATTTCGGCTGAAAAATTGCATACATTAATATCAGTATCAATCGGTTATAAAAGACCCTCCAACATCTTCTTAATGGTAACTACTACAATTTCTGATGGTAACTGTAACCATCTAGATCGTAAATACAACTATTTAAAATGATAACTGTAACTATCTCTAATTAACATACATGATTGTAACAGTTACCATAAATATGATTTATACAATCATCCAGATAGTTGTCACTACCATCGGGTTGATGGTAAAAAATTTTACCATAAATAGATAGTACCCTGATAGCCAGAGTTTCCGATCAGAAAGTTGGTGTACCTGAGTTGCGACCAACTTGAGGACAAGTTTTCGACAACTTTCAGCTTGTGTAACTGTTGCCGACAACTTGGCTACAAGTTGCTCAGCAACTTGGCGACAATCTACTGCCGCAACCTGTCACCAAGTTTCTGAGCAACTTGTAGCCAAGTTGTCGGCAACAGTTACACGAGCTGAAAGTTGTCAACAAGTTGCTCGGAAAGTTGCCGTCAACTTATGGAAATGCTGACTTTTGCGGCCAACTTGGCGACAGGTTGCGGCAGTAGATTGTCGACAAGTTGCGGGCAATTTGGCTATCAGGGTAACTGCAATCATTTAATTTTCTCCGTGTGGTTACTGTTATGATAATACTAATTTTACTGTAGAATTCTAGATTATTGACTGAAGTTATCCTCCCTTTTTTTTCTGGGCATTTTATAATTTTGACGAATTGTCACTTGGACGAATCGTGAATTCTGCGATGTATGATTTCAGGATTTTTTAACTTTGACATTTTTTCAATTGGTCGAATTGTTACTTGGGCGTGTTTTTATTCCAACGTATTGAAACATTTGCATTTTGTGACTTCAACATTTTGTCACTTTGGCTATTTGTGATTTGGACATTTTGTTGCTTCATGGAAACGTATTTAGGCGAAATATACACTGGTCAGAATGTGATGTGGGGATTTTGCCTGCAAGCCATAGTGGCGCGTTTCACCAGAGTGCTGGAGTGTTAAAGGAACAAGTTTTGTTCCTTTAATTGTGTAATCATAATTAAAACGAAACAACGATTTTTTTTCAACTTTTCTCAAATTTTTGCGTTGTTTACTCAGGAAAAGCAAGAAAAAAACAAAAAAAAAAAAAAATTTCCAAAAAATTTGAAAATTTGAGAAAAAAAAACTATTGTTTCGTTTCTATTATGATTACGCTCATAGTTTATGACCTTTCTCAATAATTAACACGTTTTTAAAGATTTAAAATAATCTACTGAGAGGCTGATGACGCATGTCGGCAGCTGCACTTAAATAGAGCCCGAATGAATAGAATAATGGAGGGATAATGTATTTTAAATGGTGTAAGCTTAAAAATATTTAAGATACATTACGGTGTCTAGAGAAATCAATAGAATGTCTAGAATAATCAAAGAAAAGAAATGTCTTTGTTAAATGATAGTGTTTACTAATTACGAATATTATCAAAGAAAAGTAAAATATACGTAAATTTTACATATTGAAAATTGAACAAATGAAATAGATTCAAGTCATGAATTAAATAAATAAAATGAAACTTTAAATTATCAAATAGAAATATCAACCAAACTAAAACTTTATATAGAATAAAGTAAAAATTGATGTAAAATTTCAAACTACACGGAATTAATTTTTGTACGAACATTGCTATGTCGTTTATTCTAGAAATTACTCTAAATCGAGTAATTTTGGGCCATTATGACTTTTTACTTTTGAATTACGAAATTTTACTCTTTCAGTGACTAAAAATCAATCAGATTAATTTTTACTTACAATTATGAGTGAAAATTATCCCTAGCGGCTGTCAAAATAAATTCTCTCTAATTCAATTTTTACTCGTAGGTTATGATGAAAAGATGATGATTTATTTTATAAAATTTATGTTGAATTAAAATTAAAATTAAAATTAACATGTTGAAATTTCTATAAAAAATCTAAAATCCTCTCATTGTATTAAAATATGACTTAAAATAAACGTTTTGAAAAAGAAAAAAAAAGAAATTACTCGTATTGTGCTGAAAAAGAAAAGATACAAATTTTGTGGAACTTTAAAATAAATATGAAGTTATAGAGAGATAAAGAGATCGTCTTTTTTTTCTAAGCATACGTTTGTGTGCGTAACATGTAAGTTGTCGCGATTAAAATCAAAGATACTTAATCGAAGCCGATAGTAACCGAAGATTAACGAAGACTTACTGAATTATTACTCTGCAGTTGAGAGTAAAAAATACTTCAATAGATTCGAAATTTTATTCGAAGTGCAAGTAAGTTTCCATCGTAATATCAATAGGTTTAAAGAAATGCTACATCGGAGAGTACAAATTAATACACGTTGAATAAAAATTGGTAGATTCAGATAAAATATTCACATTAACCGATTAAATACGGGATCCCAACAGAGTATAAAATCATATAATTATACCACTTTACCTTCTGTTAAAAAATTACTCACTAGTAGAGTAAAATATAGTCTAGTGATGATAATATTTCAACGGAAAATATTAAAAGTTGAAATAAAAAATACTAATTTTTGTAATGGCCCAGGATTACTCGAAATTGCAGAGTAATTTTCATCAAAAAATTATTTCTGTGTATCAAATGAAAAACGAAAATCTAAATGAAAAATTGAACCGATAAAATGAAATAAATAAGTTGAACCAAATAATTAAAAAATGCTTATTATGTACTAATAAATTAATAATTATTAATTACTTTTATTTTTGTATTATTAGTGATAATAATTGAATAATTATTCATCAGAAAAATTAAAAAAAATTGAAAGAATTAATTTAAATAATTGAATTGTTTATAAAAATTATAATGATGAAAAATGAATGTTGAAATAATCGCTAAAGTAGAGGAGACAGTTACAGAAGGCAAAAAGCGAGGGATCTGAAGTATTTACAATATGGAAAACCACTGAGGAAGGCATATTCTGTCCGTAAAACTGGTTTTCAAAGGAAGTGGGGAGACTCGGATGATAGTGGCATAGCGTAGGAGTATAATTTTCTCCAATGTACAGAGATCGGGAAATCGTCCGGTTTTTGGAGGCCTGCTCGAGGAACCCAAATAGACTCAGTTGTGTCTTGAGTGCCAAACCAGTAAGGTCATATCTAGGTTCTTCTTCTTATCCAAGTTAGTGGGCTAGTAGAGATCTTATATATCTGCTAAAGAAAAAGTTTCGATTAGAAAAGAGTAATAGTTATTTACTAAATCAAGAGAATAGAAAAGGAAGTACGAAGAAAAGAGCTGTTGATCAATACACTTCAAGTGAAACATTTTGATAAGATCACCATCGGCTAATAACAAGTAAGTTGACAAAAAATTTATGCTTTCCCGCATGAAAAAAATTTCTATTTTTATTATATATACGGCAATATATAATTTTATAAAACGGCAAAAATTTATGTATGTTTGAATATAATGTTCATATACACAGTTGAAAAATTTGTGTTAAATTTAACACAAATCACATGTCTCAAACGGTCCACTCAATTTTTTTTGTTACACGGCGAAAAAAATATTGTTCTCAGAAGTATACTGTATAGTTACAGTAACAATACGCTATAGTTATCTACTAGATTGTTACTGCAACGATCTACTGTATCGATCTGACAACAATACGGTGGATGGCTCTGATATCTGTACGGTATTGTTCTGAGCCCTATCTGACGTCACGCACATTGAAAATTATATGAGATATTTAAAAACCTTTATCATTCATAAATAAATGATAAGCAAATAACTTTGATTAAATAAAATAATTTATAAAACTGATTTATTAGTTAGTTATAATCTTAATAAATTTTAAATATAAATATATCTTTTAATTTTTTGAATTTATTTATTAGTAATTTAATTTTAAATTAAAAAATAATTCAGATCTCATTTGTTTATTAATTATTACACACCTCAAGCGCGAAAGCGCTAGGGGTGCGTTACTGATGGTTCTTCCACGTTGTTTTTCTTCTATTTACGTATCACATTTAAATTATAAAACATCGACTATATACACTAATGCAAAAAATTAAAGGAGCAGAAAAATTTTATAAATTTTTTAGTGATTTTTGGAAGGCTGTAACTTGGTGAAAAATAATCATATCGAGATTTTAAAAAAAGCCTTTTTAAGCTTGAAATCTCTAGTTTTGGTGCATTTTTTTCAAAATTTTTAAAAGCTCCGGTTATTGCGCAAACATGAGAAATACCGCAAGACAAAAATTTCTAAATTTTTTTTTTTTTTCCGAAGAGCCCACGGACCGCGGAAAAATTCTTTCAACTAAACAAATGCAAAGCTCGTTTAGCAAATTTATTCAGCTTCAATTTGGTTTTTTTTTAACTTCGTAGGATAATTTGTCGCAGAGATATCAGCTTTCACACAAAAAATTATCCTTTTGGCTTTGATTATCGATATTTCAGGTACCAATGATCGCACAGAAAGTCGAAGGGTGGCGTTGAAAACTTGAATAAATTCCCTACAAGACTCTGTCATCATTTTTTGGAAAAAAAAATTTTTTTTATTTTTAACATCCATTAGAAGTAAGTACAAAAAAATGACTGTTGGGAATTTAGGTATGGTAATCGTGAATGAAACAAATCAATTTATTAAACAAATGAATATTATATCTTTTATTAAAAATACGCGCTCTAGAGTATGTCTTCACTCGTAAGAGATTTAGCTTAGACTAACTTATTCTTTTAATATTATTTAACACTGAGGTCCAACAACCTCTCCTCTTTTTGTATAGCAAAGATCTCTAAGTTCAAAATATATATACCCGAGTAGAAATTTTGACCTGACACTAACCAGGGCCGGACCCGGCTTTCCTTCTTCGTACCTGACTTGGCATGTAACGCAGATGAGTACTCCGGACCCAATCCGGCATGCCTGGCCCGGGCCCTGTTGGACGTGCCGGCTATGAAACTGCTCCGGCAAGCCTGGCATAAGCCCTTAGAAATTTATTTGACCAAATTCTTATCGTTACATCGGGAGTTAAAATTACTTTTACAAAAAAAAAAAACTATTCTCGATCAAAAAGTTCACGTTTTACAAACATTAAGAATTTTTTTCAAAAATATTTCATTTCGCAATAAGTAATTTGAAGGCTTATTGCAATAAATTAATTTCTTTGATCGAGAATGTATGTTTTTTTAAAAGTAATTTTTTTCTCAGTCCATGGATTAATGGGGCTTTAAAAATATAAAGTAAAATTAATTTCATTTATTTTTTTTTTGTTATTACTAATACATTATACAAGTGGTACATCCTTATAAATCGATTTTTTTTATTACTTTCTTCTAATCGCATCAATCGATGAATATTCCAATCTCTAGCATTATTCGTCGCTGATGATAAACCTCCCTGAATTTCATTATCATCTAAGGTTGTATTTGAACTCCTACGTAAAATTCTTCTTATTACTTCTAAAACAGAAAATTATATACTTTTAGCACAATTTTTTTTTTTTTTGTTAGATTATAAAATAAAATGATAGCACTTCAAAATTAAAAAAAATTCTATTTAGTAATTTAAAATTAATTCATTTACCTGTTATACATAAAAATAACGGTGTATCTTTGAAGATTTTTTTATTATTATTGGTCGTGTTTTTTATCGCCATGTATAATAATACAACATCTCGAGTCAGATAAACTCGCATAATTGAGCCGATATTTTTTGATGTTTTTTTTTGTTGCTCACTATATAGGATAATCGGATCACCTGAAAAATATAATAATATCAGCTGTAGCTCTTTGAAGCATTTAATATAACGCTTTTTATAAATTATTTAATAATTAATAACAACTTACTAAATCATGAAGAATTTTATGGCTATTAAAAATTTTTGCATTAAATTTTTTAAAATCTTCATCATTTTCAAGAGGAAAATGAAGTGAAAAATCTTCCTTTTCTCCTTCTCCTCCTCTTTCACTTCTTTCTTCGGCTTCTTCTTCAAAACTCAGTTATTAGATATAATTATTAATAGTACAATTTAAAAAATTATAACACTTGTTCATTCTTATAACAATACAGTTACTAACCTGAATTGGTACGCACTGATTGTTAAACGTTCACAAAATTTTAAAATATCGATGTGCACTCCAAAATTTTTTAAAATAAAATAAGGTCGTTAAAAAAATAGGCAAATAAAAGTACTTTACTTTATACTTTAAGCCAGTAACCTTCTGTACCGACAACGCAAGAGAGCAAAAAAATAGATTTTCCATCTGTACTTGAAGAAAGACAAGGAAAAGAACTTCATTGTTACTACGAATATGAGTACCCGTATATACTACCCAGTTTAAGTAAATACCATAATATTCTACCGATAAAAATAAATTTACATTGTCAAGCCTCTTAATCCTCAAACCCATAACAGTAATAGCTTTTCATTTTTAGGTATATATATATTCACTATTTTTTTGGTACAGTCTGCAATCACAGACGCCCGGGAAATTTTCTATTGTGTGAAACAGACAAGGCTATTGAAGCATGAGAATCAAAACCAATACGCTGAAGTAAATTATTTTGATCTTTATATTATATAAAAAAATAATTTATTTAATTATAGAAATAGCCCATTAAATGTAGTTGACAGTCCCGAAACAGTTATTATTTTTCTTATTGATTTGTTATTAAAAACTACATTCAAATTGTAGTCATAAATTTCGCTCGGATTTTTTTTTTATGACAAAAATACGATTAAGATTTCGAAATATTTTTAGTCGTGGGACTTTAAAATTTTTTGCAAACCAGAATGCGAAAAATAAAGTAGTCCTGTAAAATAACTTATTAAAAGAAAAAAAAAATTGAGCTTAAATTTTACAAAATAAATCACTATCGTATTTAAAGAATAACTTTTTTTTCAATTCTGTCAACTAAAAAAAAAAATTTATTTTTACATCAGGTATTCCTGAAGAGTTCCTGTCCAGTTCCTGACCAGGAAAGCCTCGCACGGCTCTATAATTTTAGCTGAGGGTTTTCCAAATCCGTTTTCCATCCGGTCCTCTTCCGGCAAACCTTAGACTACTCGAATAGTTTTAATATTGGGCTATCCTGATCTATGCCCTGTCCGAAACTGATCAGGTAAGACTACGGCAAGCCCTTTCCGGCATACCGTAGTGGTACCTGACCCGGCCCGGATATAGTGTCAGGCATTACATCAGGTATTTTCTACTCGGGTATATATATATATTAGGGTGTCCCAAAAAGAAAACATATTTTTTTTTTTAACGTCTTATGGGCTCAAAAGTTACTTTATATTATAAAAAGAATCCTCACAAAATTTCAGCCAGATATCTTTAAAATTGAGCTATCACAAAGGGGGGTCCACATTCCCATTTAAAACACACGCGAAAATTTTTCATTATAGTTTTTCGTTATTAAGACAATAAAAAAAATTTTTTTTTTAATTTTGCCTAAAATTATTTCGTAGGGAATTGAAGCCTCTAAAAAAAAGTGCTGATGCATTATGTACGTCAAACGAACTAGAAAAAAGTTACGGGGCTTCAAAAATCAACTAAAATTTTGTTTACTCAGTGTTGAATTTTTTTATATTATTTTTCATTTTTATTGCATTGAAAAAATTTTTTTTCAAATTTTGACGAGTATCTTCTTGTAGGAAATTCTATTTCCTACAGAAAGTATATGATATCATATATACGTCAAATGAATGAGAAAAAAGTTACGGGGCTTTGAATGTCAACGAAAAATAAAGTTCACTTTCCGTTGACATTTTAGTTCAAAAAATTAATATATTTTAAACTCCGCTTTTCGTTGACATTTAAAGCCCTGTAACTTGTTTTTCATTCATATGACGTATATATGATATCCGATACTTTCTGTAGGAAATTAAATTTCCTACAAGAGCATGCTCGTCAAAATTTGAAAAAAAAAATTTTTGATGCAATAAAAATAAAAAATAATTTTAAAAAATTTAACACTGAGTAAACTAAATTTTTGTTGATTTTTGAAGCCCCGTAACTTTTTTCTAGTTCGTTTGACGTACATAATGCTTCAACACTTTTCTGTAGAGAATTTAATTCCCTACAAAATCATACTAAGCGAGATTGAAAAAAATTTTATTTCATAGTCTTAATAACGAAAAATTAAAATGAAAAATTTTCTCGTGTGTTTTAAATGGGAAAGGGGACCCCCCTTTGTGATAGCTCAATTTTAAAGATATCTGGATGAAATTTTGTAAGGATTCTTTTTATAATATGAAGTAACTTTTGAGCCCATAAGATGTAAAAAAAAAATATTTTTTTTTTTTTTGGGACACCCTAATATATATATATATATATGGGTCATTCCACCAAATAAAATTATTTTTACGGGGCGACCCTCGTCGATTTGGTTCAAACTTTGTGGAGTCGTTCTATATATTAAAAAAAAAAATTCTCTGAAAATTTGAGCCTTTTATATGCAGCTGTTTCAAAGTTATGATTTTTTGAATTTTTTAAAAATTTTTGTTTTCAACTTTTTCATTAATTTTTTTAAAGGAAAAAATTTTTTTTTAAAAATGAGCACATAACAGTTTTTCGTAGGAAAAATTCTCAGCTTTCCAATAAAAATATCTATTTTTCATTTTATGTCACAAAAGACCTTTTAAAATTCGATTGAAGACGAAAAAACGATTTTTATGACTGTGCGGCGCTTGATACATCTAATTTGATATTTTTTTCTGAAAGCTGAGACTTTTTCCCACAAAATATGTGATATTCACGATGTGCATATTTTTTGTTTGAACAAAATCAATAATTATTTAAATACAAGTCATTGATTTTATAGTTTTAACAAACTGTAATAGTTCATTGTGTGGCAAGAGATGAAACAAAACGATGTCAGAAGAAAGTAAAGTAGGCTGCCCGAGCCATAGGCAAAAGCTGACAATAACTGCAATTTGAAGTCGTGTTTCATTTAGTGTTACACACTATTTTTTTCATGATTACCTGCATTGAAAATTATTATCAGTGTCAGCAGCCAGTTAGAATCGAGTTATATTAAACCCAATGGTGCGATCAACCATTAGTGTACGCCTAACTTATGCTTTGCAATTTATAGTTAAACAGAAACCATAAATACTATTTATTATGCACGCAAATTTTTATAAAACTGAATTACAAAGTCAGAACTGTCATTAACGCAGATGACATCAATAGTCAGAAATCACTATTGAACAAAACACAAGAATCAAAGTTCAAATTACTAATTCCTAGACTTGAACCATTGATGCTGGTATCATGAAAAATAGTTTTATAATTTTTGTTTTTAGAGCTTTACTGCAGATACATACCCGAAAACATATCCTCACACCGCAAGTTAATACATCCGGGCTATTCAAAATTTTACCAGCGTTGATTTCACTGTTATAACCATCCCTTATTAAAAGAAACGACTTAAAACGATTGGAAAAAAAATTTTAAATACTTTTTAAGGCTTTTGAATACTTTGAATACTTTTGAATCACCCTTTTTATGGGCATTTAACATTACAAACCGTTTCGAATCGTTTGGTTTAATCAGGGAATCGTGACTTTTTTTAGAAAATAAATGTTTTGGACGTACAATACTTTGAGTCATAAACGGTAAAAGAAACACAAGCAGTGCACCCTATCTCACTTATTGTTGATAGCTTAGGATATATATGTGGTAAAAATGTATCAACATCCTCAAAAAAAAAATAAGAATTAACGTTTTTTAATCATCGAGAGTTTATATTTTATTTAATTTTATTCAAACAATAAATATGCACATCGTGAAAATCACATATTGTGTGGGAAAAAGTCTCAGCTTTCAGAAAAAAATATCAAATTAGATGTATCAAGCGCCACACAGTCATAAAAATCGTTTTTTCGTCTTCAATCGAATTTTAAAAGGTCTTTTGTAACGTAAAATGAAAAATAGATATTTTTATTGTAACGTTTCAACTTACTGCCTACTTAAATTAATTAAAATTAATTCTTAATCTAACCCTTAACCCTATTGTGGATTGGCTCGCCGGATTGCCAGGATTCTTAAGGATAGGATATCAGGGTGGTGACGTTACTATTGCTAAAAATTAATTTGACCAGAAGACCCTTTTTTTAAGATATATATATATAATTATTTATTGAAAATGACTTATTAACTAAGTACATGAAAAGAAAAGTAATTTATTTTGAAAAATTATATTTGGTAGTGGATTCCCTCTAGTGGCTGGCTGCTACTCTGCAATAGGCTGCTGTATGGGTGTTGCTTGACTGTTTCTGCTGGACCTGATATACGCCACCGCTGAGGAACTTCTCTGAGATTACAGTCTCGTACGGGTACTCCCACTGTATCTCAACTTGACTATTGACAGGTCTGGCTCTACTGCTGGGCTGTTGTTGGTTCTCGCCACTCTGCGTCACTGGTTTTGGGGCAAGAATCCGTGGTCTGTCTCGCCTCTGCCGTATTCCCGCTCCGGATCGCTGTTCAGTAGTGACTCGGGGACTTGGCTGCAGCTTGCCCGCTTTTAACTCTGGCTCCGTGTCCTTTTCAATTTCTACCCGAACTCTGTAGCCTCCTCCACTGAAAAAGTGCCGTTGTACTGTGTTGCATGGGACTGCCTGGCCTTCTATGGAACCGTCTGTGGACTCCTGTATGTCGCAGCAACCTCCACTAAAGAATATCCTTCGTACGGTGGCTCCAGGAAAGTAGTAAGTGTGTAGAATCGCGACTATCCCACCGCCCTTTGGTTCCTCGGTTGCTGATTGGACCCAGCACTCTCCACCGCTGTTAAATTGCCTCCGGACTGCTTGTTCTGGTATACAGGTGTTCCTTGAATACTGCATCAATCACCGATGTGGTCACCTTGCCCCGTTTCGGCGTCGTATACTGTGTACTGCTACTGCTGCCGTCAGTATACCCCGTATACTGTGTCTGATTGCTCTGCTACTGCTGCCAGTATACCCCTGTATACTGTGTAAGACCGCTCTGCTTTGCTGCCAGTATACCCCGTATACTGCGTATTGGCTCTGCTTTGCTGCCAGTATACCTCGTATACTGTGTAATGCTGCTCTGCTACGCTGCCAGTATACCTCGTATACTGTGTATGACTGCTACCGCTACCGCTGCCAGTATACCTCGTATACTGTGTATGACTGCTACCGCTACCGCTGCCAGTATACCTCGTATACTGTGTATGACTGCTACTGCTCCGCTGCCAGTATACCTCGTATACTGTGTAAGACTGCTACTGCTCCGCTGCCAGTATACCCCTGTATACTGTGAAATGCTGCTACTGCTCCGCTGCCAGTATACCGCCTGTATACTGTGTAAGACTGCTTTGCTTTGCTGCCAGTATACCCCTGTATACTGTGAAATGCTGCTACTGCTCCGCTGCCAGTATAACGCCTGTATACTGTGTAAGACTGCTCTGCTTTGCTGCCAGTATACCTCGTATACTGTGAAATGCTGCTACTGCTCCGCTGCCAGTATACCGCCTGTATACTGCGTAAGACTGCTTTGCTTTGCTGCCAGTATACCCCTGTATACTGTGAAATGCTGCTACTGCTCCGCTGCCAGTATAACGCCTGTATACTGTGTAATGCTGCTACTGCTCCGCTGCTTCTTCTTCTGCTGCAGCTGGAATTTCTTCCAGCTTTAATGCGTTCAATTTCAGCTCCCGAGTATTTTTCCCTTAAGGTACTTTTACTCTCTACAAGATATTGTCCGGTAGTGAGCTGATCTGATTTCAGTGTATATTTGAATCGCTTTTAAATATTTTAGGTATCCCGTCCTCGAGCGAACAGCGATCAGCGCCCTTTTCCGCCTAGCGGCGGCACTCGGAACTACCGCTGCTAAATTGCGTGCAATCGCCCATTCTCTCTCTCTCTCTTTCTTGACGCTGTCTCTCTCTTCTTCTTCTCTTCTTTCACCCGATATTCGCTTCCGAGGATTTAATTCTCTTCCACGAATTTTATTTCTTTTCTTTTTTTTTTTTTTCTTCCCTTCTCACTTGCTCTTACGTATTTATTCCTTTTTATATATACGTGTAATTTTTATTTTTTTTAAAAAAAAATTAAAGTTAAAAATTAAAATTAAAAATTAAAATTAAAAATTAAAATTAAAAATTAAAATTAAAATTAAAAATTAAAATTAAAAATTAAAAATTGAAATTAAAATTAAAACTTTAAAATTTTTGTGACTCGTCACATTATTGGAAAGTTGAGAATTTTTTCTACGAAAAACTGTTATGTGCTCATTTTTAAAAAAAAATTTTTTCCTTTAAAAAAATTAATGAAAAAGTTGAAAACAAAAATTTTTAAAAAATTCAAAAAATCATAACTTTGAAACAGCTGCATATAAAAGGCTCAAATTTTCAGAGAATTTTTTTTTTAATATATAGAACGACTCTACAAAGTTTGCACCAAATCGACGAGGGTCGCCCCGTAAAAATAATTTTATTTGGTGGAATGACCCATATATACATATATATATGGGGCATTCCACGCCAAATTGACCACTTTTGACCCCGACCTCTCTCGATTTGGCTCAGAATTTTTTTTCCTTTTCTACCCCATTAAAATCACTTTTCAGAAAATTTTCAAATTTTTTTACCCAACCCAAAAAAAATTATGAGTTTTTCAAAAATAAGGCTTTTATTTTATCAAATAGCTATAACTTCTTCAAAAATTGACTAATTGGGACGTTATTTTTTCAAAATTTTTGTCATTGAATGTCCTTTTCAGAAAAAAATACAAAAAAAATTTTAAGATGATAAACTCTATGAAATTTTCGGCCTTTTCGAGAAAAACCGTGATTTTCTCAAAGTTCGCCATTTTTTATTTTTTTTTTATTCGCTCAAAAAAAACTTCAATTAATTCTGCAATTTTTCCCGCCAATCTCAGAGTGGGCCGACTTTTCCTTCTATTTTTTTTTATCAATTGAAAAAAAAATTTTTGCCCAGTTGGGCTTATCCTACAAAACATCACTATAGAAATTTTGAGGATTTATAGATGACGTCCGACTTTGAAGAATTGAGACGGAAAAATTCATTGAAAGTGGTAATCCTCGAAAAAATTTGGATTTTTTTCAAAAAATTGAAGATACCTATAAATAATTTTATTGTATTTTTTTTCTTTAAACTAGACCTAAAAACAAAGAAAATGAAAAAAAAAATTGCCATTTGGTTTATTTTTGAACAAGTCACAGGCTTTTGAAATAGCGATGGACGTTAGATTTATTTTTCGAAAGCCTGTGACTTGGTCAAAAATAAACCAAATGGCAATTTTTTTTTTCATTTCCTTTGTTGTCAGGTCTAGTTTAAAAAAAAAATACAATAAAATTATTTATAGGTATCTTCAATTTTTTTTTCAATTTTTTGAAAAAAATCCAAATTTTTTCGAGGATTACCACTTTCAATGAATTTTTCCGTCTCAATTCTTCAAAGTCGGACGTCATCTATAAATCCTCAAAATTTCTATAGTGATGTTTTGTAGGATAAGCCCAACTGGGCAAAAATTTTTTTTTCAATTGATAAAAAAAAATAGAAGGAAAAGTCGGCCCACTCTGAGATTGGCGGGAAAAATTGCAGAATTAATTGAAGTTTTTTTTGAGCGAATAAAAAAAAAAATAAAAAATGGCGAACTTTGAGAAAATCACGGTTTTTCTCGAAAAGGCCGAAAATTTCATAGAGTTTATCATCTTAAAATTTTTTTTGTATTTTTTTCTGAAAAGGACATTCAATGACAAAAATTTTGAAAAAATAACGTCCCAATTAGTCAATTTTTGAAGAAGTTATAGCTATTTGATAAAATAAAAGCCTTATTTTTGAAAAACTCATAATTTTTTTTGGGTTGGGTAAAAAAATTTGAAAATTTTCTGAAAAATGATTTTAATGGGGTAGAAAAGGAAAAAAAATTTTCAGCCAAATCGAAAGGGGTCGAGGTCAAAAGTGGTCAATTTGGCGTGGAATGCCCCATATATATATATATATATATATATATATATATATATGTATATATATATATATATATATATTAGACCGGTTCAAAAAAATCGACTATTTTTTTTTTTTAAACCCGCAGTGAAATATCTTCCTAGTCATAAAAAAGGAAGCCTGTGAAAACGGGAGCTCTTAAGATCAATTTTGAAAGGTCGCTCATCGTAAATTTCTATTTTACGTTTAAATAACATGGAAAAAAAAACTTTTTTAGTTTGGAATTTTTCACCTCAGCAATGGCTCATTGTACGAATAAGCCCAGCATATATTTTTGTAGGGAATTTAACGCTCTACAAAAAAAGTCTCTTATCATTTTTCGACAAATCCATCTGTTCAAAAGTTATTGGAGCTCGAAGTCAAGTAAGAGTAAATTTTGAGATCTTTTTACTTTTCCGGCAAAACTATCATACTAATTATAAAATGTCATCAAATCATTTTTGTAGACAATTTTATTTTCTACAAATTATCATCGATAAATTTTTTTCAAATTCTGCATGGCTTTCTAGTTATTTCCATTTTAATGCCAAGCTCTTAAAATCGATCAGAACACTTTTTTTTCCCATGTTATAATAAATTTTTTTTCCCATGTTATTTAAACGTAAAATAGAAATTTACAATGAGCGACTTTTCAAAATTGATATTAACAGCTCCCGCTTCCACAGGCTTCTTTTTTCATGACTAGGAAGATATTTCACTGCGGGTTTTGAAAAAAAAAAAAAATAGTCGATTTTTTTGAACCGGTCTAATATATATATATTAGGGTGGTCCTTAGCAGGGATATTTTCAAATTTCTTTGCTCCCAGGGGCTTAAATGCTTTCAAATAGATAAAAAAAAATCTGGGCGTTGGTTGGCCCAGCGGGCCAGCCCCAAAACTTCCCGCTGTTCTCAAGCTCAAGGAGCTTGAAAACATCACTGTGAATATATTTTCGAGCTCTTCGTGCTCGAAAATGCTGTTACATGCAATCATTTTATTATGAGCCTTTTAAGCTCTAACAAGTTAGGTTTTATGCTAGAGTTTGAAATGTTAAGAATCGAAAATCATTAATGAAGAAGCGGCTTTTAAATTTTTATTATCGATTATGTTCTCTGAAATAAATGGATTGAGGCAGAAATCAATGTCAGTGATCAAAATCGTGATTTGAATAAGTTTTGACTTAGGTCAGAGCAATAATAGATAGAATATCCGAGAAAAACATGAACGACTGGGTTTTTTCAATTTTTTGCTGACGATATCTTTAAAACTAAGGAACAAGTTATATGACATTATCTGATAATCGAAAGAGACTATAAAGAGACAGAGTTGGTATGATTTCAGACACATTTTAGCACATTAAATTTTGATTTATCCGGAAAAAATAACATTTTATGTTATTTTTTTAACTTTTCAGCGCCGATATCTTTTGAACTAATCAACCGATTTTGACGTTTGAGGTGGCAATCGGCGCGTTTTCTTGAACTCTACAGCCGATTAAATTTTGAAATTGATCGGATGAGTCACTTCAAAGATAATCGAAAAAAAACGTTTTTTACCATTTCTTTCGCCATTGATATCTCTCGAACAAATTAACCGATTGAGATGGTTAAGGTGGCATTCGACGCGGCTTATAAAGTTCTAGAGCTGATTAGATTTTGAAATCAATCGTTAAAGTCGTTTCTTAGAAATCACTAAAAAACTAAAAAAAAAAATTTTTTTTTTTCATTAATTCGCCAATATCTTCGAGTCTACTTAATCAAATAATCTGAAATTTTCAGGAAAGTTGCGGGCCAACAAGCTCTTTCGATTGCCACCTCAACCATCCAAATCGATTCATTAGTTAAAAAGTTACAAAGAGTTTACACACACACACACACACACACACACACACACACACACACACACACATACATACATACACTCGGACATCATTCTGAAAATAGTCAGAATAGCTTCCTAGGACCTCAAAACGTCGACATCTGATGAAAACTCGACTTTCGAAAATCGGGGTGAAAACAATAACTTCCCAATTTTTCGAAAATCGTCGATTTTCTTAGCGGAAAGTTAAAAATTCCCTGAAAATTTGAGCTCTTAATATTAACTCTAGAATAGTCCGCTTTCCAACCAAAATTTCTTATGGAAATAACATGCGAAAAATTTCTTTCGTTCTTTAGAATTCCGTAACTCGGCGACAGCTAATTCTAAAATAATAAGACATCTATGTTTTCATCGAGAATTTAGCGCTCTATAAAAAAGTTATTTTATGTTTTTTGACAAAGTCTATTCGTTCAAAAGTTATTCGAGCTCAAACTTTAATTTCTATATAATTGTCAGTATTGTCAAGCATATTTATAAAAGAAACGTTTGTGTTATAAAATTCGCTTATATTTTTAATTTCTATGCGTTCCAATTTTCCGAACGCTTGCCAAATTATCTCTGATAAAGTTTTTTCTATTTTCGCATAACTTCCTAGTTATTTCTATTTTAATGCCGAGATCTTAAAAAAATAGTGTTCTAATCGATTGCAAGAGCTCGACATTTACGTTAATGCTCACTTACGTTAATGATCATTCACGTTAATGATCACAAACTCTACTACGTTAATAATAATAAAATTTTTATCTCATGGAATTTATTTGTTTTGTCTCTGCATAGGCCACCTCTGGCAAGCAAGCATGGGTCAGGGCTGGCAACCAGGCTTGGCACGGTGTTATCATTCCAGACTTCTACCAAGGCTGGAAAAACACTGGCTTACAAGCTTGGTCCACAGTTGTACATAGTTAAACCAAGCCTGGGCCCGTCGTACTTTCTTCTCTGGGTATAAATAGAAATTTTAAATAAAAAATTTTGTAAAAAATTGAAGGATATCAACATATATAAAAATTTTTTTTTAAATTTCAAATTTCAAAATCCTTATCAAAAAACTTGAAATACTTTTTTTCGATTTTTTTCTCTTAGAGCCATTTAAAAACGGAAATTTGAAGAAAAAAAACAGTCAAATTTGAACCATTTTTGACGAATTTATGACTATAAAACTAAAAAAAGCGATTTTTTCAATTCCTGATGTCCCCTCTATCGGCCTAGCTGTCCCCTCTACCGTCCTGCCTAGACCCCCTTTATCGGCCACTTTTTAGATAAAATTTTAGCTGATCGGATGTATATAATTTCTTACATCTATTCTAAATATTTATATTTATTTTGAAATATAACTTAATCAATTTGTTTATTTATTTTGACATTAACAAATTAAATTGACTATTTTGCATATAAATGCTGATTACCTTAAAAAAATAAAACTAAAGTGGCCGATAATGCATACAGAGGTAATTTTCTTGTATCTATATTCGGCCACCCTATTTTTGTTATGAATTAGGCAAAAATCATTAAATTATTATCTCCTAAAATTACCATGAAACAAGCTAATGAGATTACAAAAAAAAATCGGACTTTTATTGTTATTTTTAATTAGTAATCGGTTATTGAAAAAACAAGAGTACTTAACCTACCTGATAAAAAAATCACCAGAAATCGCATCTGACGCAGTTCTATTTTTTTTTTAATTAAAAATGAATTTTTACAATAATCAAAGTATGTTTAATCTAAACTAGACTAATTTTACTTTTTTTTAAAAAACTATTTACGCATGAATACGTACTTATTGTGGAAATATATCGATTTGTCGACTGAGTGGCCGATAAAGGGGGCCTGGCCGATAGAGGGGTTACTTACCTTATTGAAATTTTTTCATCAAAAATATTTGATTATTCCTGATTAAGGGGGGGGGGGGGGGGTAGGGTTTTAAAGGCGAAAAAAAAGCATATTTTTGTAATTTTTTCCCGGCGAGATGAGTAATATAATTTCATTAAACTTAATCACATATTATTGTACAACTTTTAAAGAATATCAGAAAAAATTTTCAACGAAAAATATTGATTAATAAGCTGGTGACGTTGAATCTTCGGAGGCGCGTCGAAAAAAAAGTCGTTTTGCGGTGAACATCATAACTCGTTACCGGATCATCGGAAAAAAAAAAAAAAAAAAATTTGGAAAATCCAAAAGTGCACGCCTCGAACGCTCATGTTATGTTTTTTTTAAAAGTTAAATTTCGAATAAAATTGAATATCCCGCTCTTTTCCCATAGAAAATTCCATGGTAAATATACGGTAATAAAAGTAAAATAAAAAATAAGGAGAACATTCCTAATAAAAAATGGCGGCAGTGTGTGTTTGTTTACATGTAAGATTGCCGGTTTTAACCGTAATGATTTATTTTTTAAAAAACGAGAAGGCCTATAGTAGTAATTTTCAAAAGGAACCTTCTTTGCTTAATTCTGAAAATTTTGAAAAAAAAATTAAGTAGTTTCGTCAAGTCGTTCTCGAGATATCCGTACCACGCCGTTTTTTTGAACCACAGACTAATGGACGTCCACGATAAATTTTTTTTAATGAACTTTTTGTTATATTAATACATATTGGACAAATTAAAAAAAGTATCAGGATTATTCATTAGTGTTTCAGCTTTATATTGATGTATTTTTCATAATGTGTAAGAGTAATAGAAAAAAAAAATATATATGCACTTTAATGAGTGGAAATCGTGTGACCTTGACAGGTCGGTTATAAAGCACAACCTCTCCGCTTCGCTTCCGAGGCGTGCAATTGATATGCATTTTAAAGTTGATGTATTTCTCGAGGTAACCACGAAGAGTTTTTTTTTTTTTTTTTTTTTTTTTTTCGATTTTTTGCAGCACTTGGAAGTGAAAAACGCGATTTTAGCTCAAAAAATCGCGGTTAATTTGTTATTAAAAAATAAAAAACAAAAAAAAACTCTTCGTAGTTACCTGTTGATTTATGTGAAGAAGTAATGTTCAAATTTTCAAAGGGATCGGTTCAGTACATTTTGAGTTATGATGTTCACGGACTTTAAAAATAACGTTTTCGGGAAAATCCATTTAAAGTTTTTTATTCGTGAAAATTTGAAATAAATTATCAATCAAAGAATATGAATTTTTATACTTATATTGAGTCATCAGTTGACATCCTTTGAAAGACACACATCCGGAGAAAGGAATTCGGAAGAACAAAGAAAATTGCAGCTGATTTCTACTAGGGGTATGTAGGGGCAGGTCGGGCAGGTATAAAAATCAGGTATACCGGCCGGTCATTTGAAACGCTGTAACTCCGTTAGTTTTACTCGGATTGATTTAAAATTTGTACACAATGTTCTTGACATATTGTTCATTCAGAAAAAAAATTAAAAAAAAATTTTTTTTTAAATAATTTTAAAACCCTACCCCCCCCCCCTTAAAAACTTCGATTAAATCTGATTCAAGCTCGATCGGATTTCGATTACAATTTTTTGCATGATCAGACATAGCTTTGCATGAATCATGCTTAATCGTGCATGATTCATACATGACCATGCTTAGTCTTGTCTAAGCCTTAAGGCTTATAAAACAATAAAAACTAACAGTTTCACAGTACAGATAACTGTGGCTGATAATGATTAAATTATTTATGGATCAATACCATTCTTCGTAGAGTTAGAGAAAATAATATGTTTCGTTTTAGAAAAATTTGTTATTGAACATACAATATTTTTCTGTAATGTTGAACATCAGGTGAATATAACTCATATAATGCCTATTAGAGTGTCTGAAAAAATCGACTTTTTTTTTTTTTTCTTGAAGAACATTGAAAAATCGACAGAGTATCTCTAGACAAAGACCCTATTAAAATATGAGACCTTAATATTAATATTTAAAGGTAGCGATTCGCGATTTTCTATTTTCCATTTAAATAACATGGGAAAAAAAAAATTTTAATTTTGGAATTTTATACCTCGGCGATGGCTTATTGAACAGATAAGTTCAGGATATATTTTTGTAGGGAATTGAACGCTCTACAAAAAAAGTTTCTTATCATTTTTTGATAAATCCATCTGTTCAAAAGTTATTGGAGCTCGAAGTCAAGTTAAAGTAAATTTCGAGATCTTTTTACTTTTCCGGTGAAACTATCGGACTTATCATAAAATGTCACGAGATCTTTTTTGTAGCCACTTTTATATCCTACAAATTATCATTGATAAATTTTTTTCAAATTCGGCATTGTTTTCTAGTTGTTTCCATTTTAATGCCAAGCTCTTAAAATCGATCAGAACATTACTTTTTTAGGAGCTTGGCATTAAAATGGAAATAACTGGAAAAAAATCCAGAATTTGAGAAAAATTTATCAATGATAATTTGTAGGAAATAAAATTGTCTACAAAAAAGATCTCATGACATTTTATGATAAGTCCAATAGTTTCGCCGGAAAAGTAAAAAGATCTCGAAATTTACTCTAACTTGACTTCGAGCTCCAATAACTTTTGAACAGATGGATTTAACAAAAAATGATAAGAGACTTTTTTTGTAGAGCGTTCAATTCCCTACAAAAATATATCCTGAACTTATCTGTTCAATAAGCCATCGCCGAGGTATAAAATTCCAAAATTAAAATTTTTTTTTTCCCATGTTATTTAAATGGAAAATAGAAAATCGTGAATCGCCACCTTCAAATATTAATATTAAGGTCTCATATTTTAACAGGGTCTTTGTCTAGAGATACTCTGTCGATTTTTATATGTTCTTCAAGAAAAAAAAAAAAGTCGATTTTTTGAGACACTCTAAATGCCTATCCATGAAAGTGAAAAACTCTTATTTCCAACAATAATTCAGATTCAAACAATGCACCATGTATTGCGTGTAGGAAATTATATATGTAATAGTTTTAAATTATTAACAAATAAAATTTAAGCAACAAAATTTTCTAATTATTATTATTATTATACATTCCGAATTATACATTCTCACCCATGATCATACACGATTGAATATCACTTTGTATGAATCAGGCATATTCATGCATGCTCATGCAAAGTCATACTCAGTCATGCAATCTCATGCATGATGATTAATTTCCCGTTATATCAAGTCATGCATGATTGGGCGTGATTTTACAAGGTCATGCACGATGTTGCATAATTTGTGCAGTGTCATGAATGATCAGTCATGACTGGGCTTGGTCATACATGACGTTGCACGAATCATGTGTGACTATTCTTTCCTCGTCATGCATGATCATGCACGATCGAAGATGATTTTACATGGTCATGCATGACATTGCATAATTCGTGCAGTGTCATGAATGATCATTCATGACTGAACTTGCTCATGCATGACATTGTACGAATCATGTGTGACTATTCTTTTTTCGTCATGCATGACCATGCGCAATTGAACATGGATTTGCACGATCGTGCAGTCATGCCTGGATCATGCACGATCATACCTGAATCATGCAAATTCAGACATGATCATTCACGATTAAGCTTGGTCATGCATGATATTGCATGGATCATGCATGACTATTCTTGCCTTGTCATGCATGATTAAACATGTCTTTGCATGATCGTGCAACGTCATGCCTGGATCATGCACGATCATACCTGAATCATGTATGGATCATGCATGATTCATGCATGATCAGGCCTGATGATTCTTTCCCGGGCGAAGTATAACTTCAAAAATTTTTTGCAGACATCCGACAATGGCCGCGGCGGAGAATAAATCATCAAACAAAGAGGAAATGGATAAATTGTACTGGTCCCTTGTGATGGCACTCCGAAACGACAATCGAGAACTGGCTCATTCGCTACTGAAAGAAGGCGCTCCGGTCAACAACGACCGCCGGGGACCCTACCCTTCTCCGCTTTACTACGCGATAACTCTTGGCAACATTGAAATGGTAAGAATGCTGTTAGAAAGAAAAGCTGATATTTACTTTATAAATGAGTATGACGATCAGCCATTTAATGCAGCGCTGAAACAAAATACTATACCGATTCTTAAACTTTTTGGAGAGTTTGCCGTTAATTGTACATATATAACAAGTAAAGATTTTATACGGCTGCTTCATTTCATGATGAAAAAAAAAACTATGCGAAGCAGCGCTGAAAATTTAATGGCCAATCGTCCGGCTCATATTGATTTCGATCAGGTTCCCCGTATTGAGAGAACTTTTCACGCAGCTTGCATCTACGGGTACTTAAGTTTCGTCAGAATATTTTTGGACAGCGGCGTCAATATCAATGCAGTGGGAAAATTTAAAAGTACTAAGGCATGGAAAACTGCTTTAGGTCTTGCATGTGAGTATGGCCATCATGAAATAGTCGAATTTCTGCTGGACAAAGGCGCTGAGCTAGACGTTGAAGGCACGAGCATTCCTTTACACTTGGCCTGTAGGTCAGGCAATCAGGATATAGTAGAACTGCTGGTCCAAAAAGGCGTTGATGTCAACATAAAAGATGCCAATGGACGGGCGGCTGTCGACATCGCAGCTGAAAATGGTCGCGTTGACGTTGTGGTCTATCTGTTGAAATTCGAAAATCTCGAGCTGAAGTTCGACCAGATTAAGTCGATAATCGCCGACTCTACAGGAAAAAATAAACCGATGATAATAGAAAGCATTTTCTCGTATCTAGAAAAATTGAGCTGGGAAAATTGTTTGAAGAACGGAATAGACGGTAGCGTAATTGAAAATTTAATGAAGCTGCCGTTAATTTACAAAGCCGCTGGTTTCGGTCACGTCGACTGTATATCGATTTTGGTTAAATTTGGGTTCGATATAAATTACAAAAATCGTGAAGGCAAAACTCCATTGCATCAGGCTTCTGCAGATTGCAATCATAAGTTTATACTCAGGCTCTTGCAATATGGCGGAGATATTTCTGTAACTTGCGATCAGGGAAAAACGCCATTCGATTACGTGGTTAAGAAAAAACCAGAGGGAACTATGAACCGTAGAATATTTTACAGACTTGTCCAAGACAACGAGTCTCGTCTTATTAAATATGATATCAATATTGTCACTACTTTTGCGCAATATTTCATCAAAATGAAGTTATTGAAGCTCGATGTCAATGAAAATAACTATAGAGACGCTATAGAAAATTCTAAAACACCATTAAAAAAGATAAAGAAATATGAGCAAGAAGTTGAAAGAATGAAAAATAAGTTCATAAATAATGTGAGTTTTTACGACATCGCCAGAGCTATGCCCAATCAAATGATCTTGTACTTAGAACGTGATGCTGTTTTTGAGACACTCAAGTCTGAAAAGTACAGGTCTGAATTTCCCGAGTACGCTGATGTTATCAAGGGTAACTTTGAAAGAGGTCATGTAAGAAGGAGGTTGTTGGATGAAGCTGACAAGTTGGCCATTTTTGACGACATTCGGTCACTTCCTTATTATTGCATGAAGAAAATTCTTAAACATTTCACTAATGTTGATTTGCAAGTGTTGATTTATAGACACAAGTGGTGCAGAAATTGTAAGCATGACAAAGCTGTTGACGTTGATAAGAGTTTTAAAAATTATGCTACGGTGCATCGTCACAATAGATTGAAATGATAGTTTATATATTTTATGTAAACGATATTATGTATTTTTTTAGCATGTCTGTGACAAAGTTAACGATTTTAAACTCGCAATGTTCGATACTATTAAAATAATAGAATATTTTGTTAATATTCTAGTGTTTTTTTTAATAAAAAATTTTTTTATTGATAATTTCATATTTTTTTTATTAAATATTGAGACAATATGAATTATCATCTTCATCCTCAGCCTTGCGGTTCCCATTTTTCCCCGTCTCGTTGCCGTCTGAAACTATACGAGTCATAGTGCAGTGATCACATGACTAATTATCACGTCGACGGATGTCTGTAAGGGTGAAGTGGGGCAGTCCCGAGGCTAGTCCTACGCCCTAAATTATCGGTCAATCACTCCGATCCTGGATCAATTAGCAATAAGACGTATAATTTAGTACTACTGTCATATACTAGCAATTCACTTGCGATTTTGTTAATACAGACAATTACTTCATAAATCGGGAAATTAACTTTCGTTATGGTTGTATTACCAGCAATTCTCTTGCGATCATACTTTACTGTCCAAGTTTACTGATTATTCTAAATGAAGTTAAATCTATTGAAAATACTGTACGTTACCGGCGATACACTCGCGATAATAATAATAATATTAAAATTAAGTAATAAACTTAGTGTATAAACGGCGTTGCTTCACGTTGATATCCATCGGTCAAACGTTATTGTAAGTACTTGAACTTTGTTACAATTGGCAATAAACTTGCATAATTTTCTGATTAATTCCTTTTATTCCATCTATCACGGTTCATCCTATTTATTTTCTATTTTACTAGTAAGATTCTTTAATAGTTTAATAATACAAATATTCATTAAGTTATAAATAGTAATTCGACCATTGATAAGAACACTGTATAATTGGGTGGGCCGAAAATACGCTTTTTTTGAATTTTCATTATGAATACCAAAAATATTTTTCTTTGTACAAAAAAAAAATTTTCGAAAAACAAAAAAAATTTTAGGTCGATATCTTGGGCTCACCAAATCCCGTTAAAGTTAGAAGTTGTTTAAAAATTTTCTTCCGACTTATTTTGATCAGAAATTTAATTTTCTACAAAAAAGGTCCTATAATAAAATTACGTAAAGTTGATAGTTACTGAGATAATTGCAATTTTGTTCGAAAAAATATAATTTTTCAAGATATTATCACTTTTTCAGGGTAAAATATGAATTTTATCATATAAATTTCATGGAAAATCAAATTTCTTACAAAATTGGTCTTCTGGTAAAAACTTGAAATTTATAATTAATCAGAAACTGGCAGTTTTATGTTTAGATAGTCCCATTTCTCGTTATTTGGTGGTTTTCACCAAGAATTGCTATTATCTTTGTAACTATCAACTTTGAATAAATTTTTATTAGGTCTGTTTTGTAGAAAATTGAATTTCCTACGAAATTTTTACGATAAAATTTATTTTTTACCCTGAAATAGTAATAATATCTTGAAAAATTTCATTTTTTAGAGCAAAATTGCAATTATCTGAGTAACTATCAATTTTGCGTAATTTTATTATAGGACCTTTTTTGTAGAGAATTAAATTTCCAATCAAAATGTGTTGGAAAAAAAATTTTAAACAATTTCTAACTTTAGCGGGATTTGGCGAGCCTAAGATATCGACCTAAAATTTTTTTTGATTTCCGAAAAACTTTTTTTTTGTACGAGGAAAAATGTTTTTGGTATTAATAATGAACATTTAAAAAAAGCGGATTTTCGGCCCACCCTAATGTATAATTTTATATGCCATGAGGTGGGTTAATAGGTTTCATCATACGTTGCCGGGTTTGAATAAGTGCGGGTCCTTGCTTTGCAAGAATCCTAGCCCGTTGCTCTGTCCCAGCAAAATAAAAATTTCATTGAGGCCAGCCTAAGCCAGGGTTCAACCCGCGAATTCTGGTGGCTGCTGGTAAAAATTGCAAAGAGAAAAAGCGATTTGGCTCAATATAAGAAAAAGGGCAAAATGGGCCTCCAGGAAAATACTTCTATTGAGTTTTTTTTCTAGTTCTAGTTCTAAGTTTATGCATGAAAAAATTTCTTTGCATAAGAAAAATTTCTCATTAGAAAATGAAAACCAAGATTTTCTTAAGGCGAGAAAAAATTTCTTAGGGCAAATAAAAATTTTCTTGGGGTGAGTAAAAATTTTTTGCACCAAGAAATCTTTTATTTCTGTGAATATTTTGAGTTTTAAAAACAATTTTAAGGTATGTATAAAAAAATATCCATGTGAGGAAAAATGAACCGGTTTAAAAAAATGTAATTTTTAATTGACAAATATTTTACATTGATATATAAATATTATACGCCTAATCAAGTCAACTAGGCAATTAAAACTCGAATTAACAACTTGATTACCATACTGGCAAATTTTTTTTTTTTTTCAATCATAGTCAAAAGAATTAATTTATTTAGTATAAATATTAAATGGGTAATTATATGTTACATATCTTATTATATACAGTCGACTCGCGATTTTCTTCCGGTCCTCGGGGATGTTTGGAAGAAAATCGGGAGAAAGTCAAAAGTCCTAGTAATTGGTAGTGGGGATACGTCTGGGTGAATGTTCCGTGTATTTGTACAAGAATAAAGGATCTTCAAGGAACATAGTGTAATATTCTAATATCTAATCTTTATCTTTTAACTCATCATATCAATATGTGAAATGTAGTTATATAAAATGAATTAAAAAAATCGTCCGGTCCGCATTTACTCCAGATTTACTCCAAAAATTTTTAAAGTGCATAAGTTATTCTTCATCACGATTTAATTTGCAAGAAGACACGTATACGAGTCATGGAACTTAATTTTAAATATTCATAATTCAAATAACTATAATCAGCAAACAATTGAAGAGGGAGATAAGAGACCGTATCAATGCCTTTTATTTATCTGATTCAAGTAATTTTCATTTTACTCAGAGAGAATTTTTTATAAAGTTTTGGTAAAAATTACAGTATCACTCACAGTCAGGGTTGGGCAAAAAAAAAAATTTCATTACTAATTATTTAATTAAAAAAAAATTTAATAATTAATGATGAAATTATTACTAATTTTTCAATAAATTGATAATAATTCCACACAAAAAAAAATTAATGAATTTAATTAAAATTTATGCATAGATATATCATTAATTGAAAAAAAATAAATTTATAACTTATTGAAGATCGATTACTAATTACAAAAAAAATCTCTCTTTCAAATTATGATTCTACGAACTCACTCGAAGCTTAGAAATTAGAAAAAAAAAGTTTCGAATTTCTAACAAAAATTAGAAAAATGTACTGGCTAATTATTTAATATTCAAACAATTAACAATATATGCGAAGCATTATTAATTTTTTTTTTAATTAGAAAAATTTGTTCGCTAATTAATAATTTTTTTTAAAAAATTAGAATTTATTTTCAGCTAATTACTAATTTTTCTTAAAAAATTAGAATTTATTTTCAGCTAATTACTAATTTTTCTTAAAAAATTAACTTTTATTTTCAGCTAATTACTAATTTTTCTTAAAAAATTAGAATTTATTTTCAGCTAATTACTAATTTTTCTTAAAAAATTAAAATTTATTTTCAGCTAGTTACTAATTTTTAAAAAAAAATTAGAATTTATTTTCGGCTAATTATTAAGTTTTCAGAAAAATAAGACATTTCTTTGCATTGAAAAAGTTATAACCTTTCTCAAATGATTAGAAGTTCATTCCACGTACTATTAATCGTCCACTTGAAATTAAGTGTGTCCTTCTTTAATTACAAGACAAAATTTCCATATCGCGTTGGTATTTCCTATTCTGTTCAATTTGTACACAAAATACTTTGCAATTATTCTGTGAAATAAATGGAGAGTATAAGATTTTAAGCCAAAATTGTTGATTTCAAATTACTATAAAAGTATTTGATGATCAGAGGAAAAATAAACATTTGTTTAAAGTAACTAAAGATGCGAAAAAAAATAACAACTGCTGAATGGAATACCATCCTTCTTATCGAAATGAATAGAAATAATCATTATAATAATTAAAGAATATAATATTATAGATTAGGATTGATGAAGGCGTCAGTTTGAAAGTATTTTAATATCTGATAATAAATAAACAATTTTTTTTAGTTACTAAAATCCTTAGACAAAATAATAGATTTGAGTTGCAACTTTCTCATTCCGGGAACAAATACTTTTATAAAATTATATTAAATTTTATGCTATTTCATCAAATCTTATTAAATTTTATATAATTTTATAAGACTTTATAGGAATATTTCATATAATTTTATAAAGTAAGACCTGAATAAGAGAAGTTATGATTGAACGAAATTTTATATCATTTTATATATCTTTACAAAATTGGATCCTATGAATGCATCTAATGTGAGGAAATATGTTGTAAAATTTTATAAAATGTCATAAAAAATGTAGAATATTTAATTTTATAATATATTTTGATCTGATCAGACACGACTGATATAAACTCGTACATAGTTATGTATAAGTCTATACAGGATCAGACCTGATCACGCTTCATTGATACAAAACGTATATATGTTTAATTACGGATATATCTTAGAGTGGTCCATTTGGAACGAATATTTATTTTTTCGCTTCCACTTTGAAATATAGTTGAAGACATTGAAAAAAAATTCTCTGAAAGTTTCTGCTCTTAATTTGAATTTGAATTTTGAATACCTTACATTTGATTTTGAAGTTTTTCCATTCAAAATAGGGGAAGGGGGGCAAAAGGGGGTAGGGTAGGCAAAACGGGGTACCCCCAAAATTTTATAAATAAAAATTGTATTTTTTAAATATTTCAAAATCACTTCTGTAAATATAATTGAGTATTGACTGAAACAGTTTGATTAATAGTAAATTTTACTACTATTCAAATTTTTCTGTCAAACTATCAGACTTATTGTAAAATGTTACAGGACTTTTTTTGTAGATCATTTCATTTCCTACAACTCATTACTTACAAAGTTTTCAAAATTTCTAAAAGTTCTTTAAGTATTTGCATTAAAATGTCTGTTTATTCCAAAGAATCAATTCTAGCCGATTTCAATTACTTACTTTTAAATGCAAGTAACTAAAGAACTTTTAAAATTTTGGGAACTTCTATGAAAATAATTTGTAGGAAATAAAATGATCTACAAAAAAAGACCAGTAACATTTTGTGATAAGTCTCATAGTATCGCCGAAAAAGTCAAATAGTAGTAAAATTTACTATAAATTCAACTTTGACCTTAAATAACTTTTGAGAAATTAAATTTACCGAATAATGATAAGAAAATTTTTTTGTAGAGCGTTTAATTTCCAACGGAAATGTCTATTGATTTTTCCAATACTTTAATTCACTAATGAGTAATAAAATTCCAAGCTCTAAAAAAAAAAATTTCTATGTTAATCAAATGGTAAATAGATAATCGCAATAATGTACCGCTTAATATTAAAATCCTACCAAAAACAGATTCTCTGTACAAAATTGCGCCAAGTACACGTTTAAAATTTTTTACAATTAAGACAAGATTCTTTTTACTAAAAAATGAATCAAATCGAAAAAATACCAAGTACCTAATATAATTCGAAATCATGGAAAATATTTTCATAGAATTGAACAAAAAATTGAAAAAAAAAAATTTCAATGTACTTGGTGTGCGTTACTAAATTTATTCAAGCAAAATTTTTAGAATTGATTTCGCATATAAATTATTTTCCATTAAAATTGAATGATATTCTTTTTTTCCAGTTTATAGGCACACCAAGTACATTGAAATTTTTTTTTTTTCAATTTTTTGTTCAATTCTATGAAAATGTTTTCCATGATTTCGAATTATATTAGGTACTTGGTATTTTTTCGATTTGATTCATTTTTTTGTAAAAAGAATCTTGTCTTAATTGTAAAAAATTTTAAACGTGTACTTGGCGCGATTTTGTACAGAGAATCTGTTTTTGGTAGGATTTGTCTTTTTTTTGTCGTGTTGATTGAGAATGATTTTAATCTACACTATTAGAAATCGAGTTATAATTTAAGACACGTGAGCCTATATTGTTTATAGTATTATTTCGTAGAAACAATAAAAGTTTGGAAAATCCAAAAGTGCACGACTCATAATGCTTATTTGATCGTAAACATTTAAATATTCCGTAAGGGTAATGTCGCAGGCAAAATAAAATAAATAAAATTTGAAGTATAAATGTTATTTATTTATATAAAAATAATAAAAAAAAAATAGGTAATAAATTTTAAACGTAAAAAATTCCGAAATTTTTCGCCGTACGATCTGTGAATAATTTTACGTTTTTTTTTCTATTTTTACTTTTTTTTTTACTTGTTTATTTATTATTTTTATTTATTTATTTATTTATTCGTCTAATCTCAATTTTTTATATTTTTATTTTCGAAATACCCGCGCCAAATGAATTGGTTAGAAGTATGGCGCAGGCACACTGGGTGATAGTCACTGATCTCTATACTAACTGGATAGCTGATTCATATGGACGAATTTCGAAAAAATAGGCCTTGCCTGTCAGGGAACTAATATGAATATAAGAGCGCAGGCGTTAAATAAAAAAGGACAAACATAGGGAACGTTAAATTACGAGAATTTTACTTCGCAGTGTGGAAAGTTATATTACTAGAGTAATTATCGGCTAAAATAAATAAAAATAATTATTGAAAGAGTCGCAAATGTAATTAGCGTATTATATATTAGTGAATTATATAGTATATTATATAGTAGTAATAGAGTAATAAATTAAATAAATTCAGCTTATGTTGAAAAAATGATTATAACATATAAAGAGCAAACTTTTTTACACAATTTTTATTGTCCAATATCACGATGGTAATATATCCAGGCATACAAATTAATATAATAACAGCTATTTTCATGTACAAAAATTTTTTTTTTATTAAATACAAATAATTTCATATAAATTGCTAATAATTATTCAACTTCGGTTCCTACAGACAATATTTAAAAAAATTCAATACAGTTTTTTACATTGAAAATTTGAATAGATTACTTCTATAACTATAACCATCACTAGGTATAAAAATATTTTGTAGAATACCAATTTACAATTTAATCTTAGATAAAACCTGATTGTTATTTTATTTACAATTGAAGTTATTATAATACAACAGAATATTGAATAAATAAATAAGTTGGTCCACGGTGATGCTTTAGATGCTGTAGACTTGAAACGGCATTCGGTTACAGCGACATATAGCGTTCACAGGCCAGTATTTTGCTTCTTCCTAAAATAAAATTAATTTATAATTAATAGGACTATAAAATCACGGACAGTAAGCAAACTGGTCTCCTCCTATCCGCCACCCGGAGACGCGCCCGGTAGGCACTCAACCGCCGGGAAAAATATTGTAATCACAAAACAGATAAAAGTAATAGCATATCAGTCTTTATAAAATAGTTATAAAGAATGATATGCTATTTTCTTACATACATTCAGTAATTACAAGAAATGTAACTGAAACTATAACAAAAATAATAAAACTATTACATTAATATAATAAATTCATAATAATAATAATAATATCAACAATAATTATAATAATAAAGCCCGGGAAAAATTGTTTTTTGTAAAATATTACGAAATTTTATAGAATTTCATTAGATTTTTAAAAGTAAGATCTGAGTAAGGGAAGTTATAATTGAATGTAATTTTACAAATTTGTATAAAATTATATAAAATTTCATACAATTGTGGTACTGAAATTTTGTAAAGTTTTATAAAAACTTTTTTTCCCGGGAAATAATAATAATAATAATAAAAATAATAATAATAACAATAATGATAATAACAACAATAATAATAACAATAATAACGATAACAAAAATAATAATAATAACAATAATAATAATAATAATAATAATAATAATTAACATAGTCACTTAATATTATGGAAGCAAATATTAACCAGAGTTAGTTTTTGTACAAACATATGAAACATGTTTACAAATTAAAATATAATTTTCAACATACATCCAAGTCAATTTCTATCGATTATAGTGAAATTTAAGAAAAAAAAAAATCAAAAACTACTGATGAGCCCAGACGATTTGCCGTGTTAAAAAATGCCGAACGTGAGTTCCCGTAATCGTAAGTGAAACGTTTTTTGTTAAGGAATACATACGAATTTCAATATAGTGGATTAAAATAGATTTTATCAATAAATATTTATGGTCTGTGCAGCTATCTAAAATGAAAGTATCGCGAAAATGTTGTTCAAGATCTGGGAAGAGATTTTTTTTTGAAAATAATAACTTCTTAAAAACCGAATTAGCCAGTATAGCTGGAAAATTTACTTCGACTGGTGGTTTTCCTGAGTTACTATTGCACGCTTTTCTAAAAAGTGATTCAGCATAAGTACAAATTGTAATCACACTGTCTGATGATAATATTAAGCCTCCGCGAGTTTTTTGAGCAACCAAAGCCAACCCTTTGCGAGAAAATGATTGATTAATTGAGGTAACCGAAGTAAGAGGTTGTCTGCAAGCTTCTAAACATTTACAACATTTAATAAACCTGGATAGTTTTCGAACAATAAAACCCGCGATGTATCCTATAGCATTAATTGAAAATTCCGTTAAATCACTGGGCATAGCCCAAGAAAAATCTAAAAATTCCTTTAATTCTTCTACAATGGTATTAGATGAACGATCTAAGCAATATTTTTCTTGAACGCGAACATTGTCTAGTGAGTTATAAATATTTGGATCGTAACGATCGAGCGTGGCTATTTTGTTTTTTCGAGATGGAGTTATATTTAAAATTTTTGTATGATCCATCATCTTTACATTACCGGTAGCAACTTGGATATCATGTCGAACTAATAATCGTTTGTAAGCAGATATCAGCTGTGCCACGGTTGGATTTGGACACCAACCGCTTCGAGCTCTTATAGCAGCGAACAATAGTTCTAGATGATCTTGGCTAAGCTTATAAGTAAGTAAATATTTTAATGGAGCATTGGCTGGTTTTACATAACGGTCAAATAATCTAATTACAGAAATGCAAGCAGTTTAAAAACCTATGAATCCTGTTTTCCTTGGGGATAAATAAATTGGAACATTATTAACTGTTTTTAATTTACTTAAATAATTAATTTCATTAAGTACGCGATGACGCCAAATAGATTCATTACTTTTTCTTAATGGACTTTTATAACCACTACCCCAAGGACTTCTAACATTTAAAAAATCAAAAAGAAAATCTATGCAACGAATGAATTTTACAGTAGATTCACAACCTTCAAATTCTGGTAAACGCAAAACTGTCCAACAGAATTCTATCGCGTCTGCCACGCTCGAACTTAAAGTTTGAGCAGCTAAATAAACTTTCACTATCATTTTTTTATATTCAATATGGTGTGAACGAAGTTTGTTACCCAATCGCAACCCATCGTTTTCTTGTAAAGAAGCTAAAGCAACTATATATTTCCATTCAATTTTATTTCCATCAGCATCAATGAGTATTTTATACTCTGCTAATGCTGACCTGATATTTTTCAAATCATGGCAAGCATCCAATATTACGCAAACATCTGGTTGATTTTCAACCGGATGAGGGAAATATGGTTTAGCATCGTCATCCATACTCATATGAGCTCCTAACAATTTGACAGTATTTAAATGTGCAGGAGGGCCATCTAAAGTTAGGGAAGCGACTTCGATGTTAACATGGTGTAACCTGGTTAAAGCTTCTTTTATAAGATTTGCTTTGCTTGCTGCAGTTAAACTTTGAATTAAAAAAAAACCGATAGGTAATTTCCACGAACCGTCTAAAGGAACGATCAACAAAACTAGGACCTCAGTAGCGATCAAGTTTGAATTATCAGTAGTACCTCCACCAATATCAACATGACCGTATACCTTCCCATCCCGAGTACGTTGAACACCTTTTTTTATTCCCATTTCATCGATCATAAACGAACATACTAATTTTTTATTATTGTCTTTATACTCATCGCGTTTAAATTCTAAAGTTCTAAAACATTCTTCCGAAAATCCGGGTTCCGCGTCTACACTATTATACCACGAGCGAAGTTGACTAGGGTGAGGTAAGGCTAATTCAAAGCTATCACGTACATATTTATATGCAGCCGGGGAATAAAAATGTAATGTTAATGCAAAACAACGCAGCTCTGGTGGATATTTTTCTTTAGAAATTTTACCACGCAATGCATTATCTTGCATTCGTTTTAAAATTTCAGAAGGAATACTTCCAAAATGATCAAAAATCTTACTTTTCTCTATGTACTCACGATTACTCAAATCTTCAATAACTTCTTTCATGCTGGTGATTTTTCTTCTTCCCCGTTCTTCTTTTCTTCTTTTATTTTTCAGCTCTCTCAGCAATTCTTGATTTCTTTCTTGAACAACTTCTAGCTTGCGTTTCAGGTAGTCTTCCGATCTGTAATAGTTGTGGTCATTGCTGAACCCTAATATCTGCTGTTTCAACTGGACTGAAAAAAAAGTTACAATGTTATACAATCACTTACTGATGAATTGATAGAGATTATTTTTGTTTAAATAGTTAATGTTATTTTTATTTTTTGTAAAAACTAAATTTTTTTTTTTTACAATAAACTAAGCTTTATAACTTGTAAATACTCGAAAAAAAATACTCACTAATGATGGGTTGTAACTTTTCTTGATTTCCAGGCAATACTTGGGGAATAGTTACAGCATTACCATTTGATATCTCTTCTGCTTCCGTTGCTGCAAAAAGTAAAAATTTGTGAAAAAAAATAAAAAACAAAAAAAAAAACTATATAATTAATGATATTCTTTTTATAGAATATAATAATATATAAAATGATTAAATCTCATTTGGAACACTGAAAATCATTAGATTCCATACCTTTGCTTAATTCACTTAGCACTGGAGTTGAAGAAACATCATTTTCACCAAATATAGTTGGATTACTCCCTTTTCGTAGACGAGGTCGTTCATTCCGAAAATCTACGCAGTCTTCTGAAAAATGATCCGAACATAGTTTGGAAAACTTTGAAGGTGTCCAATTTTCCCGGCCCATATTCTTGATCCACTTGTCTGTATCTTCTTGATTCGTCGGAAATCTTGAAAATAAATTTAATAAATAAAATTATATTTTGACACAATCAAACATTTAAATAAAGATAAATATAATTAATACATTTATACTTACGAATAAAATGATAATCCTTTGTGCTTCTCTGAACGCTTTTTACAAAAGGCACAAGAAACCATTTTCACGACACAATATTTAATTAACACAAAATAAATAAATATATTGAATAACACTATTCACTAACACTAAAATTAATAGAATAAATATATATATATATTAGGGTGCTTCGTTTGAGATGACTATTTTTTTTTTCCAAGTCCCATGTCAAAATATCATTGTACACATTGAAAAAAAAATTCTCACCAAAGATGAGCTCTTAATTTTAATTTTATGTACTCGCTAAATGAATTTGAAATTTTCCCATTTGATTAACACGTAAATTTTAATTTTATTTGATTTTCTACAAAAGAAGTTATGTAAGCCATTACCGTAGAGCTAGTAGTTTTCGAGATAAATCCAATTAAACATCTCAAAATTTGAAAAATCGCTGTTTTATCCAAGATTTTAGTACTGTTTGATAAAATTGTGGCCGAAGAAATATATGACATATCATGGTTAATATATCATCAAAAATATGTCATGTAAAACAAAACTGTCTCCTACTACATTTCCTCCGTCTTTTCTTCACTTAATCCAATCACCTCTGTTTGACCATCGGAAACTTTTTTAATTACTTTCTCTCTCAGTACAAAGATAATTGTTTCATACTTGTTATATTTACATATGAATGTGTAATATGTATTTTTATATTTTGTTTTCATACATTATTTGTGTTTTCAGCAATGATTTTACCAAAAAGTACTAAAATCTTGGATAAAACAGCGATTTTTCAAATTTTGAGATGTTTAATTGGATTTATCTCGAAAACTACTAGCTCTATGGTACTGGCTTACATAACTTTTTTTATAGGAAATTAAATTCCCTACAAAAAAAGTCCTGTACAATTTTGTCGTAAAGTTAATGGTTTGTGAGTAAAATAAAAGAAACCATGAAATCTGAGAAAAAATTGACTTTAAGATTTTTTACCGGTGAGTTCGGTTACAAAACATAAATTAGTTACAAGCACTTTCAAAGAGAAACGATTTCTCTGTGATTTTCACCTATGGTCTATCAAATATCTTGAAATGCCGTAAAGCTATAGATAATTGAATAAATAAAATTAAAATTTACGTGTTAATCAAATGGGAAAATTCCAAATTCATTTAGCGAGTACTTAAAATTAAAATTAAGAGCTCATCTTTGGTGAGAATTTTTTTTTCAATGTGTACAGTGATATTTTGCCATGGGACTTGGAAAAAAAAAATAGTCATCTCAAACGAAGCACCCTAATATATATATATATATATATATATATATATATATATATATATATATATATATATATAAATATATATGTATATATATATATAAGAATACAAAAAAAAAAAACTTAATAAATTAATTGAAAAATACTAATTTTAATAAATATTTTGAAAAATGCTAAAATAACTAAAATAAATAAATATATATTCGCAATTTAATTAAATGAAATCAAAATAATTATGTTGCTGTGCACGTGCTGATAGGAATTTTTACAGAAGACGTCTACTCTATGAGATTGCCGTAATGTGACTGTAATGCTTTTCTGACCACGTTAAAACTTACGGCTGGTCCCCGGTTGAAAATTATGGGCGCGCAAGCGCAGTTGGTTACGATTTAGTTCTCTGACAACTATTTGGAGCGCTACTGTAGGCACACATCGGTGACAATGGCGGACTATAGAATCAGCTATCCAGTTAGTATAGAGATCAGTGGTATAGGGTATCCTACGGGGCAGCGTACAAATGCATTGTATGTATACAATATACCTATATATACATATATAATATATATAGGTATATAATATATACTCTACGGCGTCTTTAAATGATAAATATATATATAGTATATCAGTCGTACTCTAATGATACGTACACGGAAAAAAAATTCGACGAAAAATTCCAATATTACTATCGTAATCCTGGACTATACTTTTATTATCTGTAACATTCAAATATATGATACGAAAATTTACAGTTTTTAAAAGATTTTTTACTATTCACTATCGTAATTTCATTAAGAGTTTATTGTAATCAATTCAATAAGAAATATTACAATGTTACTATCGTAAATAGTAAAAGAATAAAAAATAAGATTTAATTATACTATTTATTCTTTTATTCTTCCTTTTAATTTACAGTGCTGCCTCTATGTTTTTACAATACAAGCTACAAAAATTACGATAGTTGGATTGTAAATTTTCTGAAATGGTATAGTATATGCCATCTGAAGCGTTTACGTATGAAAGACAAGTGTTGTCACAAACCATGATGTGATGCTTGTATGAGTGTATATATATATATAAATACAAATGATGACATCTACTTTGTCTGTATTATTTGTGGTTCAACTATATATATTTATAAATCAGTTCATCTTTATCCACAGTGTAGTGCAGAAATAGAGGTTATTATTCATGACGTTTTTCGGACAATTGTAAATAAGAAATTTAAAATAAAAACTGTACTTTCGTCATTACAAACCTACATAGATTGTGGAATATAATAATTTGGTGGTGTAAGTATAATTATTATTATTCAATTTTTATTAAACTTAATATTCTGTGGGTATATCGTATGATCCTGAAGTTGGCAGATAATTAGTAATTTTCGGATTTTTTTTTTCACCAAAGAAATTACAAAAAAAAAAAAACTAAAAAAATACACATGTAGAAAATTTAAAAAACTATGGGTGCAATTTTTTTAAATATTTTTTTTTTAATTATTTATCGTCTAAAAAAAAATCCAAAAATTATTAGATATCTGCTAACTTCAGTATCATGTATATCGTTCGTTTTAAAATCATTTATCTGGACAAGAAGTTTATTTTTATAAACAATTTAGTAGTATTTTGTGGTCATAGGATAAATGATTCTAAATGAATGAAAATTTATTTTTTCTAATAAATTCAATTCTCCTAATTTTGTTACAGGATAATCTTCATTTGTCGACAATGAATAATTTTACCCGGCTTTGCGAGAGGTAAAACATTTCAATAACCTCAAATTATGGACATTCAACATTTCTTTATGATACTGAAGTTAGCAGAAGCCTAATAATTTTTGGATTTTTTTAAAAATGATAAATTATAGAAAAAAAGTATTCAAAAAAATTGCACCTATGGTTTTTTTAATTTTCTACATGTGCGTATTTTGAATACAAATAAATGAGTTATTTATTCATAAATTTTATATATACCAAAAAAATATGTTTGAAAAAATATTAAATAAATGTTTTATTATTACTACTTCAACATGTTTTATTTTTATTTCGAGATTGTATTTTCCTTCTCAATTTAACTGTTAAAAAAAAAAAAAAAATTCCAAATGATAAATTTTTCTTTTTTATTAATTATAAGTTCTACTTTTTTAAGAAAATATATTTTACTCCATTGACTTCTAATTATTATTTTATATTTAAAGAAATTCTACATTACCGACTCATTCATTTTACGATAGTTGTATTAGAATTTATGTTAACACAACTTGTATAATTTACTCTATAGTATCTGATTTTTTCTTTCTGGTAGTAGTATAAATTATAAAATAAAAATTACGATAGTCTATTGTAAAAATTATTATTGAAAACTTATAGTCCAGCGTTACAATACTATATAATGAAAATTACGATAGTTAAATCGTAAAAAATCCGTGAATTTTTTTTCCGTGTACAGTGAGCATTATTATTTTGTATTCTCAAGTGTTTTTTTAAATTTTAAACTATCACTGATTTCATATTCTTGTTAGGCGTTATATGATTACTTTTCAAATCTTTTCATGCCATTTTATAAACTTTATAATCTTTTTATAAACAAATAGATTAATTAATATTTTAATTATATGTTTAATCTAAACTAGACTAATTTTACTTTTTTTTAAAAAACTATTTACGCATGAATACGTACTTATTGTGGAAATATATCGATTTTTCGACTGAGTGGCCGATAAAGGGGGCCTGGCCGATAGAGGGGTTACTTACCTTATTGAAATTTTTTCATCAAAAATATTTGATTATTCCTGATTAAGGGGGGGGGGGGGGTAGGGTTTTAAAGGCGAAAAAAAAGCATATTTTTGTAATTTTTTCCCGGCGAGATGAGTAATATAATTTCATTAAACTTAATCACATATTATTGTACAACTTTTAAAGAATATCAGAAAAAATTTTCAACGAAAAATATTGATTAATAAGCTGGTGACGTTGAATCTTCGGAGGCGCGTCGAAAAAAAAGTCGTTTTGCGGTGAACATCATAACTCGTTACCGGATCATCGGAAAAAAAAAAAAAAAAAAATTTGGAAAATCCAAAAGTGCACGCCTCGAACGCTCATGTTATGTTTTTTTTAAAAGTTAAATTTCGAATAAAATTGAATATCCCGCTCTTTTCCCATAGAAAATTCCATGGTAAATATACGGTAATAAAAGTAAAATAAAAAATAAGGAGAACATTCCTAATAAAAAATGGCGGCAGTGTGTGTTTGTTTACATGTAAGATTGCCGGTTTTAACCGTAATGATTTATTTTTTAAAAAACGAGAAGGCCTATAGTAGTAATTTTCAAAAGGAACCTTCTTTGCTTAATTCTGAAAATTTTGAAAAAAAAATTAAGTAGTTTCGTCAAGTCGTTCTCGAGATATCCGTACCACGCCGTTTTTTTGAACCACAGACTAATGGACGTCCACGATAAATTTTTTTTAATGAACTTTTTGTTATATTAATACATATTGGACAAATTAAAAAAAGTATCAGGATTATTCATTAGTGTTTCAGCTTTATATTGATGTATTTTTCATAATGTGTAAGAGTAATAGAAAAAAAAAATATATATGCACTTTAATGAGTGGAAATCGTGTGACCTTGACAGGTCGGTTATAAAGCACAACCTCTCCGCTTCGCTTCCGAGGCGTGCAATTGATATGCATTTTAAAGTTGATGTATTTCTCGAGGTAACCACGAAGAGTTTTTTTTTTTTTTTTTTTTTTTTTTTTCGATTTTTTGCAGCACTTGGAAGTGAAAAACGCGATTTTAGCTCAAAAAATCGCGGTTAATTTGTTATTAAAAAATAAAAAACAAAAAAAAACTCTTCGTAGTTACCTGTTGATTTATGTGAAGAAGTAATGTTCAAATTTTCAAAGGGATCGGTTCAGTACATTTTGAGTTATGATGTTCACGGACTTTAAAAATAACGTTTTCGGGAAAATCCATTTAAAGTTTTTTATTCGTGAAAATTTGAAATAAATTATCAATCAAAGAATATGAATTTTTATACTTATATTGAGTCATCAGTTGACATCCTTTGAAAGACACACATCCGGAGAAAGGAATTCGGAAGAACAAAGAAAATTGCAGCTGATTTCTACTAGGGGTATGTAGGGGCAGGTCGGGCAGGTATAAAAATCAGGTATACCGGCCGGTCATTTGAAACGCTGTAACTCCGTTAGTTTTACTCGGATTGATTTAAAATTTGTACACAATGTTCTTGACATATTGTTCATTCAGAAAAAAAATTAAAAAAAAATTTTTTTTTAAATAATTTTAAAACCCTACCCCCCCCCCCCCCCTTAAAAACTTCGATTAAATCTGATTCAAGCTCGATCGGATTTCGATTACAATTTTTTGCATGATCAGACATAGCTTTGCATGAATCATGCTTAATCGTGCATGATTCATACATGACCATGCTTAGTCTTGTCTAAGCCTTAAGGCTTATAAAACAATAAAAACTAACAGTTTCACAGTACAGATAACTGTGGCTGATAATGATTAAATTATTTATGGATCAATACCATTCTTCGTAGAGTTAGAGAAAATAATATGTTTCGTTTTAGAAAAATTTGTTATTGAACATACAATATTTTTCTGTAATGTTGAACATCAGGTGAATATAACTCATATAATGCCTATTAGAGTGTCTGAAAAAATCGACTTTTTTTTTTTTTTCTTGAAGAACATTGAAAAATCGACAGAGTATCTCTAGACAAAGACCCTATTAAAATATGAGACCTTAATATTAATATTTAAAGGTAGCGATTCGCGATTTTCTATTTTCCATTTAAATAACATGGGAAAAAAAAAATTTTAATTTTGGAATTTTATACCTCGGCGATGGCTTATTGAACAGATAAGTTCAGGATATATTTTTGTAGGGAATTGAACGCTCTACAAAAAAAGTTTCTTATCATTTTTTGATAAATCCATCTGTTCAAAAGTTATTGGAGCTCGAAGTCAAGTTAGAGTAAATTTCGAGATCATTTTACTTTTCCGGCGAAACTATCGGACTTATCATAAAATGTCACGAGATCTTTTTTGTAGACAATTTTATATCCTACAAATTATCATTGATAAATTTTTTTTAAATTCTGCATTGTTTTCTAGTTGTTTCCATTTTAATGCCAAGCTCTTAAAATCGATCAGAACATTACTTTTTTAGGAGCTTGGCATTAAAATGGAAATAACTGGAAAAAAAGCCAGAATTTGAAAAAAATTTGTCAATGATAATTTGTAGGAAATAAAATTGTCTACAAAAAAGATCTCATGACATTTTATGATAAGTCCAATAGTTTCGCCGAAAAAGTAAAAAGATCTCGAAATTTACTCTAACTTGACTTCGAGCTCCAATAACTTTTGAACAGATGGATTTAACAAAAAATGATAAGAGACTTTTTTTGTAGAGCGTTCAATTCCCTACAAAATTATATCCTGAACTTATCTGTTCAATAAGCCATCGCCGAGGTATAAAATTCCAAAATTAAAATTTTTTTTTTCCCATGTTATTTAAATGGAAAATAGAAAATCGTGAATCGCCACCTTCAAATATTAATATTAAGGTCTCATATTTTAATAGGGTCTTTGTCTAGAGATACTCTGTCGATTTTTCAATGTTCTTCAAGAAAAAAAAAAAGTCGATTTTTTGAGACACTCTAATGCCTATCCATGAAAGTGAAAAACTCTTATTTCCAACAATAATTCAGATTGAAACAATGCACCATGTATTGCGTGTAGGAAATTATATATGTAATAGTTTTAAATTATTAAAAAATAAAATTTAAGCAACAAAATTTTCTAATTATTATTATTATTATACATTCCGAATTATACATTCTCACCCATGATCATACACGATTGAATATCACTTTGTATGAATCAGGCATATTCATATATGCTCATGCAAAGTCATACTCAGTCATGCAATCTCATGCATGATGATTAATTTCCCGTTATATAAAGTCATGCATGATTGGGCATGATTTTACAAGGTCATGCACGATGTTGCATAATTCGTGCAGTGTCATGAATGATCATTCATGACTGGGCTTGGTCATACATGACGTTGCACGAATCATGTGTGACTATTCTTTTTTCGTCATGCATGACCATGCGCAATTGAACATGGATTTGCACGATCGTGCAGTCATGCCTGGATCATGCACGATCATACCTGAATCATGTATGGATCATGCATGATTCATGCATGATCAGGCCTGATGATTCTTTCCCGGGCGAAGTATAACTTCAAAAATTTTTTGCAGACATCCGACAATGGCCGCGGCGGAGAATAAACCATCAAACAAAGAGGAAATGGATAAATTGTACTGGTCCCTTGTGATGGCACTCCGAAACGACAATCGAGAACTGGCTCATTCGCTACTGAAAGAAGGCGCTCCGGTCAACAACGACCGCCGGGGACCCTACCCTTCTCCGCTTTACTACGCGATAACTCTTGGCAACATTGAAATGGTAAGAATGCTGTTAGAAAGAAAAGCTGATATTTACTTTATAAATGAGTATGACGATCAGCCATTTAATGCAGCGCTGAAACAAAATACTATACCGATTCTTAAACTTTTTGGAGAGTTTGCCGTTAATTGTACATATATAACAAGTAAAGATTTTATACGGCTGCTTCATTTCATGATGAAAAAAAAAACTATGCGAAGCAGCGCTGAAAATTTAATGGCCAATCGTCCGGCTCATATTGATTTCGATCAGGTTCCCCGTATTGAGAGAACTTTTCACGCAGCTTGCATCTACGGGTACTTAAGTTTCGTCAGAATATTTTTGGACAGCGGCGTCAATATCAATGCAGTGGGAAAATTTAAAAGTACTAAGGCATGGAAAACTGCTTTAGGTCTTGCATGTGAGTATGGCCATCATGAAATAGTCGAATTTCTGCTGGACAAAGGCGCTGAGCTAGACGTTGAAGGCACGAGCATTCCTTTACACTTGGCCTGTAGGTCAGGCAATCAGGATATAGTAGAACTGCTGGTCCAAAAAGGCGTTGATGTCAACATAAAAGATGCCAATGGACGGGCGGCTGTCGACATCGCAGCTGAAAATGGTCGCGTTGACGTTGTGGTCTATCTGTTGAAATTCGAAAATCTCGAGCTGAAGTTCGACCAGATTAAGTCGATAATCGCCGACTCTACAGGAAAAAATAAACCGATGATAATAGAAAGCATTTTCTCGTATCTAGAAAAATTGAGCTGGGAAAATTGTTTGAAGAACGGAATAGACGGTAGCGTAATTGAAAATTTAATGAAGCTGCCGTTAATTTACAAAGCCGCTGGTTTCGGTCACGTCGACTGTATATCGATTTTGGTTAAATTTGGGTTCGATATAAATTACAAAAATCGTGAAGGCAAAACTCCATTGCATCAGGCTTCTGCAGATTGCAATCATAAGTTTATACTCAGGCTCTTGCAATATGGCGGAGATATTTCTGTAACTTGCGATCAGGGAAAAACGCCATTCGATTACGTGGTTAAGAAAAAACCAGAGGGAACTATGAACCGTAGAATATTTTACAGACTTGTCCAAGACAACGAGTCTCGTCTTATTAAATATGATATCAATATTGTCACTACTTTTGCGCAATATTTCATCAAAATGAAGTTATTGAAGCTCGATGTCAATGAAAATAACTATAGAGACGCTATAGAAAATTCTAAAACACCATTAAAAAAGATAAAGAAATATGAGCAAGAAGTTGAAAGAATGAAAAATAAGTTCATAAATAATGTGAGTTTTTACGACATCGCCAGAGCTATGCCCAATCAAATGATCTTGTACTTAGAACGTGATGCTGTTTTTGAGACACTCAAGTCTGAAAAGTACAGGTCTGAATTTCCCGAGTACGCTGATGTTATCAAGGGTAACTTTGAAAGAGGTCATGTAAGAAGGAGGTTGTTGGATGAAGCTGACAAGTTGGCCATTTTTGACGACATTCGGTCACTTCCTTATTATTGCATGAAGAAAATTCTTAAACATTTCACTAATGTTGATTTGCAAGTGTTGATTTATAGACACAAGTGGTGCAGAAATTGTAAGCATGACAAAGCTGTTGACGTTGATAAGAGTTTTAAAAATTATGCTACGGTGCATCGTCACAATAGATTGAAATGATAGTTTATATATTTTATGTAAACGATATTATGTATTTTTTTAGCATGTCTGTGACAATGTTAACGATTTTAAACTCGCAATGTTCGATACTATTAAAATAATAGAATATTTTGTTAATATTCTAGTGTTTTTTTTAATAAAAAATTTTTTTATTGATAATTTCATATTTTTTTTATTAAATATTGAGACAATATGAATTATCATCTTCATCCTCAGCCTTGCGGTTCCCATTTGTCCCCGTCTCGTTGCCGTCTGAAACTATACGAGTCATAGTGCAGTGATCACATGACTAATTATCACGTCGACGGATGTCTGTAAGGGTGAAGTGGGGCAGTCCCGAGGCTAGTCCTACGCCCTAAATTATCGGTCAATCACTTCGATCCTGGATCAATTAGCAATAAGACGTATAATTTAGTACTACTGTCATATACTAGCAATTCACTTGCGATTTTGTTAATACAGACAATTACCTCATAAATCGGGAAATTAACTTTCGTTATGGTTGTATTACCAGCAATTCTCTTACGATCATACTTTACTGTCCAAGTTTACTGATTATTCTAAATAAAGTTAAATCTATTGAAAATACTGTACGTTACCGGCGTTATACTCGCGAAAATAATAATAATATTAAAATTAAGTAATAAACTTAGTGTATAAACGGCGTTGCTTCACGTGGATATCCATCGGTCAAACGTTATTGTAAGTACTTGAACTTTGTTACAATTGGCAATAAACTTGCATAATTTTCTGATTAATTCCTTTTATTCCATCTATCACGGTTCATCCTATTTATTTCCTATTTTACTAGTAAGATTCTTTAATAGTTTAATAAAATAAATATTCATTAAGTTATAAATAGTAATTCGACCATTGATAAGAACAATGTATAATTTTATATGCCGTGAGGTGGGTTAATAGGTTTCATCATACGTTGCCGGGTTTGAATAAGTGCGGGTCCTTGCTTTGCAAGAATCCTAGCCCGTTGCTCTATCCCAGCAAAATAAAAATTTCATAGAGGCCAGCCTAAGCCAGGGTTCAACCCGCGAATTCTGGTGGCTGCTGGTAAAAATTGCAAAGAGAAAAAGCGATTTGGCTCAATATAAGAAAAAGGGCAAAATGGGCCTCTAGGAAAATATTTCTATTGAGTTTTTTTTCTAGTTCTAGTTCTAAGTTTATGCATGAAAAAATTTCTTTGCATAAGAAAAATTTCTCATTAGAAAATGAAAACCAAAATTTTCTTAAGGCGAGAAAAAATTTCTTAGGGCAAATAAAAATTTTCTTGGGGTGAGTAAAAATTTTTTGCACCAAGAAATCTTTTATTTCTGTGAATATTTTGAGTTTTAAAAACAATTTTAAGGTATGTATAAAAAAATATCCATGTGAGGAAAAATGAACCGGTTTAAAAAAATGTAATTTTTAATTGACAAATATTTTACATTGATATATAAATATTATACGCCTAATCAAGTCAACTAGGGAATTAAAACTCGAATTAACAACTTGATTACCATACTGGCAAATTTTTTTTTTTTTCAATCATAGTCAAAAGAATTAATTTATTTAGTATAAGGGTTATTCCACCAAATAAAATTATTTTTACGGGGCGACCCTCGTCGATTTGGTTCAAACTTTGTGGAGTCGTTCTATATATTAAAAAAAAATTCTCTGAAAATTTGAGCCTTTTATATGCAGCTGTTTCAAAGTTATGATTTTTTGAATTTTTTAAAAATTTTTGTTTTCAACTTTTTCATTAATTTTTTTAAAGGAAAAAATTTTTTTTTAAAAATGAGCACATAACAGTTTTTCGTAGGAAAAATTCTCAGCTTTCCAATAAAAATATCTATTTTTCATTTTACGTTACAAAAGACCTTTTAAAATTCGATTAAAGACGAAAAAACGATTTTTATGACTGTGCGGCGCTTGATACATCTAATTTGATATTTTTTTCTGAAAGCTGAGACTTTTTCCCACAAAATATGTGATTTTCACGATGTGCATATTTTTTGTTTGAACAAAATCAATAATTATTTAAATACAAGTCATTGATTTTATAGTTTTACCAAACTGTAATAGTTCATTGTGTGGCAAGAGATGAAACAAAACGATGTCAGACGAAAGTAAAGTAGGCTGCCCGAACCGTAGACAAAAGCTGACAATAACTGCAATCTGAAGTCGTGTTTCATCTAGTGTTACACACTATTTTTTTCATGATTACCTGCATTGAAAATTATTATCAGTGTCAGCAGCCAGTTAGAATCAAGTTATATTAAGACCAATGGTGCGATCAACCATTAGTGTACGCCTAACTTATGCTTTGCAATTTATAATTAAACAGAAACCATAAATACTATTGATTATGCACACAAATTTTTATAAAACTTGATTACAAAGTCAGAACTGTCATTAACGCAGATGACATCAATAGTCTGAAATCACTATTGAACAAAACACAAGAATCAAGATTCGTATCGTGTGCAAGGCAAAACAAAGCAGAGAACAAAAGAAATCTCGAGGATGAGTCCGAAAATCTCCTTATCAAGGCTGGACCACACAGCTGCAGAGTTAGGTTCTAATTTTTAAATTTAATCAATCACTTAATGAGTGGTCGCCAGACTCAACATCATTAGTCGATCGAGAATAATTATTTCAATCAAATATATAAAATATATCCAAGTTTATTTATAACAAATTGGTGGCAAACAGATATGCTTTCTACTTAATAATAATTATCTTTAACAATAACAAAACTTTAAGTTTCCCGACAATTTTAACGTGTTTATAATTTTAATAATTTTCATATAAATTTCTCAGATCTCTATAATTATTATCCCTTCCTTTATTTTTAACAATTTGCTGGCGAGGAAAAATTTAATACCAGATCACACGCACACATACAATATATTCGTAACTATAAAATTTATTATCACCTAAGTTCTGGGTTTTGATTTTCTTCAAGTTTCCCGTGATGCGGTCGATGAGACTCAGCACCAAGGTCACAATGTTTAATAATTTCTACTAAACTAAATTTCAGAACCTCCTAGAGAACGGTCTGTGGGACTCAGTATCTCCAAGAGAATACCTGCTAAATTAAATGTAATTTAAATTTTACGATTTTTAATTATTAATTAATTAATCAGTGGTCGCTAGACTCGACTGAATTAATTACTTAATCTGACGCTACCTAACAAAGACAAACCCAGACACTTAAACAATATGGCGACCGAATGCTCTCGAACCCACGCCGTAAAATTCACTGTTTCTTTTATAATTTAAATTTTTACCCTAAATGACTTGATTATAAAATTTTCCCGATAATCGTAACTTTCTAATAAAATTTTTAATATACACTTAAATTTCCCCTTTATAACAATAAAACCAGACTATTATTTATTACCAAAATTTTCTGTTAAAACGTGGGTGACTCGCCTCCGCCATTACATGTCCACTAAACGTTCTGCTGTTATGTTTGACTCGTCGTCGTACTCCTTAGCTTGTGACGCAGATCTAGCCTTCCTGAGTATATGATATCTCAGCAACCAGGAGAATGTTGAATTTATATACGCGGTCTTTAGACTCAGCGTAATAATTATTTGGAAAACTGGCTTCCACTGCAGCCACAGCTTCAAAGACGTTATTTTAAAGATGATTTGTTCGGGGTCAAATAAAGACGCACCGAGACGACGATGTCCAATAAGTTAATATATATAATTGGGGTCTTTCGACTCACCATAGCAGCAACGTGATGTTAAGACTCACTCTTATAAATACTTGTGTAATGTACGGCTGATCTTAAAGTGACTGATCGCCAGCAGCACCAGGCAGTGAGTGTCGCAACTTGCGACTCTCAGTAGCTACGAAGCAGCAAAGTCCACACTCTCGGATGATGTCAGTATCGTATACTTCTTTATAAAATTTATTGTCAACCTATAACAGGCGGGACTCGGGGCCCCTCATGGTACCCGTTTGTCACACGACCGAAAGATTTTAACCAATCAATAACAGTCCCAGTATAAATTTATTTGGCGGCGTGGGGGCAACGGTAATGCGTGGGCCGAGAGCGCAGTCGAATAAAAATTCAAATAAAATAATTAATTTAATTTAAAAAATCTCTGTTACATTATAATAATTAAAGAATATAATATCATAGATTAGGATTGATGAAGGCGTCAGTTTGAAAGTATTTTAATATCTGATAATAAATAAACAATTTTTTTTAGTTACTAAAATCCTTAGACAAAATAATAGATTTGAGTTGCAACTTTCTCATTCCGGGAACAAATACTTTTATAAAATTATATTAAATTTTATGCTATTTCATCAAATCTTATTAAATTTTATATAATTTTATAAGACTTTATAGGAATATTTCATATAATTTTATAATGTAAGACCTGAATAAGAGAAGTCATGATTGAACGAAATTTTATATCATTTTATATATCTTTACAAAATTGGATCCTATGAATGCATCTAATGTGAGGAAATATGTTGTAAAATTTTATAAAATGTCATAAAAAATGTAGAATATTTAATTTTATAATATATTTTGATCTGATCAGACACGACTGATATAAACTCATACATAGTTATGTATAAGTCTATACAGGATCAGACCTGATCACGCTTCATTGATACGAAACGTATATATGTTTAATTACGGATATATCTTAGAGTGGTCCATTTGGAACGAATATTTATTTTTTTCGCTTCCACTTTGAAATATAGTTGAAGACATTGAAAAAAAATTCTCTGAAAGTTTCTGCTCTTAATTTTAGTTTTGCATACCTTACATTTGATTTTGAAGTTTTTCCATTCAAAATAGGGGAAGGGGGGCAAAAGGGGGTAGGGTAGGCAAAACGGGGTACCCCCAAAATTTTATAAATAAAAATTGTATTTTTTAAATATTCCAAAATCACTTCTGTAAATATAATTGAGTATTGACTGAAACAGTTTGATTAATAGTAAATTTTACTACTATTCAAATTTTTCTGTCAAACTATCAGACTTATTGTAAAATGTTACAGGACTTTTTTTGTAGATCATTTCATTTCCTACAACTCATTACTTACAAAGTTTTCAAAATTTCTAAAAGTTCTTTAAGTATTTGCATTAAAATGTCGGTTTATTCCAAAGAATCAATTCTAGCCGATTTCAATTACTTACTTTTAAATGCAAGTAACTAAAGAACTTTTAAAATTTTGGGAACTTCAATGAAAATAATTTGTAGGAAATAAAATGATCTACAAAAAAAGACCAGTAACATTTTGTGATAAGTCTCATAGTATCGCCGAAAAAGTCAAATAGTAGTAAAATTTACTATAAATTCAACTTTGACCTTAAATAACTTTTGAGAAATTAAATTTACCGAATAATGATAAGAAAATTTTTTTGTAGAGCGTTTAATTTCCAACGGAAATGTCTATTGATTTTTCCAATACTTTAATTCACTAATGAGTAATAAAATTCGAAGCTCTAAAAAAAAAAAATTTCTATGTTAATCAAATGGTAAATAGATAATCGCAATAATGTACCGCTTAATATTAAAATCCTACCAAAAACAGATTCTCTGTACAAAATCGCGCCAAGTACACGTTTAAAATTTTTTACAATTAAGACAAGATTCTTTTTACAAAAAAATGAATCAAATCGAGAAAATACCAAGTACCTAATATAATTCGAAATCATGGAAAATATTTTCATATGTTATATCCGGCTTGCCGTATATTTAAAGGGGCCTCTTTGCCGCGCTCGCTGCAAAGTGCAGCGTTAACAATTTTAGGGATAGCAACTTCGGCCAACACCTCGTTGCACGTCGTCAACGATTCCTCCAATCACGGAATTACACTTGACTGTATTCTAAATTCACCCAATTATATATTCTAAATGATTCCCTCCAGAACCGCGAACCGAGGTGATAAAAACAACGAACACCAAGGTGCGGCAGCCTATGACGCTTGAGAAGTTAATGTATCTTCCTTGCTGGCCCGCGTGAGTTCTAAACCGTGTTACGTTTAGGCAACCTTCTTTTCCTATTTTCTATTTCTTTTAAACCGATTAGTTCATATTCATTAAATAAATCTAAACAGTCAAGTTACTACAAAATCCCACGGGAAGATCGTCTCGATATTGCACTCGAGGAGGCGTGGCAAGTTGCTTGTTACCGTTAAAATTTCAATTCAAAATTGTCTTTTCAAAATTATATTTTCTTTTCCCAAAAATCACCACACGCACCGTGGGTGATTTTATAATAATTGTTAAGTGATCAACAGCGATTCTCGTCCGGGTGAATTGCTGGAGTCGGGGATTCATACCGAACTCATATGAGTTAAAGACTCAACAAATTCAAAGTGTAAAACCTGTAAGTTTAAGTTCTAATAGTTAAGTGCAATCTTTAGAGATTTAAGTGACATAAAAGAACCTTAGTGTTAAGAACAATTTAACATCTTGTGAACTGAGTACGGCGAGCCCATAGGGAAATATTTCAATAAACATCTATCATTGGGAAACCTGCATATTAGATTATTTCTAATATTAAGAACCGCATCCCTTTTTCCTGAGCCAATTCATCTTTCGATCAGGGACCAACAGTAGCTGTACCCAGGAGTTTGCAGTCCAAAGACCAACTTGCAAGTAAGCAGCAAACAACGAAAGGTAGGTGAAAATTACCAATTTCTCTAACATATAAAATCCAAATTCTGCATCGAATACACAGAGAGGCCCCTGCGGGGTTTATCGTTCGAGTTCTCACAATAAAAATAAAACCTAGAGCTAATCCTCTAGGAAAATCACCCTGTTTGCCCGGTGCCTCCCACTTGAGGCCCACGCGACCATTTCCAATGATTAATTATTATTAATTAATTAAATCCGGACATAACAGAGCTGATTTTTGGTGGCAGCGGTGGGATGCGAACGATTCTCTCTCCTTCGATCCAGAAATTGGAAGAAAAATTTAAAAAATTTCCAAAATTTTTTTTTTCCTTTTTCTTTTGTTAAATTTAAAATTTTGAAAAATTATAAATTTATTTTTTTTAAAAATCCTCTTTAGGTGTGGTCGGACACGTATTTATAAAATTCTTCATTTATGAAGAAGTCATTTGACTCTTCTTGCTACGGTAATCCGACCTCGCTTCATATTTCCTCACGACAGTCACTGAAAATTAAAATATTATTCTTTAATATTTTATTATAATAAATAAATTTATAAACTAAAATAAAAGTGACCTTCGTACCTTTTCTGCTGACTAAGCTGGCGGTAATCACGTCATCAAACCATCTTACCCCGTTGGTAACCGTTCAATTATACTCACCTGCACAGGTACTTATGCACTCACGTTGCTGTCGCGGCTATCCTTGATTTGTAATTGGAGTACCTTCTTTAACTTTTTTTCGTATCCGAATTGGGCGTTGGCACTAAACTATCTGTTCTCCCCTATAAAATTTAGACATCTTGATTCCCAAATTTTGTTTTTTTTGTATTATATATTTCTAGCATTATCAACATTTTGTTTTTTTATATATTTATATATATAATTGTATCTCAAAATTGAGTAAGGTACATCGAACAAGTTGGTCACGATCGACTCTTTTGCCTATTTTTGACTAGCTGAGTTGGTGCTTTGGCTAGCACATCTCGGCAGTGAGTTGAGGAATCACCGTATGGAAGTTGGGTGCTTAACCAGCACCAATTCTCACTCAGTGAACCCAACTCATGGTTGGAAAAAATAGACGCGCGGGTCGCCGTTTCCAATTACAAAAATGGTATGCATCGAATATTTGGAGGGTAGAGTATACCATCAACCTCTAATAGAAACGCGTTATTGGGAAGAAGATTCACTGATTCACACTCACACAGAGTTTAACTAAAAGAAAAAAAAACCCTTTCACGAAATTCATAAGTCGAAAATAATTTTTAACGTACTCCACCCGATTTGGACTCGGAGCTTAAAGAAAGAAAATTCCCAGTAAAAATCTTAATACAACGAAATTCTCTTTTACATCGTTCTCTCTCTCTCTTTCTCTTAAAACTAATCCACACTAGACTTTGCTGTAAAAATGTTTCTACCTAGAGGTGCCCTCCCAAATGATAGAGAAGACGAAAATCCTGGAGGGGGGGATGAAAATCAAAGCGATCTACTAAAAATCTACTTTCACAAATTGACTACCATCCAGAAGAGTACTTTCGAAACACTAGAAAGCTTCTTCTATAGATTGAGAACGATTCTTCGGAAAATCGAATTTTCCGTTCCTGTAGGAGATCGCACGGCAACAACCAATCAAGCACAACGATTGGCGGTTGACGTGTTTTTCGACTCCCTCCCAGACTATCTGCAATGTTTGGCCTCTACTCGGGAATACATGAATCTTTCGGAGCTCTTTGAAGCTATTAAAGAACACACAAAGAAATATGATGCGCAAATGCATCAACAGCGAATGAGGCCAAAACCTCAGGCTTACCGACCCGATCCTCAGACCCAGCAGAATAGGTATCAATCCTATTTCCAAGGGCAGAACCGAGGGCCCGTCCAAGGCCCCAGCTGGGCGACACAGCCACAGTCTGAATTTTACGCGGAACCCAGGGCTCTGGCATACGGAGTGATGCCTGAACCCATGAACTACTATGGACAGTTAGGAGGTCCTCAAAACCTTCCTGGCTATCCATACCAGCAACCTCAATTGGGAGCTGAAGAGTTCATAGATCCCGAATACGAACCGGACCAAGCAGTGGCCTTCTCGGTAGCGCCTTTTCAAGGTCAATTTCCACATGGCATAATGTACACCTATGAAGATTATCGAAAAGAGGTTTTCAGTGGACTTCTTAGAGAGTTAAATAGTCTTGAGCGCAAGAAGGGTGAATCACCAGTCAAGTTCTACGTTTATTTGCGAGGTTTACTTTCACGCTTTAGTAAGTATTCTCGTCCGGAAACTCGTGACTTGGTAGTAAAGAGAGCAGATATAAGAGCTAGTAATGTTTTCTTCGAGAGTTTACCACCTGTTGTAATAATAATTAAATAAAGACATGCCAGGACTAGTTGGTGGTTGGGATGTTTGAAAAATACGCATATTTAAAAATATAACAATATTTTTATTTGTCACAGCACAAAATATCACTGGGTTGCAAATTAAATAGTTTATTTAATTTATAAATACTGTTAATTGTCTGAGCTCATGAATACGTGAATAAATGAATGCAAATTATTGAGTTGAGCTCGAGTAAATAATGAATTAAAAATAATCAAGTTGAGTTTAATTGAACACTGAGTTGAATGCAAAAATGTCATGATAATAAGTAACATGATGTCAGAGGTTACTGAGCGAAGTGAACACATTAATTACTATTTTTAATAGCACTGAATACATAAATATTTTTGTTATTGAGCTTTAATAGTGATGATCACTTAATTGAATTGAATTTAATGAGCTCATGATAAATTACACTGAATTTAATTTATCTGTTGAACACGTGGTAGCATGATAGCAGAGGCTACTGAGCGAAACATAACTTTTATATTAATTAAGAAATTGAGCATAATGATAATTAAATAAATAGTAAAACTGAGTCTTTTAAATTAATTGAGCACTGATAGCAAGTAAATGTTTAATAAAAAAATGCACCTGTTGCTTTCTCCGTCGAAAATAACCTCGTCAGGAACAGGTTGTAGAACACTGGATTTTCTTGATGTTATTTATTTAATTATTTTATGAGCTCTGGAGCTCGCGATTATAAAAATAATTATATTTTTATATAGAGTAATGAACCCTTAATGTAATTAATTGATTACTTTTAATTATTTACTCAAGATGAGCGCAATTTGAATAGATTATACAAAACACGTGGTGACACTTGAAATTGTATAAACGAATAGGTAATGGCGTCGGTCTTCTTGCCACGAGGCAGGATAAATTCGATGCGCATGCGTCGAAATGCGCAAGTCAAGTTTTTAATTGATAGACACTAGGCCCCAGTAGGTGCTGCCTCTATTTGCCGGAAGTTCAACTACATTCAAATTTGAATGTAGTTGTGATTACGCAACATTCCGCCCGCCATCAGCAACAGAGTTGATGATTGATGAGTTCTTGAGTACTTGATCTTTTGGTGAGCATGTCATTGAACCAGTGAAGTTATTCTTCGTCATCTTCTTGAGGTTCTGGTTCAATTGGTAGGAGTGCTAGCTTCGTGATTGGACGAGTGAGTGTTGAGTTCACTGTTTTAAGCGTAGCAACCCTGGTCAATCCATCTTTGCCAGGGTGAAGTGCGATAATACGAGCGAGAGGCCACCTGGTTGGTGGAAACCTTTCGTCGGTGAGTAATACAAGTGACCCAACTTGAATTTGATGAGTTGGGCGTTGCCACTTGGTGATTGCCAGTTGTCTTTGAAGATAACTTGTAGGCCAATGATTCCAGAACTGTTGAACACGTTGTTGTAAAAATTGCCATCTAGACAATCGAGAACTATTTGTATCGATGAGTGCTGGTTCAGGAATCATGTTGAGTGCTCGTCCAATTAAGAAGTGACCAGGAGTGAGTGCATCCATATCATCTGGATCTTCCGTGAGTGGCTCCAATGGTCTTGAATTCAATATAGCTTCAATTTGCGTAAGAAGAGTCGTAAATTCTTCAAACGTAAATGAAGACTCTCCCACTGATCGAGTAAGATGATGCTTGAGTGATTTGACAGCAGCTTCCCACTTTCCACCCATGTGTGGAGCTGCTGGTGGATTGAAATGCCAGGCAATACTGTTCACAGTGATGTGATCCAGTATTTCTCTTGACTCTTGAGTTCCTTGAGTGAACAGACGGTTGAGATCAGTTTCAGCGCCTTTGAACGTCGTTCCACAATCGCTGTAGAGTGCTGTGCAGATGCCTCGTCGGCTGATAAATCTGCGGAGTGCTGCGATGAACCCACTAGAGCTGTAGTCGCTGACTACCTCTAGATGTACTGCGGACGTAGAAAGGCAGACAAAAACACAAATCCAGCCCTTGTATGTTTTTGCTCCTCTGCGTCTCCAATTTTTGAGTGTTATTGGGCCAGCATAGTCAACTCCAGTGTGAGTGAATGCAGATGATGGAGTAACTCGTGATACTGGTAGCTGACCCATGAGTTGTTGAGCTCTATCAGCACGATGTCGTGCGCATTTTATACATTTGAGTATAATTGAGCGTACTGGTTGTCTACCGCCAATGATCCAGTACTTTTGTCGTATGAATGCAAGAGTAAGTTGAGTACCACCATGCATGGTACGCTGATGAGCATCAGAGATGATGAGTTTTGTGAGTGCCGCATTCCGTGGTAGAATAGCAGGATGCTTGCTTTGGTCTTGATTTGAAGAATTTTCCAACCGTCCACCTACTCGAATGATGCCGTCGGTGTCAATGAATGCAACCAATCGAGCAAATGGATGACCATTAGGCCATGGTGCGTGTTTGGAGTGCATGTTGATCTCGTTTGAAAAGTGAATGCGTTGAGTTTCTTTGATACAGAAGTTGAGTGCAGAAATTACTTCGTCAGAAGTAATTGGAGTCTTGAGTGATGAGTTTGGTGATTTCTTGATCATGTCACGAAGTCTAAAGCAGATTGCAGTAGCTCGTAACATGCGTAGGAGTGGTATTGGCCGTTCCATGATAGGCCAATTTGATTTTAGCGATGAATTCGATGAGAACAGGGCCAGTCCAGGCCGTTCTTCTGCTTGAGCTCCTGTATCATCGATTGATGGACATTTAGGCCAGGACGATGAACTCTTGAGCAACCATGGTGGGCCAGTCCACCATAGTTGATGATCACGGAGTTGAGTAGGTGTCAACCCTCGTGTTGCGCAGTCTGCTGGATTTTGTGTGCCCGGAATGAAATTCCAGTGGCCATCTGGAAGTAGATCTTGAATATGTGACACCCTATTTCGAACAAACTCCTTCCAGCGAGACGGATGAGATTTAATCCACGTGAGTGTAATTGTTGAGTCCGTCCACAAGTATATTGGCGATTGAGTGAGATTGAGAGTGCTCTGGCAGTGTTTTGTGAGTTTTGCCAACATGTGAGCTGCGGTGAGTTCTAACCTTGGTATCGTTAGTCGTTTTAACGGAGCTACCTTGGTTTTGGAGCAGAGCAGCGTAACTTTGACTCCATGAGCAGGTGTGTGGACTTTGATGAACACGGCAGCTGCCATTGCCAATTGAGAGGCGTCCGAGAATCCATGAATTTCGGTGGTTGAGCACGTGGATGAGTGGATCCATCTTGGAATTTTGATTTCAGAGATAAATTTGAGTTCATTTTTGAAGTTTCTCCATTTATGCCGTTGATTGGCTGCCAATGGAGTGTCCCAGCTGAGCTTTTCGAGCCAAAGCTCCTGCATGAATACCTTGGCTCGAATGATGAGTGGTGCGAGAAATCCAAGAGGATCAAAGATTTGAGCAATCTCTGATAAAATGATCCTTTTTGTAAATTTTGGAGTTGAGCATGGTGGTGAGTACGTAAAAAAGAACTGATCTGAGTGTGAGGACCAGTACATGCCCAGAATCTTAGTGCTGGAGTCTGGATCCTCGAATTTATGATTTTTGATCGCTTCCACATGATTGAGTTGTTGTAATTTTGGATGATTGCTTGCCCATTTAGCAAGAGGGAATCCGCCCGCCTTGCAGAGTGCTTCAAGTTGATCAGCAACTTGTTGTAATGAGTCCAAGTCATCGGCACCACCAAAGGTATCGTCAACATATCTTCCGTGGGTGAGTGGAATTATCGCAAGAGGAAATCGATGTCCTTCGTCTTCAACCAATTGAAGTAGAGCACGAACGGCCAAATATGGAGCTGGTCTGGTCCCGTAAGTGACCGTGGTGAGTTTATATGGAGTTATTTGGCCTTGTTGGTTGAACCAGAGTATTTGTTGAAGTGATTGATCGCGTTCGTCGACCAAAATCTGTCTAAACATCTTCGTGATATCTGTTATGAAGATGAGCTTATGAGTGCGAACTCCTATGAGTACGTCGAAGATGTCTAGTTGCAGTTTTGGACCGGTGTGAAGCACATCGTTGAGTGAAAGACCTGAGCTGGTGGTTTTGGAACCGTTGAAAACTACTCGCAGCTTGGTTGTGATGCTGCTTTCCCGTAAGACTCCATGATGAGGGAGATAGTAGTCTGGTTCACTTGTTGTTGATTGAGTTGATTCCACCATGTGGTTGAGTTCTTCGTATTCCTTCAGAAAATCAAGGTAGAGTGCTTTCAAACGATCGTCATGATCTAAACGACGTTTGAGATGAATAAGACAGCGGTATGCTGCTGAGTACGAATTTCCCAGCTGTTGAGGTGACGATTTGATTGGCAGTCGAACTATGTATCGTCCTGAACTGTCTCGTCGATGAGTTTGTTGAAAATGCGCTTCACACGCCTCCTCATCTGGGTTGAGTTCCTTGATTTTGCTGACTGGAATTTCTTCTTGAGTCCAGAAGCGTGATAGCAGGTCTTGAAGTTGTTGAGTTGACTGCTCGACAGCAGCATGATAAGTAATAGATGGTCGATGAGTGCGTTGAGTAACTGGACCAAGTAATATCCATCCGAAGATGGTATCTTGAGCGATTGGCAGGCCTTCAGACCTTTTAATGAGTGCATCTTTAATGATAAGACCATAATGATCGGCACCAATGATGATATCAATTGGTCCTGGTCTCATGAACGCTGGATCTGCCAATTGTAGTTGTTTGTATTGGTCCCAGTTGAGTGTGTTGAGTGCAACAGATGGTAGTTGAGTAGTGAGACCACCTAGTATATGAGCACTGATGATGACTGAGTCGTTTGAATGCTTAGATGAAAGCTTGAGTGCGACTTGACCTTTAGTTCTACCAGCATTGGCAACACCAATACCAATAATCTGGATAGATGAGTGAGTGCGTTTAAGTTTGAGTGAATTGACCAAGGAATCTGAAACAAACGATAATTCAGACCCTGGATCCAGCAATATGCGTACTGGATGAGTACTTAACTTGGTGATCAAGTCCACTAGGCATGTTGCGAGTAAGATTGCTGGGCGATGAGTACTAGTATGATGAATGCCGGACGTGTTGAGTGCAATTGAGTTCAGTTGAGCGTCGCTCGAGTCGTCATGTGGAAGCAAACGTCTTTATTGAGTGCCTTTAGCGGCTGAGCTAGATGGTTTTTGAGTGCTGTTGAGTCCCGGGTGTATCATGGTGTGATGTTTTTGTTCACACACCCTGCATGTGAATTTTGAATTGCACGCATCCGGTAGATGATGGCCAAAACAATTTTCACAAAGTCGCTTTTCCACAACGACTTGAGTGCGTTGAGCCTTTGTGAGTCCCAAGAATTGAGTGCATCTCACAATAAAGTGATCTCCTTTACACAAATCACAGGGATATTGTGCAGGAGGGAATACCTTCTTGGGAGGCTTCTTGAGTGCAGTAGATGAGTTCGTGGCTGGAGATTTAGTTTCCGATGAGTGCGAGTTGGAAACAGCAGCAGCAGAGTATGACGCTGGTTTTCCAGATGAACGTGGTGGTTTGGATGCCTGTTCCACCCGTTCTTGAGCACGAGCACGACTGACTAGAAAGTCATTGAGCACTTTGAGTGATGGGTATTCAGTCGAAGCACCCATTTTGTTCTCCCAGAGCTCCCGGTTGTGTGAGTCCAGTTTAGATATAATCAACTGCGTAAGCAGCGGATTCATATCTGAGTTCAATTGTACCCCGAGTGCGTTGAGTGCGTTGATTACCTCTGAAACGGTGTTCAGAAGGTAATTGAGCTGCTCAGATGAGCGTGAAGTGAGTGCATGCATGTTAAGGAGCTTGTCCAGTTGAGCACCGATGAGTAGGCGAGGGTTGTCATATCTCTCCTTGAGCTGATTCCACGCAGGTACAAATTGGTCGTCGCACATTTGTACACTGGCGAGGCTGAGTGCGGCTTGTCCTTGCAGACAGCTCTTCAGGTACTGAAGACGTTGAACTGGAGCAAGTTCTTGAGCATTTATCACCATTGAGGTGAATGAGTCCCTGAATTCCGGCCAGTTCTCGTAACGCCCATCGAACTTGGGAATTGCGAGTGCTGGCAAATGAGTTGGAGCCCGGGTTGAGTGTATTACAGTTGGAGCAACAGCTGGAACTGGTATTGAGTTGATGAGTGCGATGAGTTTGCCCTTGGCGTTGATATACGACCGATACACCAAATCGTATACTCCGTCCTTGACATATGAGCTCTCCAAGAACTCCTTGGTGCAGGTGAGTGCTAGTGAGTCGTGAGTGAGGTTGAATTGGTGCCATTCACCCTCGAGTAACTCAAGTCGAGACTTGAGTTGAGCTAGTCCGTCGGCAACGGTGAGCATAGCAGCCAGAGTTTCCCAGTCTGAGAAGACTCTAAGCCGTGAGTGCTGGCTGATAACTTTCAGCTCGAGTGCTGGGGAAATCGTCGATTTCTTTGGAGTGCGTTTGACTTTCTGCTTAGACTGGTCTCCTTCGCCATGGATCCCAGTCTCGGTGGCGCTTGAGTCGCTGAGGCCTTGATTTTCGACCACGTTGATTACAGGAAAGAGGTGTTGGTCCGTGGGGGTACCTTCAGGGACCTCTGAGTGCTCCTGGTCCTTTGGAAGACCCTTCTTCTTCTCTTCATCCCCCATAGTGAGCTCCTTGACCTGTGAATGGGGTTATATGAGTACAGCTGCCCAATGATGATGCTACCGACACAACCAACCAACCATCCGGCTCGAAGGACCATAAAATGTTGTAATAATAATTAAATAAAGACATGCCAGGACTGGTTGGTGGTTGGGATGTTTGAAAAATACGCATATTTAAAAATATAACAATATTTTTATTTGTCACAGCACAAAATATCACTGGGTTGCAAATTAAATAGTTTATTTAATTTATAAATACTGTTAATTGTCTGAGCTCATGAATACGTGAATAAATGAATGCAAATTATTGAGTTGAGCTCGAGTAAATAATGAATTAAAAATAATCAAGTTGAGTTTAATTGAACACTGAGTTGAATGCAAAAATGTCATGATAATAAGTAACATGATGTCAGAGGTTACTGAGCGAAGTGAACACATTAATTACTATTTTTAATAGCACTGAATACATAAATATTTTTGTTATTGAGCTTTAATAGTGATGATCACTTAATTGAATTGAATTTAATGAGCTCATGATAAATTACACTGAATTTAATTTATCTGTTGAACACGTGGTAGCATGATAGCAGAGGCTACTGAGCGAAACATAACTTTTATATTAATTAAGAAATTGAGCATAATGATAATTAAATAAATAGTAAAACTGAGTCTTTTAAATTAATTGAGCACTGATAGCAAGTAAATGTTTAATAAAAAAATGCACCTGTTGCTTTCTCCGTCGAAAATAACCTCGTCAGGAACAGGTTGTAGAACACTGGATTTTCTTGATGTTATTTATTTAATTATTTTATGAGCTCTGGAGCTCGCGATTATAAAAATAATTATATTTTTATATAGAGTAATGAACCCTTAATGTAATTAATTGATTACTTTTAATTATTTACTCAAGATGAGCGCAATTTGAATAGATTATACAAAACACGTGGTGACACTTGAAATTGTATAAACGAATAGGTAATGGCGTCGGTCTTCTTGCCACGAGGCAGGATAAATTCGATGCGCATGCGTCGAAATGCGCAAGTCAAGTTTTTAATTGATAGACACTAGGCCCCAGTAGGTGCTGCCTCTATTTGCCGGAAGTTCAACTACATTCAAATTTGAATGTAGTTGTGATTACGCAACACCACCCTTCTTACATACTTTAATTTTAAAACAAGAGCCTCGAAATTTGGAAGACATTTTCAAGGCCCTTGTACGCGTATGCTTAACAACCGACTCCTCCCCACCACCATATGAAGAACACAAAAATCATCTTATTGAAACGTCGTTAGATCAGCAGTCGAGGGGACGAAAAGATTCGGATTGTGTTGAGGAAATTCCGTCGTTAGATCAACAGCCGGGGGGACGAGCCGATTCAGAGAGTGTCGAGAGAACGATTTTTGGTAACTCTACGATCCGAGAGGACCCTGAAGCGAAGGAAAAAGTCCTTTTGAGCACATTAGAATATCATTGTCCGATTTCACTTTCTGATGTTGGCTTCGAGTCAAATCAAAATTGGGGAAATCAAAATTCCCACGTAAAGATCAATGCATCGTTGCCGGTAGTCGGTACTAAATCGGAGAAACCCGTTATTTTAAAAGCTTATGTTCATTACAAAAATTCTTCACACACTAACAAAAATCCGGATTCCAACATGAATAATATTCTGAAATGTGAAAATCTTTCAAAACTCACAATAAAAAGATCGATTACAAGCCCTTTGATTAAAATGGAACAAAGCTCTTTTCAAAATTTAACAGTAAATTCGAGCCGAGTAAAGAATCGTTCGAAAATAAATCATACGACTATTAAACGCTTCCCAATCATTAACGATCCTATAAAAGTTGGAGAACGACAGAATTCATTCATTGAGTTAAGCAAGAAAAGAAGTATGCAAAACTGCAGGAAATTGAAATTCTTCCTCTCGACTCTATTTCGGGCACCCCTTGGAACATTCAAAATTCGAATGCGTGGCCCTCCAGATCTATCTTCCCTGTTGAAAATCACTCCTTCGAGAATTTTTCTTTCTGATGACCCAAGGATTGCACTATTAAAATAGTGGCATCATCAGAATATCGAAAAGTTTTAAAGAAAAAGGTGAATTTTATTTTGAATCCCTTTCATTGATTATAAGCTTTATCTTCTTCTCACTCTCTTTCTCTATTCGCCGTTGAGACATTTATAAATCAAAGAAGAGTAATTTTTGAGACGAAGTCAGTATCTAAATTTTACTTGTTATGAGCAACTTTACATCAATTCATACATGAACCGATGGTTAAAGTCTCGAATTATTGTTACTATTATACTTTCACGTTATTTAAAAATTTTTTTTTACAAACTTAAAAGAGAAGGGGGAGATAGTAATAGTCACATCGATAAAATAGATTAAATTGACATGTTCCCCATAAATTTTCGAAAAGTAGATTACAAATTTTGATGACTCTCCAAAAATTAAATCTTAATGCGCTCAATTTCATACCCGAATGTTTTTATATTATTCGGAAGAGAAGAAAGAGAGAAGGGGGGGATGAAGCTCTATTAGAAGTCTGCTCAAATCTGACCGTATTAGATCCATAAATGACATTTCCCGTAATAATCTAACTCCAAGTTTTAGTTACAGATATTAGTATCACCGGTTAAATTGGACTTTAAAATTTATGCAGCTGAAATGGCACCGCCTGGTCATAACTCAACATATTTTTTGAGTTCCAAAATTAAAATTTACTCGGGAATTCCATATTGATCAAGGACATCATGGATTTTAATTTCTGTCTTCGAGTTTTGCTGACGTTAGAGTTCAACGACAGTCATGATACAGTCAAGAGAACAATATGACTTACAATCTGTTTCTTATAACCAACAAGAAAGCTGAGGAGGAAGTTTCTATCGTATAGGTGATATTGGATAACACAAACAGGAAAGATTGCAACGTAAAATAATCACGGCCACTAACACAGGTATCATAATAGTACTCACGTCATGCATGGGGTAATGATCCACACATGCAAAAAGTATCATCTTTTTCGTACAAGAGTGTAGCCGTAGAGACTTTATAACACCAGCAAGATCTGCAAGAAAAACATCAATAAGAAAAAGTTCTTGGAGAAGATAATATTGGATTCGAGCTTACCTCAACGATCGTTGAACCGCCGATAGAATTTCATGATGACGTTCAATATTCAAAGAAGAGCAGTGCGTCGCTCTCGACCAGCTACAAAATGAGCGTTGGGACTCAGACGAACGCACCGCTCAGACAGGCTTCTCCCATGCTATTAGCACGAACAACTGCAAAACGAAGCCCAGAGTATTCAAGCCGAAAAAGGTAACATTTTCGACCAGCAGTCCACTATAAAGAACAGACGTCATCCACACGAACAACCTTGCCGGTATCTCTCCAGAAGAAAAGTATTCGCTTGCCTTCCTCCGAAACACCAGGATAACAACATCAACTCGAAATTAAAAATATGAAAAAAAAAATAAATAAATAATAATAATCATAATAATAGGCTCAATCAAAAACTTTTTGGGACTCTTACCATTCAAAATTATAGAAATGTTTGAAAAAAAAAGGAAATAACAAGCATTAAAATTTTTAACAATTTAATGTTAAAATTCTTAAGTAATTAAATTACTATAAATAATTTAAACAGTTGAAAACTGTACGAAATAAAATATTATACAAATTTGGATATAATTTTAGGATTTAGTTAAAAATTCAAGATTTAACCCGGGAAAAAATGATTTTGCCTAATTATATATAATTATATATGATTATATATGGAATATATATAATTATATATGGTATTATATATACTTATATATGGTTATATATAGGCCTATATATAAGTATATATAGCCTTATATATAATTAGACCTAATTATACCGGGAAAAAAATGATTTTGCCTAATTATATATAGAATATATATGGTTATATATAGACCTATATATAAGTATATATAGTCTTATATATAATTAGACCTAATTATACCGGGAAAAAAATGATTTTGCCTAATTATATATGATTATATATAGAATATATATGGTTATATATAGACCTATATATAAGTATATATAGCCTTATATATAATTAGACCTAATTATACCGGAAAAAAAATGATTTTGCCTAATTATATATGATTATATATAGAATATATATGGTTATATATAGACCTATATATAAGTATATATAGCCTTATATATAATTAGATCTAATTATATCCCGGGACAAAATGATTTTGCCTAATTATATATGATTGTATATGGAATATATATAATAGTATATACCCATATATAGTTGTACATGGGTCTATATATGATTAGATCTGATTAGACCTGACCTATATAGACCCATATATAGTAATTTTTATTATATTTTAGATCTTTAAATCTATATATAATCAAATATAAATTAATTATTTATATATATATATATATATATATATATATATATATATATATATATATATATATATATATATAAGTTAATATTTTATTTATAGAATATATTTAATATTTAGTTTTTCTTATTTAATATATTAGATGCTCTATGGTCTTTATTGATATTTCATAATCAGTACTCGTTAAATGCATTATAGTTTTAGGTGTATATTTACAGAAATAATGATTACAATTTTACTATAAATTATAATTTTAAAATATTTACGAAGCGTTACATTATATTTTTCAGTCTGTTAAAAAAGTAATAAACTTATGTATAATTAAACGTATAATTAAAAAAAAAACTTCCCTCTGAATACTTCAATATTAATCGTACATGAACATACGTAATTGTATATAAATTACACATAATCATATATATGATGAAACCCGCCTAATTTTCGGATCTAATTATATATAAAATATGATATATATGTATTATACATAATCATATCTAATTATATATGAGTATATATAACTTATATATGATTATATATAATTAGACCTGGCCAATTTTCAGATCTAATTATATATAACGTATTATATATAATCATATATAACCTATATATAATTATATATAAATTATATATAATTAGACCTGGCCAATTTTTAGATCTAATTATATATAAGGTCTTATATATAATTATATATAATTAGGCAAAATCATTTTTTCCCGGGAATTGATTAAATTATTTGAAAATAAGTAAAATAGTTAAAACTATTTAAATAGAATTTTTTTTCTCTTATACAAAATATTTGTAACAAAATTTAAAACTTAAATTAAATATTTAATTAATTGGACTATAAAAAAATCATTTAAATTTCTGATTAACCAGATTATCATAAATGATTAAAACAGCTAAACAGTTCAAAACATGAATTATACAAATTTTCAAACTAAATTCAAGATTTAATTAAAAATTTAAATATGTAATCAATTAAATTATTGAAAAAAATAAGAAGAACAGTTGAAACTATTTTAATCTAAAAAAAAAAAAAAAAAAAAAATAGGTTTATAAAACAAATTATTACCTTGAGGAATTTAACTAAAACAAATTCAGAAGATCAAAATTTAAATTTTTAATTAAGTATAATTATTGAAAATAATAAAAACAGTTAAAAACTGTTCGAAATATAAAATAATAAAAGTTTGAAAGAAATTTTAAGATTCAATTGAAGATTGAAATATTTAATTAGTTAAATTATTAGGAAACAAGTAAAATAGTTAAAACTATTTAAATAGAATTTTTTTTTATATATAAAAATGTTTGATGGAAACATATTTTTTTTTTCTAACTAAAAAAATTTAACTAAAATTTTTAAGTAAATGATAATTTTAATTTATTATTTAGTATGTAACCGATTAAATTGGTACAAAAAAATGAAAACAGTAGAAATGTTCAAGATATAAATTAATACGAAAAACACAACAAAATTAGAAATTTCAACTAAAGATTGAAAATATTTTCCTTTATTGAGTTGAACTCAATATATTTTAAATCAAAATTTGAGTTTTGAGAAATAGTTCAAAAGTAAAGTCTTACCTCCAAAAAAAATTACCTTCAGTGAATCCTCTGGCCGCACAGTTGCGAAGTCAGATCATTTTGGGTTACCTAGAGTCCGGGTATTGGCTGTAGAAGTTACAAAACTGGACCACGTTGCATTTTTCATTTTTTTTTTCTTTGTATAAAATACATTGTGTGATGAATTCGTTTTTATTTCTTTTTGTTTTTTCGAATACACAACACTGAGAATAAACAAATCACTGTACACTATTTGATGATACACTTACACTATATATTCCAAAAAAGCAGAAAAGACACAAAAGAAAAAAAGAAACATCTAAATTTCGGTGAATATTGCAACTTGAAATTCATTTTTCTGTTAAAAGGATTTAAATGGCAATGCAAATCTACTCTCACAAAGATTTCAATACGAATGACATTCATATCGTAAGAGGAGTAATTAGATCCTCAAGAATGTATGATAAAGACGTGAAGCTACAATGCATCCACGATCTAAAACGTTTTCGTACATTAGAGAGAATGAGAGGCTAAATAAAATTTATTCTAAAGAAATATAAATAATTATGAGACCAAATGTAGTGTAAGATCCCGAATATGAACAACATTAACACACACAACAAAAAGGCAAAACAAACAAAAAGCAATAAACGCTTCCGGTTCACGTTATTTTGAGGTGATATAAATATTAGTAGTATTCCAAAATTCTTAAATGCAACGTAGGTTTTCGCACAGAGGAGTCAAGGTTAAGGGTAAATTTCAGAACCTAATACAACTTATAATTTCAGGAACGTAAATAATTAAATTTTTTTTGTTTTGATCGGAAACTCGAAATTTCAAAAATTTTTGAAAAAGCCAAAAATAAATGAAAAAAAAAAAAAAAAACTGCAAAAACCAAGTTAGAACTTAATAATTTCGTCTTCAGCTAATTAAAAGTTCTGAAAAAGTTGAAAAAAAAAAACCAAAACTTTTTTTTTTTTTTCTTTCTTTCCTTTTATCTATCTCGAAAAACTCAAAGTTTTGAAAATTTTCGTAAAAACCGAAAATTGTTCAAATAAATTAAAAATTTAAAAAAAAAAAAAAAAAAAAAATTTAAAGAAAATAGAAACCATAACATTGTTTGAAAATACAGGGATTTCCGAATATCTAAGGTACATTATTTTAAAAATAAATATTGGGTTAATACAAATATTAATAACACCACAGTTATACCTTATATACTTATAAAAAACTATAAAACTATGTTTTTTTTTATTATTAAGATTATAGTACATACAATTAACAATATTGTCGACCAAAGCAAACATAAATTTATAGAATAGTCTTAGCTTTAATTGTAACAGGACGCAGTACTCAGCAGTAGCTATATCTATTTTTCACTTAAGTCAAAATTGACGCTGAACTTTCCAGCGGGCGAATCCAAGAGACCCCAGTGTACAAAGAAAGGTCACTAAAGTACCCTTTCTTTGGGGGGGATGCTGTTATATCCGGCTTGCCGTATATTTAAAGGGGCCTCTTTGCCGCGCTCGCTGCAAAGTGCAGCGTTAACAATTTTAGGGATAGCAACTTCGGCCAACACCTCGTTGCACGTCGTCAACGATTCCTCCAATCACGGAATTACACTTGACTGTATTCTAAATTCACCCAATTATATATTCTAAATGATTCCCTCCAGAACCGCGAACCGAGGTGATAAAAACAACGAACACCAAGGTGCGGCAGCCTATGACGCTTGAGAAGTTAATGTATCTTCCTTGCTGGCCCGCGTGAGTTCTAAACCGTGTTACGTTTAGGCAACCTTCTTTTCCTATTTTCTATTTCTTTTAAACCGATTAGTTCATATTCATTAAATAAATCTAAACAGTCAAGTTACTACAAAATCCCACGGGAAGATCGTCTCGATATTGCACTCGAGGAGGCGTGGCAAGTTGCTTGTTACCGTTAAAATTTCAATTCAAAATTGTCTTTTCAAAATTATATTTTCTTTTCCCAAAAATCACCACACGCACCGTGGGTGATTTTATAATAATTGTTAAGTGATCAACAGCGATTCTCGTCCGGGTGAATTGCTGGAGTCGGGGATTCATACCGAACTCATATGAGTTAAAGACTCAACAAATTCAAAGTGTAAAACCTGTAAGTTTAAGTTCTAATAGTTAAGTGCAATCTTTAGAGATTTAAGTGACATAAAAGAACCTTAGTGTTAAGAACAATTTAACATCTTGTGAACTGAGTACGGCGAGCCCATAGGGAAATATTTCAATAAACATCTATCATTGGGAAACCTGCATATTAGATTATTTCTAATATTAAGAACCGCATCCCTTTTTCCTGAGCCAATTCATCTTTCGATCAGGGACCAACAGAAGCTGTACCCAGGAGTTTGCAGTCCAAAGACCAACTTGCAAGTAAGCAGCGAACAACGAAAGGTAGGTGAAAATTACCAATTTCTCTAACATATAAAATCCAAATTCTGCATCGAATACACAGAGAGGCCCCTGCGGGGTTTATCGTTCGAGTTCTCACAATAAAAATAAAACCTAGAGCTAATCCTCTAGGAAAATCACCCTGTTTGCCCGGTGCCTCCCACTTGAGGCCCACGCGACCATTTCCAATAATTAATTATTATTAATTAATTAAATTCGGACATAACACATAGAATTGAACAAAAAATTGGAAAAAAAAAATTTCAATGTACTTGGTGTGCGTTACTAAATTTATTCAAGCAAAATTTTTAGAATTGATTTCGCATATAAATTATTTTCCATTAAAATTGAATGATATTCTTTTTTTCCAGTTTATAGGCACACCAAGTACATTGAAATTTTTTTTTTTTCAATTTTTTGTTCAATTCTATGAAAATGTTTTCCATGATTTCGAATTATATTAGGTACTTGGTATTTTTTCGATTTGATTCATTTTTTTGTAAAAAGAATCTTGTCTTAATTGTAAAAAATTTTAAACGTGTACTTGGCGCGATTTTGTACAGAGAATCTGTTTTTGGTAGGATTTGTCTTTTTGTTGTCGTGTTGATTAAGAATGATTTTAATCTACACTATTAGAAATCGAGTTATAATTTAAGACACGTGAGCCTATATTGTTTATAGTATTATTTCGTAGAAACAATAAAAGTTTGGAAAATCCAAAAGTGCACGACTCATAATGCTTATTTGATCGTAAACATTTAAATATTCCGTAAGGGTAATGTCGCAGGCAAAATAAAATAAATAAAATTCGAAGTATAAATGTTATTTATTTATATAAAAATAATGAAAAAAAAAATAGGTCATAAATTTTAAACGTAAAAAATTCCGAAATTTTTCGCCGTACGATCTGTGAATAATTTTACGTTTTTTTTTTTCTATTTTTACTTTTTTTTTTTACTTGTTTATTTATTATTTTTATTTATTTATTTATTTATTCGTCTAATCTCAATTTTTTATATTTTTATTTTCGAAATACCCGCGCCAAATGAATTAGTTAGAAGTATGGCGCAGGCACACTGGGTGATAGTACAAGAAAACAAATATCACGCATGCGCACTTGTTAAGAGGAATGTCCACACATATTTAGGCTAAAATTAAAGAAAATCCGATTTAATTTTTTCATTAATTATAATTGCATAACACAAAGTTAGATAGCCATTTTCGAAAGCAAATCCTTCTAGGGCAAAACGGGTCATTTAAAAAAAAATGGAGTTAAATTATGGATTCTTTTTCGAGATATTGTGTTTTCAAGCTACAAAATTTTTTTACTGCTTGACGGGAAAATTTTTTAGTTCATTTTAATGATTTTCTCGTTTCTATTGCACTGAATTTGTTTTTGAAAAGTGCAGAAATAATCTTTATTACATTGTCTGTAAATTGGTACATTATTTGAGATGTTTCTGTTCACTAATAAGACGATAATAACAGAAATAGTTGTAGAAAGGAGGCAAAAAAAAATTTTCGATCGTAAAGCACTCCATAATGCTTCGCATTATGAGTCGTGCAAAATTGTTTGTTAACAGCCCGTGTAAAAAAAATTGTTAAGAAAAGGTCAAAAAAGTGTTGACTATTCTAAACTTCAAAACGTGACACAACTACGAACTTTTTTTGAACGCTTTTTAAACTTTTAAAAATTCAAGAGAAATATCAATAAATATCCTCACATTATTAAGATATGCTGAAACGAAAAACGTTCAGAAATAGTTCAAAATTAGTTTTTTCTGAACGTATTTTGCACTGAAAAATGTTAATTTGTAGTATCATGTCAAATGTTTTTTTCTGTGTATTTTCAGGAGTTTGAAAATTGTCTAAAATAAGTTCGTCATTGTGTCAAGTTTTGAAGTTTAGAATAGTCAACACTTTTTTGACCTTTTTTCAACAATTTTTTTTTACACGGGAGCTGTAGTAATTTTGTACTGCTAAATATCATAATCTGATTAATCAATTTTTATAAAACAAGGAGCTGCAGTTGTTTAATGACAGTTCCCTTTAAAGTTAACGTCAAATATATACGTCAACGTCGGAATTTTTCCCTTATAGCACAGTTTGCTTGAACAAAAGCTTACTGTAGAAAAGTTTCGTTGAATTTTTCGTCAAATTTCCGTCACTTTCGGACTTTTCCGTTTTTGACGACAATTTATACACAATTTGCTATACAATTTGAGGTAAATTTACTACCCGAATTAGAATGTAAATTCACTTCAAAAGGTTACTAGAAAAAATTTTTCGTCAATTTTCAGGCAAATTTTTGCATCAATTTATTGTTGATTTGACTTAAAAAATTGTAAAGTAATTTTTTACCGTAAAATTGTAGACAATTTTATGTATAAATTTGCTTACCTCTAAATTGAGGAAAAATTAACCGCAAATTTTTCTTTCCAACTTTTGCTGTCAAATTGTCGGCAAATTCGGACAGAAAATTTCAGGCAATTTCAATGTCAAATTACAGTCAATTTCAAGCTAAAGTTGCTATTAGGGTTACTGTCAGGCAATGACGTTAAGTTGATTAAAAGTTTAATTTTAACCCTGAAAGCCACCTGAACCGCAAGTTAATTTCAAGCTACTGCCGTATTCTGAAGCCAACTTAAAAAAGAAAGTATTATCCAGCCAAGCTTGCCAGAAACTTTTTCGTTAAGGTAGCCGAAAATGTTTCACTGCAGAACTTACTGAGTAAGGTGTGGCTATCAGGGTAATTGTTGTCAAAAATGGAAAAGCCTCAAGTTGACGGATATTTCACAAAAAATTCAAGGAAGTGGTTACGTCCTCAGTGGCCTCAAGTGCCTCATTCTGTCAATCAATTAGTGAACTGGTAAAACACAAATAGGTTATGTACAAACTGTCGTCAGTAACGAAAAAGCCCGAAATTGACGGACATTTGACGAAAAATTCAAGGAAACTTTTATTCTAGTTTTGCTGTCAAATTGTCGGCAAATTCGGACAGTAAACTTTAGTAATTTTATTTGTCAAATTAGCGTCAATTTCAAACTAAAGTGGCTATTGGGGTATTTACTATATTTACTATACTAAATCTTACTGACCCAACCCTGATAGCCACCCTTACCGTAAGTTAACTACAAGCTACTAGCGTATTCTGAAGCCAACTTGAAGGAAAGTGTTAGAGAGGAATCAGTTATCGTTAACTTGACAGTAAATTGTCTATAAACTTGAATTCAATTTGACTACAGGTGTTACTGTCAGAGAATGACTCTAAGTTGATTAAAAGTTTCACTTAAAATTGACGGCAAGTTTTTCTGTCAAATTACATTCAGATGACGGCAGCAAATTTGCATCAATTTGGACGCAAGTATTATCCACCCTGGTAGCCATACTCTAAATAAAACTGCCCAGCAAGTTCTGCGGTGAAGCATCTACGGCTAACTAAGCGACAAGTTTCTGGTAAGCTTCGGCTGAATAATACTTGCGTGCAAAGTATTATCCAGCCGAAGCTTACCAGAAACTTTCTCGTTAAGTTAGCCGAATACGTTTTACTGCAGAACTTGCTGAGTAAGGTGTGGCTATCAGGGTAATAGCACAGTTTGCTTTGGCAAAACTTTACTTACAAAAGTTTCCTTAAATTTTTTGTCAAATCTCCGCCAACTTCGGACTTTTCCGTTTTTTACGACAATTTGTATGCAACATGCTATTGAACTTGACGTAAATTTACTGCTCGAATTAGAATACAAATTCACTTGGAAAGTTGACTAGAAAAAAGTTGTCTTTAATTTTCAGGCAAATTTTATGTCAATTCATCGTTAATTTCACTCGACAAATTGCTCAGTATATTTTTACCCTCAAATTGTAGACAATTTTATGTGTAAATTTGCTTACCTTCTGAAATGGTAAGAATGAACATTACTGACTGTTTTTTTTCGTAAAAGTTTATTTTAAAATTAAAGAAAAATTAACCGCAAATTTTCATTTTCAACTTTTGCTGTTAAATTGTCTGTGGATTCGGTCAGCAGATTTCAAGTAATTTCAAAATATCAAATTGCCGTCAATTTCAAGCTAAAGTAGCGATTAGGATTTGGAGAAAAATTTAAGGAAACTTTTGTAAGTAAACTTTTGCTAAGGCAAATTGTGTTATTACCCTGATAGCCACACTAACCGTAAGTTAACTACAAGCTATTGCCGTATTCTATAGGTAACTTAAGGCTGGGCCGCACCTAACGAAGTCCTGAATTTAAGAATTCTAATTATTTATTAAATAATTATCATAACAGCAATTTTATTAGCTTCCGACCAAAAGCCGAAGACGAACTTCCTCGGAAGATTTTCATCATCCGAGTCCCATAAATATTCAAAAAGTAATTAGAATTCTTAAATTCAGGGTTTCGTTAGGTGCGGCCGGTGCGGCCCAGCCTTAAAGGAAAGTGTTGGAGAGCAAGCAGGTTACCTTCAAATTGACAGTAAATAGTCTGTTAAGTTGAATTCACTTTGACTACAAGTATTACTGTCAGACATTGACGCTAAGTTAATTGAAAGTTTCATTTCAAGTTGACGACAAGTTTTTCTGTCAAATTACATTGAAGCTACTGCCGTATTTTGAAGCCAACTCAAAGGAAAGTATTATATACAGCTAAGGTTTGCCAGAAACTTTCTCGTTGAGTTAGCCGAAAGTGTTGCTCTGTAGACCTTACTGAGTAATGTGTGGCTATTAGGGTAGGGTTGATGCAAACTTGATGTAAACTTACCGTTAATTTCAAGTGAAACTTTCAATAAGCTTAAGGATGCCAATAGTTCGTCCTAACGGACATGTTATACAACGTACTACTCTGGCAAAAACGACATCTAGAAATCGTGACAAAAGTACCAACGCAACATCTGGAAATCGCGACATTCGTCCAGCGTGACATTTGGATCGTTACACTGTACGTAAAATGTGACACTCATGCAAGTGCGACGTCTGAAAAAAACGACATCTAGACAAGTCGACAATGTTGCAAACGTGACATTTGAAAAACTCACCAATCTGAAAATGGGACATTTGACAAACACGACAGTCAAGCCAACGATAAATGTGGTAAAGTCGACAAATATGTTATGTGACGTTTAGAAATATGGACATCTTTGCACAAGGACAATTGTACATTGTGACAATTGTAAAATTTGACTTTTGGAAATGTTACCACTCACTTACAAGCGACATATGGATAACGTGACAGTTGAACATAGTGACACTTGTGAAAAGGTACATTCGGAAAAATAATTATTTCTACTTACCAGCAATGAATTTATAAGAAATCCGTAGATAAAGTAGATTTCTTATGGTAATGAAACATGGAAAGAGAGAGGACATACATTTTAAATAAAACTCTAACTAATGCAGCCAAAAAATTATTTTAATATGTTTAATAAATTTTAGGATAAAACAATCCAATTGAAAATATTAAATTAAATTTATTTATCATTATCACTAACTCAAATTGATATTATTCTACGTACATAATAAAATGCTATACAAATAATGTTAATTAAAAATAATCTCGTAATATAAATTTTTTTGTACCTAATTGAATTTATGAAATCAAACTTACTTACCATGCTCTTATACCAGCTATATTCTGAGTACACTATCTAATTCTATAAAAATAAGAATAATTAGGATATCTTATCACTAATAGCTAGGACTCTTGGTGATTTTCGAAACGGATATTCTTCCGATGATGACACCAACATGGATTCAGAAAATGAAGTGATTGCAGATGTTGATACTGGTAATTCCGATGATGAGACTAATGGAGATGTAGATAATGAAGCTGCAGCTGTTACTTCTAGCAATCCCGATGATGTTACTTACATGGATTCAAATAATGATATTGATAATGATTCGGAAGAATCCGAGGCTGACACTATCATTCTCGATTTTGATGACTATTCTCATGGCAATGTTCCTAATCCCGACCTAAATGGTGCTGATGTTGCCTGCAGTTTACGGCGCGACGCGGTTACACCTGCGGACTTGAACAACGCTATCAGTAAGTTGAATATTCAATATCTCATGATATTAATTATCTATTCGATTAAATCAGTTTCACTCTTGTTGTTGGATATTCGTTTATAATGTTAAATATTAAATAATCTCAAATAAACCTTGTCCATTTTAGGAAGTGAAGAATGTATGACTTACATGGCCGCTGTTCCGAACGTCTACTACACTGATAGAAGGATTTGTTTAGGAGTAATAAATTGATTTATTAAATTTTTCTCAATTGACTTTTTTGGATTTAACAAATATTTAGTAATTATTAACAATATTTATTATAATGAAATAAGTAACTTCTTTATTATTAAGAAATATTTTTTATGCTAACAAAGCCTTATTAACATAAAAGAAATATTTGTTAGCAACAAACAAGATTTGTTAATATTTAATAAATATTTCTGAGGAGAATTTGTCGGTAGAGGGCTACACACGAGCCTGTAGTGGTGTACACGTATTAACTTAACCATTAAAAACACATGTACTATCAAACGGATTTTATGTTATTTCTCAGCGTAGTTTAATATAAAAAATATTAATTTGTTTATTCTAGTTATAGTGTTAATTACTATGAAATTGTATTTTGAAATTGAAGAATAGAAAATTTTATACGATGGTTGTTTTAGTTATTTTTGTTTATAAATATAAATATTAATGAATGTGTGTAGCTGCATGCAAAAACATATATACATATATATATTCTTGAACTGTGTGATTTTATGAATTAAATTTTAATAAATAAGTTAATAGATAATTTCTTAAATATAAAAAAAAATTTGTTCAAATAATAAAAAATATATTAAATATAAAATATTTATTTATTAATCATTAAAAAGTGATTCATTAAATGTTAAAAAGTGATTTATTAAATATTAATAAATCATTTTTTAAATGGAAAGTAATCGTTTATTAAATATTAACAAATCGTTTATTAGATGCTAAGAAATATTTATTAAATACAAAAAAATGATGTTTAAGAAATGATTTGTTAAATATTAATAAATATTTCTTAAATAAGGCTCCGTTAAGAAATCATTTGTTAAATATTAACAAATCTTGTTTAATACTGAGAAATCCTTCTATCAGTGTACAAGCCCTGTGGGCACTATACTTTTTGCGAAGCCTGTCATAAGAAGATGTTGAATGATGTGCTAACCGAGGGTGGTGATTTCATATGTCAAATGTGTCATCAGTATGTAAACGAAGTTTTTATTATTTAAAAAAACTTTTAAAAACGGTGTCAAAGATGGTCTTCAGCAAGGTTTTATAAAAAAAAGAAATTTCGTTTTGAGGGTACTCTCAGACACTGCCCCTTCCCTATTTCGAAAAAATATTCAATGACTTTTCACTTTCATAAGCGTATCAAAATTTTATTAACAATTGGAATAAAAATTAAACAATAAATTAAAAAAAAAGACAATTCCCTAGCGGTTTCACCGCGACGGTGAAAGCACGGTCGAATTACGGTGTTTTTACCGTGAAAACACGTCTTCCGTGTTTTGACAGTGAAGCGGCGGAGATTCGACGGTGAATTTACGGTGGTTTCTGTGCAGTCACGCTACTATGTACCGACCGAGTCCACACTGTGTTTTTACGGTGGTTTAAGGGTGTTTCGAAAGCGAGTTCACAGTGTTCTGACGGTGAATTTCCAGTGTTTTCATAGTGGTTTCACAGTGGTTGGCAGTAATTTCCACGGTGAGCTCACGGTGGTCCCACGATGGCCTCACAGTATTTTCGCGTGGATTTTTCAGCGTTTTCTCTGTGGTAGTTCAGTATTTCCTCGTTGTTTTCACGATGATTTCATGGTGTCTTCACCATTGATATATTTTTTTCTTATAGTTTCCAAATCTCTGTCAATCATATTTTCTTATTTTCTCAGTACTTTTGATAATTATCTTTTCTAAAGTGTATTGTTAAATTATTAAAATGAACAAAGCTTATCATTTTAAGTTATCTTATCAATATGAGTACACAGAAAAAAGGAATTTCTTGGCGCCAAAAAGTTGCACTCACCCCAAGAAAATTTTGACTTGCCCTAAAGAAATTTAAGCATAATGAATTGAAAACAAAAATTTTTTTGTGGCGAGAAAGAATTTTCTGAATTCAAGAAAAAATTTTTTTAGGCGAAAATAAAATGTTATTGCGTCAAAAAATTTTTCTAGTCCCGAAGTGAATTTTGTTTTTATTCAATAATGCAAAATTTTATATAATTGAGTTCTAGCAAATTCTATTTAATAGCGATTTCTGAGTAAATATGCCGCGCAGGTTTGTGAATCATTATATTTTGTAATATACTTTCGATACGACTAAATAATGTAACATTATTCGAAAAAAATGATTTTACAATGATTCATAAATCTTATAAAGTCTATGAAATTTTTCAATTTACCGCATTCATAAATGTTGTAAAGTACGCAAACTTTTTTAAAATTTTTGAAAATACGCTAATAAGATCATTAGTGAGATAGTTAAGGACATTTCGATGTTTGAATAATGAATTTAGTTATAAAAAACTTAGATTTCAAATTTAAAATATTGTATGGTTAAGTTTGAAAAATTTTAACTTCTCATTTACATAATTTACCAAAAAAAGTATTTATTGCCCCGCTACTAGTGGGTATACCGGTATTGGTCTCGTTACCCTATAAACAATTATATAATTGAATGTAATACAAATCAGAAAATCAATCATTTATTAAATATCTTTAATTTTCTAAAGTTCATTTGTGCTTATATAAATACAATCAATCCCCACAATCAAGGGTGTGATTTGGCACAGTGGATAGCAGATCAGACTTTGAATGCGAAGGCGCTGGGATCGATCCTCCGAGTAGGCGTTAATTTTTTTTTTTTTTTTTTCGCTATAAAATTTATGGACGCATCATGAAACGATGAGCTGACTGTGGAAATACGGTGAATTCACGGTTAAAAAACTGTCAAGCCATCGGAAAGCCGTTGTAAACTCACCGTGGATATCGCTGAAAACCACTGTGGAGCGCACCGTAGTTTTACGGTGGTTTCACCGTAAAACCACCGTGAGATAACTGTGACCTTACGATCGAAACACCGTGGAAACACTCTTTAAGTGCAATGGAAACGCGGTCGGAATACAGTGGCGTGACTGCACAAAAAATACCGTGATTTCACTGCATTACAACCACGTTTTCACAGTCGTTCCACGGTGTTTTAACGGTGTTTTTACTGTAAGGTCACCGTGGCGCTAAAATCGCCAGGGAATGTAGTTGCAATTTCATTGTCATGTGGAATTCAAATAAAACAACTTATAGTTTACATCAATTGGGAGTTAAACGAAATTTGTTGAATGAATTTCAGTAAACTCTTTATGTAAATTTGATAATTCTAATTGTTTAAATTTTTAGGCTAAATATTATTCAACGAATTTCGTTTAACTTTAATTGATAACATCTGTTAGTAATTTTTTTGAATTCTACATCTCAGCAAAATTGCAACTACGTTGACCTTCTTTTTAATTAAGGCTTGATTTTTTTTTCTCATTAATTGATTAAATTTTGACACGCTTTGACAGTTAAGGGCATTTCAGACAGTGCCCCCCACTTCAAAACTTTCAATGGCTTTCAACTGCCATAACCGTATTAAAATTTTATTAAGTAATTAAAAAAAAAAAATTAAAACCTTAATTGAAAAAAGGAGAACGTAGTCGTAATTTCACCGAGGTATAGAATTTTTTAAAAATTACTTGCAATTGATATCAATTAGGAGCTAAACGAAATTTGTTGAATAAATTTTAGCCTAGAAAATTTGAAAATTCAAATTATAAAATTAACATGAAGATTATACTGAAATTTATTTTACAAATTTCGTTCAGCTTCCAATTGATATCAACTGCAAATGTTTTTTTTAAAATCTATATCTTAGTGAAATTACGATTACGTTCTCCTTTTTTCAATTAAGGTTTTAATTTTTTTTTAATTAATTACTAAAATTTTAACATGGTTATAACAGTTCAAAGCCATTGAAATTTTTGAAGAAGTGGGGGGCACTGTCTAGGCATGACCTTAAAAGTTATTGAATATTTCCAAAAGGGGAGGGGGAGCTGTCTGAGTTTGGCCTTAAAAAGCGAAATAACATGACTCTAATGAAGATTAAAAATTATATACTAAGTAATAAAATTTTATACTAACTTTACTAGATAAATTATCTAAATATTGAAAGTAAAAATTTTTTTTTATATTGTCAGGTTTTCTATTGTCGGTTTTTAATAATTTATATTATTTAATAATATAGTAATTTAACTTAAAAAAAAAAATTTGAATTGTTTGTTGTAACCTTCCAATATTATAAAAAAACAATAAATATCAATTTTCCTAATAAAAAAAAAAAACTTTCAGCATTATTTTTTGTATAAACCATCAATTTATATCCTAATTATTCTTATTTTTATAGAATTAGATAGTGTACTCAGAATATAGCTGGTATAAGAGCATGGTAAGTAAGTTTGATTTCATAAATTCAATTAGGTACAAAAAAATTTATATTACGAGATTATTTTTAATTATCATTATTTGTATAGCATTTTATTATGTACGTAGAATAATATCAATTTGAGTTAGTGATAATGATAAATAAATTTAATTTAATATTTTCAATTGGATTGTTTTATCCTAAAATTTATTAAACATATTAAAATAATTTTTTGGCTGCATTAGTTAGAGTTTTATTTAAAATGTACCCTGATAGCCAGAGTTTCCGATCAGAAAGTTGGTGTACCTGAGTTGCGACCAACTTGAGGACAAGTTTTCGACAACTTTCAGCTTGTGTAACTGTTGCCGACAACTTGGCAACAAGTTGCTCAGCAACTTGGCGACAATCTACTGCCGCAACCTGTCACCAAGTTTCTGAGCAACTTGTAGCCAAGTTGTCGGCAACAGTTACACGAGCTGAAAGTTGTCGACAAGTTGCTCGGAAAGTTGCCGTCAACTTATGGAAATGCTGACTTTTGCGGCCAACTTGGCGACAGGTTGCGGCAGTAGATTGTCGACAAGTTGCGGGCAACTTGGCTATCAGGGTATGTCCTCTCTCTTTCCATGTTTCATTACCATAAGAAATCTACTTTATCTACGGATTTCTTATAAATTCATTGCTGGTAAGTAGAAATAATTATTTTTCCGAATGTACCTTTTCACAAGTGTCACTATGTTCAACTGTCACGTTATCCATATGTCGCTTGTAAGTGAGTGGTAACATTTCCAAAAGTCAAATTTTACAATTGTCACAATGTACAATTGTCCTTGTGCAAAGATGTCCATATTTCTAAACGTCACATAACATATTTGTCGACTTTACCACATTTATCGTTGGCTTGACTGTCGTGTTTGTCAAATGTCCCATTTTCAGATTGGTGAGTTTTTCAAATGTCACGTTTGCAACATTGTCGACTTGTCTAGATGTCGTTTTTTTCAGACGTCGCACTTGCATGAGTGTCACATTTTACGTACAGTGTAACGATCCAAATGTCACGCTGGACGAATGTCGCGATTTCCAGATGTTGCGTTGGTACTTTTGTCACGATTTCTAGATGTCGTTTTTGCCAGAGTAGTACGTTGTATAACATGTCCGTTAGGACGAACTAATGGCACCCAAGCTTAACCCTGTGATGTCCTATCACGGTCAGTATGAGCGATTAAAGCGACACCGCGTAGATTATGAGATAAACGCGATTCCGCGGGATTATTTAAAGATATCAGCATTCAATTTTACAATATAATATACTCTGTCGTGGTTTAGTTATATCTTATCATATTTTTCTTTGGGAATTTCCAAACCATTCATTTAAGCTAGGCCTGGTCACTTAAACATTTCTCTATTCTTCGAGATCATAAAATTGTAAGATCTCGGGAAAACCCGTAGTCTTAGAACTTATTTTTCCCAAGTCTGTCCTTTTATTTAAAAGATGGAATTTGGTCTAGACATAAGGTTTTATTTTTGTAAACGTAAAATATTTATAAATATTGTAACTGTAGTATTTAAGCTAAAAATAGTTAAGCCGATTAGAGATCCTAATAAACTTGGGATACCCTAATGTCGGCAAAAAGGCAAGTCCAGAGCCATAAAAGATTGTACCCTGGGAAAAACCCTAACCACGCCGGATAACAACACAGCTGCAGAGCAGACGGAGCCGGTGGTCAAGAGGAGATCCGATCCTGTCGCTCACGTGACGTCAGACGGACCCAACCCCCACTCAAACCATCAGTGCGGACTTGCCATAATTTTAAGTTATGCTAAGATAGAAACATTGTGTGAGTCGAGTCGACAAGACGTGCTTTGTAAACCTGCTGATAAAATACAGTCTTCTATAATCATAATTATTTATTTAATTATTTTGTTTTATTCAAAGAGCCTACAATTAAGTTCAAAGTTATTTTATATTTTTCTATTCATCGCGCTCTCGAAGTTGAATATTTTAATATTCCCGGGCGAATCGACCCCGTCGATAAAATTAAGACCTCCAAAATAAACTGGCGAATACTCATCTATACTCAAAATTTCTTTACTCAAGCACAAAGACGACATCTATACTCAGTGACAACTATATTCAATGACAACTGTACTCCACTAAATTTTTGTAAACATCTCATCTACATTATGTTTACTCAAAGTCCTCTATATTCAAAGACATCTTCACTCAATATCCACAGATAAAAAAGATTGTCGATAATGAAGTAATTCATAGATAAGACTATTCGGAAAGTCGATAACGAAGAAAATTAACAAACTATTTAAATATTAAATAAAGAAAAATTAATTTTTAAAATAAAAATAAAATGTTTTTATCATTTTTACTTTGAAAACGATTTTAAAAAAAATTTTACAAGAGCGTTTTTGTTAAGCTTTTGATTTAATTATAATTAATTAGTTATTTATAATTTCTCATGATGTATTGGTCTGAAATAAATAAAAAAAAAAAAAAAATTATTAAAAGAAAAAACAATTTCATAAATAAAATATTATTCATTAAATTAAAAATTTATTCAATATCAAGTCGGTAGTACTTAACATTAACTAGTGATATTTCATAATAAAAAAATCAAAAATTAATTGAGCTGAAATATCAAACTTATATACCCGGGAAAAAATGATCAGACCTGACCATGCCTGTTCATGTATGATCAGGCCTGAAATTAGACCTGATCATGCCTGTTCATGTATGATTAGGCCTGAAATTAGACATGATCAGGCCTGATCATACCTGTCCATGCCTGTTCATGTCTGTTCATGTCTGAAGCGTTGAATACACTCAGGCCTGATCATGCCTGTTCATGTCTGAAGCGTTAAATACAGTCAGGTCTGATCATGCCCGTTCATAACTGTCCATGCCTGTTCATGTCTGTTCATGTCTGAAGCGTTGAATACACTCAGGCCTGATCATGCCTGTCCATGCCTGGTCATGTCTGTTCATGCCTGTTCATGTCTGAAGCGTTAAATACAGTCAGGTCTGATCATGCCTGTTCATACCTGTCCATGCCTGTTCATGTCTGGTCATGTCTGAAGCGTTGAATACACTCAGGCCTGATCATGCCTGTCCATGCCTGGTCATGTCTGTTCATGCCTGTTCATGTCTGAAGCGTTAAATACAGTCAGGTCTGATCATGCCTGTTCATACCTGTCCATGCCTGTTCATGCCTGGTCATGTCTGTTCATGTCTGAAGCGTTAAATACGCTCAGGTCTGATCATACCTGTCCATGCCTGTTCATGCCTGGTCATATATGTTCATGTCTGTTCATGGCTGTTCATGTCTGCTCATAGATCTAAAATTTTGTTGACCAAGAATCTATCACGTATATGATTTTTATTACTTGAAGTTCATACGAAACTTACCTTTCAACTAAATCTCTTAGGTCAGTGGGTAGCGAGTTACACTTTCGAGCGCAAGGTCCACGGTTCAAATCCTGCACACGCCCGAATTTTTTGTTTTTTTTTATTTTTATAGCAATAATTATATACATGTATAATTGAATGTAGTTATACATAATTATATCTAATTATATAGGGCCATTTTTTATATATAATTTTTTTACCCGGATGGGCATGAACAGACATGAACATACCTGATCAGACCTGAACATGCCTGATCAGGCCTGGTCAGGCATGGTCATTTTTCATGTCTGATCAGGCCTGAAGACTCATGCCTGTTCATGTCTGATCAGGTCTGATCATTTTTTCCCGGGTAGTCAATAACAAATGAAGCACTATAAACTCATTGATTGACGAATATTTAAATTTAAATCATATAAATGCAACCAGGTGTGAAAAAATAATATTCAAAGAAATTATTGTGACTATTAAATTATAAAATAATAGATTTATTTATGGTCGCTGCTTAATTAAGGAAAATTATAAAAAAATATATATGTGACAATAAAGAAGGACTTTACTTACAACAATAGATATAACAGTTGTTTAATGAATAATTTTGACAACATAATTGTACTATATATTTGATAACTTTTCTTAATTTTTGAGGTTTTATTTGATATTTTCATTTTTTTCAAGTTTTATTGATTACATTTTTCATTGGATTGTATAGCATTACTTAGTACGTGCAACTGAAATAAATATTAAATGTGAACAACAAATTTTAATTATTTATGAAGTTTTGTTTTCTATTTTTTATCTTATTATTATTTAATTTGTATTTTAATGTAGATAAAACCTAATATGTCGTGTCAATAATTCCAAAAGGACATATTTTTTTTATACGCCCTTTTGGCTTTAGTCATAAAGTCCAAAAGAGTCTATCAATGTTTTTTTTTGTTATTATCAATCATAGTGTAGACTTATTGTAAAGCGAAAAATCGAAAAAAATACTTTGAATACCAAAAGGGTTTATAATTCAAGTTATTCGCCTTATTGGTTTTAGTCATTAAATTTAAAGCCAAAAAGGCGTATAAATTTTTAATTTGGTTTATTAAATAAATAATTAATACTCGCAGTTACATTAAATATTTTAAGTCTTTATTGATTAAATTTAATTTTTCTTTTTTAAAACAAAGAATCAAAAAGTTTATTTGGGTCAAGAAGCAAAATCAAATTTTTACACATTCGTTATTACTGTCATGAAAATTTTATATCACTTTTAAAATAAAAATAAAAAAATAAATAATTGAACTTATTAATCCTATCATTAAAATTAAAATGTTCATAAAAGTGGTGAAATTTGCGTGGGATTGCTTCTGATGAACAAAATAACTAATTAATTATAATTAAATCAAAAGCTTAACAAAAACGCTCTTGTAAAATTTTTTTTAAAATCGTTTTCAAAGTAAAAATGATAAAAACATTTTATTTTTATTTTAAAAATTAATTTTTCTGGCTTGCAGGCACACCGTCAAAAGTAAAAATTTCAGAAGTATACCAACTTCAGAAAATCACAGTTAGGAATGTAAAAAATAAAGATGGTTCATAATTCAGAATGACAAATTATCACCTTGTCAAAAACATCGAATCTCTAATCTTTATATCAACACATACTCAGAATTTACAATATTCATTCTTTCGTAATAAAGAATTAACAATATTTAGAATGACAATATTTCAGAAATCCAATACTTCCGAAATATTCAAACTACGAACGCCAATTCTTCAGAATTACATTTTATACGAATGACCATTTTAGTAAAATTTTCTAAGCTTTGCTGACAGTCGGTATTACAGACTTTCCCTATGAATTTACCATTATCATGTGAGTGCTTTGGCGGATTGATTGGGTTTAAAAAATTTGTATGACTCGTTATGTAATAATTATATATCAATTTTACGAGTTTAATTTGTATGAAACGATTATATTGAATGTACTGAATTAAGATAGAAGTGCTATTTATGGCCAGTGTTTTATTTTTAGACCTTTAATATTTCATTTTAATTAATGGAGAAGTATAAAAAAAAAAAAAAAATTCATTCTAATACAGTAAAAAAAATCGGTCTGTCAGTTGACCCTGCGGGCCAGCCCCCAAACTTCCCGCTGTTTTCGAGTTCGCTGAGCTCGAAAACATTATTGTGATTACATTTTCGAGCTCTTCGAGCTCGCAAATACTTTTGTATGCCATTGTTTTGTAAAAAACCATTTTTTAGCATTTCCTCCTCCCACGATATCTCGCGAACGAATTAACCGATTTTGATGGTTGAGGTGACAATCGACGCGTTTTATCAAGTTCTGAAGCTGATCAAATTTTGAAATGGATTCATTCAGCCGTTTTTGAGAAATTTCAAAAAAACCAAGGAAAAAATTTTTTTTGAATTCTTTCGTTAACGGTTTCTCTTGAACGAATAAACCGATTTTGATGGTTGAGGTGGCATTCGACGCGGCTTATAGAGTTTCAGAGCTGATTAAATTTTGGAATCAATCCATCGATCAAATTAAAAGTTATCCAAATAAAACATTTTCGAAAAAATTTTATTTTTGAAATATCTCTGAACGCACCCTACCGATTAAGTTCAAATTTTCACGGCTTCAAGACATTAACAAGCCGCGTCGAATGACACCTCAACGATCAAAATCGGTTCATCCGTTTAAGAGTTATGAATATTTACATACATACATACGTACGTACGTACGTACACACATGCATACATTCGGACATCATCGTGAAATTAGTCAGAATAGCTTCTTAGGACCTCGAAACGTCGACATCTGATGGAAATTCAATTTTCGTAAATCGGACCGAAACCAATAACTTCCCGAATTTTTGAAAATTTACAATTTTCTTAGCGGGAAGTTAAAAATTCCCTTTAAATGAATTAAAAAAAATTCATCATATCATTACGTACTTTGCGTATTATTTTATTAAAATTTTTGAAGTAACCAAAACTGGTACTAAAGTGGCCAAAAATGGTACTTCTATCCTATATGAATTATAAAATAAAATTCAAATAAGATATTGAAAATAATACACGGATCAATGTCCAATAGAATGAATCAATTATTCTTGAATTATAATTATTATTTAAAATATTGGACCTAATAAAACATAAACATATATGTTAATTATAAATTTATAAATAAAAAATGCATCTGGATTTGATTTAGGCTGTATTTTTATTCATCACACAAGCATTAATAATAATTAAGTTACAATAATAATAATCCGAAAATTCCCATAGAATCCAATCACATGCGACAAAAACGGCATTGAAACCAATACAGTCTATAGGATTCTATGCGGTTTTTGTCGCAGTTACGAGGATTCTACAAGAATTTTTGGACAGGGTATATACTGATATACATCAAGATTAGTTTCGATTAAAATTTAGTTTAGTTAAATTGATAATATTGAAAATCTATAAACTATTTTTAAACAGATGAGATTATATTGTTTATTGGTATGTGTTAAAAAAATTATGTCACTAATTTTACGAATTTATGTTGAAGCTTAAATAATTATAACTCAACTATTCTTTCTAAACATGAATAAGTCAATATTCACTAATTCTGAGTGCCAACCGAACCACTTTTTGAAATTAGTGGTTCGGTTTGCACTTGGCATTAGTAAATCTTCACTTATTTTCACTTATTTATGTTTAGAGAGTTATTAGAACTTAATTATTACTGGCCACAAATAGCACTTCTATCTTAATTCAGTACATTCAATATAATCGTTTCATACAAATTAAACTCGTAAAATTGATATATAATTATTACATAACGAGTCATACAAATTTTTTAAACCCAATCAATCCGCCAAAGCACTCACATGATAATGGTAAATTCATAGGGAAAGTCTGTAATACCGACTGTCAGCAAAGCTTAGAAAATTTTACTAAAATGGTCATTCGTATAAAATGTAATTCTGAAGAATTGGCGTTCGTAGTTTGAATATTTCGGAAGTATTGGATTTCTGAAATATTGTCATTCTAAATATTGTTAATTCTTTATTACGAAAGAATGAATATTGTAAATTCTGAGTATGTGTTGATATAAAGATTAGAGATTCGATGTTTTTGACAAGGTGATAATTTGTCATTCTGAATTATGAACCATCTTTATTTTTTACATTCCTAACTGTGATTTTCTGAAGTTGGTATACTTCTGAAATTTTTACTTTTGACGGTGTGCCTGCAAGCCATTTTTCTTTATTTAATATTTAAATAGTTTGTTAATTTTCTTCGTTATCGACTTTCCGAATAGTCTTATCTATGAATTACTTCATTATCGACAATCTTTTTTATCTGTGGATATTGAGTGAAGATGTCTTTGAATATAGAGGACTTTGAGTAAACATAATGTAGATGAGATGTTTACAAAAATTTAGTGGAGTACAGTTGTCATTGAATATAGTTGTCACTGAGTATAGATGTCGTCTTTGTGCTTGAGTAAAGAAATTCTGAGTATAGATGAGTATTCGCCAATAAACTTCCAGCCAACCGCCAGGAGGAGGCGATTACAACCCTAATAGCCACTTTAGCAGTTCGGCAAAAATGTGCCACGGCTTGTCTAGGGGAAATATGTACGTTTCCCTAGACACTTTAGCTTGAAATTGCCTGAAATTTGCTGCCCGAATTCATCGACAATTTAACAGTAAAAGTTGGAAAGAAAAATTTGCGGTTAATTTTTGCTAAATTTAGAGGTAATTTTTTACTAGAAAAAAAAAGTCGCTAATGTTCGTTCTTATCATTTCAGAAGGAAAGCAAATTTATACATGAATATGTCTACAATTTGAGGGAAAAAAAAGGCGAATACTCATCTATACTCAAAATTTCTTTACTCAAGCACAAAGACGACATCTATACTCAGTGACAACTATATTCAATGACAACTGTACTCCACTAAATTTTTGTAAACATCTCATCTATATTATGTTTACTCAAAGTCCTCTATATTCAAAGACGTCTTTACTCAATATCCACAGATAAAAAAGATTGTCGATAATGAAGTAATTCATAGATAAGACTATTCGGAAAGTCGATAACGAAGAAAATTAAAAAAGTATTTAAATATTAAATAAAGAAAAATTAATTTTTAAAATAAAAATAACATGTTTTTATCATTTTTACTTTGAAAACGATTTAAAAAAAATTTTACAAGAGCGTTTTTGTTAAGCTTTTGATTTAATTATAATTAATTAGTTATTCATAATTTCTCATGATGTATTGGTCTGAAATAAATGAAAAAAAAAATTATTAAAAGAAAAAACAATTTCATAAATAAAATGTTATTCATTAAATTAAAAATTTATTCAATATCAAGTAGGTAGTACTTAACATTAACTAGTGATATTTCATAAAAAAATCAAAAATTAATTGAGCTGAAATATCAAACTTATATAATCAATAACAAATGAAGCACTATAAACTCATTGATTGACGAATATTTAAATTTAAATCATATAAATGCAACCAGGTGTGAAAAAATAATATTCAAAGAAATTATTGTGCCCTCGCAGATTTGAATCACGGTGAAAACACGGTGGGTTTGTTCCATTTTACCACTGTGATTACGCGATGTACACCGTGATTCCACGGTGGCTTGACCACCGTGTATACACGGTGTTTCTACTGTGATTACGCGGTGGATACACTGTGGAACCACGGTGGTGAAATAGCACAAAGCCACCGTGGAATCACGGTGGATGCACCGCGTAATTCCAGTGGAAACACCATGTATACACAGTGATCAAGCCACCGTGGAATCATGGTGGATACACCGCGTAATCACAGTGGATACACTGTGTATACCCGGTGGTGAAATGGAACAAACCCACCGTGTTACCACGGTGGATCCACGGTGTTTACACTTCCACGGTGTTTCCACCGTGATTCAAATCTGCGAGGGTGACTATTAAATTATAAAATAATAGATTTATTTATTGTCGCTGCTTAATTAAGGAAAATTATAAAAAAATATATATGTGACAATAAAGAAGGACTTTACTTACAACAATAGATATAACAGTCGTTTAATTAATAATTTTGACAACATAATTTTACTATATATTTGATAACTTTTCTTAATTCCCAGCAAACGGGATCGGATTGAGTCGGATTCAACATCCTATCCGCTTTAACACGATTCAATGCAGTTTTTGAAATCTCCGTTTTTCAATCCGTTTTAATACGATCAGACCCGACACGTTAGTTTTGAATAACTATAAAAAATTTTGTTACCAACTTCTAAAACTTCTAAAAATTTATTAATAATGAGTTGATTTCTTTTTTTATTCACTTTCAGAATTTTATTTTCTTATAAATTTTTTGAGAAGTTTTTAGAGAAATTTTAAAATTGAATTATTTTTAGCTTCTGCAATAGTTTATAATATGTTCTTTTTGATAAACTTATTTAATTTTAACTTTTGTCTCTGACGTTATTAGAAAAATAAAATTATGTTTATCAATTTACCACGGCCCAACCTTAAAGACATAAATTTCTTAATATAAATAAAATATCAAAAAGGAAAATTTTACTTGCATGCGTTTGGCTTATAGTCCAGTCGATGCGCACGAAAAAATGGTCAAAGATCATTTTTTCGGTGGGTAAAGATCGATTTTGAAAATTTTTTTTTAAAATACTAGAAAAAATATAAGGAAAAAAGTTACCATAAATTTGGAGGTGGATAATTTTTTTTTTATAAAAAAATTAGATGTAAAATGAAATATCTCTGAAAGTATTGAGAAGTTATCGAGACAAACTAGTATCATTGTGTTTGGGATTTAATAACGAATAAAATGAATTTTGAACGAAGTCTCTACGACGAATAGTTGCTGAGATAAGAAAAATACATAAAATGACCTAATGGATAATTTTGTTTGAACCATTACCCAAACAATTGCGGGTAATGACAGTTAAAAAAAATTTTTTTTTCATAAAATAACCCGTTTTGAAAATTTTTGAAATTTATCAACAATTAAAAAAAAAAATATATATTTTTTTTGACACGACAGAAATTCATCTCGCGAAATTCTGAATCGAATGGTATATATGAATTTTTGTCGATTTTTTGAAATTTATCTTCTATAATTTTCAATATAAGGGCTTAGAAAAATTTCTTGCTCGGTGACTTGGTCGGTAAGTTGAACTTTGCCTCGAATTTATTCTATCCGATTCAATGCGTTTTAACACGAAACACTGTTTTCAAAAATCGCATTGAATCGGGTTGGTTCGTATTGGACTTCAATCCGACTTCGTTTGCTGGGATATTCTTGAGGTTTTGTTTGATATTTTTATTTTTTTCAAGTTTTATTGGTTACATTTTTCATTGGATTGTATAGCTTTACTTAGTACGTGCAACTAAAATAAATATTAAATGTGAACAACAAATTTTAATTATTTATGAAGTTATGCTTTTTATTTTTTATCTTATTATTATTTAATTTGTATTTCAATTTAGATAAAACCTAATATGTCGTGTCAATAATTCCAAAAGGACATATTTTTTTTGTACGCCCTTTTGGCTTTAGTCATAAAGTCCAAAAGAGTCTATCAATGTTTTTTTTTGTTATTATCAATCATAGTGTAGACTTATTGTAAAGCGAAATATCGAAAAAAATACTTTGAATACCAAAAGGGTTTATAATTCAAGTTACTCGCCTTATTGGTTTTAGTCATTAAATTTAAAGCCAAAAAGGCGTATAAATTTTTAATTTGGTTTATTAAATAAATAATTAATACTCAGTTACATTAAATACTTTAAGTCTTTATTGATTAAATTTAATTTTTCTTTTTTAAAACAAAGAATCAAAAAGTTTATTTGGGTCAAGAAGCAAAATCAAATTTTTACCTGTCATTAAAATTTTATATCACTTTTAAAGTAAAAAGAAAAAAAATAATTGAACTTATTAATCCTATCATTAAAATCAAAATGTTCATAAAAGCGGTGAAATTTGCGTGGGATTGCTTCTGATGAACAAAAATACTCCCAGTCCATATATTTTACCCTAGAAATTGGTACCATTATAAAAATTATCAATAACTATGTCAGTTTTGAATCTCTTTTTAAAAACTATTGTTTCAAACTATAATCTCCAAAGTATTTTCTTATAAATCCTTAATACATCTTATACATTTAATACATAAAAAAAAAAAAAATTGTTAAAATTAACAATAAATACTAAACCAAATTAATTTATAACCTGAGACTTATAAGTCTCATAAATGGTTCCAGGTTACATGAGCAAGTATCGCCCAGACCAAATGGTTCCAGGTTACATGTATTTATGAAATTGTTTTTTCTTTTAATAATTTTTTTTTTCATTTATTTCAGACCAATACATCATGAGAAATTATGAATAACTAATTAATTATAATTAAATCAAAAGCTTAACAAAAACGCTCTTGTAAAATTTTTTTCAAATCGTTTTCAAAGTAAAAATGATAAAAACATTTTATTTTTATTTTAAAAATTCATTTTTCTTTATTTAATATTTAAATACTTTTTTAATTTTCTTCGTTATCGACTTTCCGAATAGTCTTATCTATGAATTACTTCATTATCGACAATCTTTTTTATCTGTGGATATTGAGTAAAGACGTCTTTGAATATAGAGGACTTTGAGTAAACATAATATAGATGAGATGTTTACAAAAATATAGTGGAGTACAGTTGTCATTGAATATAGTTGTCACTGAGTATAGATGTCGTCTTTGTGCTTGAGTAAAGAAATTTTGAGTATAGATGAGTATTCGCCAAAAAAAATCTTAACAATTTTTGAGTCAAATTAACAATAAATTGATGTAACACTTTGCCTCAAAATTGACGAAAAATTTTTTCTCGTCAGCTTTGGAAGTGAATTTGCATTCTAATTCGGGTAGTAAATTTACGTCATATTGTACAGCAAGTTGTATAGACATTTTATGTATAACCCTAATAGCCACTTTGCATTGAAATTGACGGTAATTTGATGTGGAAATTACCTGAAATCTGCTGCCCGAATTTGCAGATAATTTCACAGTAAAAGTTGAAACTAAAAATGTGCGGTTAATTTTTCTTCAATTTTAAGGTAAACTTGTACGAGAAAAAACGGTCGGTAATGTTCTTCCTTACCATTTCAGAAGGTAAGCAAATTTATACATAAAAGTGTCTACAATTTGACCTACACAATTTTAGCACCTCATTTCACGAATTTGGCAACCAAAATGACCTTAATCGATAGGTCCCCGTTAGGTCTGTTAAGGTCCACCAATTTTTTCGTTAGGTCCCCTTTTATTTTTTTTTAAATAATTTTTCAAATTTTCCATAAAAAAATTCACTATTTAGCACCTCATATTACAAATTTGGCAACGGAAATGACTTTAATCGATAGGTCTCCGTTAGGTCCGTTAAGGTCCACCAATTTTTTCGTTAGGTCCCCTTTTGTTTTTTTTTAAATGATTTTTTTAATTTTCTATAAAAAAAATTTACCATCTAGCACCTCATTCATGATTAAGTTGTTATTTTTTATCATATTCTTTTTTTTAATCGTTAGGTCAATATTGGTCCATCATTTTCATCATCGTATCATTTGTTTTAAATATTTTATTAATAATTATATTATAATGTAAATAAAATTCGCGCATGCGCATTTTACGTTTGTTCTATATATGGCGCGGAATTTAAATTTTTCCCCTTCCCCTTAATTATTATATAATTATTAAATAAATAATTTCATGTAAGTAATCCATTTATTTAAATTAAAAGATGATTAACTTTGATGATACTGAAGTTAGCTGACGTCTAATAATTTTTAGATTTTTGTAATCGGTAAACCGTAAAAAAAAAATTTTTTTTTAAATTGCACTTATAAATTTTTTAATTTTCTACATGTGCATGTTTTTTTTTTTGTAATCGACTTGTTGAAAAAAAAAAATCCGAAAATTGCTGATTATCTGTAAACTTCAGGATCATTTAACTTTAAGATCCTGAAGTTAACAGAAAGTTAACATTTTTAGAATTTTTTGTGTTGTGGTTTGGTGTAGTCTGGTGATGCCCAATATGGAGGGTAGAGAAACCTCTATCATTTAACGTTATCTAATCTTGTTTCAAAATTCACAATGCGTTCGCGCGGTAATAATCAAATCAAAAATTCGGTATTTCATTTTATTTTTTTCTTTTTCCAAATATTTTTTCCGAATTGATAATTTCGACATCACCCATATGTCATATTGACGTCATAGAAGGTCACACAGACATCACATTTACATCATGCATACGTCATTAGTTTTACATCATAATCTTACGTAAAAAAGTGGGAAATAATGAGTCACACCTGACTCATTCGTGACTTATATCTTACGTAAATGATGACATAGTGTAACGTCACTCTGACGTTAAATTTACGTCAATGTGTTTACTGGGTACTGTAGTAATGGCCGACAGCATAATGAAGAAGGACCATTAATTTATGAAGATGCAAATACGTTAAAAAGAGTTTCACTGGACAAAGTTAGAGAATTGGGTCCCTCTCAGGTTTAAAATCTTCTAGGCCTATTGAATTAGCAACATTAACACCCACACGTAATGTAGGAAAACCAAAGAAAGTAGAACTACTTCATTTACAAAAATTACGTACAATAGTTGACACTATTAAAAATTATCACGATTCTAACGGTCGACGATTGTTAATTAATAATATTGAATTGATTGAATAAAAATAAATATCCAGATTATTATGAAGTTGTTAAACAGCCAATGAACATGAAAATATAGAATTAATGTTGAAAATAAATGGTTATGGAAATCAGAAGGGTTACTATTAGATTTTACGCTGACATTTTATAATGCCTGCAAGTACAATATACAAGATTCGCAAACATAAAAATGCCTTAATTTTACGACAATTGGTATTGCAAACAAAGCTCCAACTGAGTGAAGATGATGAAAGTGTTAGATGTAACTAAAAGTGTTCCAGAAAAAAAATTTTTAAATACACATGTAGGAAAATTAAATATTTATAAGAGCAATTAAAAAAAATTTTTCTCTTATAATTTATTTGTTTAGATTATTTATTTTACTCACCATTCATTCATGTTAATTCATAAACCCAGAACAAAATGATTTTGCTTAATCATATTTATCTATATGTGATTTATATATAATAACTTATATAAAATTAGACCTGAAAATTGGCCAGGTCTAATTATGCATACAGTAGAACCTCACTATACTACTATTAGTTTTTCTCTCAAACTATTGCGATACCTGGTTTATAAAAAAGATAACACATAGTCTTATAACCAGGTTTGACTGTAATCATATGTAAGTTATATATGATTATATGTAATTATATATAACCATGGATGAACGAATATATATCATTGCAATGATAAAAGGATTTCTTAGCATTTAAAAAAGGTTTCTTAGTATTTAAGAACGCATTTCTTAAACATCATTTTTTTGTAATTAATAAATATTTTTTACTATTTAAGAAATGATTTCTTAACTATTAAAAAATCATTTCTTAAATAGTAAGAAATGTTTGTTAAATACAAAGACATGATGTTTAAGAAATGGTTTCTTAAATACTAAGAAATTCTTCTATCAGTGTGGCAAAATCTAATTAAAATGATCTGCAAATTATGAATTAAATAATTAAATTGAGATTTATTGTCGTGATTAATATGAATGTCAGTAACATTTAGATTTAAAAAAAAATTCACTATCTATCGGTTAACTGTTTTTGTACTAAGCGATTACCCATTCAACTAATGCCCCGTCAATACTGCTTAATTTTTAATATCGATGCACTGTTGTCTGCTCCTAACGTCTACTGGACAAATATAAATTGAAAAAATCCATGGCAATATTTAACTTAAATGATCAAATTACTACATTCTACATAAATAATGCACCAAATAATGAATTTGGTTCTGCACATAAATTAAAATAGAATTTATCAGATAGACATAGTCAAATCTGTTGTATATATAAACATATATAGGGGAGACCGGGGCAAGACGGCCCACCTCAAAAATTAACCAAAAATTCTTTTTTCTTGTTTTCTTTTGATTATCACAAATTTAGATTATTTACTCATTTTTAGCCCGATACGTGAAACTTGGGGCAAAATGAACCATTCAAAAATTCTAAAAAAAAATGTATTTCATAGTATTATAACCTAGTCATGATTAATTTAATAGAAATATCATTTTTTGGTTAAATATATGGATTTGGATTAAAATAGAGCATTAGAAAAGTTAAAAAAACCAATAATCAATTTTCTACAGAAGTGAAAAAATGACTCGTATTATATCAAAAAGGTTATTTCGAGTAATATTAAAGTAAATACAGTTGTTAAAGAGAAAAATATAAACATTTTTTTCGGAGGGGGCCGTCTTGCCCCAAAAAAAAAAAAAATTTTTTTCAGGAGCTTCACCAAAATTTTGGTGAATTGAGTTCAAGTTGGACAAGAGTAAATCGACTTGATGGTTAAAAGCCACAAATAATAATAACCGGCTTAGGTGGGCCGTCTTGCCCCGGTCTCCCCTAGTGGAAGAGGGAGGGGTAGGGGAGAGACAAAATAACGTACTATTAAAATAAATTTGAAAAAAACCGTAAAAGCTCAATGCAATCCAAAAAAAAAGTTTGGAAAATCCAAAAGTGCACGCCTCATAACGCTTATTCAAAAATATAAAATATTTTATTATTCAAGTATCCTACCGAAAGAATTAAAATTAAAAAAATAAATGCTATTAGATTTATTATTGTTTTTTTTTTTTTTTATTATTACTTTTAGTTATTTGAATTTTAGGGTTCAATCTTTGGCGGTATGGGCGTCAGATCAGAAACATACAGCATACGTGCGTATATATTTATCACCTGACTAACAGCGCCCGAACACGGCCACAGGCTGGACGTCGTATAAACATAGATATATGCCTATATTGAACAGTATTTTTCAATATTTTTCATTAATTATAACTAAACGAGACCGAATTAAACTGCCATTTAAAATAGCAAATAATCCGATGTCGTTCTGAAGATAATAAAAAAGAAATGGAGAGGATGCGTTAAGTTTTTCAGGGGTAATCGTGGTATATCCACACACACAGACATCCGGACGTCCACGAAAAATTTTTTTTAATCAGATTTTTTTATAGTATTAAGCAAAATATATGTGTTTTGAACACATCAAGTGTGATAATAAGAGCATTTCCCTTGATAATAGTGCACTTGTATTACCTTACAAATATTAAATAAATTATACAAAGGTAATTTAAATCTGGAAAATTGCTTGACTTCGACATGTTGAGAGTAATGCACTACCTAAACGCTTATCGCATTATGAGGCGTGTAATCAGTAGCCTATAACCATTAACAATTAATTTTGCATCGAATGGTCATGGGTCCTATGCCGATATGCTCAGTAGTTTTCTCGTGTTTGGCGAACAAAAAAAAACTTTCATCATATATATAGATTATTGAGAGACGGAAAAAAATGAAACACAGGCAATTTAAGTCGGGAAAATTGCTTGACTTGGACATGTTGAGAGTAATGCACTACCTTGAACGCTTTGCGTTATGAGGCGTGCAATAAGTATTCATATAATAATTAAGGGAAAGGGGAAAAATTTAAATTCCGCGCCATATATAGAACAAACGTAAAATGCGCATGCGCGAATTTTATTTACATTATAATATAATTATTAATAAAATATTTAAAACAAATGATACGATGATGAAAATGATGGACCAATATTGACCTAACGATTAAAAAAAAGAATATGATAAAAAATAACAACTTAATCATGAATGAGGTGCTAGATGGTAAATTTTTTTTATAGAAAATTAAAAAAATCATTTAAAAAAAAACAAAAGGGGACCTAACGAAAAAATTGGTGGACCTTAACGGACCTAACGGAGACCTATCGATTAAGGTCATTTCCGTTGCCAAATTCGTAAAATGAGGTGCTAAATAGTAAATTTTTTTATGGAAAATTTGAAAAATTATTTTAAAAAAAACAAAAGGGGACCTAACGAAAAAATTGGTGGACCTTAACAGACCTAACGGAGACCTATCGATTAAAGTCATTTCCGTTGCCAAATTTGTAATATGAGGTGCTAAATAGTGAATTTTTTTATGGAAAATTTGAAAAATTATTTAAAAAAAAATAAAAGGGGACCTAACGAAAAAATTGGTGGACCTTAACAGACCTAACGGGGACCTATCGATTAAGGTCATTTTGGTTGCCAAATTCGTAAAATGAGGTGCTAAAATTGTGTAGGTTACAATTTGAGCGTAAAAATATACTTAATAATTTTTTAAGTCAAATTAACGATAAATTGACATAAAATTTACCTGAAAATTAAAGACAACTTTTGTCCATTCAACTTTTGAAGTGAATTTGCATTCTAATTCTAGCAGTAAATTTACTTCAAATTCAATAATAAATTGCATACAACTTGTCGTAAAAATGGAAAAGTCCAAAGTTGACGGAAATTTGAAGAAAAATTCAACGAAACTTTTGTACAGTAAACTTTTGCTTAAGCAAACTGTGCTATTAGGGAATTTGCTTATCATCTGAAATGCAAAGAACGAACGTTACCAACAATTATTTTCTATAAAAGATTACCTCTAAATCGAGCAAAAATTAACCGCAAATTTTTCTTTTCAACTTTTACTGTTAAATTATTGGCAAATTCGGGCAGGAAATTTCAACGATGTCAAATTACAGTCAATTTCAAGCTAAAGTGGCTATTAGAGGAGTTAATTTGCAGTTGAGGTGACTATCAGGGTAAATTTCATATCAAACTATAGTAAAAAATATAGACTGGAGCTCCACTGGTGGCGAAAAAATTAATTATTGCTATAGAAAAATATATATCATTTACTGAATCATGGCATTTCTTATAAGTTTTTATTCTCTGGCAGTGCCCTTTTCGCATGAAAAAATTTGTAAAATTATTAAAAATGGGGGTGCTATAGTATATGCTGGCCTAATTTCATTATTTAAATTAGTTCTCATTACTAAAATGGGTAAAGTTTCATAATTTTATGACAAACAATCAATCATCTTTCGACTGAAAAAGGAATTTTCTAAAAATTTTGTTTTTTAAAACAGTTTTTAAAAATTGGAGCTAAATATCGTTCGGTCTACGGCACTGATCTCTATACTAACTGGATAGCTGATTCTATAGTCCGCCATTGTCACCGATGTGTGCCTACAGTAGCGCTCCAAATAGTTGTCAGAGAACTAAATCGTAACCAACTGCGCTTGCGCGCCCATAATTTTCAACCGGGGACCAGCCGTAAGTTTTAACGTGGTCAGAAAAGCATTACAGTCACATTACGGCAATCTCATAGAGTAGACGTCTTCTGTAAAAATTCCTATCAGCACGTGCACAGCAACATAATTATTTTGATTTCATTTAATTAAATTGCGAATATATATTTATTTATTTTAGTTATTTTAGCATTTTTCAAAATATTTATTAAAATTAGTATTTTTCAATTAATTTATTAAGTTTTTTTTTTTTGTATTCTTATATATATATATACATATATATTTATATATATATATATATATATATATATATATATATATATATATATATATATATATATATATATATATATTAGGGTGCTTCGTTTGAGATGACTATTTTTTTTTTCCAAGTCCCATGGCAAAATATCACTGTACACATTGAAAAAAAAATTCTCACCAAAGATGAGCTCTTAATTTTAATTTTAAGTACTCGCTAAATGAATTTGGAATTTTCCCATTTGATTAACACGTAAATTTTAATTTTATTTATTCAATTATCTATAGCTTTACGGCATTTCAAGATATTTGATAGACCATAGGTGAAAATCACAGAGAAATCGTTTCTCTTTGAAAGTGCTTGTAACTAATTTATGTTTTGTAACCGAACTCACCGGTAAAAAATCTTAAAGTCAATTTTTTCTCAGATTTCATGGTTTCTTTTATTTTACTCACAAACCATTAACTTTACGACAAAATTGTACAGGACTTTTTTTGTAGGGAATTTAATTTCCTATAAAAAAAGTTATGTAAGCCAGTACCATAGAGCTAGTAGTTTTCGAGATAAATCCAATTAAACATCTCAAAATTTGAAAAATCGCTGTTTTATCCAAGATTTTAGTACTTTTTGGTAAAATCATTGCTGAAAACACAAATAATGTATGAAAACAAAATATAAAAATACATATTACACATTCATATGTAAATATAACAAGTATGAAACAATTATCTTTGTACTGAGAGAGAAAGTAATTAAAAAAGTTTCCGATGGTCAAACAGAGGTGATTGGATTAAGTGAAGAAAAGACGGAGGAAATGTAGTAGGAGACAGTTTTGTTTTACATGACATATTTTTGATGATATATTAACCATGATATGTCATATATTTCTTCGGCCACAATTTTATCAAACAGTACTAAAATCTTGGATAAAACAGCGATTTTTCAAATTTTGAGATGTTTAATTGGATTTATCTCGAAAACTACTAGCTCTACGGTAATGGCTTACATAACTTCTTTTGTAGAAAATCAAATAAAATTAAAATTTACGTGTTAATCAAATGGGAAAATTTCAAATTCATTTAGCGAGTACATAAAATTAAAATTAAGAGCTCATCTTTGGTGAGAATTTTTTTTTCAATGTGTACAATGATATTTTGACATGGGACTTGGAAAAAAAAAATAGTCATCTCAAACGAAGCACCCTAATATATATATATATTTATTCTATTAATTTTAGTGTTAGTGAATAGTGTTATTCAATATATTTATTTATTTTGTGTTAATTAAATATTGTGTCGTGAAAATGGTTTCTTGTGCCTTTTGTAAAAAGCGTTCAGAGAAGCACAAAGGATTATCATTTTATTCGTAAGTATAAATGTATTAATTATATTTATCTTTATTTAAATGTTTGATTGTGTCAAAATATAATTTTATTTATTAAATTTATTTTCAAGATTTCCGACGAATCAAGAAGATACAGACAAGTGGATCAAGAATATGGGCCGGGAAAATTGGACACCTTCAAAGTTTTCCAAACTATGTTCGGATCATTTTTCAGAAGACTGCGTAGATTTTCGGAATGAACGACCTCGTCTACGAAAAGGGAGTAATCCAACTATATTTGGTGAAAATGATGTTTCTTCAACTCCAGTGCTAAGTGAATTAAGCAAAGGTATGGAATCTAATGATTTTCAGTGTTCCAAATGAGATTTAATCATTTTATATATTATTATATTCTATAAAAAGAATATCATTAATTATATAGTTTTTTTTTTTGTTTTTTATTTTTTTTCACAAATTTTTACTTTTTGCAGCAACGGAAGCAGAAGAGATATCAAATGGTAATGCTGTAACTATTCCCCAAGTATTGCCTGGAAATCAAGAAAAGTTACAACCCATCATTAGTGAGTATTTTTTTTCGAGTATTTACAAGTTATAAAGCTTAGTTTATTGTAAAAAAAAAAAATTTAGTTTTTACAAAAAATAAAAATAACATTAACTATTTAAACAAAAATAATCTCTATCAATTCATCAGTAAGTGATTGTATAACATTGTAACTTTTTTTTCAGTCCAGTTGAAACAGCAGATATTAGGGTTCAGCAATGACCACAACTATTACAGATCGGAAGACTACCTGAAACGCAAGCTAGAAGTTGTTCAAGAAAGAAATCAAGAATTGCTGAGAGAGCTGAAAAATAAAAGAAGAAAAGAAGAACGGGGAAGAAGAAAAATCACCAGCATGAAAGAAGTTATTGAAGATTTGAGTAATCGTGAGTACATAGAGAAAAGTAAGATTTTTGATCATTTTGGAAGTATTCCTTCTGAAATTTTAAAACGAATGCAAGATAATGCATTGCGTGGTAAAATTTCTAAAGAAAAATATCCACCAGAGCTGCGTTGTTTTGCATTAACATTACATTTTTATTCCCCGGCTGCATATAAATATGTACGTGATAGCTTTGAATTAGCCTTACCTCACCCTAGTCAACTTCGCTCGTGGTATAATAGTGTAGACGCGGAACCCGGATTTTCGGAAGAATGTTTTAGAACTTTAGAATTTAAACGCGATGAGTATAAAGACAATAATAAAAAATTAGTATGTTCGTTTATGATCGATGAAATGGGAATAAAAAAAGGTGTTCAACGTACTCGGGATGGGAAGGTATACGGTCATGTTGATATTGGTGGAGGTACTACTGATAATTCAAACTTGATCGCTACTGAGGTCCTAGTTTTGTTGATCGTTCCTTTAGACGGTTCGTGGAAATTACCTATCGGTTTTTTTTTAATTCAAAGTTTAACTGCAGCAAGCAAAGCAAATCTTATAAAAGAAGCTTTAACCAGGTTACACCATGTTAACATCGAAGTCGCTTCCCTAACTTTAGATGGCCCTCCTGCACATTTAAATACTGTCAAATTGTTAGGAGCTCATATGAGTATGGATGACGATGCTAAACCATATTTCCCTCATCCGGTTGAAAATCAACCAGATGTTTGCGTAATATTGGATGCTTGCCATGATTTGAAAAATATCAGGTCAGCATTAGCAGAGTATAAAATACTCATTGATGCTGATGGAAATAAAATTGAATGGAAATATATAGTTGCTTTAGCTTCTTTACAAGAAAACGATGGGTTGCGATTGGGTAACAAACTTCGTTCACACCATATTGAATATAAAAAAATGATAGTGAAAGTTTATTTAGCTGCTCAAACTTTAAGTTCGAGCGTGGCAGACGCGATAGAATTCTGTTGGACAGTTTTGCGTTTACCAGAATTTGAAGGTTGTGAATCTACTGTAAAATTCATTCGTTGCATAGATTTTCTTTTTGATTTTTTAAATGTTAGAAGTCCTTGGGGTAGTGGTTATAAAAGTCCATTAAGAAAAAGTAATGAATCTATTTGGCGTCATCGCGTACTTAATGAAATTAATTATTTAAGTAAATTAAAAACAGTTAATAATGTTCCAATTTATTTATCCCCAAGGAAAACAGGATTCATAGGTTTTTAAACTGCTTGCATTTCTGTAATTAGATTATTTGACCGTTATGTAAAACCAGCCAATGCTCCATTAAAATATTTACTTACTTATAAGCTTAGCCAAGATCATCTAGAACTATTGTTCGCTGCTATAAGAGCTCGAAGCGGTTGGTGTCCAAATCCAACCGTGGCACAGCTGATATCTGCTTACAAACGATTATTAGTTCGACATGATATCCAAGTTGCTACCGGTAATGTAAAGATGATGGATCATACAAAAATTTTAAATATAACTCCATCTCGAAAAAACAAAATAGCCACGCTCGATCGTTACGATCCAAATATTTATAACTCACTAGACAATGTTCGCGTTCAAGAAAAATATTGCTTAGATCGTTCATCTAATACCATTGTAGAAGAATTAAAGGAATTTTTAGATTTTTCTTGGGCTATGCCCAGTGATTTAACGGAATTTTCAATTAATGCTATAGGATACATCGCGGGTTTTATTGTTCGAAAACTATCCAGGTTTATTAAATGTTGTAAATGTTTAGAAGCTTGCAGACAACCTCTTACTTCGGTTACCTCAATTAATCAATCATTTTCTCGCAAAGGGTTGGCTTTGGTTGCTCAAAAAACTCGCGGAGGCTTAATATTATCATCAGACAGTGTGATTACAATTTGTACTTATGCTGAATCACTTTTTAGAAAAGCGTGCAATAGTAACTCAGGAAAACCACCAGTCGAAGTAAATTTTCCAGCTATACTGGCTAATTCGGTTTTTAAGAAGTTATTATTTTCAAAAAAAAATCTCTTCCCAGATCTTGAACAACATTTTCGCGATACTTTCATTTTAGATAGCTGCACAGACCATAAATATTTATTGATAAAATCTATTTTAATCCACTATATTGAAATTCGTATGTATTCCTTAACAAAAAACGTTTCACTTACGATTACGGGAACTCACGTTCGGCATTTTTTAACACGGCAAATCGTCTGGGCTCATCAGTAGTTTTTGATTTTTTTTTTTCTTAAATTTCACTATAATCGATAGAAATTGACTTGGATGTATGTTGAAAATTATATTTTAATTTGTAAACATGTTTCATATGTTTGTACAAAAACTAACTCTGGTTAATATTTGCTTCCATAATATTAAGTGACTATGTTAATTATTATTATTATTATTATTATTATTATTGTTATTATTATTATTTTTGTTATCGTTATTATTGTTATTATTATTGTTGTTATTATCATTATTGTTATTATTATTATTTTTATTATTATTATTATTATTTCCCGGGAAAAAAAGTTTTTATAAAACTTTACAAAATTTCAGTACCACAATTGTATGAAATTTTATATAATTTTATACAAATTTGTAAAATTACATTCAATTATAACTTCCCTTACTCAGATCTTACTTTTAAAAATCTAATGAAATTCTATAAAATTTCGTAATATTTTACAAAAAACAATTTTTCCCGGGCTTTATTATTATAATTATTGTTGATATTATTATTATTATTATGAATTTATTATATTAATGTAATAGTTTTATTATTTTTGTTATAGTTTCAGTTACATTTCTTGTAATTACTGAATGTATGTAAGAAAATAGCATATCATTCTTTATAACTATTTTATAAAGACTGATATGCTATTACTTTTATCTGTTTTGTGATTACAATATTTTTCCCGGCGGTTGAGTGCCTACCGGGCGCGTCTCCGGGTGGCGGATAGGAGGAGACCAGTTTGCTTACTGTCCGTGATTTTATAGTCCTATTAATTATAAATTAATTTTATTTTAGGAAGAAGCAAAATACTGGCCTGTGAACGCTATATGTCGCTGTAACCGAATGCCGTTTCAAGTCTACAGCATCTAAAGCATCACCGTGGACCAACTTATTTATTTATTCAATATTCTGTTGTATTATAATAACTTCAATTGTAAATAAAATAACAATCAGGTTTTATCTAAGATTAAATTGTAAATTGGTATTCTACAAAATATTTTTATACCTAGTGATGGTTATAGTTATAGAAGTAATCTATTCAAATTTTCAATGTAAAAAACTGTATTGAATTTTTTTAAATATTGTCTGTAGGAACCGAAGTTGAATAATTATTAGCAATTTCTATGAAATTATTTGTATTTAATAAAAAAAAAATTTTTGTACATGAAAATAGCTGTTATTATATTAATTTGTATGCCTGGATATATTACCATCGTGATATTGGACAATAAAAATTGTGTAAAAAAGTTTGCTCTTTATATGTTATAATAATTTTTTCAACATAAGCTGAATTTATTTAATTTATTACTCTATTACTACTATATAATATACTATATAATTTACTACTATATAATATACTATATAATTTACTAATATATAATACGCTAATTACATTTGCGACTCTTTCAATAATTATTTTTATTTATTTTAGCCGATAATTACTCTAGTAATATAACTTTCCACACTGCGAAGTAAAATTCTCGTAATTTAACGTTCCCTGATTAAACAAAAGTATTTAAAAGGATTAAAAAAATTTCTATCCTTATGAATGCTATCGAATCCTGAAAATATGATTCAGAAGGATTTAACATGATTCAAATTTTTTAATTCTGTTAAATACTATTTAATCCTGAAAACATGATTTAACAGGATTTGAAATGATTTAAACTGTTAAATACTTTTAAATACTTTTTAATCCTAAAAAGATAACGAAATAAAAATATTATTTCAGGATTAAAAAGTATTCAATAGTATTAGAAATTTTAAATGCTAGTTGAATCCTTTTATATCCTAAAAAGATAACGAAATAAAAATATTATTTCAGGATTAAAAAGTATTTAATAGCATTAGAAATTTTGAATGCTAGTTGAATCCTTTTATATCCTAAAAAGATAACGAAATAAAAATATTATTTCAGGATTAAAAAGTATTTAATAGCATTAGAAATTTTGAATGCTAGTTGAATGCTTTTATATCCTAAAAAGATAACGAAATATAAAAATTATTTCAGGACCCTCGCGGAATTGCCATAACGGTATTTCTACGGTATTTTCCGAGTATTTTTTGGGTATAAGTATTATTACGGTATACCCTAGGTATAAATGCGGTATGTTTGTGAAATTTTATTACCGTACACAGAAAAAAAGGATTTCTTGGCGCAAAAAATTTTTTCTTGTTCTAAGAAAATTTTTACTTGACTCAAGAAATTTTTTATATCATAAAGTGAAAACAAAACTTTTCTTGGGATAAGAAAAAATTTTCTCGGAACAATAAAAAAATTTTTTAGGCGAGAAAAAAATTCTTGAGCCAAGAAAAATTTTTGTCTTCAATTCATAATACAAAATATTTCTTGCGCCAAGAAATTCTTTTTTTCTGTGTATTAATACCGTAAATATATTGTGTTGATACCAAATTTATATAGGGACTGTACCGTTAGTCCATCGGCTGAAGAGGAGGTCCCGTAAACATTTTGTTGGCGACGGGTAAATCCAACTGTTTCTTATGTATTTTGGGCCAAGGATCACGAAAATCGGGTCCATTTTGTTCAAAAGTGGTGCAAACAATTGTTTATAACAATTTAATTGGTTAAATCAAAATAACTCCCGAACGGCTGGTTTGTTGGGGCAGCGTAGAGGAAAAAAAATGTTCAGAATAAAAAGATACACAAAAAAGATATCACATGTTTTTTTTGTGTCTCGAATATTTCGCGAGATATAATAAAAAAACGAGCCGGCGCTCGGACCTCTCCCTCCCCACTAGCGACTGCCTATGCGCGAGCTCTCTCTGCGTCAAATCGCGTCAGATGCTTGATTGGCCGGAATTTTTCTAAGTTTTTTACATTAAAAATCAAAGAAAAAAAAAAAAATCGACAAATTGTCGATACTACCAATCGACAGCATTTTTTCTGAAACGAATTTCTGTCGTATCATTAAAAGACGTTTTTTTTTTTTTTTTCACAAATGTTATAAACAAATTAGTCCCTCGGCTGAAGAGGGAAGCCCGTATGCACTTTTAGGTCCCCGGATTCTGATTAATGATATTTACGTATTTTTTTCCGAGGATCACGAAAAACTAGGTTATTTTTCTCGCCGATGGTAGGTTTAATTGTTAAAAACAATTTAATTGTTTATAACGATATAAATCAGAAAGGACTGATTTGACGGGGAAGTTTATTTAAAAAAAAAGTTTTAAAATTAAAAAACCAACAAAAAATGTCCTTATCATTATTTTGATAAAATGAATATTTTCGGAGATAGCGCAAAAAACAACAAGTAGCGGTCGAACCTCTCTCTCGCGCGCACGCATCCCACGGACTCTAGCGACGAACGACAGGCACAGAAAAATACAGGGACGAAAAAAAAATTCAATTCTCGGTGTCAACTAAAGATTAAGAAAAGAAACTCATAGATATCATAGAGGAGACTCTATGGAAGATTTCCAGACCAATAATCGATCGATTAACCCCATGGACATCGAGTAACAGCCCCATAAATGGGAGTTTTTTAATTAAATTGTCGAATTTTCGACTTTAAAAAATTCAATCCTCGATGTACACCTGAGATTAAGGAAGGAAACTCATGGGAATTTTTTAGGACACTATACAGAAGATTCCCAGACCCATAATTAAAATATTAACCCCATAGACACCGAGTAACAGCCCCATAGAAGGGGGTTTTTTAATTAAATTGACGGATTTTCGACTTTAGAAATTTCAATCCTCGGTGTCCACCTGAGATTAAGAAAGGAAACGCATGGGAATTTTCTAAGACACTATAAAGAAGATTCCCAGACCCATAATTAAAAGATTAACCCCATAGACATCGAGTAACAGCCCCATAAATGAGGGTTTTTTAATTAAATTAACGAATTTTCGACTTTAAAAAATTCAATCCTCGATGTACACCTGAGATTAAGGAAGGAAACTCATGGGAATTTTTTAGGACACTATAAAGAAGATTCCCAGACCCATAATCGATAGATTAACCCCATAGACATCGAGTAACAGCCCCATAAATGGGGGTTTTTCAATTAAATTGTCGAATTTTCGACTTTAAAAAATTCAATCCTCGATGTTCACCTGAGATTAAGGAAGGAAACTAATGGGAATTTTTTAGGACACTATACAGAAGATTCCCAGACCCATAATTAAAATATTAACCCCATAGACACCGAGTAACAGCCCCATAGAAGGGGGTTTTTTAATTAAATTGTCGAATTTTCGACTTTATAAAATTCAATCCTCGATGTACACCTGAGATTAAGGAAGGAAACTCATGGGAATTTTCTAGGACACTATACAGAAGATTCCCAGACCCATAATCGATAGATTAACCCCATGGACATCGAGTAACAGCCCCATAAATGGGAGTTTTTTAATTAAATTGATGAATTTTCGACTTTAGAAAATTCAATCCTCGATGTACACCTGAGATTAAGGAAGGAAACTCATGGGAATTTTTGAGGACACTATACAGAAGATTCCCAGACCCATAATTAAAAGATTAACCCCATAGACATCGAGTAACAGCCCCATAAATGAGGGTTTTTTAATTAAATTAACGAATTTTCGACTTTAAAAAATTCAATCCTCGATGTACACCTGAGATTAAGGAAGGAAACTCAAGGGAATTTTCTAGGACACTATACAGAAAATTCCCAGACCCATAATTAAAAGATTAACCCCATAGACATCGAGTAACAGCCCCATAAATGGGGGTTTTTCAATTAAATTGTCGAATTTTCGACTTTAAAAAATTCAATCCTCGATGTTCACCTGAGATTAAGGAAGGAAACTCATGGGAATTTTCTAAGACACTAGACAGAAGATTCCCAGACCCATAATCGATAGATTAACCCCATGGACATCGAGTAACAGCCCCATAAATGGGAGTTTTTTAATTAAATTGACGGATTTTCGACTTTAGAAATTTCAATCCTCGGTGTACACCTGAGATTAAGGAAGGAAACTCATGGGAATTTTCTAAGACACTATACAGAAGATTCCCAGACCCATAATTAAAATATTAACCCCATAGACATCGAGTAACAGCCCCATAAATGAGGGTTTCTTAATTAAATTAACGAATTTTCGACTTTAAAAAATTCAATCCTCGATGTACACCTGAGATTAAGGAAGGAAACTCATGGGAATTTATTAGGACACTATACAGAAGATTCCCAGACCCATAATTAAAATATTAACCCCATAGACACCGAGTAACAGCCCCATAGAAAGGGGTTTTTTAATTAAAGTGTCGAATTTTCCACTTTAGAAAATTCAATCCTCGGTGTCCACCTGAGATTAAGGAAGAAAACTCATGGGAATCTTCGCGGACACTATACAGAAGATTCCTAGACCCATAATCAATAGATTAACTCCATGGACACCGGTTGACAGCCCCATAAAAGTCGTTATTTAACTTGTTTTTCGAGAATTTGAGTTTTAAAAATTTAAGTTCTCGGTGTCTACTCGAGATTAAGAAAAGAAACTTTTAGAATTTTTATAGTAGACCCTACTGAAGATTTCCTGACCCATAATTAATCGATCTACCCCATAGACACCGAGTGACAGCCCCATAAAAGTCGTTATTTAACTTGTTTTCCGCGAATTTAAGTGTTATAAAATTCAGTTCTCGGTGACCACTGTATATTAAGGAAAGTAACTCATAGAATTTTTTTTAGTAGACCCTTCTGAAGATTTCCTGACCCATAATCAATCGATCAAAAATTAAAAAAATATGTATAGTAAATATATATTTTTGATAACTCACTTTTGGCCGATTTTTATATATATTTTAAATATATTTTAGATATATTTAAGAAATATTTCAAAATACATAAAAAATACATAGCTAAAAATATAAAATAAATATATTTTGCATATATCTAAAATATATTTGATATATATAAAATATATAAGGATATCGGCTAAAAGTTAGTTTTTAAAAATGTATTTACTATAAATAATTTATATATATTTATATATTTTTAATATATTTTTTATATACTTCGTAATTTATTTTTTTTTTCATGGGGGAAAACACATACGAAGTACTGAATACTTTATTCGTCTTAAATTATATTGCAAACAATAAAAAACTTGATCTTTTAATTACATGTCAATGTTTTGATTAAAATATATAGTTTTCACATTCTTTGTTATTTACACAGTGGCAAAAACTGCAACACAGCATATTATTATTTTTGCAGCTACAATAGAATTTTTTAAAGTCGAAAATTCGTTAATTTAATTAAAAAACTCCCATTTATGGGGCTGTTACTCGATGTCCATGGGGTTAATCTATCGATTATGGGTCTAGGAATCTTCTGTATAGTGTCCTAGAAAATTCCCATGAGTTTCCTTTCTTAATCTCAGGTGTACATCGAGGATTGAATTTTTTAAAGTCGAAAATTCGTTAATTTAATTAAAAAACCCTCATTTATGGGGCTGTTACTCGATGTCTATGGGGTTAATATTTTAAGTATGGATCTGGGAATCTTCTGTCTAGTGTCTTAGAAAATTTCCATGAGCTTCCTTCCTTAATCTCAGGTGAACATCGAGGATTGAATTTTTTAAAGTCGAAAATTCGTTAATTTAATTAAAAAACTCCCATTTATGGGGCTGTTACTCGATGTCCATGGGGTTAATCTATCGATTATGGGTCTGGGAATCTTCTGTATAGTGTCCTAGAAAATTCCCATGAGTTTCCTTTCTTAATCTCAGGTGTACATCGAGGATTGCATTTTTTAAAGTCGAAAATTCGACAATTTAATTAAAAAACTCCCATTTATGGGGCTGTTACTCGATGTCCATGGGGTTAATCGATCGATTATGGGTCTGAGAATCTTCTTTATAGTGTCTTAGAAAATTCCCATGCGTTTCCTTTCTTAATCTCAGGTGTACACCGAGGATTGAAATTTCTAAAGTCGAAAATCCGTCAATTTAATTAAAAAACCCCCTTTTATAGGGCTGTTACTCGGTGTCTATGGGGTGGATCCATCGATTATGGGTCTGGAAATTTTCCATAGAGTCTCCTCTATGATATCTATGAGTTTCTTTTCTTAATCTTTAGTTGACACCGAGAATTGAATTTTTTTTTCGTCCCTGTATTTTTCTGTGCCTGTCGTTCGTCGCTAGAGTCCGTGGGATGCGTGCGCGCGAGAGAGAGGTTCGACCGCTACTTGTTGTTTTTTGCGCTATCTCCGAAAATATTCATTCTATCAAAATAATGATAAGGACATTTTTTGTTGGTTTTTTAATTTTAAAACTTTTTTTTTAAATAAACTTCCCCGTCAAATCAGTCCTTTCTGATTTATATCGTTATAAACAATTAAATTGTTATTAACAATTAAACCTACCATCGGCGAGCAAAATAACCTAGTTTTTCGTGATCCTCGGAAAAAAATACGTAAATATCATTAATCAGAATCCGGGGACCTAAAAGTGCATACGGGCTTCCCTCTTCAGCCGAGGGACTAATTTGTTTATAACATTTGTGAACAAAAAAAAAAAACGTCTTTTGATGATACGACAGAAATTCGTTTCAGAAAAAATGCTGTCGATTGGTAGTATCGACAATTTGTCGATTTTTTGAACCCAATCTGGGCTTTGAAAAAATCCATTTGTTTATAACATTTGTGAACAAAAAAAAAAACGTCTTTTGATGATACGACAGAAATTCGTTTCAGAAAAAATGCTGTCGATTGGTAGTATCGACAATTTGTCGATTTTTTTTTTTTTCTTTGATTTTTAATGTAAAAAACTTAGAAAAATTCCGGCCAATCAAGCATCTGACGCGATTTGGCGCAGAGAGAGCTCGCGCATAGGCAGTCGCTAGTGCGAGAGGGAGAGGTCCGAGCGCCGGCTCGTTTTTTTATTATATCTCGCGAAAAATTCGAGATACAAAAAAAACATGTGATATCTTTTTTGTGTATTTTTTTATTTTGAACATTTTTTTTCCTCTACGCTGCCCCAACAAACCAGCCGTTTGGGAGTTATTTTGATTTACACAATTAAATTGTTATAAACAATTGTTTGCACCACTTTTGAACAAAATGGACCCGATTTTCGTGATCCTTGGCCCAAAATACACAAGAAACAGTTGGATTTACCCGGTGCCAACAAAATGTTTACGGGACCTCCTCTTCAGCCGATGGACTAGTATAAGCTTCGTATAAACGCAGTATAAGCTCTGTAGGAATACCGTAATTAAATTTCACAAACATACCGTATAAATACGGTAAAACTACTTGTTATCGACTACGTGTATGCTCTTTTAATACAGTGTTCAAACCGTATCATGAAAACCGCGAGGGGATTAAATAGTATTCGGTAGCATAAAAAATTTTAAATACTGGTGAAATTCTTCTATATCCTAAAAAGGTTATGAAATAAAAATATTATTTCAGGATTAAAAAGTATTCGGTAGCATTAGAAATTTCAAATGCTAGTTGAATCCTTTTATATCCTAAAAAGATATTAAAATAAAAACTGTATATCAGGATTAAAAAGTATTCGATAGCATTAAAAATTTTAAATACTGGTTGAATCCTTTTAAATCCTAAAAAGATAACGAAATAAAAACTTTATATCAGGATTAAAAAGTATTCGATAGCATTAAAAATTTTAAATGCTAGTTGAATCCTTTTATATCCTAAAAAGATAACGAAATAAAAACATTATTTCAGGATTAAAAAGTATTCGGTAGCATTAGAAATTTCAAATGCTAGTTGAATCCTTTTATATCCTAAAAAGATAACGAAATAAAAATATTATTTCAGGATTAAAAAGTATTTAATAGCATTAGAAATTTTGAATGCTAGTTGAATCCTTTTATATCCTAAAAAGATAACGAAATAAAAATATTATTTCAGGATTAAAAAGTATTCAATAGCATTAGAAATTTTTAATGCTAGTTGAATCCTTTTATATCCTAAAAAGATAACGAAATAAAAATATTATTTCAGAATTAAAAAGTATTTAATAGCATTAGAAATTTTGAATGCTAGTTGAATCCTTTTATATCCTAAAAAGATAACGAAATAAAAATATTATTTCAGGATTAAAAAGTATTTAATAGCATTAGAAATTTTGAATGCTAGTTGAATCCTTTTATATCCTAAAAAGATAACGAAATAAAATTATTATTTCAGGATTAAAAAGTATTTAATAGCATTAGAAATTTTGAATGCTAGTTGAATCCTTTTATATCCTAAAAAGATAACGAAATAAAATTATTATTTCAGGATTAAAAAGTATTCGGTAGCATTAGAAATTTTAAATGCTAGTTAAATCCTTTCAAATCCTTCTACTCCTTTCGATTATTTTAGTATTAAAAAGTATTTAATATGATTAATCGTGAATTTTAAAAAAGGATTTACAGTATTTAGAAGGATTTGAAAGTATTAAAATTTTAATCCTTTTTAATCCTGTCAAATACATTTTTTTAATCAGGGTTCCCTATGTTTGTCCTTTTTTATTTAACGCCTGCGCTCTTATATTTATATTAGTTCCCTGACAACTATTCGGCGGCGCTGGCTTCGCTCCAGGCAAGGCCTATTTTTTCGAAATTCTTCCATATGTATCAGCTATCCAGTTAGTATAGAGATCAGTGGTCTACGGTATAGAGACACGGCAGGCTCGCGCCATGACACTTCACACATATACATGTGTGTTTAAACGTGTACTTGGCTTAAAACACGTTTCACGGTGTATTAAATATCTATAGATTGCTTATGGCGTTTCAATGTTATTAGGGAAGTGTGTTAATTTTGACTACACACTTGGTTTTAGAGTGTGGTGTGACGAACTTATATGTAAAAAACATATATAGTAGACTGTGCCAAATGAAATCCATATTTTTTTTTTTTCGGTCCCATACGGAAAGTAGGTTGTCACACTAAAAAAAAAAAATCCTGAACAAATTTCAGCTCGATATGTCTATTTTTTAGTTAGCGCTCGCGTAAATAAGAATTTTCTAATAAATTTGTTTTTTAACCCAACTTAATATTTTACAACTCATTAAATATAACTGATTAAAAAATGGCCAAGGTGCCATTTTGTAGGGAATTTAATTCTCTACAAAAGGAACTTTTGATCGAATGAAAAACATCAGCCAATTTTTTTCTGCAGCCATTTGAACCTAATTTTTTTTCAAAATTTACATTTATATTTACTATTAAACGCTTAGAAAACTATGTTGCTATGTATGAAACTTATTGAATTCAATTTCTCTAGGAACCTTTATGATTCCAAGGAATAGTTTTCATACTTAAAGTAATAAAACTAACATTAAACTATTGATATTAACGATATTTCTAACAAGACTTTTTCTTCGTTTTGAAATTTTTTGCATTTAATCTTTCTAGTAATTTTTTTCTGCATTAGAATATCGTTCGCAATTGTGATTTTGAGATTCTCATACTGCTGATCAATAATTATTACTTTATTGATAAAAATATACATTGTTTATCATAATAAAATACTTATAAAAATTTAAATAAAGGAAAAAGTGATGTTCTCATTGTGCAGAAAAGTTTTTATCGATTCTGTTACTATTTTTGAGAGATTAGGATTTGTCAGGAGAACCTATTGCAAACTATCTGAAAGTTGCCTACAAGGGGCAGCAACAACATGTAGTAGAAATTATTTTATTTATCTATTTATTGATTAATTAACTAATTAATTAATTAGTTTGGAGCAAGTACAGTTTATATTCGCAATAGGGTCTCCTGACATATCATAAACTCTTAAAAACTAGTAACTTTAATTGAATTTTCATGGGTATTTCATTATTATAAACAATGTATATTTTTATCAATAAAGTGATAATTTTTGATAAGCAGTATGAGAATTTCAAAATTACAATTATGGACGATATTCTAATGCAGAAAAAAATTACTAGAAAGATTAAATGCGCAAAATGTCAAAACGAAGAAAAAGTCTTGTTAGAAATATCGATAATATCAATAGTTTAATGTTAGTTTTATTACTTTAAGTATGAAAACTATTCCTTGGAATCATAAAGGTTCCTAGAGAAATTAAATTCAATAAGTTTCATACATAGCAACATAGTTTTCTAAGCGTTTAATAGTAAATATAAATGTAAATTTTGAAAAAAAATTAGGTTCAAATGGCTGCAGAAAAAAATTGGCTGATGTTTTTCATTCGATCAAAAGTTCCTTTTGTAGAGAATTAAATTCCCTACAAAATGGCACCTTGGCCATTTTTTAATCAGTTATATTTAATGAGTTGTGAAATATTAAGTTGGGTTAAAAAACAATTTTATTAGAAAATTCTTATTTACGCGAGCGCTAACTAAAAAATAGACATATCGAGCTGAAATTTGTTCAGGATTTTTTTTTTCAGTGTGACAACCTACTTTCCGTATGGGACCGAAAAAAAAAAAATATCGATTTCATTTGGCACAGTCTAATATATAGATATACAAAATTAGTTAAGTTCTTTTTAATAATTATAATTAACAGGGCCGAATTCGATGGCCAATTTATGACACACTTCTTCTTCGGCCCTAAAATAATCTTTTAAAAAAAAAGTGATCCAAATAATGGCTTTTTTCTCGAGTATTTGTGTTTACGGGTTACGGACACATTTGCTACTGCTTGACCGGAAATTTTTTTTTACATTTTGATGTTTTCTTAGTAATTTAATACATCAAATTGGTCTTCATAAATAATAAAATTAATTCTTATTATATTCTCTATCCGATGATGTGCAACTTGGTTAAGCTCTGTGGACTAACTGATTGATTCGTTTATTTACCATTTGATATGGTATTAATCTTTTTCTTAGACTAGTAAGCCCTTTCTGTGCTTATTTAGACAGTCGATCTGAAGGAGTAAACTCCAATCGTGCGCCGGAGCTGACACACACACTTTTTTTTTTCTCTTTACGTTACATTTACTGAATAACTAACGCAAAAATGAAAGAAAATCCGAAAAAAATTGATTTTTTCATTTTAGTAATGATTACACAAATTAAGGAACAAAACTTGTTCCTTTAATTGTTTTGTGAAACTTTGAGCAATCGGCCCGGACAAACGGTTCAATGGATCAATCTGAAAATTTCCAGGGTTTTTGGGGGTACATTAAGCTGTAAAATTACCTGGCAACATTGTTTTTTTTATCAATATTTGCAGAGTAGCGATGAGTCAACTGAAAACCCAGAAAATGGCCATTTTTTGTGGGTTTTTCAAATGGATATCAAGGATGAAAAAAATTTTTTTTTTGAAAAAATCGAAAATGGAGCTTGTAGAGAATTTATTCAAGTTTATCAAACTGCCCTTTAAATTACTGTGTGACCATTACTTGCTGAGATATCAATAATCAAAGACAAAAGGATCCTTTTTTATTTGAAGGCTGATATCTCAGCAGCAAATTGACGTACAGAGAAACAAAAAAAAGCAAATTGTAGCTGAATAAATTTCCTAAGCGAACCATGAATTTGTTTTTTTGAAAAAAATTTTCCTGGCCCCGTGGACCTTAAAAACAAAAACAAAAAATTTAGAAAAATTTTGTCTCGACCTTTTTCTTATGATTCCGCAAAAACCGTGTCTTGAAAAAATATTTTGCTGGAAGATCTTTAAACTAAAGATTTCCAGCTTCAATTTGCTTTTTTTGTTTTTTGGATACGCTCATTTTTCACGAAGATACAGCCTTCCAAAAATCACTAAAAAATTTATAAAATTTTTTTGTTCCTTTAATTTTTTGGATAAGTGTATTTATAAAAGACAGTGTAATGCTAATGATTGGTGTTCTGTTTCGATTCTAGAAGGAAGCGAGAATGGAGAATGTTCACGTCCTTCTTCAAGAGCATCATCGGAAGATTCATCTCAATCTAAAAGCCACTCAAAGAAACAATCAAAATCTCGCTCCCGTTCGCGATCAAAATCTTCGCCATACTCACGATCTCAATCAAGATCACAGTCTCGTTCGCGGTCCCAATCTCGCTCCCGATCAAAATCATCAAGTCCAGCAAAGTCTAATCATTCAGGCACATCATCTCCCCAATCAAGAAGTCCATCGAAATAACGCTCTCCATCAAAGTCACGATCTTCATCACCTACCAAGTCACACTCGCGATCATTCTCAGCTTCACCTGCAAGATCCAGGTCTCCATCGAAATCGAAATCCCGATCAAGATCTCGTTTGTAACGGGGAAAAAAATTTAAATTTACAACTTTAAATCAACCTGATTTTCCGCGGTTGATTAATTACCCATAGTACCCCATATGCGTTACTATTTCATCGACTTGTCGCCGGGCGCGCTAATTTAAGGGGCTCGTCCCCAAGACCCAATAAGGAAATACGTTGGAGTGGTGGATTTTCCGATAAGGGCCGAATGATCGCGAACTTAGATTTGATAAGGGAGTGCACGAAGGGAAGACGGACACAGTCGGACGGACCGGCAGAAGACACGGACGAGTGACCACACGTGAACAGCAAGAGAAGTTGGAGGAAAGAACGTGGTCAACGGAAATCGGCAGGAGGGTTGGAGAAATAAAGGAAGCCACGATCAGTTTTGGGAAGGAAAATTTGACAGAGGTAAATAAATTGTCGGCAAGTGGCCACAATTTATTAATTAAACAATTAATTAAATAATAATTAAGAAATTCGTGGGCAGTCGCCATTTCCGATCTGATTAAAATAAAATACGAATTCTCGACAAGAAGGCCAGAATTCAAATTAAATTTACACGTGGTCCGTCTGATAATTTCTCGGCAGGAAGGCCAGAAATTATAAATAATAAATCTAGTCATTAAGAAATTATAAATAATAAATAAATCAATTTTATTTAATAAGAAAATATAAAAATACAAAATTTACAAAACTGAAAATTAAAGGAAAATTAAAAGTGCAGTGAAATTAGTGATAAAAGAATAAAGAGATAAGTAATTAAATTTATTAGTAATGGAAATCAGTTCTTGTTGTATAAATTTGTTATTAACGTGAAGACTAGTTGTAATTGAATTAGAGAGAGATAGCGTCAGTCGTTGGCGTCAGTTTTTCAGCGTCATAAAATTCTTTACTCAAAAATTGATGTTTGAAAAACTGAAAGTACAAAAAATTGTCGTGTTGATAAAGTGTCGTTATAAAATTGTAGAATCATTAAATGTATAAATTAAAAATTACGGATAGAAATTTAGTCCAGTGGACACATAAATAAAGTTGAGATTAAATAAAATTTTGCGTGAAATTAATCGGGAAAATAATAAATTGTAAACGTGTGTGTGAGTGTGAATAAGTCCTGGGGACTCGAGAATCAAAACGTGTGTGTGTGTGTGTGAGAAAATTTAGAATTTCCTGTGGAAATAATTTAATATTAGATCCAGGGGATCTGGCAAGTTGCCACTTTGTTTTAATTACATTAAGATCCAGGGGATCAGGCCGGTGGCCAATTAATCGTAAAAGTCCAGGGGACTTAATTTTATTTTATATGATCCAGGGGATCAGGGCGGTGGCCATTTTCGTATAAAGTCCAGGGGACTATTTTAATTAAGATCCAGGGGATCAGGCCGGTGGCCATTTCGTTATAAATGTCCAGGGGACTCGTTCGTTAAAATAATAAAAGATCCAGGGGATCAGACCGGTGGCCAATTTCGTATAAAAGTCCAGGGGACTCGTTAAATAATTAGTAAAAGTCCGGTGGACAGAATTTGGTTTAGTAATAAGTATTAAGAATAAAAGTCCGGTGGACGAATATTGTATAAGTAATTATAAGGAATATAAAAGCCCGGTGGGCCAATTTGTTAATTACTGAATAAAAGTGTCACGTAGCGATTCAAACGTGAATCGCTGCGCGCGCTTTCCCGTTTCGCCGTGATTTTAACAACACCTCCTAGCTATTAAAGCGCATTTATTTATTATAATATTTTATTATATAAGTATTTATATTATTTTGATTAATTATTTAATTATGATTTATTTATGAATTATTGATATTATTGTTTATTATGTTTATGTTTTGAAAATTATTTTGAATTTTATGTATTTAATCTATATTTTCATTTCAGTTAGTAGCACACGTGCGCGTATATACTGTATAAAAATATCGACCTAAAGGAGAGTAAGTCGATATAGTGGGGATGAAAATCGATATATCCCTCCCGCCACGTGGTGCACTGAAATAATTATTATTTTATTGTTTAAAGGGTTAATTATGATTATGTTTATGAATGTTGATGGATAATATTATTTAGTTTATTATTATCATATAACTCAGGTCGGATGATACGTTTAAATATTTTATTTTAATTGATAATTTCGGGTCCGAGGTCATTAGAGGGGATAACACGTGAGTGATACCCATCCCTCGGAAAACCGACGCGGAAAATAATCAGAGAGGACCGGGCTATTGTAAAGATAGGACGTGTTGTTGTTGTCCGCGATTTAAGTGAAATTATTATACTCGTGCTTCGTCCGAAAAGATTAGTAACCTGAAATAATTTTACAACATGTAGTACCACGCAAGAGGTACCACAACACACTTAATTTGAGAGCATATAGTTTGAAAAAACTGACTGCTGCGCCTCTGCTTTCCGCTCATCGGCGCCATATTCCTCATTCACGTTTTAGTGCTTTACCACAATACACGCATTCATCGCTATCATGGGAAAAAGCAAGAAAAGGAAGCATTCCAAGGATTCTCGATATTACATTCTTAAAAAAATTAGGAAATTAGAGGAAAAAATAAAGAGAAAATACGGAGATACATCATCATCGTCAGAATATTCCGAAGGGGAATATTCAAACCACTCAGGTATACATAACCTAACTCATATTAGTGAATTCTCACACCATATAAACGGGTTCAGAGCAGTTTTTGGGGCTGTCTCGAAAACCGAAAAATTAATTTGGTACAGGGCAGCTTCTGGGGCCGACCCACAATACCATATAATTAAGGTATACCTATGCGTACGTCTATTCACACGCCTTATATACCAACGACTATTTAGTCAAAGATAACTGAGAATTATCTCTAACAAAAATTAAAACATGAACAAAAATTATATATTTATATATAATTATTGGTATTTAATTACGCAAAAAAAAAAAAAAAAAAGTTTACATCGTTCGGCATTTACAGGGGACCATATACCAGAGACGCCAAACGTCAGGTCTCCATCACTTCCGCCGATCACCAAGGAACCAATTTTACCGACTGACAAACCTTCGAACGAAAAGGACAGAGAGGGCACAACGACCGATGATCCGCCAAATTCAAATGACCAGTCAAACGTCTTTTCCGAAACACCTCCAGATATTATGAAGGAATCAGAGGTTGAAATCCCTGCTGTTGAGCAGGATATTTTGGAGATTCTTGGGGAAGATCCCTCGAAAATAGAAAAACATGGATCAGATTTCCACACGGAAATAGCCACACGATTTCAGTACTGGTCTACGTTGGGCATCAACAAGGAGAACCGAAAAGAATTAAATGAGAAATATTTAATTCCAAGAAACTGCCCTTGCATTAACGCTCCTTTAATTAACCCAGAAATTAAAGCAGCACTGTCAGATACTGTAGTGAAACGAGACAAAGGCATCGAAGCCAAACAGAAACAACTCGCTTCAGCGATCTCTTGTGTCGGAGGAGCTATCTCTCACTTGATTAACTCAAAAGAGAAGGATAATGTATTACTAGGGCAACTTACGGATGCTGGACGTCTCTTGTGTGATCTTCAATACACAGAGTCAATTACACGCCGTAATTTCGTTTTTTATTCAGTTAAAAAAGAGTTTAAAGACCAACTATTGACTACAAAAATAGACAAACACCTATTTGGTGAAAACTTAGCGGATACGTTAAAAACAGCAAAAGCAGTTTCAAAATCCGCAGCTGAGATGAAAGACGATACCAGTCCTAGTATAAAAACCCAGAAAAAGACAGAAAAACCTCTGGCTTCCAGGGATTTAAACTCCAAAGCTCCGGTTCCGCTTCGCAGGCAGTCGGGTCCAATAAGGAGCTCGGGGCCTGCTTCTCGACATCATTAGCCAACAAACTCGTTCAAGAAATCATCGAGTCGTCAGAAGACATATCGACGTTAAATACGGTAAAATATGCTGGTCGTTTATCACTTTTTTATAAACAATGGACACTCCTCACAAATGATCAAACTATTCTATCCTGGATAAAAGGATATGAATTAAAATTTTCTCGGCCTGTAAGGCAAAATCTTATTCCTCAGACACCAGAGTTAACGGAGTCAGAGGAGTATTTTATGAAGGAAGCTATATGCAAGCTTTTAGCAATCGGAGCGATTTCCGAATGCACGCCCTGCAGCGATCAATTTGTGTCGAGTGTCTTTTTAACACCAAAACCGGGTGGAAAATTTAGATTTATTTTAAACCTGAAGGCTCTTAATAGATACATAGATACCGACCATTTTAAAATTGAAGACTTACGTACTGTCTTAAAGCTAATTTCTAGAGGCGACTTTATGTGCACTATAGATCTTAAGGACGCTTATTTATTAATAAAAGTACACCCACAAAGTAGGAGGTTCTTAAGATTTATTTGGAAAAATAAACTATACGAATTTAACGCTCTTCCGTTTGGTTACAACCGGGCTCCACAGATTTTTACAAAACTAATTAAACCCGTAATAAGACTCTTACGGCTGGCAGGTTTTTTATCGTCAGTTTATTTAGACGACTTTTTCTTACTAGGCAGAAACAAGAAAGAATGCCTAGACAATGCCAATACTACCAAAAAATTACTCATTGCCCTGGGCTTCATTATTAATGATGAAAAAAGCAAATTAATACCCTCTATTTCTTGTAAATATTTAGGTTTCGTTATAAACTCTCAGGATTTTAAAATCACCTTGCCTTCAGACAAAAAAATAGCCATTAAGGCTGAATTACAAAAATTTATGAAAATAAATCGCTGTAAAATCAGAAAATTAGCACATCTTGTTGGTATTCTAGTTGCAGCTTGCCCCGCTGTAGAATATGGGTGGTTATATACGAAACAATTAGAGCGCTGTAAATTCCTAAGTCTTAAGAGAGGTAACAATTATGAAAAATACATAAACATACCTAGTTCAGTCGTACCAGACCTTAAATGGTGGTTAAAAGTCATCGACAATACCTTCAGCAGTATTAAGGTTGATGAATATCAGGTAGAGATTTTCACTGACGCTTCAACTACGGGTTGGGGAGCAGCTTGCGGACCTGATAAAACGGGAGGAAAGTGGTCAGAGGATGAACGAAAGCAACATATCAACTCTCTTGAATTACAGGCGGCATTCTTCGGCTTAAAATGTTTCGCCAAAGACCTAAAAAATTGTCAAATTTTAATGCGTATTGATAATTCAACCGCTATATCATATATCAACCGTATGGGAGGTATCAAATATCCCCACCTCAATAAGATCGCTCGAGACATTTGGCAATGGTGCGAGGAACGCCAAATTTTCATTATAGCTTCGTATATAAAATCTTCAGACAATCAGGTAGCGGACGCGGAGTCGAGACGGATTCATCCGGATATTAAGTGGAGCCTAACAACAATGGCTTTCAATAAAATCGTATCAAAATTTGGACATCCTAAAATAGACTTATTTGCCGACAGACTAAATAAAAAATGTACCAAGTATGTAGCTTGGCAGCCAGATCCAGAGGCTTTTGAAATAAATGCGTTTACGATGAACTGGTCAAAGTTTTACTTTTACGCGTTTCCCCCTCTTTCAATAATATTAAAAGTTCTTAGAAAGATCATACTAGACAAAGCCAGAGGCATAGTTATAGTTCCAGTTTGGCCAAACCAACCATGGTTTCCGATCTTTAAGAGCCTTCTCGAATCAGATACAATAACTTTAATACCTAATGAAGACATTATTATTTCTAATTTCAGCAGCCGGAAAATACACTCGACTCTTACCCTGGTTGCCGGAATATTATCCGGGAGGGATTATTGAAACGCCAAGTACCAGAGACATCAACTGAAATAATGCTGGCATCACTGGCCGATAGTTCAATAAAACAGTATGACGTTTGCCTGAAAAATGGTTTGTCTTTTGTCAAAAAAACTCAGTTGATATGTTCAAAGCATCAGTGTCATCAGTGATAGAATTTCTTACAAATATATTCAATGCGGGAAACCAGTACGGGTCTTTAAACAGCCACAGAGCAGCATTATCTTTAATAAACCCAGATGTTTCAAATGATGACAGAATTCAAAGATTCTTGAAGGGCGTATATAGGCTTCGACCCCCTTTGCCTAAGTATAATCTAACCTGGGATACATCTAACGTTCTGGATTTCCTCGCCACATGGTATCCAAATGAAAGTATCTCTTTAGAACAGCTTTCCAAGAAATGCATTACTCTACTAGCTCTCGTTACGGCACACAGAGTCCAAACACTCTCCAAAATTAATATTAAAAACATTGAAACTCAAGAGACACAAATCATTATAAAAATTCCAGACCCGATAAAAACTTCACGACGAAACTCTAAGCAACCAATCCTCGTGCTACCTTACTATCTAGAAAAACCAGAGATTTGCCCAGCAAAAACACTAAAAGATTACATGGAAAAGACCTTGACCTTACGAAAGTGTGATAACTTAATGATAAGTTTCAAAAAGCCATATAAGGTTGTTTCTACGCAGACACTGAGCCGCTGGATAAAATCCAGCTTGAAAGATAGCGGAATAGACGTTACAACATTCACTGCACACAGTACCCGACATGCGGCTACTTCCAAAGCCTATAAACAGGGTGTAAACTTGGACTTAATCCGTAAAACTGCGGGTTGGAGCGGTACTTCAGATACGTTTGGTAAATTCTATAACAGGACAATAGTTAACTCAGATATATCTTCATTAGCAAAATCAGTACTTGGCACATAGTAAATATAAGAGATGTTAAACTTTATAAATTGAAAAAGAATAAAAGATAATTTATGTTATAAATCAAACGATTGGTGTCTTCCTATTGGATTAAGATATTTCCTGAACGCTCTGAAAATCTACATGTTGTAAAATTATTTCAGGTTACTAATCTTGAGGACGAAGCACGAGTATAATTAACGATTAAACGAACTTACCAAGTGAAGTTCTATCATAATTATACGATGTGCTTCGTCCGAAAAGATTAGTAACTCCCACCCATCCCCATCAAGCGATCCCCAAAAAACCTCTGTTCAGGAAATATGCAGAGATAAAAATTATAAAACTCTGAACGAAATGAGGAATATGGCGCCGATGAGCGGAAAGCAGAGGCGCAGCAGTCAGTTTTTTCAAACTATATGCTCTCAAATTAAGTGTGTTGTGGTACCTCTTGCGTGGTACTACATGTTGTAAAATTATTTCAGGTTACTAATCTTTTCGGACGAAGCACATCGTATAATTATGATAGAACTTCACTTGGTAAGTTCGTTTAATCGTTAATTCTGGCCCAGTTGCCGTTACAAAATTAATTAAATATTAAAGAGAGTTGATTTGGTGATCATTAGTTTTTTCGGTATATTGAATTGAAAGTAAAAAGTTACGGATTAATTGGTATTTAAGACTTCAGAAGTAAATTATTATCAGCGCCGGTAAGTCACCTGTATTATCATTTGTTGCATCGGCTATCGCTGGACCCTCAATAGAGTTGATCGCGATATTTAATTGATTAATAATTGAACCTGAGTTATTATTTATAATAATAAGTTGAGTATATTCGGCGTACGTCCCAGAGTTTGGTATACGTGCGTAGACGCGTCGAATACATTCCTTAGTGGATTATAGACAAGGATAGCGTTTGAATCCTTGTCTTACGGTAGTATTTAAAATATTATTTCTCTGGGTAAAATTTATTTTATAATTTGATGGTATGCAACCCAGTGTTGCCAAATATATTTTGAGTTCCCGCGTCTTTCTCTCCCCAGAGCAAATAATATAAAATAAAGATTGGCATTTTTATATGTATAAATTTTATATTGAGTTCATATGGTAAAAATTTGTAATTTGTAATTTGAATTCCCCAGCGGATAATTTAATTTAAGTTAATTTGATTTTTATTATTATTATTTGACGGTATTAAGTATATTATTATTTGTTAAAATTTACTATAAAGAATTAATGTATGGTAAATAACATTTGGTATTATAATAGTTTGTTGGATTTATATTTATAAATATATTTGAATTAAATAATAGTAAAAGGATTCCAGTGATAGCCAACATTTGTTTGTTTATTTCCTGGATATATTTTAGTGATAAGTATTCCTTATTTATTTTATTCATTATATTTATTTGGTTTATTTCTGCTTGGTGCATACATTCTCGCTCGAAATTTGGTCCCGTGACCTCTCCCCTGATTTAATATTATTTTTGTCCGTTTTGTAAAAACGGGCTGGCGCCCTCGTGCACTAACCCAGCCTGAAGAGCTGGTTCAGGCACACTTTTATTTTATTTATTATTTTGAGACATTTATTATTATTATTATTTATTATTTATAATTTTGTATTACACGTGGGTGACCGCATACGGTTTACCGAATTTATTCGCGTCTCCGTCACGAATTAAAAAACGGTATACGTTATAAAAGTAAAATTATAGTGATATTAAACTGTGTTTCAAACAAATTTAATCCCTCAATCTCCTCACTTATAACTTTCAACGACCCTGATTTATAAAATTTAACATCTCCGGTTCTGGAAGGCCGAGTCTTATCTTCCAGTGGCGCCCTTATTAACATCAATTAATAAAGGGGCCAAACTTGGCAAGGTTGAGATATACCCTGTTATACGTTCAAGGTCCAGGTCTGCGAGTGGAAGTGGCAGTGATATCAGTAGTAGTAGTAGCAGTACTAGCAGTTCTGAAAGTGATTAAGTCAATCACCTCATTTCATCTTTTTTTTAATTTTGTCTTAATAATTGTAAATCTTTTATTTTGATTTTAAATCCAAGTGTTATTAGTTATATTCTCATTTATTGTGAATTTAGATTCAGCAAGTTTACATTTATTTCCGTTTATGCCTCTTGGGCATTGTAAATCGAATGTTTGCCATTAATTTAATCTGTTATATCAATATAATTTTAAAGTGGTTTATGTTTAGCATTAAGTTTTGATGGAGTATTATGCCTGGATTTCACTAAAAACTGGCTTTAAGCTCTCAGTATAATACGACAGAATGAGTTACGTTGGCCAAATTATAAGCGAGATATTATACCATTTCTTAAACTCTATTTTTGTATACAATAAATTTCAATTTTTCAATTTACAAATGTGTAATTAACTATATTATTGTTACGTCCAGCTAAAATGCTGAACGTTGTATTTTATTTTTAATTTCTGTTGTATTTATTAAAATTGAGCCGACGACCAGATTTTATTTTTTTATTATCAATTTTATGTTTCGATAATATTTAGTGATAAGACATGACGAATGTAAAATGCTTTTAAGGGATTAAGACTTGTTTGCTTTGACATTTTTTTTGAAATGCTAGAGCAAACACCTAAATGTAATTATAATGACCCCTCAGGCAACTGTAAAGGCCCAAAGGCCAGCTGAAACACTTTTCATAGAAAACCAAAAATATTTATCAGCAAAAGTGTACGTGGAATATATTTTTTAGTTACAAATAAATATAATCTTAATCCCTTACTTTCTCTCTGAGTGCACTTTTGTCGAGACATCTCGGGATCATAGAACAAATAGACAAAATAATTTTTTTATCGATAACGAAATAGCCATTAAGGAAACAAATTTAGATGTCTAGACGAAAATGACGAAATAGTCATTAAGGGAATTTAATAAAAAAATTACTATTTAGAATAATTTTGACTAACAAAAATAGTAGAAAATTTATAACAATAAATAAATAATAGAGGCTCAACGCCAATCAAAAAAAATATAATGTTAATTAAAATTAATATTTTAAGTTAACAAATCATAATATTACAAAGAATAATAAATAAATATAAACATTTAAATTTAAAATATTGTTATAAGTAAAAAATTGTACATGTGGATGGATGTGTGGGTGCGCACGCACATAGGCCCACATAGGGGTGTGCCCTTACCGCTTTCCTAAGGTGAAAATCTTAGAGAAAGGGAAAGGACCCATAGGAACTGTGTTCCGATTGGACACAGTTTCCCCCAAACAATAGACGAAATAGGATCCGATAAGAAATTATAAAAAGGGTCGTAAAACAAAAAATAGTTAGTCCCGGACAAGAGGTCCCTTGAGGCAGTGAAGTTCAAGTCACAGTGTCTTCACAAAAATTAAGTTACACTAGTTCCGTACTAGTTCAATTTTATACAAGTGTTCTCACACTTAAATTTTATTTACGCTAGTTCCGTACTAGTTCAGTTCTATATACAGCGTCCTCACGCTTTTACACTAGTTCCGTACTAGTTTATATTATACAAGTGTCCGCACACTTACATTATTAAGAGTTTTATTTAAATTAGTGGTTTTATAAGTTTAAATTCAACTGTTAGAGTAAATTGTTAGCAAAGGTAATACCTAGAGTCAGTGAAAATTACGATTGTACAAACATCCAGTTGCTGCGACTACAGGTATTGTAATTTTTAAGTTTATGTTGTATTAAAATCAAAAACATTTCCAACACACGGAAATTGTATTCAAAATTCTATAGTCCTCTCTAGTTATTAGAACGAATCTTATTGTAAATTAGAGTCGGCTGACTAGCCACCTAATACTTTCAGAAAATAATATCAAGTTTATTGTATTCATATTATCGAATTTTTCAATTTCATAATATATAGTAATTTAATTTGTACATCAAACATCTTTTATTTCAACACACCTCCCAGATAATTACACTCAGTGTGATCCCGGTCTATTGGTCGAAAGACTAGGGCCGAAAATAATAATAATAATAAATTATGTCCAAAATCACGATACACACCACATTTTGGACGTAACATTATTTACGTTAGTTTATTTGAATTTAATAATAAATATTTGATTTAATGTTTTTTGAATACATCGTAATCTCTGAAATACACTGGTCACAGAAATTAAGGGATAGAAAAAAAATCCGAAATTTTTAGGTGATTTTCAACATGCTGTAACTCGGTGAAAAATGGTCGTATAAAAAAACTAAAAAAAGCAAATTGTAGCCTCAAGTTTCTAGTTTTCAGATCTGGACCTCAAAATTTTTTATCATGTACGGTTCCGGAGTAATCATAAGAAAACCAACGAAAAAAAAATTTTCAAAATTTTTGCTGGTCTTTCAATACCTCTATGGGCGACAATAAATTTTTTTGAATAATCCGACTGTCTGATTTTTCTTGGAAATTTTATGCCCTTTAATTTGGTGGCCTTAAAAAGTCTCTACGACAATTTGACGCCGAGTTATCATTGATCAAAGCAAAAAAGTCCATTTTGGCTTTGATAATCAATAACTCCGGATGTATTGGTCGTACAGAGAATGGAAGCAGGGTTTTGAAAATTGGAAAACATTCTCTATAAGGCAAAATTAGTGGCATTTGGTAGAAAAATTTTTTTTTAAGCGATATTGTTTGGTAAAAAACAGGTCAAAATTCACAAATTTAAGGATATTCGGAAATCTTGCTATAACTTTGGATATAACGGATGAACGAAGGATATCTTAGACTTTTTTTCAACCTCAAAGTGTCCTGAAAAAACCCTGAAAATTTCAAATCGCTGCGATTTTTCTTTCTTAGTGCCCCGAAGCTTTAAATTTATCGATTTTGTCAAAAATCACCATAATTGGTAGTTTCTTGGTTTTTGTTCATTTTTTCGATTTGATAATGGTTTTTTTACCGATAATCTTCATTTCTTTGATCAAAAAGATCGATTATCGAAAAAAATTGAAAAAAAAACAAATTTTGAAAAAAAAATTTTTTTTTTTTTTTAATTTTTTTTTTCAAAAATTTTTTTTTTTCAAATTTTTTTTTTTGTTGTATCTGCAATGATTTATCATTGTCAAAAAAAATTCCTAAAATTTTTTTTCCCGCTGTAACTGCATCTGCTTTAAATGTCAACTTAACAAACATACGCTTTAGGTAACTTTAATGCCGGCGGTAAAAAAAAATTTGAGGAATTTTTTTTGACAATGATAAATCATTGCGGATACAACAAAAAAAAAAATTTGAAAAAAAAAAATTTTTTTTCATAATTTGTTTTTTTTTCAATTTCTTTCGATAATCGATCTTTTTGATCAATGAAATGAAGATTATCGGTAAGAAAACCATTTTCAAATCGAAAAAATGAACAAAAACCGAGAAACTACCAATTATGGTGATTTTTGACAAAATCGATAAATTTAAAGCTTCGGGGCACTAAGAAAGAAAAATCGCAGCGATTTGAAATTTTCAGGGTTTTTTCAGGACACTTTGAGGTTGAAAAAAAGTCGAAGATATCCTTTGTTCATCCGTTATATCCAAAGTTATAGCAAGATTTCCGAATATCCTTAAATTTGTGAATTTTGACCTGTTTTTTACCAAACAATATCGCTTAAAAAAAAATTTTTCTATCAAATGCCACTAATTTTGCCTTATAGAGAATGTTTTCCAGTTTTCAAAACCCTGCTTCCATTCTCTGTACGACCAATACATCCGGAGTTATTGATTATCAAAGCCAAAATAGACTTTTTTGCTTTGATCAATGATAACTCGGCGCCAAATTGTCGTAGAGACTTTTTAAGGCCACCAAATTAAAGGGCATAAAATTTCCAAGAAAAGTCAGACAGTCGAATTATTCAAAAAAATTTATTGTCGCCCATAGAGGTATTGAAAGACCAGCAAAAATTTTGAGAATTGTTTTTTCGTTGGTTTTCTTATGATTACTCCGGAACCGTACATGATAAAAAATTTTGAGGTCCAGATCTGAAAACTAGAAACTTGAGGCTACAATTTGCTTTTTTTAGTTTTTTTATACGACCATTTTTCACCGAGTTACAGCATGTTGACAATCACTTAAAAATTTCGGATTTTTTTTCTATTCCTTAATTTCTGTGACCAGTGTAGTTTAAAAAGACCTAGAGTAGCGCGCATTCCTATTATTTTTTCTCATGTTCACAACTAATCTGGTAAGCGGAAGTTTCTTCGCAATCAAATGTATTTATTTTTCTATTTGATCTCATATTTTTTTATTTACCTTATAAATACATGCAAATAATTTGTTTAGAATTAATGGAACTTTTCATCAATAATTTAAGTAGCTACCGTTTGAATTTTTTTACACTTTTGTTAATAACTAAAAAAAGTATTAATTGTATCATCTTAGCTCGTAAACTTATATATTGATGTATTTATTTTTAAATTTTTTAAAGTATTTTATTTACTTAGTAAGTCTAAGAAAAAAGCATTAATGAAAAAAATTAAAGGAACAAAAACATTTTAGAAAATTTTTAGTGATTTTTAAAAGGCTGGAACTTTATGAAAAGTAATCGTATCAAGATTTTAGAAAAAGCATTTTCAAGCTTACAATCTTGAGGTTCAAGATCTTTCTATCAACATTTTTTTATATCTACGGTTATCGCGCAACTATCCCAATCATAAAATAGAAACCAACGAAATATGATTGTGTAAAATATTTCAAATTAATTTAAGAAAAATTCAGAGTAATTTATGACTAAGACAAGATCTTGACAAGACAAGACGATGTAAAGAGTTGGCCGATTTTCGAGATCAATACGGGACTTACATTTTGAGTTCGAGATCAAGACAAGAAGGAAAGTACCAAGATCGAGGAAAGATCGTTTCAATCTTGTCTTGTCTCGACTCGAGTGCAGCCCTACCTCCGTGGTGTGTATACGATACTTCCCCAAATCATCACATGAAAATTAAAATTATTCTCTGTTTATGGGAAGAAGAGCGGATGCACTAATTTTTATCGTTTGGTTTCTCATAAAAGAAAAGAACAACTTTCTTCGCTCTCTAAAAAGGGTAGATCTTTAAACTTTCGGCGCGGGAATGGTGCGAAAATTTAATAATATTTAAAATTATAAAATATTATAATTTTCAGACGGTGTGATTTTTAGAAGAAAATATCTTAGAAATCTCCGAATTTGTGAAAATTATAAATCAGACCTTTTTCGTAGAGTATTCAATTTTCTACAAAAACGCGTATTGAGAATTCCCGAAATCTGATTGATTGACATGTTATAAAATTCAAAGGAAAAAAAAAAACAAGTTTTCGGAATATTATTAAACTTTGATCTTGGATATCTTTTGAATGGTCCAATTAGTGCAAGAATTAAAAAAGATATTATTTGTAAATCAATACGTTTGCTATTAAATCTTCTGATGAAATTTTTCTGTATCCTTATTTGTTCAAAAGTTATGAATTTTTCACCGTATTACTAAATAATAAATAGAAAATTATCAACAGCCACCTTTTAATAACAATTTTAAGCCTTCAGCACCCGCGTTAGAGCAACGTAAAACATTACTCGCGAGATTAGAAAAAGCCTCACGCTTCGCCGCATCGTAAATTTAAAGTTATAACTGGAAAAATAAAATTATGCACTTACCCAGGAATGATATAATTAAAATTTATTTGAATATTTCGTTTGTTTCTATTATTAAATTTTTTTTAATGTACACTTATCCAAAAAATTAAAGGAACAAAAAAATTTTATAAATTTTTTAATGATTTTTGGAAGGCTGTATTTTCGTTAAAAATGATCTTTCGAAAAAATAAAAAAACAAATTTAAGCTTGAAATCTCTAGTTTAAAGATTTTTCAGCAAAATAATTTTTTGAGCCACGGTTTTTGCGGAGTCATAAGAAAAAGGTCGAGACAAAATTTTTCTAAATTTTTTAGTTGTGTTTTTTATGTCTACGGGGTCGGGAAACATTTTTTCAAAAAAACGAATTCATAGCTCGTTTAGAAAATTTATTCAGCTTATACAATTTGCTTCTTTTTGTTTCTCTGTACGTCAATTTGCTGCTGAGATATCAGCCTTCAAATGAAAAAGGATCCTTTTGTTTTTAATTATTGACATCTCAGCAAATAATGGTCGCACAGTAATTTAAAGGACAGTTTAAAAAATTTAAATAAATTCCTTACAAGCTCCATTTTCGATTTTTTGAAAAAAAATTTTTTTTTATCTTTGATATCCTTTTGAAAAACCCTTAAAAAATTGCCATTTTCTGGTTTTTTAGTCGACTCATCGCTACTCTGCAACTATTGATAAAAAAAAAAATGTTGCCAGGTAATTTTACAGCTTAATGTACCCCTAAAAACCCTGGAAATTTTCAGAGTGATCCATTGAACCGTTTGTCCGAGCCGATTGCTCAAAGTTTTACAAAACAATTAAAGGAACAAGTTTTGTTCCTTAATTTTTGTACTCATTACCAAAATGAAATAATTAATTTTTTTCGGATTTCCTTTCATTTTTCCGTTAGTTATACAGTAAATGTAAGGTAAAGAGAAAAAAAAAAAAATTTTCTGAAAAACGCAAAAAAAACCGAATAAAACGTCAAAAAAAAAAAAATTTATAAAATTCTTTTGTTCCTTTAATTTTTTGGATAAGTGTATATGTTTTTATTTTTAATTTTGTCAATAATGACAGATGTAATGGCTAAAATAAGGCAGTGAATGCAAAACAGATTTGACGCTACCCGAACTTAGCCGGACCGTTTCAATTTTTATGCCTTACTTTATTCGCATGATGAGAGAAAGCCTTTTTAAACTAAAGGTTTTTGTAGTATTTTTGAAGCTCGAAATAACCTGAGTCAAAATTAAAAAGGTGATTTGAGCCTCCCAATCCTACACGAGGGTAAGGAGGTTCAAATCATCATTTTAGAATATGAAGATCCATGCATTAAAAAGGTGATTTGAACCTAAACGTGGTAACTTTGTCCGCTTTTACCAAGTTTAGGTTCAAATCATCTTTTTAAAAAGGTAAAATGAGCCTCCAGAGCCTAAATTTATAGATCGAGAAAGAATCTCATCGGATCGCGTACAATTGGTAAAGAAACAGAAGGGAAAAGGGGGCCACTAATTAGAAATGACCACCATGATTGAAAAAAATTTGAAATTTAAAAATTCCAAAAATAATTTCTTAGCAGTAAATGCACGGAGAGAAAAATATCGCCAGATTAAGTATACGTATCGCTATTCTGGCTATACGCTGTATATTCATCTTACTTAACGATACGCCGTATAGCCAATTCAGCTATACAGAGTATCCTCACAGTGGATCGTCAAAATGACGATCCGTATCCTTATTTTAGGCATTTTATGAATCGCTGACATGACTATTGCGCAAACTCTGTATTTAGGCATCCGGCAACCGAGAACGATGATACGTATAGTCAATTTAGCTATACGGATCCTCACACTGGCGATACAGATACCTATATCAACGAAACTACATATCGTTACAAAGGCTATTCGTCGTGTTGTTAAATTAAATAAACGAATACTTAACCTAACCCAAATACGTATCTTTATTTTAACGATACTATAGATTATTAAATTAATATGTGAGTATTCCTAAATTAGGTATACGAATCGTTATTCTGACGATACGTCATTTGAGGATACATTGGATAGTCATTCTGGCGATATTTTTCTCTCCATGTGTTCTGTTGTTAAAAACAAACTTTCTTGGCCCGAGAAAAATAATGCTTTAAACCAAGAACAAACTTTCTTGGGCCAAGATAGTTTGTTCTTGGTTTAAAGCATTATTTTTCATGGTTCAAAAGCTTTTTCGTTTCAGCTCAAGATATTTTTTCTTGACTTAAAACGTAACAATTTTCAGCCAAAAAAAAAATTTGTTGAATTGAAAAAAAAATCTTCTCGAACCAAAAAAAAAATTTTTGGGACCAAGAAAGTTTTTTCGTGGTTTAAAGAATTTATGTTTTAGACTAAGAAAATTATGTCTTCCGCGAAGGAAATAATTTCTTGATCCAAATAATTTTTTTACTTCAATAAAGTAAGAAATTTCGCTTGGTTCAAGAAAAAAATTTCGAAGACATTTTATTTCTTGTTTCAAGATTTCCTTTTTTTCTGTGTATATATTATTTTTATATTACCATTCCTATATTGTTTTTTAATTTTTAATTTGAAAAAAATCTATTTTCGCATTGTCCGTCATTATACACAATAGGTAACTTATCCCTAAAGAGACTTATTTCTTAAGTACAACAAAAATGTATACTTTTAATATCAAAAGTATATATTACTTAAAATACGATGATAGAAACTAATCGAATACAGCAATTAACAAAAAAAAATGAAATGAAATAAAAAAATAACAAATAAGATATGCGCCTATCACGCAAATTCCGGCCTATCACGCATCTGAAGAGATTTGGCGGAGAGAGAGCTCGCGTATGGGTAGTCGCTAGTGCGAGAGGGAGAGGTCCGAGCGTCGGCTCGTTTTTTTATTATATCTCGCAAAATATCCGAGATGCAAAAAAAACATATGATACCTTTTTTGTGTATTTTTTTATTCTGAACATTTTTTTTCCGGTGCACTGCCCCAACAAACCAGCCGTTCGGGAGTTATTTCGATTTAAACAATTAAATTGTTATAAACAATTGTTTGCACTACTTTTGAACAAAATGGACCCGATTTTCGTGATCCTTGGCCCAAAATACATAAGAAACAGTTGGATTTACCCGGTGCCAAAATAATGTTTACGGGACCTCCTCTTCAGCCGATGGACTATAGAGATGTTACGACAAGTTTATAGAGTCCTGATACCACGTTCCCTGTCTTTTATATTTCATCATCCGTCATATGATGTCGTAGCACAGAAGAAATTATAAAAAACAATCTAGTCTTCTGACTCTTAAAAAGGATACTGATAGTTTTAAGTGCTGTTGAGCAAAGCAATCTAGTCTTCTGTCTTTAAAAAAGTATTGTTGCTAAATTTAAGTGATGATTCATCTCTAATACCAATTTTATTAAGTACAGTTAAACTATTCCAGTTTGTTTAACCCGTAGGCCTTATTACCTTACCGTAGTAAAATAAGGCCTATTCGTATGGTTTTTGTAAAAGTTCAATTTTTTGTTTGTTTGTGGTATAAATTACCATTACTTCATTATCTTTTATGGCTAATGTATTGAAATAAAGATCAATGATACATTTCGATAATTAAATGCAATATTTTCGATTCTATTCAAAATCTCCCTTAGCTAGGCCTTATTACCCGCTGGTACCTTAATACACGTTTTCATTCTTAACGAATAAATTAATTTCTTATTGTACTGAATTTTATTCCAACATAACACCGAAGTATTACTTATAACTTACGACGAATAATAACTTAGATAGATTAGATAAAGTAAAATAGGCCACATTGGCCTCTATTTACAGTATGTAAAACAAACATGTATATCAGTAAAATATGAAATTTTTGCAAGCCACTCTACCTGTACTTTTATTTTTAAAAAAATAACGCTCTCCAGTGTAATTTAATATAACTTTGTTATCAATGAGTTATAATTATTTATAAATACTGAAGAATAATCCGTGATAATTATAAATAAATATTATTCTGTGAGCAATTATTACAATGAAGTTCCGTTATTTTAAATTATTTTCGAGTATTTGTACCTGCGGGATCATTGCGTATTTTTTTATGACTTATTTTTCATTTAATCAAAATTTCGTGTTGGAAATACCTAAAATGAGTAATTTTGTAAGTTTTTTTAAACCAAATCGTTTATATACCAATTCTCTATTGGGTAAATAGTATTTGTTAGGTGCGTATTTAAAAAAAAATTTTTTTTTTTCAGATTCCACGGTTTTATTTTAAAAATAAACCGGTTAGATTGATAGATTTAAATAATGTTCCTAAAATACGGGATCAAATCAAAGAAAGTTTAAAACATTCGCTTAATAATGAATCTAGTGAACTGGCTGTTTCGAAAACGTGTATTATTGACATGCGTAAAATACCCGAAGTTGATGTCCAGATGTTAGATTTGTACCGTCAGTTAGAATTCGATAATCCAAAAGGTGGCGTTTGGACACAAGGTTGGAATATAAGTTACGACAAAGAACAATGGAATAAAAAAAAAAAACTTAAAGTTATTGTTGTGCCTCACTCGCACAACGATCCCGGATGGATGAAAACATTCGAAAACTACTATAATGAATCAACGCGACATGTTTTAGATAATATGGTGATAAAATTGTCAGAAAATAAACTTAGAAAGTTTATATGGGCTGAGATATCATTTTTCAAACTGTGGTGGGATGAACAGTCGGAAGAAACCCGTGAAAAAGTGAAACGTCTAATTGCCGATAGGCAGTTGGAAATAGTTTCAGGGGGGTGGGTCATGCCAGATGAAGCCGTCTCACACTGGATGGCACAGTTGACTCAATTAACAGTCGGTCATCAATGGTTGAAGACAAATTTAGACTATCAGCCCACCAGTGGTTGGGCAATCGATCCGTTTGGGTTATCACCGACTATGCCTTATCTCCTTAAAAATTCAGGATTAAAAAATGTTCTCATTCAGCGTGTACATTATTCAGTAAAAAAACGTTTGGCTAGAGATAAAAATCTTGAATTTAGATGGCGGCAGTTATGGGATACCACTGGATCATCAGAAATATTGACACACTTGATGCCTTTTTCTCACTACGATATAAGATCTAGTTGTGGTCCAGACCCAGACGTTTGTTGTCAATTTGATTTTCTTCGATTAAAGAATGATCAGACTAGTTGTTCCGGAAAAACGCGAGCTAAAGCTATAACGGGAGCAAACGTTGCACAGCTTGCTGAATTATTATTAGACCAATATCGTAAAAAATCCGAACTATACGAATCAGACGTTGTCTTAGCACCACTGGGTGACGATTTTAGCTATAGTACAGACTTTGAATGGGATGCCCAGTTTAATAATCATCAAAAATTGTTTGAATATATGAATAAAAATAAGCAATTCAATGTCGACATTAAATTTGGGACACTAACGGATTATTTCAACGCACTAAGTAATGACAAAAATATTAACGAGCTACCAAGTTTATCTGGTGACTTTTTTACTTACTCCGACAAAGACCAGGATTACTGGAGCGGATATTATACATTACGACCTTTTCACAAAAGGCTCGACCGCGTTCTTATGTGTGCATTGCGTGGAACCGAAATACTGTCGTCAATCGCATGGGCACTTGGTCATAAGCATTTAGTTAAAGGTAATTTTGAGAAACGCATTACCGAAGCAAGGGAGTGGCACTCGTTGTTCCAGCATCACGATGCTATTACAGGGGTATCTACAGACTACGTCGTTCAAGATTATGCTAAAAAAATAATCACTGCTCTCAATGATTCAGCTCACATTACCCAGCAATCAGTAGCGCATTTATTAATAAATACCGAAAGCCCCTTTTTAGAACCTGAATCGGTTTATTTATCTCTAGACCAAGTTAGGTCTCACCATACCAGTATCGGAAATAGGTACGTCCTATCATTTAACGCCAGCGAATCATTTAAAAGAGTTATCATTTATAATTCATTACCCCGACGACAAATCAGAGTTCAGACATTAATGACATCAACGCCTTTTGTCAAAGTTACCAATTATCGCGGTAAACTATTGCAGTGTCAAATATCACCCGTTTGGACTGAATCGGCAGAACTTTCAAACAACCGTTATGAATTATCATTTGTCGTTACTATATCTGGTTTTGGACTCAATACATACCTAATCGATTCAGTTAAAAATATCAACAATTTGCCTCCAAGTGTTCATTTCGCTAATATAACTCTATTCAACACAATAATTTCCCCATCAAGTGTACCAGGATTTAATGATTTCAAAATTATTCCTTCTGCACAAGAATTTTCAGTTAAACAACGTCCGGATACTTCGGCTGATTTTTCAAAGTCTGGGTTTCTTAAATCTTTGCGAAATGGAGATACAATTACATCAGTAAATTTGGAATTCGTTAAATATGAAACTAGGGATAGTGACGGTCATTTATTTATACCAAATAAACCAGATCCTGATCCTATTTACATGACTAATGATCGTGTCATTCGGTTGGTCACGGGTCCCATTTTATCGAGAGTATTTGTAATGCTGCCGCATGTTAAACACACTTACACGTTGTTCAATTCACCTGGAAGCGATGGTCTAGGACTTCATATTTCCAATCAAGTTGATATTACTGAGTCAAAAAATTTTGAACTGGTTATGCGTTTAAGCACAAACATTTCTTCTGGTGATGAGTTTTTCACCGATTTAAATGGTCTTAATGTGCGTAGAATTATTTCATCACTTATTTAATTTTCACTAATTAATACTTTCATTTTAGATGATTAAGCGCCAAAGATTTTTAAAATTACCTACCCAAGCTAATTACTATCCTCTTCCAACAGTTGGTTACATTCAAGATAAAAAAACACGATTAACAATCGTGACAGGGCAGCCGTTGGGAGCGGCATCCATGGCTTCTGGACAATTTGAAGTAATTAGCATAGTCCTCATTAAGGGCCGTTCGTAAAATACTGTTTTTTTTTTTTTTTTACAGTGTAAAAATATTTATATAATTACAAATATGGATAAATGACTTTCGATCGTAGAATTGTTTGATGAGCTGCGAAGGTCACGTTTCCTTAGACTCCCCGACCCTCTTTGTCACAGTAAGCGACAGCCTCTCCCCCATAAGCGTGAACCTATTTTATGAACGGTCCCTTAATAAATATTAATAGAAATGAAATGATTGACGAAATTTATTACCGTATGAATTCTCAGATAATGCAAAATCGTAGATTCATACAGGACTTTTTGCCTGGTCTTGGACAAGGAGTCACAGATAAGTTATCAACAAACCATATCTTTATGCTAGTGTTAGAAAAAAAGAAATCGTCCTGCAATACTTTATCAGTGAATCACCCTGCAGGAGCGCTTTCTATTGGTGGATTATTGGCGTCAGATGAAATTTTACATCCTCTTATCACTATGCATCCACAGCCGGCACTAGATATTGATTATAATTATAAAAACCATTTTACACCTCTAAATTTTGATCTCCCAGTAGATTTATCTATTGCTAATCTTCGTGTTTTTCCAGTAGCTGAAAGTGCTGATGAAGGTCTTGGTATAGTATTCCACCGTCAACTTATCGATACTTGTTGGAGTGATGAAATCATTGGACGTTCAAAATTATCAAATAATGGTGAAATAAATATTAGAAAATTATTTAGTTTCATTAAAGACTGGACTATTAATGAATCGTCGTTGACTTTCAATAATATTGGGCCGTTACTGAAATCGCAGATTATTAGTTTATGCCCACATCAACTTTCGGCGATTTTATTTAGAAAAAACCATTAAAAAATTTTAAGTTTATCTACTAAAAAAAAAAAAAACAATATGTTTGTGCGAAACTGGATATTTTTAAAGTTTACGTCTTTTGGCGCGTTTAGTTGAGAATAAAGTTGGGAGCTACGCGCGTAAACCATAACGCCAATCCCTAATTAAAAAAATTCATTAAATAGAATTGAAAAAAATGAAATATGAACTTTATTCTTTTCAATAACTAAATAATTATTGAATTTCTGATTTCGTATAAAATTAAAATGTATTTATAATTCTGAATTTCTCTGAATGCATTTCAAACAGTAAATAAAACTAAATTTCTGGTCTCGTCTATAATTTAAAAAAATTCAAATGAATTCACGACCTCGGATACTTCTCAATTACTTCCAATCAGTAAATTCTACAAAATTCAAGAGTATTATAAATTAGTTTCAATTCTTTTCAATGAAATTTTTTAATCAGGGATCAGAAACCATGAAGTTGGCCATCAAAGATAATTAAAAGTGTATATTTATTTTACTTAACGAGTTAACTTATATACAAACTAGACGCAAAGTATAATCCAACAAAACACGTTGTTATTCTTTTTAATAAAAAAATTTTTTTTCTTAGTTAAAATCGAACAAAAACGATATGAGTAGACCATAATATCACTAAGAGCTAGTTCATATAATAAGATTAAACATCATGAAAGATTGCCAAATCCTTGCGACACAGTTAGAAATTTTGTGTTAAATTCAACACAAATCGTCTGTTGCAAACAGTCTACACAAAGTATTGTGTTAATTCAACACATTGCGTTTGTGTTGATCTTTAACACAAATTTTATGTTAAATAAAATTGAACACATAAAATCTGTTTTTTTGACAGAAAATTTGTGTACATTTAACAGAACATTTGTGTAAATTTGACACATTTTTCGTATTAAAATCAACTAATAAACATAAGCACATAACCTAACCAACTCAAGTATACTGATCTACTTAGTAGAACTTATGTCAATTTAGCGAACGATTTACATTGCCCCAGAAAAAAAAATTTTTTTTCGGTTTTTTGAAAAATTTCGACTGATTCTTCCATAATAGACGGAAAATAAACGAATTTGATGGCTAAGGAGGTAAAGTCGGAGGTATGGGAGTAAAGTCGAAATAATGATCATTATTTCGAGATCAATTAAAAATTTTTAGGATCGATAAAAATATATTTAATACGTGTTGTGTTAAAATTTCAGAGACCTAGGGTTCATAGTTTATTTATAATACGAGATTAATATAGGTCAAATAGATAATATAATCAATATAGATTAAATATAGGTCATTTAACATTGTAATGATATACCAGATCTCACACCTACTCTTGTTTTAATAAATTTTATGATGAAAAAATAATGAGAAAGCTTTGAAAAACTCATTGTGTAAAAAAAAAAATTTCAAAAATTATTGAAAAAAAAATCAAGTTCAGGGTACTTAATTATAAAATTAATTCAGTTTAAAAATTCTAAATTTCAAAAAAATAGTCAGCCATAGCAAATGTGGGTTATGTTGACGGCATCGTTGTAAATAGTGGCCCAAGTGGCCAAATGTTAACTTTTTCGTATCGAAAAAGTTAACAAAAAAAATGTTAACATTTATATTGAGATGTAAAAAGGCAAATTTTTATCAACAAATATCACTACTAATGTCCAGCAAAATGTTAACTTTTTTCTGTCTCAAAAAGATAACTTTTTGGTAACAAATTGTTAACTATTTATTGACATTTTCATAACTTAATGTTGACATTTTTCAACTTTTTGTTAACAAATCACAATGTGTTTTTGGTTACCAAAAACATAACAAATTGTTAACTTTTTATTGGTAACAAGTTGATGGAAAAAAGTTGACTTTAATTTAACAAATCAGTCTTATTTTAGTTGATTTAATGTTAACAATTTTAAGGATCATTAGAGGTTAGGGGTAGTATAAACCGCGGGAAATTTGAAAATTTACAAATAAACAAACATAAATTCTAAAAATATTCTATCATGAAATGAAATATTTATTTTTTCTTGTTTATATACATATATTAAACAAGAAAAAATAAATATTTCATTTCATGATAGAATATTTTTAGAATTGTGTTTATATTTATTTGTAAATTGTAATCACTCGCAGTTTATTGTGACAAATATACAATTTTTTATAATTGGAATGCTTAAATTTATTAACAATTTCTTTACAACATTCATAGGTTTTATATTAATAACAATAATAGTAATAATAATTGTGAGCTTAATATCAAGACTAGTTGTTGTGACTAGCGCACTGGTGACACTAACTTATAGTTTTATTTTTATCTGATAAGCTTACTTTTATGTTTTGAGATCATTAATTTAGGCTTAGAGAACAGAAAACTCTTTATACTATTAAAAAAAAGTTTTTTGAAAACAACTTGTAAATATAAAGATCGTAACTACAAATTATTTGGCAACTTTTTGCTTTTTGACAGAACCATTTGTAGGATCGGTATTCTTATTGGCTCGGTCACTACCGCGTTGAAACCAGGCTTTCATTTGATGTTCAACATCAGGTTTTGTAACGTTCAAAGTGCTTAATAAAATTTCTAAAAAAGAAAAAAAACGAAGAAAAATTAATGAACATAATAATTTAAATACAGCATTTATTTATAGCTTGTTTGGTTGTAAATTATTTTACTTTGACAGTAGAAAGATCAATCAAAGGCTTCAAAAAGCAAGTTATTGCTAGAACTTGAAGAGTAGATACCTTGCTTAAAAAATCTCATAGAATCCAATAGATTCTCATGAATTCCTAGAGAGATTTTATAAGAATAAATTTGTTCTATGAGAAGTGCTATAGTTAAGTATAGGGCCTTATACTTACAGCTATGAGAATCTATCGGATTTTTTAAGCAGGATAGTTAATCTTACAATATTATTTATCGCTCTATTACCACTAATAATTTCTACGAAGAAACATGCTGAGATTTTAATCTCACTGTGTAATCCGGACCATGTCACTTGTTTTGCCAACTCATCAGAAATGAATGATTCCAATGCAAAACGAGTGGCTTTTTGTACATTGCGACCACCAGCTTTCCGTATCATGTCTTTCTGTAATATTTTTATGATAGTTATTCAAAAATTATGAAATATCAACAGCTAATTAGTACTTACAAATTCATTTTGCATAGAAACATTGTTCTTGAGACTATGATTGAAGTTTGCGTAAAAGTTCGTCAGTCGCTTCACGTGTGATTTTATGTTTAACATGCCACTCTTTTATGAACTCAGTAAGAATCGAATCATTATCACCACTAGCAACTTGATTGTTCACATGGAAATTAAGTAACTAATACTCTGATCGGGTTACTGGTTGATCAAAAAAGTTAAGCCCATCAATCAATGGCAAAGGCTCATCATTAGCTTGATCGACAGCTCCTGAAAAACGGCTAGGATCATCTGAAACGTCTGAATCGCGGCTACTGTTATCGTCGTCATGGTCGTTGTCGTTATTGTTATTGTTGTAAATATTAATGTTAGTGTTATTATTATTATTATTATTTAAGTTAGATAACAAATATTCCAGTGCAAGTATTTGTTGCGTACGTCGTTTTAGTTGTCGTGGTCCAAGCAAATCAAGCGGTTTTCGTATCCGCTGTCGAAAATTTTCCATACTTATATATAAAATTTTACCTTTTATGAACCGTTGAGTATTGTTAATCAATAGCTATAAATTATATTATAAATTATTTCACAGTAATTAAAAGACAAAATAATATTAGGTTATGTTGTTCACATCACACTCGAGCGTTTATATATATATATATATCCGAAATGGCGGCTTGTACAGCGTTTACCGCCTTTTTTGTGGTTGAAAACATCTAAATGTCAACAAATTGATAACAAAATGAAATACTATAATATTAGCAAAATGTTAACCCAAAATTGTTAGTAAAATGTTAACAATAAAATGCTATCTTTTGAATAATACTAAAAAGTCAACATATATGTAACATTTTAGCGATGATAAATTATCAACATTAAATTGGTAACTTTTATTTATCTCTAAAAAGTCACCATTTATAACTACATTTTATGGTAACATTTTGCTAACATTTTCATATTATATTCCCGGGAAAAAATGATTTTGCCTAATTATATATAATTATATATAAGACCTTATATATAATTAGATCTAAAAATTGGCCAGGTCTAATTATATATAATTTATATATAATTATATATAGGTTATATATGATTATATATAATACGTTATATATAATTAGATCTGAAAATTGGCCAGGTCTAATTATATATAATCATATATAAGTTATATATACTCATATATAATTAGATATGATTATGTATAATACATATATATCATATTTTATATATAATTAGATCCGAAAATTAGGCGGGTTTCATCATATATATGATTATGTGTAATTTATATACAATTACGTATGTTCATGTACGATTAATATTGAAGTATTCAGAGGGAAGTTTTTTTTTTAATTATACGTTTAATTATACATAAGTTTATTACTTTTTTAACAGACTGAAAAATATAATGTAACGCTTCGTAAATATTTTAAAATTATAATTTATAGTAAAATTGTAATCATTATTTCTGTAAATATACACCTAAAACTATAATGCATTTAACGAGTACTGATTATGAAATATCAATAAAGACCATAGAGCATCTAATATATTAAATAAGAAAAACTAAATATTAAATATATTCTATAAATAAAATATTAACTTATATATATATATATATATATATATATATATATATATATATATATATATATATATATATATAAATAATTAATTTATATTTGATTATATATAGATTTAAAGATCTAAAATATAATAAAAATTACTATATATGGGTCTATATAGGTCAGGTCTAATCAGATCTAATCATATATAGACCCATGTACAACTATATATGGGTATATACTATTATATATATTCCATATACAATCATATATAATTAGGCAAAATCATTTTGTCCCGGGATATAATTAGATCTAATTATATATAAGGCTATATATACTTATATATAGGTCTATATATAACCATATATATTCTATATATAATCATATATAATTAGGCAAAATCATTTTTTTTCCGGTATAATTAGGTCTAATTATATATAAGGCTATATATACTTATATATAGGTCTATATATAACCATATATATTCTATATATAATCATATATAATTAGGCAAAATCATTTTTTTCCCGGTATAATTAGGTCTAATTATATATAAGACTATATATACTTATATATAGGTCTATATATAACCATATATATTCTATATATAATTAGGCAAAATCATTTTTTTCCCGGTATAATTAGGTCTAATTATATATAAGGCTATATATACTTATATATAGGCCTATATATAACCATATATAAGTATATATAATACCATATATAATTATATATATTCCATATATAATCATATATAATTATATATAATTAGGCAAAATCATTTTTTCCCGGGTTTTGTTAACATTTTTATGTTAACTTTAAGACAACTTTTAAAAGTTATCTTTTTCAAAAGTACTTTTTGTTACCATTTTGATAACATTTAGAAATAGCAAAAAGTTGACTTGGAATAGATAACTAAAAGCCAACAAAAAGCTGAGCTGGCCACTTGGGGGGTCATGCGGGAAATTTAAAGTTTCAATGAAATAGGTTAGCGGAAAAGTCAAATACGTAAAGGAAAGTATTATCAAATTTTTTTTATTTACTATAAAACATGACATAAATATTCACGTAGTTAAAAATAACGTTATTTTCCATTACTCATTTTCTTTTTATTATTCAAAAATTTAACAATGAACTAACACACCGCGGTAAAATTTGCGGCGTTGCCAAACTTTTTGAAAAATATTTAAAATTAAATAACTTATTATTTTATTTAAATTTAAAATAAATTATCAATTATTTCATATTAATTTTGTTATTTAATGCATGAAAGATTATTTCGGTAAGCTAAATGTCATTAAATCACTAGTAAAAGCTTATTACATTTTTGGAAGGTACAGTCTCGAGCTAAATAAATCTTTCTCAAGTCACGTTCTATGGTGTATCTATATATATGTGTTGTGAGATGAAACGTAGTGAACAGACTGCACATCCCAAACCTCCTTAAAAGCTACAAAAAGAAAAAAACGGCTTAAGGGGGCCATCGTGCCCCAGGCTCCCCTATATTAATAAGTATAAATCTAAAAATAGTCAAATAGATAAGATATTTTTAATGCATTAGAATATTTATTCATTGCTGACAATTTCTCTAAAAGAATGTTGATCAATAAAAATAGATTGTAACGGGGTAAATTTGATTTACTGCATTCAATTTAAACTAAAATTAAATCTATTATGCACACTGCCGATAATGTTGCATAACCACCCAGAGTTATCCGGGGTAGGATGCGACTAGTCGACCGGGGAGTGAAAATTGGAGGCTCGTTCGTCAGTCCCAATTAGAATTAAGTAGGAGTGGCCGAAGTCCGAAGATATCCGGTTGGACCAGACGGACCTAAGGGAAGCTAACATCAAGTCAGACGCCAACACTCAGACGCCGCAAAAATATTATCAGGTAATTATGTAATTGTGACTTGGTTTTTATATTGTGGGACCAAGCGATAAATTTTCCAAAATTATTACAAGATACCAGGCAGGTAGCCGGTACTTTTGAAAACGTTACTGATTGCGTCTGAACAGCAGGTTGAAGGAGAGTACAAGGGTTGGTAAAGTACGAGAGAAAACGAGACGGATACACGGACCGGAAAAGATACACATACCAGGACAAAACACGAGACCAAATATCCAGGACGAGACACGGATCAAGACAGAACAACGGACGATTACAACTACAGGAAAGGAACTGGAGAATTTTATTGTAAAGGTATTCATTCAATTTATTCCGGGCAGGAAGCCGGAAAAATAATTCAAGTACGTAGTTGTACGTCGGATTTCGTCGCGTTAAATTTAATTGTCAGTAGTTAAATAAATTAGTTCGTAAATTAAAATTAATAATCAACTAGAATTAAATGTGTTTGGCATTTGTTATGGCGGGAAGATAGTGGCGGAAGGAAGCCATCTTAAATTCAATGTGTGTGTAAAATAGTCCAGGGGACCGAGTGAGAGTGTGTGTATAAAATAGATCAGGATGATCAATGATTTTAAAAGATAGAGAAATAAGGTCTCGCGAAGGTTAAGTGATTTTAAATTAGTATTGTAAGATGCCAAAAGTACTTGGCTTATTAAGGTCTAAAAAGTGTGTGTGTGTGTAAAGTCACCAAAGATAGTTGGCTTAGTCAAGGTAAATTGTTAAATAAGTTAGTCAAAGGTAATTGACAATGTTTTAAATTGTGGGTTAATAAACAAATTTAGGTTTAAGGGAAATACTGCGGGTTACAAAATAAAATAAGGTATAAAGATTTTTAAAAAGTTATAAAGGTTTATAAAAAGTTAGAAGGTTTATAAAGAATTATGAGGTTTATAATAAAAAAGTCCATAAGGTTTATAAAATAATAAGGTATATAAGGTTACTAGGTGTATAAGGTTTATAAAAGGTTATGAAGGTCTATAAAAAGTTATAAGGTAAATAAAAAGGTCATAAGGTTTATAAGTAAAAGGTTTATAAGGTTTATAAGTGAGATAAAGATTATAAGGTTTAAAAAAATAAAAGATATAAAACTGTAAAGTAAAATTTATAATAATTTATTTATAAGTTATCCTTCGTCATCCTTCTCTTACAATTAACAAAAATTACACCGACCCTGATGATCTAAGATCCGGCTCTGGGAGGCCATTATTACTTCCAGTGGCGCCCTTTGTAAGGACGACCAGAGTAACAGCTTAGCACTGTTATAAGATAAGAAAAATTGTACGACAAGTAATGAATGTCAAAAGAATAAATAGGTGAAATTAGTTTTTTCACGAAAAAGTGAAAACATCGAATAACATCGTCCGACTGCTGACGCAACAGCATCCGCGTCGAACGATGATAACAAACTCCCACTTTTGGGAATCAGGCCCTCATACCTTATCCCACTTTTCTCTAAGGTGTTGGCTCGCGTAAAGATATAAAAAGCCGAAGCCTGATGCATCATTCTCTTACGCTCTTACTTACTCTCACATAATTCAGAAATTATAACAGTACGGTTTAGAACACGCAAGTTAACTCCCGGTTTAATTTAATTATATTATTATTCTGACTCGAAGATATTTGTCAAATAGTAATTGTAAAACTCAAGTGTAATTTCAACTCAATTCTCTGACTATTCTATTTTATATGAATAAATCAAATATGTTTATTCTTTAATTAACGACCAAGTTATTTCGAGTTTTCGAGAACTACCCATGTATCCGAAGATCTTTAGTCTCGTTCAATTCAAATAATTCGCGCTGGCAGATCACAAGCCGACACGACTCTAGGACGTAACACAATTAAAAGAATACTGGCTCCCTGCCTGGTATTCGGCAAAGAAATGAATAGAGTTGTCGCTTAGTTCCACAATAAAAGTCGAGTGCGACTTGAATGGTTACCTGATGTTCCGGTAGTCGACAGTCCTACGTCAAGCTAGTCACCCGGCTCTGTCACGTCTCCGCAGTTGTCTCCGTTTATATAAATTGCACTCGATTGTTTTCAGCCACGAGTGGAAAATTTCATTCCTAGTTGATTATAATTGGGACTGGCGTGCGAGTTTATTCAATTAGCGCGCCCGGCGATAAATCGGCAAACTCGTTTGAATGCTCCTTGCTGATTACGAATTGGATAAGTGACACTCCGTCAAAAATTACGATATCTATCGATAATGTAACTCATTTTACCACGTAACAGCTCAATTTACAGTAAATTATTCAATTATTTGGATTTGCAATAGAATAACGTGGAATTAAATGACAATGAAGAAGTTTACATGTAAGTGAATGTGGACCTGATGGGAGTTTTACTGTTAATTTTGATTTATTTGAATTGTTTTTATAATTTCTTTACAGCAAGTGGAATGCCTAGAAGAACGGGTTTTGTTCTACTTGTCCTAATGTTCTTTTGCTTTTTTGTATTTTTTTTTCATTATTATAATAGAATTACTGAGTACCAGCCACAGCCAATTATATCAGTGAGTAAAAAATTTATCGTCATTTTATATAGATATATAAAATAGTAAAAAAAAAGAAATTATAACCTGTCATACAAGAAACTCGTGAAATATCAAGTAAACATCGAAATCCATTTATCATGAACAATTATTGCATCTACTCTCAAATTCCCTTACGATCATTGAAAATTGATATCGCCCCTAAAAACAGATTACACGGAAAAAAATAAACTTTAAAAATTAGTGTTTGAAATTATAACCCGGAACCCGGGTATCAATATGGGAAATTTTAACATTCAAAATAATGAATTTTATAATACATGTTGTCAATATTTCAAGTACTCTCTAAACATGGATTAGTGAAAATAAGTGAATATTCACTAATTCGAAGTGCAAACCGAACCACTTATTTCAAAAAGTGGTTCGGTTGGTACTCAGAATTAGTGAATATTCACTTATTTATGTTTATTGAGTATCAGTTACGATTTTTAAAGTTCTAATAGTAATTTTTCTTGCATAGATAATAAATTTTTATACTTATCCTGTAATTATTAACGTTTTAATCATGAATGAAAAAATGACTATTTAGAATGATAGTATTTACTGATCACTTTATCATTATATTACTTGTCGTTCTCAATTTATATAATTCATTTTTTTCCATGAAACAACAAAATGTGGATAACCTCGGTAGAAATAAGTTAATTATTGATAAATAAATAGATAAAATATTAAAACATGCCATAGTTATTAATATTTATCAGTTTAAAATATGAGTGAGGTTCAACAAGCCTCTGACTCAGGGATAGAGACAAGGCCGTTTTGCGTCGCTTATGTACACGCACACACATTTGTGTTTGACGTGTACTTGGCGCGAACACTGCCGTGTCTCCGGATTAAATTCAAAATAATGTAATTAATTGTATTGCATTACATTATAAAATTGAACTTTTTTTTTTAAAGGAAGATACTCTTTCATTAAAGATTCAGAATATTGTTGATCAGCTGCGACGTGACATCAAACATGAAATGGAGAATTATGAGTTTCCCAATGGGAAATTCAGTCGCAATATAAGGTATTAACTGAAAATTATAAGTTAAGGGCGTCATGATTTTCTTTTTTATTCATTTAGCAATCTTGATGACTTATTAATGGAAAAAGGCGGTCAACCAATGAGAAGTGTTCTTATTGCCGACTGGAGAACCGGAAGTTCTTTTACTGGTGATATAGTTAACTCGCATCCTGCAAATTTTTATTTATACGAACCACTGCGGGACTTTGGTAATGTGCACATTCGGGATCTCCCATTAGTTGATGCTGCAATTAAAAATATTTATAAATTTTTTAATTGTGAATTTGATAAAATACGTAAGTTGAAATTTATCTTTTCATGTGATGTTATTTCGGCTGACGTATGATTATAATTTATAGTTTTTATTTTAATAAATGACAATTATTTAACGTTAATTTAGTGAAAATTTTGATAGCAGATTTACTGTGCTAGACGAATTAAAAAAAAAATAACATAATTATTCGATTGTGCGTGGAACATTTTATAGATTTCGTCGAACCCAAGCAATGGATTTACAAACACAATCAAGATTTAGGGACGCATTGTGTTAATCAAAGAGACTTATGCTCAGATCCAATGTTTTTAACTGCAGTTTGTCGACTGTATCCATTTCAATCAATAAAATTTGTTCGACTGTCATTAGAGTCTGCTCAATTGTTACTGGAGGACGAGCAGTAATCTTTTTAATTATTATGCAGTTCTATGTCAATATGAGTATTAATTAATTTCTGAATACTTTTGGCGCTAGCTTGGGAGTCCGCATGATTTTAATAGTGAGAGATCCACGAGGAGTCATGCAATCGCGTAGGCGACTTGATTGGTGTCACAATTCTACTGATTGCTCAGATCCACAAGTTCTGTGTAACGATATGGTATCAGATTATAAAGTTGCCGCCGAGCTTAAAAAAAAATATCCACATACTTTCAAGTACGACATTTAAAACATTATAATTTTTGCATCGTTTATTAATTCATCTGTTCGATAAATTTATTTTCTAGAGTCGTACGGTATGAAGATCTATCTCTTGATCCTCGGCATAAAGCGAAAGAAATATTTGAATTTTATGGTCTGAACTTTCATTCAAATGTGGAAAAATTTTTGGAAACACATACTAAAAATGATTTAGGTAGTAGTTACAGTTCGTTCCGTGATTCAAAAAAGGCGCCTTTTCACTGGCGGAATGATTTGAATTTTTCGGAAGTTGAAGAAATTCAACGTGTCTGTTCAACTGCAATGAAACTATGGGGGTACGTTCCAGCTGTCAACGAAACTCACCAAAAAAATTTGTATCCAATTGTTAAAGATTATCAACTGTTTTAATTCGTAGTATGACGTTAGTTGTAAATACCACATGAACAGATGTCAAAAGGGCATTTAATATGATACCATAATTGTTCTTATTTTAGCATAACACTTTACATTTTAATACATTTGTAATTTTTATTGTAAAATTGCCGAGGGCGTTAAATAAATAAATATTCATAACTTTAATTTCGAGTAAAATCGATTTTCATTCAAAGTTGAGGGCTCTGAAGTAAAACAAATTATTCAATATCGCAATAAACAAAACTGACAATAAAATTCTTGATATATGGCGGTGATGAGAAAAAATCCTCATATGTAAATATATAATTGATGTGTATATGTTTCAATCATTATAATAAGTAAAATTAAATTAAATTATTTAATAATAAACGAAAAATTAATATGGATAATTATTGTCAACAGTCTGTAGAATAAAATCACCAGAAAATTTATATAGAGAATAAAAAAATAAAAATAATGATTGTTAATACGATTGTTGGGTATATTAATTTAAAACATTTTATTATAATAATATTTAAATATTACTAAAATTTAATACATTTGTGGAATTTTTGTCTTTATTTCATTAAAAACAACGTTCATATAAATAAATAATGTTAATTTGTGTATTAATTGTAGTGTATTATTATCATCACCGTTTGTTTTTTATAAAGCATTCATTCTCTTTTCCTAGACGGTAAGAAATGCATGGCGTTCAACACCATGCTAGTATGGTCTCAAGACAGATACTAAAATAGTATGTGAAATATTCCAAAACAGTATTGCAACAAGTCCCAGAAGTATGGCGTTGTTTACTACAATGTATACTACTGGATCTATTGTATTGGCAGGGAGCGCGACGAAAACGACATCTGATGGCTACAAAAAATCATGCTCGAGAATTATAAAAGATATATAAAATCAGTGTAAAAAATAAAAATTCGTTATAAAATCAAAATATAAAAATTTATAATGATATGAATAAAAAAGTGTAATTGTATTTTTGATAGAGAAAATTAAATTGAATATATTTCGATAAAAAAATTAAGTATAAAAAATTTTAATAAATAATAAACACTATTATTTTAGAATAGAATAAGGTTAACCGATAAAATCAAAACAAATAATATATGACAACTACAATGATAATGGTTTAAAAAATAGTAGAATAGTCAATTGAGTTTTTTAACAAAATTGAAGAAAATAATTTTATTTTAATTCATGATAATTTGCTTGTAAATCGTAACTAAAAAAACATAATGTTTTTTTAACCTTCCGTTACAAGCGCTTTCTCTAGTGTCTCACTCATATTCACGCCAACTCTATTAGCTTAAGTAGTGTTGTACAGGGAATCACCGTATAGCGCGAGTAACGAAGGGTTAAAAAATAATTTTTAGGCAATGATAAAAATCATTATCCAAACCGGATTTGAATCAATAAATTATAAAATATTGTTTTAACCTCAAACGATGAGCGGAGGCAAACATTAACGACACAATAACTTTTATGAACTATTTTTAAACTTAATTTTCATGTGTTTATATTCAAAGAGAGCATGATTTAACGAAATTGTATCCACAGCGAGCGCTGCGATCGTTTCAGTTGTCCCCACCATATACTAGGCTCCCTGCCAATTGCTCACACGTATGCATAGCAGGCACGGCGAAACAACATGGCCCTGAGACCCATACTACAATGCCGAGGGCACAATGCTACTAGTTTTTCCCGCCATAATTTTTGGCGTGTCAATCAATGTGTACTGTCGTATTACCACCAAAACTATATAGATGTCGTTAGACTAGGTTTATCGGCCAGAAGCAATGTGGATACGGCAACGCAATGTGGGCCTGATGGCCATACTGACATTGCGGCGTCCGCGACATCTATTGCCAATGTTACTATTCCCGCAATGGTTGAATCATCTATGCATATAATTTTATAACCTATAAAAATCTTCGATACCATACACTATGGCATTCACGCCCATACTGGCATAGTGATATCCGCGATGTTTTTCTTACCGTGTAGATACGTTCTGCCGTTGGTAAAGCGGAAATATTTAAGATCACAATATTTAAGAGCGTTTAATATTTAAGATCACAAATTTATCGGTATATCAGCACTACGTCGGCTTACAAGTTTTATTTAAAATTTCAATTATGACTTAATGGTCCAAGGTGTTCATAGCAGTAACTAGTGCAATTCATTGTCTTTAGAATTTCGGAACAAATAAAGTAATTAAAAAGTTGTAATTTAGATAAACGTTACTCAACTTTTGGGAGCCTAATGGTTTGTTGATAAGTTAGTGCTTACTTTGAACAGAACGAACACCATTTATAGCTTTAATATTTAATTTTCAATCAATTATTTTATTATTTGGTTTAGGTTTGATTAGGTTCCTCTACAGCTCCAGTCACCCTACATGGGCACTGATCTGAGTTTACTTAATAAATAATTACCCGGTGAGCAACTTTTGGTGACAACTATGATCGCCATTCCGACTTTGACCGAGCAATCGACCCGACGCATTGATTGAAACGGGAGATCCGGGATAGACGCCGAACGGAACGGTCACGTTTTTTTGTATTTGAACAATCCGAATCGACCAAAGGACCAATTTCGATTCCGACGTATGAACAATTTGAATTACGACTGAAGATCAATCCGAGTTTGATCAACAAACAATAAATCGCGACAATTAATTTCGACCGACAATAACCGAGTTCGTGAACCAGTGAACAAGCCGAAGCCTCGACCCGAAACGGAACAAAGTGTACAACCGATTTGTTAATTAACAAGTCAAGTGCGATAATAATTAATTAATGAAATAATTAATTACGTGTAATCGGTATGATAGTGCAATTTAACGCATTACCGAAATAAAATATTATTTTATATTTTAATAATTTCAAATAAGTTTATTTTATTTCGACAACCGAATGTGTTTTCTCCGAGCAATGAACTAATTGTGTTTTCCGGTCAACTACGATTTTTTTTTGATAATTTTGTTTATATCGAGTCAAGCCGACAACGGCGAATTATTATTTTGTTGTAACCGATAATTTTATTTGTGATACCGATCAATTTATGATTCTGTGTTCAATGTACGATTAATTATTTTTGTTTAGTTCTGATCAATTATTTATCGTAATCTTAAGTGCCTGACCTTTCCCCGATCCGCCACCCTGAGCCGACATTTTCGATAATTGTTTATTTGGTGATTATAAAATCACCTGGCGCCCAATTTAAGAGTTTGTGAACAAGGTAGCCAAAAACAGTAAGTGTATTCGGACTTCACTCCGGTAGATCCCCGGTGGTGAAAAACCCGTTAAAATGTATATATATTGTAACGAATGTGAAACTGATCTTTTAAATATTTGAATAGCTAGAAAACAAATGCCTTCTTCTTTTGTTTTATAGATGCGCGATTAAAGTCAGTCAGTCTTATATTGACAGTTAAACAGCAAACATTGTATCTCAATAAACTATATATTGCCCTTGCTTTCTTTTACTGCTGTTAATTGTGGTGTTATTATTTCTAATATAAGTGGGTTATCATTGTAGTGTATAAGTGATATTAATTTAAGATACCAATCACTACAATATATATATAAATCTTTATTGTCCAGATACAGATAATAATAACAACTTAATCATTATTCGAATAATTTATTCCACAGTTATTCGACACTTTTAAATAATAAGGATATTATTGTTAATCCACAAGTGAATTCAAATAATAAAATGAATAATCGCAATTAACATTGTTTATATTATTTTTTATTTTAATGACAAAATATAATTTTATTTCTTATTTATGACAACATTTTATAATCAAAATTATCGTTTTAAGTTATATATTCAACACAAACGCTATAATAAAAAATATCGAATAACATTTATTTTTAATTGCACCAATAAAATAATAGTTGCTTTTAAATTTTGTCAGTAATTACTTGACGTTGCTGCAATTTTTGCAGAACCAGGACCCACATGGCTTACAGCGAATATTATTGCACGACCAATCAAACCAAAATAAACAGCTCTCACATTGAATACTTCTACCGCCAAGAGATTTTTTACAATCATGACAGGTCCACGGACCGTTGCTTTGTTTTTCAGTAATTATTTTTTCCAATAATTCAAATGACTTGGGTGTGAAGTATTTTTTAATTAATAAAAGATGACTTTGTGTTATTGGATCTTCTAAAGCACCAGCAGAAATTTTTTTTTAAATGAAGTAAAGTAATTTTTTGAATTGTTTTATTGTAAACTTCAAGTACGAATTTGTTGTCAGTGAAGATCCAAGACAAAATCATTGGCAACTTAACATCCAATGACAATAACTCAAACTTAGTTGGTAAAGAACTGGTCCGTTTATATTCTTTTTTAGAATTCCGATAGCTAACTTTAATGGACTTTGTAGTGGGCGTAGGATGCAAAGCTGACTCAGAGCTAAATGTAACATCAGGCATTGATGTTGAAACAACTGGACTGACTTCAGACTGTCTTGATACGGAAGAGAGTACAAATAACTTGACTTGATTATTCTCAGGCGCCAACATTAATTTAATTGGAGTGACTGCAGTAGGCTGTGCTACGAATTCAGCTTGGTCAGATGAATTTGTTTCAGACGTCAACATTAATTTGACTGGCGTAACTTCAGCAGACTGTACTACAAATTCAATTTGATCAGATGGATTTATAGCATATTTTTCAGGCATCAACATCAATTCCACTGGAGTAACTGCAGTAGGCTGTGCTACGAATTCAGTTTGTTTAGATGAATTTACATAATTTTTGTCTGGCATCTTTGTGTTTTTGTTGAATTTTTATTTAGTAGTTTTTCTGTTTTTAATAATTGGAGGCATCGTTACTGAGCTGAACCGAGAGTGTCCTGTTATTTTTATCGGTGTGGAAAGTGAAACATCTTTACAATTTTTATTTTCAGAAATAATGTTATTTCTCAATGCAGTAGTAGACGTGGTGTTTATTTCAATTTTTTTATTTTGACCCCAGAAGTCTCTCAGGTCCTTTAAGATATCTAATTTTTCAAACAAATCTTTCGCACTATATAAACTGCACGTTTTCGTCACATTTTCAGCTATTTTTAGTGTAATTTTTCTCTTTTCTGGCACGCTCATTTTTTTGAATATACCTAATTCATTGCCTAAATCAGTAGTATTAATCAAATTTTTACCTACATTTGCAGGTACCTCAAGAGTCACGACGTCGATATTATTAGACCAATACTTTTGTTGGTTTTGTAAAATTTTCAGTTTTTCATAAAAAGCAAAACCACAGTAATTACTTATCACAGTTATCAGAGGAGTAATATATGATTCAAGGACACTGCTCCGTTGTTCTACAGGATTAATAGGCAGCATCGTTAAATTACAAACTGAAACGATTGGTTTATTGTTAAGTGTACCTGGATTAAATATTCTCTGTGTTTTCCTATAATATAATTTTGTCCATCTTTGATCACAAAGTTCTTCATCAAATAACGTTATATTTAATTGTTTTCGTAATGCAAAGATATGCCGACATGGTAATAACAATGATTTCCAGGTATTACATGAGCAAGATTTTTCTGTAATACTATATTTTTGTTGGTCCTTCACGTAAAAGAAATCGTTATTGTCTTTATGTATCGTTATCGCTTCTGAATATTGAAGTTGAGTTAAAATCAATTGGAATGCTTTTATAGTTAATAAATCATTATACTTTTGTTTATAGTTGGAAAATATAATTTTTAGCAGCTTTGAAATTTATCTTTGAATTGAGTGACTCTAAAACTATAAACAATGATTGAAGAAAACTCAAGAGTGTGCTTCGTTTATGAACAACTTGTTTAATTTTTTGATTGATTGATTCTACTCTATTATTGGTAAAATTCAACAAATTACCATCATTCATATTGTACACTGTCCACTCATTTTTTATTTTGTGCCAATTGTCATTGTAATAATCTAACACTAACTGTGGGACTTCTCTAGAAAACTGTATATATTTTTCTGCGTAATCTTCTTCTGAAGAACTGTAAGCCAAATTTTGTATTAACTTGAAAATACGGTCTTGTTCATTTCTAGATAAGCCTCTTGCTTTCGTTGATAACCCTCGTTTGATCGCTTGCATGCTATGGAATAAACAAATATATACAGGTATCCCAGGGAATAGAGTTTTCAGAACATGGCGTTCAACTGCACTTTTATCAGCCATAAAGGATTTTATTTTTGCACAAGCATCCTTATTATCATTTTTGAAAGTTTCTAAGAACTAACTCATTGATGGTATGTCCTCATGTTCCAAAATAACCCAACTCCTACAATATTTGTCAGCCCATTTGAATCTTCTACAACGATTAGCATTAAAACTAAATTATTGTTTAAAAGTCCATAAGTTCCATCGATGCACACGAATTCAAGCCACGATTTCATTGAATTTTTCATATCAGGGGTCGAAAGATAAATTCCCTTGACTTCGTTGTCAACCTTAGTGTAATGTACATCAGCACCTAGATGTTTTTTTAAATCAATTAATAAATGAGATAACAGTATATTAGAAAGGTATTAATTCTTCACTATCATATTCTAATTTTATAACTTCATCGACTTTTGGTCATAAAAAAGGCATTTTTTAAAAATTCATTTATCGTTATAAAGAAAAAAAAATTTATTTATAACCAAAAATAAATGAAGATATGTACTTAAGTATTCAGAGAGTTGGAACTAGACAATATAGAAAAATAGAGTAAAAGATTGAGAATGAGCAATCAAGGGCTAAGATGAAAGCTGAATACCATACCAAATAGACAACTATTCCCGAGTCGAAATTTAAGTCGTAGATTCAACGTTTTGAACGTTGAAATCGTAGATTCAACGTTTTGAACGTTCAAATCGTAAATTCAACGTATTGGACGTTGAAATCGTAATTTGAACGTATTGAACGTAAAAAATATAGATTCAACTGTTTAAAAAAAATATAGAATTTCGTAAGATCCTATTCGAGATGATTTCTACATTATAAATAAAAGCTTCCATCAAAACTTCGAGTCCATAGAAACTATTATGTTAAAATGAGAGATTTTCATTGTTAACACCCACCCCCGCAGATTATATTGGAAGTAGGTTGTCATAAAATTCGCTCTTAGATCATTTCTACCTTACATATAACAGATTCTTACCAAATTTAGAGCATATAAGAGCTACACCTTAGAAATTAAAAATTTTCATTGTTAACACCCACCCCCGCAACTCCTGTGGCGTAAGCTATCGTAAAATTTGTTCATAAATTATTTTTACATCACTTAAAGAAGATTCCTACCGAATTTGAAGTCGATAGGAGCTATAGCTTGGAAATTTAAAATTTTCATTGTTAATACCCACCCCCGCAACCCGCTGAGGGGTGGAATATCGTGAAATTCGTTCATAAATTATTTTTCCATCACTTATAGAAAATCCCAACAGAAAATTCCACAAATAAAAAATTCGGACTAAGTATTTTCATTGAACAGATGGTAGAATTTCAACCAAAAAACTGAAATTCTCCTAACAGAATTATAAAAATAATTTTTATCGTACTTCCATTTGAAAGCATGTGGTTATCTGAATAGTTTTGATATTACTTATTTACACTCCTTATCGGTTTGATTTACGCTCACAATACGTTGAATACGTTCAACTAACGTTTTTAACGTTCAATACGTTCAAACTACGATTTCAACGTTCAATACGTTCAAATTACGATTTCAACGTCCAATACGTTGAATTTACGATTTGAACGTTCAAAACGTTGAATCTACGATTTCAACGTTCAAAACGTTGAATCTACGACTTAAATTTCGACTCGGGTTAGTATTAATATTAGTCAATTATCTTGCTTACGATTTACGATTTTTCAGTAATTATTTCACTAAGTATTAATACACACCTTTTTCTTTCAGAAATGTCAGCGCTTCTTGAAAGTCATTTTCATTTACTGATTTTTTCTTTTTATATAAAATATTTGTATTTTGAGTTTTGATATTTACCAGTTGAGGACAAATCTTTGAGCGTTAAAAATACGTCATATTCTTTTATAATATGATCTCGCAAAAGTTTGGTGTTACAACCCAACGGAAAAGATTTCAATATTTCTTCAAGTTGCTCATCAGCAAGTTTTTTTCTTCGATTTTCTGGGTAAAATTTATTTAAATTCTGGCGAAAAAAAAAAATCATTTAATTTACGTCAAGTTTATATTTATAAATATAATTATTGTATCTATTAATTAAAAATATATACTTCAGAAGGGTCATGGCTCACATGCTTCAAATCAAATTCCATTAATCGTAACCATTCTTTTTCTGCAGTTAATTGGAATTTTATAAGAGCAGTACAATCTACTTTAAATGTGCTGCAAATGAATTAAAAATCATTACTTGACATGAAAAAGAATAAACTGAACTAAAAAAATGTATCATTACAATATACATTGGCTACTTTATTTTTATTAATAATTTAAAATAAATAATTTAATATACATTAAAAAAAAAAATATCATGTAATCATATGGCGGCTAAAGCTTAGTTTGTGCAGCTTTTGGTTAATGTATTGTACCAATTATTAAATTCAAAACAATCAATTATTAATAATCTATTATACACTTATCCAAAAAATTAAAGGAACAAAAAAATTTGAAGAAAGTTTGAAGATCTTTCAGCAAAATATTTTTTCGAGCCACGGTTTTTGCGGAATCATAAGAAAAAGGTCAGGACAAAATTTTTCTAAATTTTTTGGTTTTGTTTTTAAGGTCTACGGGGCCGGGAAAAATTTTTTCAATAAAACGAATTCATGGCTCATTTAGGAAATTTATTTAGCTACAATTTGCTTTTTTTTGTTTCTCTGTACGACAATTTGCTGCTGAGATATCAGCCTTCAAATGAAAAAGGATCCTTTTGTCTTTGATTATTGATATCTCAGCAAGTAATGGTCACACAGTAATTTAAAGGGCAGTTTAATAAACTTGAATAAATTCCCTACAAGCTCCATTTTCGATTATTTCAAAAAAAAATTTTTTTTCATCCTTGATATCCATTTGAAAAACCCACAAAAATGGCCATTTTCTGGTTTTTTAGTCAACTCATCGCTACTCTGCAAATATTTATAAAAAAAATAATGTTGCCAGGTAATTTTACAGCTTAATGTACCCCCAAAAACCCTTGAAATTTTTCAGATTGATCCATTGAACCGTTTGTCCAGACTGATTGCTCAAAGTTTTACAAAACAATTAACGGAACAAGTTATGTTCCTTAATTTGTGTAATCATTACCAAAATGAAAAAATTAATTTTTTTTTTATTTTCTTCCATTTTTGCGTTAGTTATTCAGTACATGTAAGGTAAAGAGGAAAAAAAAAAAATTTTTTTCCGAAAAACGAAAAAAAAAATAACCCCCCGAATAAAACGTAAAAAAAAAAAAATGTAAAAAAATTCTTGTTTGGTCTCGTTTTTTGGAAAAGTTTTTTTTTCCTCTTTACCTTACATGTACTGAATAACTAACGCAAAAATGAAAGAAAATTAAAAAGAAATTAATTTTTTCATTTTGGTAATGATTACACAAATTAAGGAACAAAACTTGTTCCTTTAATTGTTTTGTAAAACTTTGAGCAATCAGTCTGGACAAACGGTTCAATGGATCAATCTGAAAATTTCCAGGGTTTTTGAGGCTACATTAAGCTGTAAAATTACCTGGCAACATTATTTTTTTCATCAATATTTGCAGAGTAGCGATAAGTTGACTAAAAAACCAGAAAATGGCCATTTTTTGTGGGTTTTCCAAATGGATATCAAGGATGAAAAAAAATTTTTTTTTGAAAAAATCGAAAATGGAGCTTGTAGGGAATTTATTCAAGTTTATTAAACTGCCCTTTAAATTACTGTGTGACCATTACTTGCTGAGATATCAATAATCAAAGACAAAAGGATCCTTTTTCATTTGAAGGCTGATATCTCAGCAGCAAATTGTCGTACAGAGAAACAAAAAAAAGAAAATTGTAGCTGAATAAATTTCCTAAACGAGGCATGAATTCGTTTTATTGAAAAAATTTTTCCCGGCCCCGTAGACCTAAAAAACAAAACCAAAAAATTTAGAAAAATTTTGTCTCGACCTTTTTCTTATGATTCCGCAAAAACCGTGGCTCAAAAAACTATTTTGCTGGAAGATCTTTGAACTAGAGATTTTAAGCTTCAATTTGCTTTTTTAATTGTTTCGAGACGATCATTTTTCACGAAAATACAGCCTTCCAAAAATCACTAAAAAATTTATAAAATTTTCTTGTTCCTTTAATTTTTTGGATAAGTGTATATATATGTATATTTGTTCGAGGTTAATAAATATATATTTAATCCTAATGATTATTGATTTAAAAAGTTATGATGCTAGGCAGCAGCAGTAAGAGTAGTTCAGTGCTCACCACTAGATCGCGCCCACCTTTTGTAGTGTCCCTGGTAAGATACTTATTTCAGAAGTTATAAATTCAGATCTTGAAGCATTCATAGTACGCGTTACCCGCTGAATGTTAGCAGCGAGGTGATAATCCATTTTTGATAGTAATATAGGGGTATCCTGTATTACACTATGACATGGAAGGTATATAAAAGGTCTAGTGAAAGACTCCAGACCACATTGGATAGCAGATCATCTGATGTAACGCTCGGCGAAAATTGTTCTGAGCCATTTTCAAAACTGTGTTTTGGTAACTGGAGTACAATTGTTGATAAAAAAATGGAAAAGAAAGTTTTCAATTTATGGTCTCAATGGATTGTAAAGTTTGTTGAAGATGAGGATATAGAAATATTCCTCATAATTAAACTCATAAATTATTTAACAAATGTAGGTGCTGACCCAAGCAGTATCATGGAAATACTAGCTCCAAAGTTTATGCATCATCTGAAACATAATGAAAATGAAAAATGAAGTAAAACTTATACCATCCTGAGCCAAGCGCCTCGTGGTGTTTATATTATATTGGATCGATTTGAAAATCAGGTTTACAATGTTGGGTTAGCTGCTATAAAACAGTGCCAAAAAATTGACACTCCTGGAGCATACATCAATTCATTCGTAGAATTTCACGAAAAATATTGTGATATCATTTCAAGTAATTTTCGGAATGACGTTGAGATTTGTAGGGTGTTTAACAGAGTATGCACAAGATTAATGGTAAACGTTCCAATTCCATGCTCCAAGGATAAGAAAAAACAAAGAGATGAGGTTAATAATGAATTAGAAGAGTTTGCAGCTCGATATTGCAATCGTTTTATGAAGAAGTACCGCAAAATTAGCAAAACGAAGAATCCTGGTACGAAGAAGGCACAACAAGTTGCAAATTTATCTAAATATTTTCAACATCAAATCGTTTTTATCGAGTATTACCAGGCATTTTTTGCCAAGCGGTATATTAATGAGATGTTGGCAAGTGATAGTGACGAGGCTTTGATTATCTCTAAAATAGAGAAAGCTTGTGGTCATGGATACACCAGAAAGTTACAGATAATGTTAAAGGATGTTGCAGAATCTAGAAATTTAAATGAATCATTTAAGAGCAATCTTGCTAAGTCTTGTAACATAGATATTGATTTTAGCTTTAAGATTATACAGATTCAAGCTTGGCCGTTAGAACAATTATCTAGCCTTGTAATATTACCTTGTGAGCTCGAGCGATTGGTTAACAAATTCACAAGTTTCTATCTTTCTGAATGGCCTACAAAAGCAGGACCTAGATGCCTAAGGTGGCTTTACAATCTGTCTATAGGAGAAATACAAGCAAATTGTTTTTCTAAAAGTTTTAATTTTAGAGCTTCTACATTTCAAATACTTGTATTAATGAAATTCAATACCGCAACCTCCTTTACTATTCGACAATTACACGATGCAACTCAAATAGACATAGATTTGTTAAATCAAACCATTAAAACATTATTAGAAACTGGATTATTGATTATTTCTGGTGAAAAAGAGGAGGCTAAACTTAAATTATCAACGAGAGTTGAACTTAATATTGGCTACAATAATCCACAACAGCAAGTTAATATTTACACAACCATGATAACTGAAAATAAAGAAAGAACGTTAAGCATAAGGTATTACAGCACTGGCCACTTATCGATAAAGTATTGACTGAGTTCAAATCGCGATTCGAGGTTCGAGTACCAATAATTAAAGACTGTATTGAAACTCTAATCGAAAGAGAATTTTTGGAACGCGCTGCCGGAAAAAAGAACATATACAATTATCGAGCGTAGTTTGTTTGTATTGTTCGTTTAACAAAACAGTAACTTTCATACATAGGAAAAAGGATTCTTTAGCGTAAGAAATATTTTACATTATAAATTATAGATGAAAATTTTCTTAGGATTGGAAAAAATCTATGAGCGCGAGAGTTTTTTTTTCTTACCCCAAAAAATTTTTTCTTACTCCAAGGAAATTTTTGTCTGGCGAGTAAACATTTTTTGCAACAATAAGTCCTTTTATTATGTGTAAGACATTATCATCATTATTACTAAAAAAAAAAAAAAAAAGAAACGACATAAAAAATATTTTGCTACTTGTAGATAGTTCTTTAATATTAATAACTGATAAAGTATTTATCAAAAGAGTGAAACTAATTGATAATGATAATAATTGTTAAGTAATTCGTAACTTGTTCTGTAATTTAACTTTTTTTTTTATTTACATAATTCAAACTAAAATTTCTCTTTTGGTAAAAAAAAATTTAATTTTAGTTACAATATCCATAAGTATTTTTTTTCTAGAACAAGAGTAAGATAATAATAATTATCAAAGCAGTGATACTAATTAATAATGATAATAATTGTTAAGTAGTTCGTAACTTGTTCTGTAATTTAACTTTTTTTTTTTATTTACACAATTCAAACTAAAATTTCTCTTTTGGTAAAAAAAAATTAAATTTTAGTTACAATATCCATAAGTTTTTTTTTCCTAGAACAAGAATAAGATAATAATAATTATCAAAACAGTGATACTAATTAATAATGATAATAATTGTTAAGTAATTCGTAACTTGTTCTGTAATTTAACTTTTTTTTTTATTTACATAATTCAAACTAAAATTTCTCTTTTGGTAAAAAAAAAAATTAAATTTTAGTTACAATTTCCATAAGTATTTTTTTCCTAGAACAAGAGTAAGATAATAATAATTATCAAAACAGTGATACTAATTACTCAAGTCATCAGCGCTCCGAATATCTGCGTCTTTAAACTATTGGATCTTCATAACGACTTCGAATTTAAAAAAATCACTTTACCAGCATATTCTACACATATTCAGGAATTTACACGAGGAACCCCCTTAATTGTTATTATTAATCTTCCAAGCAACTTTTTTTTAATACTAAGTAAGTAGTATTATGGTAATTTTTAAAATTAAGGCAATTTTATTTGATTTATGTGAATATTTAATTTTTTGGATTGTGAATAAAAAAAATATTTGTAAGTTAAATATAAACCCGAATAATTTTCAACCCTTTAATTTAATATTACTAAGAATTATTCATACTTTAAGCATAGTCAATTCTTATTATTTTCCTAAGCAATTTTGATTTTTCTTCTAGCGTATTTAATTATTGCAGCTAGATCTTTAGTCGTCAAAATTACGATACGTATTTTTTTACGTTATCATGGAAAAAAATGAGGCTCAAAATTTTAATAGTGCGTAGTTTATTTTTGACTTAAAATTAGAATATTTGCATACTAATATCAATCCAGGATCATTATATATTACAAAATGGCTATCATTTATATTAAAATTTGATTCACATAGAAGAGCAAAGTTTGTAATTTCGTATATTAAAATTAATATGAAAAAGACTCGATAAATTTGTATCTACAGTTATTACTATTCAAATAAACATAGAAAAATTAAAAAAATGAGGAACCGAAAAATTAGTAAGTGTACATATTAATATATAAAGATGTATACTGAAAGTTTAAATCTATTCATAAGAAAAAGTGGTATCCACGTATATTAAGAATTAAAAAACGTTTACAAGAAAAAGTGGTATCCAAGGGTTGGCACGTCTAAATACCCGAAGACAAATCACCCGCGACAAAATACCCTATGCCAAAACTCCCCCGATAAAATATCAACTACACGGTGTGATGCTTTTTGGGACCAAGACAATTCATCCCCAACAATTTATCCCGAAATTCAATTGAAAAAAAAAAGAGTATCTCAATAAGGGGGTCCATGGGCAAAGCCCCGGTAGGGTTCAGGGACCTTGTGCAATTTTTGACATTTTTTTATGTGTGGGTATATTCTTTTAATTGCACACACACAAAATTCATGAAAAAAGGGCGCTATTTTCCATACTTTTTTGTGTGTGGGTTTATTTTTGTAATATTGCACACACAAAATTCGTGAGAAAAGGGCGCTATTTTTTCCATCCTTTTATATGTGGGTACATTGATTTAATTGCACACACACAAAATTCGTGAAAAAAAGGCGCTATTTTTCACACCTTTTTATGTGTCGGTACATTTTTTTAATTACACATACACAAAATTCGTATTTAATAATAATAATTCTTATAATAAGTATTTTATTTTTTAGTAAAAAAAAATTAATTATTTGCGTTTCTCTTCATTTTGCTATTGTGAGGATACAATTATATTATTCTAAGTAATTGTCGAGGGGACCAGTTGTCACGGGGATTTATATTCTAATTTTTTAATTTATTTAATATTAATACTATACCTATCCTGCGACCATGGCTACGTTTGGTGAATAGATGTTTACCACAGCGAGCCTAAGCCTCCCGCAATAAACATAATCTGCTTGTTGTAAACAACTAGAACTTAAATTTTATTATTTAATTCTACTATAAAAATTAGTCTCGACTGTTGGGAATTTCCCGTTCCATTGGGAAACCCCATTTTATTCTTTCATCTCCGACATATATATATATATATATATTAGGGTAAGCCAAATCGAATTTTTTTCTTAAAAAGGACCTATATATCGAGAAAAAAACTCTTCCATTGGGCAAAATTTTTAGCTCAATTTTAAAAGGTGTCGGTAGCCATTTGAAATTTCCCATTTAAATTACATGCAAAAATATTTTTTTTTGTTAAAAATATTATAACTTTTGAACCGTGTGAGATAAAAATTCTGAAAGAGCGTTTACAGAACAATTTTTTGGTGTATCAATTATTAAAAAATATCAAAATTCCGCGCTAACTTAATCAAGTTAGTAACTATATAATTAGTGGTGTTTTGGGCGGAGGGTATATTGTCTACTACCTTCAGCAACATCATAAAATTTCAATGTTCACCGCTGTCGATAATAGAAATTCCATTATTAAAGAAAAGCAGAATGAAATAAAGTATATACATAAAATGGCTCATCTCAGTGTATAGTTTATAGTATATCATAAAGATCGTAAATAAAACCAATGGCAAATAATAATAACAAAAATATTATTCTATTATTTTACCATAAAAATAATATATATAAATAATAAAATAGTAAATAAAAATGGATAATTTAATAAATAATTTACCGTCAAATTCAACATCAATTAATATTAAATTAAGTGATACGTCATCAGTGTCATACAATGACATTGCTACTAAATTATTAAGTGAAAAATTATTATTAACAGCATTAGAATTACATGCTGAATTATGTGAATCTGGTAAAGAATTACCAATATTGCGTGATTATTTTTCAAATTCAAATAATTTTGATAATTCAACAAAAAATGAATCCTTTGTATCAATTGCTAGATCATCAAGTCAAGCAACATTAGATTCACTTGATATGACACGTTATTCTGAAGACGATGGTGGTGTTGATGAAAGAGTTGCTGTCCTTGAATTTGAATTGAGAAAAGCCCGTGAAAATATATCAGCACTTCGTGCTAATCTTACTGTTGTTACTGAATCAGCAACTACGTCACCAGATAAAAAAAATAATAAACAATTTAATGATAAATGTTTATCAATAAAACCACATGAGCAACGTGCACTTAATTATTTAGTTTATGAATATTTATTGTCACAATCTTATAAATTAACATCAATTACATTCAGTGATGAAAATGAAAATCAAGATTTTGAAGATTGGGATGACGTTGGTCTGAATATTCCAAAACCACCAAATTTATTGCAAATTTATCGTGAATTTCTTAGTAAAACTGGTTACGATAAACCACCATCTATTGATGCTTCAACACAAACAGATTTTGTTGATGAACAAATTGAAGTAAATGATGATAACCCAACTGATGAAATAAATGAACAAAAAGAACAATTAAATGCATCATCTGATGAATTTGAATTTATCAAACAGCAATCTTTGGATGATAAAAAAAATGATACCGTTGAATTTACAAAAGATTGTAATGATCAAAGTAACGAGTGCAATGAACAAAATAATGATAATAATAAAATAATAATAAATAGTGTTGCTTCTACATCAACAACACCCGAAAAACTAGACCCTCTTGATTCAGTACATCAAGAAACTCTTAGCTGTAGTCAAGAACCTGATGAAGATGACAGTATCAGTATATCAGCTGTAATGAGTCTCGAAGATACTGATCCAGGTGACAAAGATTGGACGAAAGTTCAACTTTCACGTCTGGATATACCTGTTGAATCTTCATCATCATCAGTATTCATAAATTTACCATCGAGATTTTTACCAGAGCGATTTAAAGAACATATTCTATCATACTCATCAGTAAATACGTCCAGTACTGGAGTGCAAATGGTTGATGATTTAATTAAAAATAATTCATCAGAATCATTAATTAATTTACTTGCTAAAAGTCTATTAATAGTTTCGCCAAATATTATATCAACAAAACGCGAAGAAGTTATTCCATTATTAATAAAAACAATTCGTGTATTACCAAAAAATAATGATCGTGATAAATTATTACAATTGTTGTTTAATTTAAAAAAAAAACCACATCAAGAGGAACGACGAGTTTTATTAAAAGCTTTAATTACTGCTATTAAAATGGATGGAGTACCACCAGAACCAGAGGAATTAATAACACTTTGTTGGGAACAAAGTCAGCATAAATATCCAGAAAGACGTCTGTTGGCTGTCGAATGCTGCTCAGTACTTGCGCCATACACTTCAAATGCTGTACGTAATTCATTGATAATATCAATGCTGCAACAAATTTTACTTGATGATAAAGAGACAGTTGTACGTGTGGCTGTTATTCGCAGCTTAGCTTTACTTGTAGCGCTGACAGATGATCCTGATAAATATTTTCAATTTGAAGAATTAACACTCACGGCATTAGATGATGAATCAACTCAAGTATTTCAAGTTGCTTCTAATTTATTACTACCAACTTTAGCTCAATGGGCGTTGTCTTTAAAACGTTTATTGTCACATTTAATGTCACGTATATTATCAAGGTTGAAAAATAATTTTGTCAAAGCTGATAAATTAAATAGTAAATATTCTCAGAGCAAAGACAGTAGGAATGATGACAAAATAATACGATTAATTGATACATTAAAAATATTATTACCTCATATAATTGTTTTTATGGCTGATAATGAGACGGTAAAAAATTTAATAACTGAGGACACACCATCAGAAGTACCGAAAAAAATTTTAAATTTATGTCCGTCAAGTATTATGGAGCCGGTTGCTTTTTCAGAAAATCCCGACAGTATTGGTAAGATATTAAATATTTTTATAACAAATGATTGGGAAGAAATGTGGCCAGAATTTGAATGGTTGACAAAAAAATTGATACCTGATATTGTTGAAATGTTAAAATTAATTGATTTAACTCAAGAAAATGTTTTGAATAATTTATTAATGTACATACAGTCAATGTGTAATGGCTTTGGTATTAATATCGTACAGCATAAAATTAAAAAATTATTTGAAGATGAAGTTATGGAGTGCGAACAAAAATTAATGGCTTTATCTGATAATTCATCAATAAGCATGGCTTTTATACCAGCATATTTATTAATTTTATCGACGTTGGATCCACAAGAATTGTCTAAAATACTTAAACATTTTATAATCATGTTCTCAATAAACGGATTGGATATTAATAGTTTGATAATAACTATTAAAATATTGTGTAAGCAACCGGATATCGTTGAAGAAGTTGTTAGTGCACTTTGGGAAGGTGTCGTTCATCAGCGTGCTGTTGTAAGATGCACGACAGGTAAATTAATCGGTAATATTATTGGTAATATTGATGATAAATTGGTTATATCAAGAGTTGCACCGGCAATAGTAACTCTGGCAAGTGATGGAGATATAACTGTTAAAGCAGCAGCAGTTACGGCACTTGGTAAACTTATTACTGATTGTACGGCAAGTCAAGTGAGAGACAAAGGCAGATTAACTTTGGAGTCTATTGTTAAAGATCCCCAAGGAGTTTCACAAGCTTTAACAATACCTTTGATAACAACATTTACTTGTATTGCACCAAATTGTTCTCAGCATTATATTGAAGATGTTATTGCACCTCATTTGGCTGGAATAACAGTATCAGCGTCTCAACAAACTCAAAAAGCTGAATTGACAACGGTATTACTTGATGCATACTCTGTTCTAGTATATAGTTCTCTTAGTGATCGTTGTATCACTGGTGTTTTATTACCAGGTTTAAAGTACTTAGAAACTTTAACTAATCAATTGTTACCACATCAAAGAGATAGCGTTAAATCACTCATTAGAGAAGCTGAATCTCGACATAATACATCGAAAAATAATGAAAAGTATGTATCATTTATTTATTTAAATACTATTATGAGCAAAAAAATGACAAAATAGGGTAGAAGTAGCATTTATAGCCACTGCTCCATTTTCGGACATTTAATACTTTATTTTAAGGGGGGAAAGGGGTTTGAGATACAAAAATGAAAGCATGTTTTTGTGATTTTTTTTTTTCACAGAACCTTTTTTATTAAAATTCTTAAAATTTGTGACATTATTAAGCATCATTTCAAGAATATTCTGCTAAATTTTCATTAAAAAATATTGAAAAATAAGCCAGTGGTAGTGGGGAGAACCGAGTCACCTAAAAAAAAATGTCTCCTTGCCGTAGGCAGGATAACTCATGACTGTTTCATCTGAAGTAAAAAAACTGAAGATATTTCTTTAGTACGTAAGTTTATCTCGGATTTTTTCGTCAATAACTACTTACTTCTTAGTTAAACAAAAAGAGCAATTTTTGTTAAAAATCAGAATTTTTTGATCGCACCTTTACCAAAAATTCAAAAATGAATAGTTTATTTATTCCTTCATTCGAATCCAAAAGAAACTTATATACTAAAGAAATCTCTTCAGTTTTTTTACTTCAAATGAAGCAGTCGTGAGTTATCCTGCCTACGGCATGGAGACTTTTTTTTAAGGTGACTCGGTTCTCCCCATTACCACTGGCTTATTTTACAATATTTTTTTATGAAAATTCAGCAGAATATTTTTGAAATGATGCTTAATAATGTCACAAATTTTTAAAATTTTAATAAAGTCGGTACTCTGAAAAAAAAAAATCACAAAAATATGCTCTTTCTTTTTGTATCTCAGACTCTTTTTCCTCCCTCAACATAATTAATTAATGTTTATTTGTTGTTATTATTATGATTATTATTTTTATTTTCAGAACGACATTTACAAGTTCACCATTATCATTACCACTTACATCCACAAACGTAGGACAAGGCGTTGAAGATATGCGACAGAGGATGACTAAAATGTTTAGCCCGAAACCTACATCACCGGGTATCACAAACATATTTCGTAAGAAATAAAATTGATAATCATGTATATAAAATTATATGACGGTGCCTTTTCGAAATGTTATTAGAAATGAACAGAAGGATTACAAATTTTAGAAAGCAGTTATTAAATTTATTTTGAATTGACTAAAAATCGCACAATTATTTTTCGACTATTTTTTAAAATTCGGCTTGGAAAAGTAATAATTTTATTTCATTTATATTTATATATACGATTTCATAAATATATGTATATATCAGATTATTTATTTATGTATATATAAATTTTTATACTTATTACAACAGATTAGAAGACGGCTATTATTGATTTTTTTAAAATATGTTTTAAATAAAATACTATTTGTTTAACGATCTCTCTCTTAAAAAAAAAAAAAAAATAGATTTAATTGACTAATTAATTTATTTTTATTAAAGTAATGTGAGGTTTTAATCAATGGTAAATAATCCGTTATATTTAGAATTTAAAAAATTCCCAGTAGAAAAAAATATAAACTATTTCATTTATCGATATTACAATTATTTAAATCTCATGATACGACATTATATTGAGTTATATATTTTAAATTCTCAAAACAATGTGATGTAATTTTTTTTTATACATATTTTATTTTTTATTATTGATAATAAAATTTTATTTAGCTTGTAATCGATAATCAAAATATCCGAATAATTTTTTTTAGTATTTGGTATTTTAAAATTATAAATAATTTCATAGGTGCCAAAATAAATTACATTTTTGACGTCTTCAATTAAATTTTACTGATTTTTTAAATTCTTTTTTTTTTATATTTTTTACTTTACTTTTATTTTTGTTCATAACGAACAGAACTTATTGCTAATGAATTAAATGTGTAATGAATTATTCATTACATATCGTCATTGTGAATACAAAAATTTTACTCGTTTTAATATACATAGAAAAAAAAAGTATTTTTTGATGCAAGAAAACTTTTGCATTATGAAATGAAAACGAAAACTTTATTAGGACTAAAAAAAGTTTCTTGACGCAAGAAATTTTTTCTCAACCCAAAAAATTCTCGCTCCAAAAAAATTTTCTATTTTTAATTCATAATGCAAAAAATTTCTTAGGGCTAGTAGAAATTTTTTTTGGGTGAGTAAAAATTTTTTGCACCAAGAAATATTTTTTTCTATGTGCAAAATTATAAATATCCATAAGCTATAATTTTTTTAACCACAACTGAATTGATGAATTTAAAAATTCTATTTCTTAAAAAAATTCAAAAATTAATTTTTGAAATTTACCAAACTTCAATACGATGTAAAAAAAAAAAAAAATTTATTAAATTCCCAGCTTACGTATTTAAATTTTGCCCAAATAATTTTTAGAAAACTCTATCTCCTAATTTCAATCCGAGAGCTGTTAGTAAAAATTATAAAATTATTCATTGTTATCATAATTTATAAATCAATTTAAAAAAATAAATGACTAATAAATAAATACTTTAAAAAATGTAAGAATAATATTTTTATTTAAATTCTATATATACAGTTACATAACTAGGTGTATATATTATTAATATATTCAAGTATACAAATAAATTTTTATACTTATATACGCGCAGGGAACATTACAGATGATACGACATGTCGCGATATAATAATTAAATTGTCTATTCAATTAATTAATTAGATTAACGATCTAATAATAACGATCTCTGAATAAAAAGTTTTATAATAAATAAATAACAACAACATTAAATGAATTATTGAGCAATAGATGAATTTTGAATAACATTTTACTTCAAATGCATCTATATAAATATTTATCTATATATCTTACTAAAATTTCAATAAAAAAAAAGAACAATAAATAATTTAACGTATTGCTATTAAATTTATCGATGTTATCAAGCGTATAGTATGTGATCACTAACCCTGAGTAATCTACTTAAATAAATCTAATATTTGCATGATAAAATAATCTATTCTAATATTTAATAAGTTAATAATGCTGAAAATTATCTGATTCGTTCTACGGATATTCAGTTGGTATTCGCTATTTACATGACTTAATAATTACGAGCGACGTAGATTTATTAATTAGGAAGAACTTATTTATTTAGAACCCTAAAATTTATTTTAATAAATTGTTTAATTCTTTTTTTTTTGTTTAATTTAATTGTTTCATTATTTATACGGAATTAGAGCATACGCCCATGAGAAGCGGCTTGTCTGAGTCCCGACTTTTTCTAATTCTTTGAGGACTTGGCGACGAGCCGAAGAGACATTCTCAAATGGTTTTCTTCCTTCTAACTTCATTGTCATCTGCAAAGATATGTGTGAATTCTGTCCTCGTGCCCAATACTGTTATTACATCCTCTGAAAAAAATAAATATTTTAATCATTTAATTATATTGAATAGATAATTTAACTTTTATCCATTATTTTATTTAATAAATTTAATTGAAATTTGAAAAAAAAATTATTCTGGATTTTATATATAATGTAGACACGATATGATTATGTTTTAAATCAATTCATAAGGTATTTAGACCTAAAAAAGAAAAAAAAAATCCAAAAGTCCACACCTCGAACATTCACTTTCAAATAAAAATGTAGTTTGATTATTATTTTATTTTAGTGTTACTTTTATACAGTCACATGATATAATATTCTTCAATTATTATCTCACTAAAAAAAAAATTTATTTTTTAAAATCGGTCGTTAAGATTTGAAATCTTCCCTGCCGAAAAAATCTAAAGAAAGTCTATAGACAATCACTCACTTTACAATAAAATCTATCAAAAATTAGGACTCGTCACCCTACAAGAAAATCTATAAAAAATCAGACAGTTGATTTTCTTTTTTATGTTTTTGTCTCCCATTTTCACCGTGTCACTGTAAAGAGTAATATTGACAAAAAAATAAGAGGATATACCAAAAATGTGTAAGAGCGAGTGAAATGTATCCGAATTTCCGTACAAAAAACAAAGACAGAAAGATACATGAGACATAAATTTATAGAAAAACCTCAGAAAATTCATTGGTTTTTGTTAATATCTTTTAAGTGATAAGGTTTTTGTAGATGAAATTCAAAACGGTCATCTTAAGAATGAATGGAAACTTATTAAAATACATTTGAGTTTATTAATTACGTCTGACAAATTCTATCATGGTAACACACAGACGCACATACCAGTGGACGTGACTGTAAGCCAAGTTTCAGTCGCATTTTTTTCCATGCGTATTATAGTTAATCAATTCACAATATATATTAATCATATTTATCAGAATTTCTAATTTTTATAAATTCTCAATTTCGATGAATTCATTACACTAAATCAATAGAATCAATTTAACATGAGTGCTTTCCCGCTCGAGGTGTGTAATTAAAATAAAATTCATAAATACTGATGAAGTAGTTAATAATTATAAAAATAAATGTAAACATAAGTAGTGTATTATGTGACAAGAAGTGAAACAAGACAATTTCAAACGAGAGTGAAGTTGACTGCATGACTTCCTGAGCCGAAGGCTAGGGCTGACATTACAGGACATGGAGTCATTCGAAACTAATTACATCGAGCAGAAAATAATAAGTTTGTTCCCGTGGAAAGAAACTAATCAGTTTCTGCCCGCTAAGTCGCATTACTCTGAAATTGTTTTGTTTCGACTGGCACAGTAGCCATCAAAACTCGCAGTTTCAATGCAGGTGATATAAAATAGTATATTACACAACTAGGGAATTAAAGTAAGAAATGTCTCAGATCACATGTGTATACTATTTTTCACTAAACTTGTACCGGAAAATTTTTAATTTTTGAATGGCGCATGCGCTAATTTTTATCATTAGTTTTCTGATAATAGAAAAGTACGACTTTCTTTCCTCTAAACAGCGCAAAAATGTAAGCTTGCGGTGCAGATATGGTTAAAAAATATTACATTATAAAAAAAATTAATTTTTTACCAAAAGATACGGCATCAGATCCGCTGACTTCTCGAGTTGCTTGTGAAAAAATTCTGTCACTTTCTTCGGGCTCCAATTGTAGAGAAAGTTTCAAGGCCTTTCGTAATTTTTTAGCGTCGAGGCACTTGGTACCATTGGCGTCACAGACATTAAATGCAATATCTACAAGATCAAGGACGGAATTTGCGTTTGCGATAGCGAGTACTGTAAATATATACTCTTCAATGTCTATTGTCCCTTTATTAGCACGATCATGAATCCTGAACAGTTGTTGAACTGAAGGATCTTTGGCATCTAATCTAAGTATTCTGGCAAATTCATTAAAGTTTATTGTTTCTTCAATATTAACCAGTCTTTTTTGTACTAATTCTTCTTCTACTTTAACTTTTTGTAGGCCGAGTTTACAGCGTAGCTTATGGGCTTCTACAATCACAGCTGCATGGGGTAAATGTAGCATATGTGCTTTGTTTATTATACGACAGTCATCGTATGTATAATCGGAGACGGGAATTTCAAGAGCTCTAAAATATTAATATAAATATTTAATATTAAATATAAATATATTTAACAGGTCCTCAAAAAAAAAGAGTGGTGTATGCTGGGTGTCAGACTATGATTAACTGGCGTATTTTTTCCCGCTGAACACGAATCTGAAGTCAGAATTGTGGGTCAAACTACAAATATTCGAGAAAAACCCAAAAAATCGATCAAAATCACGATATAGTAGTTTTTTCTGTATGACGATAATGTTCTTATAGATTTCGTCGTTTTTTGGCCTTTTTGTCTTCAAATTACCTATGCAGTGGATTTCTGCTGCACTTTTTTTCCTCTCTTTTGAGTTTCCCGTTATAGCATCCAACAGTAATCTGCGAACATATGTACTCCCCACTGTCCCTAAAATCGCCGTTCAAATTCCTTCAGATCTTGGTAAAATCTTTCTCCTTGCTCATCACTAAAGTCTCCGTTATTCTCCGGAAATCGGCCGAGATGAGAATTAAGAAAATGCATCTTCAAATTCATTAGGCAATATGAACTCTGTAAGTATTTTATCATAATTGCCACAATGTTTTTGTTCTGCATTATGTCTAATTCACTAGTGGATACCACGAAATGTTCTGACTTCAGATTCGTGTTCAGCGGAAAAAAAAAACGCCAGCAACTCATAGTCTGCCATCCAGCACACACCACTTTTTTTGTGGACCTATGTAATTAAAATACAAGTTTTATTTTATTTTTTACACTTACTCAGCCATTAAACGGCGTACATTATTTGCATATAATTTAGGATCAGTTTTTTCGGCCTCACTTGGTCTGTATACTGGTAAAAATTCAATTTCACAGCTGCTATTTAATTGCGTCAGTGTAAGCCACAGTAATTTGAGTCTAAAAAAAAAAATATATATATATATTGTTATTTTAATTATAGCAAGTGGTTGATAACAATAATCTTACAAGTTGATTTCATAAGTGTTTTTAAAATTTTTTATAGCTTATATCTATAAAACATTAAAAAGGTATAGTCTATATTGATAAGAGCGTATTTTTTAAGCAATTAAATTTTAATAGATTTAAAGAATTAAAAATTCCGTAAAATATTTAACGATTATTTCAAAGATAACAATTGTATTTATATTAAAAATTTATAAATAAAAGTATAGTTTAACGGTCGTAACTTTGAAACTATTGATTATATGGTACTTTTGTTTAATAGAAAGTTTTAACGCTATAGCTAAAATATTTTCTAATATTTATAGTTTGTATATAAAATATTTAAGTGTAAAGTATTAAAAATAAAACAATTTTATGTAAATAATTAAATGAAACTTACGCTCCTGGACCTTCCCATGTCCACGTAACAGTATCTAATTTATTTGGATAACGAATACAAACAGGCTGTACTGGTACACCAGGATAAAATGCTCCGCATTTGAAAGTTATTAGACATGAACGATTGGTACAAGTACCTTCCGGAAAAATCATTATCTAAAATATTTGTACATATTGTTAAAAATTTTTCTTTAAATTTAGAGCAAATTACATGTAGTTATCAACAAATTAGCCAGTCAAAAATATTAAATATACGGCGTAGTTAAAAAAACAATCTATCTAGAGATTGATAAACATTTATCCAAGTGGTTAGTAAGTAAGTGGAAAGTTACCTGGTTTAATTAAAACCAGAGGAACGAAAGAATACCTGGGGCATGTTCCCAAATTAACTCGGGAAGAGAAAGATGCAAGTTTTGCGGTCACAAATATTATCTGATTGAACCAGAGAAATAATTCGACATTACCGTAATGCGTTCGTAAACTTTGCGGAGAAGGTAAATGTGGTATCAGGTACTTTTTCGTTTCCTCGGTTTTAATTAAACCACGCGATTTTACACTTACTAACCACCTGGATAAATATATTCATCAATCTCCAGAGTGTTTTTCTGAACATGCCCGTGTAAAAAAAATTTGTTCCAAAAATGTTCCTGACAGTCAACTTCCAAAATTGAGACAATTCTAAACTTTGAGTTGAACATTTTTGGAATTTTAAAATAATTACAGTGTGAAAAATTTTTAACTAGTGTGGGGTTTTCTGGCGGGGTTTTTTTTTTTTTTAATTTTTTAAGCAAAAATGATTTGAATTGATAATTTTGTGAGTTCATAATAAGTTCATAATTAGTTTCAATCACATTTTTTTTAACTATTTTTGAACAAGTCAAAAAGTTAAGAAAAACTGATCTTCCCAAAAAGTTCTAATAAAAGTCGAAAAATGTCCATAAATATTTTTAAATCATTTTTATTTTTTTTTACCTCTTACTTGAATAATTCTGGTAAGAGTCGTAAATGTTTATAATTCCTAGTTAATTCCTTTTTTTTTTTTTTAATGTTCTTCAAACCCAAAAAATTGTCAAATCAAATTATTTTTGCTCAAATTATAGGAAAAGCCTACACCAGTTGAAAATTGTTCACTTTCTAATTTTTTCAAAATTCCAAAAACGTTCAATTTACAGTTCAGAATTGTCTCAATTTTGGAAGTTCAGTATCATGAACGTTCTGGGAACGAATTTTTTTTTACACGGGTGCCCCTGATACTGCATTTACTTTCTCCGCAGAGTTTATAAACGCATTATGGTAGTGTCGAATTGTTCAACGAGATAATATTTATGAACGCAGAAGTTGCATCTTTCTCTTCCGTAATGAGTTTCTGAACATGCCCATAAATTAACTTATTTATATATTTTATTTTTATATTACTCGAAATTTTCAAGCCATAAATAACATAAAAATTATAATCACAATGTATTTTATTTTATTTCACTTCAATAATTTTTTTTTTTTTTTTTTCCATAAGTCATTTGATTTTAAAGTTGAAAGTTATTTCAAGAACCATAATTTTAACAGAAAATATATTTTTGAATAGTCTCACTGTATGAAAATACGATTTCATTAAAGATCATGGTTTAATTTTTTTTTTAATTGCGTAAAAAATCGATATTCATGTAAATATTAACAAATTTCATTAAATTCCCATGGCAATTATTTTTAAAAACCGAAAAAAGTTTTTAAAAGTATAAGCCTCGTGTCCTATAGTAAATTTAAATGAAATAAAAAATTTTCTTGTCTTACTTGAGGCCAGTCTTCCTTTGAAGTCGCACGTTCAATTATTTCTTTTATCGTATTCTGCCTCGAGTTCGGATCATCTCTCCACACGTAAACTGGCTGCGTATAGTTTATCAATTCTATAAATTAATGTAGAAAAACAAAATTATAAAACAAAAAAAAAAAAAATAAATAAGAACAAATAAAATAACAAACAATAAAAATTACAGATGATAAATGGTATTGTTAATAATTGTTAGTAGGAAAAAAATGAAACATTACAATTATTACAAATAATGGGAGTTAAATTTGTTAAGTATTATACGGTGGATGGAATCGGTAAGCCAAGAAGATTAATATATAATTAAGTATATTTTTAAAAATATATATTATTTTATTATGTAGCTTTCAGTAAAATATTATCGTAGAAAGAAAACATACTTCCGGTAAATGGGTTAAGACCCGATTCTCTCCTGACGATAGTAGATGGAAATCCCAAGATGTAGACAATACCACCGTCAATGAAAGTCGAATGAGGTGCAACCACTAATATTGGAGCTTCTGATCTTGATGCTTGTCTTCCACGTACTACTATTTTCATTCCTGCTGCTGTATATGTTAAACGCCCAAGAAAACATAGCCATGGCACTATTTTTCTGTAGTAGTATTATTATTACATTTTTTATAATTTCATATATCAGTATACATTTTATACATATACATTTCATAATATTTTTATATTTTTTTTTTATGTCACCTATTTATTTATTAATTTTAATTTTCCATCGCTCATTTACGCAAGAGTAAGATTCATTAGATTTCAATTATATAAATAATATTTTTACCATATTACCATCCACCATATATTTACATTATTAACAAAATATAAATCTATATGATTTTTTACCAATATATTGTATTGAATAACTATATTATTTTAGTTGTTTTATATTTATATACACACGGAAAAAAAGAATTTCTTGACGCTAGAAATATTTTGCACTATGAATTGAAGACAAAAATTTTCTTAGAACTAGAAAAGATTTCCCGGCGCAAGAAATTTTTTTTTTTTCAATTTATAATGCAAAAAATTTATTGGGGCAAGTAAAGATTTTCTAAGTGTGATAGAAAAATTTCTTGCGTCGGAAAATATTTTTTTTGCTGTGTAAATATTTTTTTTTTCTTTTAAATATTTCGATTTGTTTAAATAAGAAAGTAAAAAGAGAATTAAAAAAATATATATTAAAACATAACTCTAATATTTATTGGACGTGAAAAAAATAGAAAGTCAAACGTTGAAACAATTAAGAAAATATTATGTACATATTTAAATAATTAGCTTTTATAATTATAAGGATTTGCAAAGTTTAAAGAACGGTACTGCTGTTATTATTGAATCGTAAAAATTTTTTTTCATATTATTAACTCATTCCGAAACATTCAACAAAGTATACTATAGTATTAAAAGATAATGATAATAAATTAAACCGTCATTCAAAATAATAAGCGACGATGATCGATAAAAAAAAGTGACGAACATTAACGTTACGAAACTGCAAAAAATAACCGTAATAAATATAACAGTTTCATATTTTTTTATCAAAATACAATAAAATGCGATAAGTCGAACGAAAATAATTTGATAATTTATAAAAATCTAAAGAATTAAAAAAAAAGTCTTAACAAGAAACAAAAAAGATGAAATAAATTTAAAAAGATAATAAACATTAATTTTTGATTGTTCTGAATGGTGATGTGATGCAGATAAAATTGCCTAACAATTGACGTCAATGGACCAGCGATAAATTGACCAACAGTCATTTTTTGAATTTAAAGGCAGTTTTCGCGCCGGCTTTATTTGGCCCAAAAAATTATTTTATAAAAAATTAACCGAAAAATTTTTTACCACCATTTCGTATCTAAATAGAAGTGAACAAAAATCATTACGAATATTTTTGTATAACAAATTCGAGAATATGTTGAGCAATTCGACTTGAAGTTTTTTTGCAATTTCAAGCAAATTAAATTGTACATTAATATCGTCCAGGAAATTATTTGATAAAAAATTGACCGAAGAATTTTTTATGTCAATTGTCAGTCAATTTCTCGTGATCTGACTGATCATAAAAATGACGGTCATTTAGCAACACTAATTCTTATGCAAAAATAAATTTTTATCAATAATAATAAAATGAAATCCGATAGATAATACTTTCAAAAATTGATAATTAAATTTGAGAGATTAATTATTACCGTCCAATAATAAAATAATTTTATTTGTATTATTAATCATTATAATTAAATATTAAAATATTATTTTAATAAATGTGTTATTTATATAATCTCAAGTTGTTAGAACGTTGAAAAGTTATGTACATTAGAAAATAAAACCAGCATGTACTACAAGATAAATTAGCTAAATGCCTTAGAAAGCGTCAAGAAAGAAATTATAAGTTAAATTAGTTTTTATTTTTAGATTCTTGTAAATATTGTTTTTCTTATGAATATACGGCAAATAACACATTAATATCTTTCATTAAAAGTCATATTGAATTATTAATAAAATTTTTAATAATAATTAATCAGTACTAGTAACATTTATAAAAAATAAATTAATTCCTATCTGATGCAACTTATTTACTTTTATTATTAAAATATATTCTTTGATATCAGCGTATAATTTTGTCGATAATTTAAGTATGAGAAATAAAAACATAAGTTCATACCTTGACATTATAAAAATGTTTTAAAGTCATTTTATGACTAAGTATGATCGGGAAAACTACATTATTAAACTAAACCATTAATCAATAATACATTTGTAATTTAAATAATGATAATATTAGGAATATTAATAACAATATTAAAAAAAAAAAGTCAAAAAATGAATGTTATATATTTTATGTTATTAATTAACACCCTATCAAAAAAATCCACGAAGAAATTCAGCTCAGATATATTTTTTGGACTCAAATTACTGTGGCTTACATTGACGCAATTAAATAGCAGCTGTGAAATTGAATTTTTACCAGTATACAGACCAAGCGAGGCCGAAAAAACTGATCCTAAATTATATGCAAATATTGTACGCCGTTTAATGGCTGAGTAAATGTAAAAAATAAATAAAGATCTTACATCTATAGATTCTCATGTGGATTTCTACATGGCGTTTTCGAATGGAATCCCATATGGTTTCCTATAAGAATCCAGCATAGATTCCTATATAAATTGTTACGTAGTTTCCCATGGGAATCAAAACCATGAAAAAATCTAAATGAAAAACTTCTTTAGATTACTATGTGAATTGTTCCAACGATTTCCCATGGAAATCTAAACCATGAAAAAATCCATATGGGATCCTCGTTCTAGTTTTTATATAGATTTCCCATATGGGAATCCAGGTATTCATAGTTCCCCACATGAATTTCCTATATAGGTATTCAGGTACCCATATTTTCTTGCATGAGTTCCTATATAAATCTGATGTATTTTCCGATGTTGACCCCCATGGATCCTTATGTAAATCCATAGTTTCCGATATGGATTTCTATGGTTTCCCTTATCTCTTATAGGAATCCAGCGTTGATTCTTATAGAGATTCTTACGTGGTTTCCCTTGGGATTCCAAATCATGAAAAAATTCAAATGGGAAACTTCTTTAGATTCCTATGTGAACTGTTATAATGATTTTCCATGGGAACCTACACCATACAATAATTCATATGGGAACCTAGTTCAGATTCTTATGTAAACTTAGCAAGCATATGTGATTTTTACGTAGAAATCCAGGTACCCACGTTCCTATATATATTTCCTACATGGGAATCCAGATATCCTTAGTTTTCCACATGGATTTCCTATACAGGCTAAGTACCAATACTTTCCTATATGGAAATCGAAGTATCCATTGTTTCCTGTATGGGAATTGAGGTACTCATGTACGAATTCTTATATAAATTTGTACTTTCCTATATTGACCCCCATGGATCCTTATGTAAATCCATAGTTTCGATATGGATTTCTATATAATTTAACATGGATTTTTTTGATAGGGTAAGGATGATTTTAAAATAGTAAAATAACGATAATGATGTTGATTGATGATTTATAATAAAAAAAAATGTAATTTTGGTCTACGTAAGTAGATATAAGAAAGAAGACCTACTTCCGAAAAAAGGAATTCTTCCAGTTTCAGCTTTAGCGACGATACTTGGTCCACCGAGGTAAACTACCGGCAACGCATCAAAGAAACTTGAATGCGGAGCCAGCGCCAGTACAGGTGCATCTTTTGTCGTTGCTTTTTGGCCCTTCACCTTCAAATGATGGAATCCCCCACAGACGAACATCGCTCTCATCACCCAGCACACCAACACCCTCATGTCACTATTTTGTCATTTCATGTAACGCTTTTATTATTATTCAACTGTCATATTTACATATTTTTAATATTATATGTATACGATAAAATAATAATTAAAAATAAATTTTAAATACCCAAAAAAAAGAGAAAGAAGAGAGAAGGAAAATTTATAAAAGAGTTAGATAAACATAAGTTTAAAATTAATTAGTTAAAATTGTGTACTGTATATGGTCAAGGACTTAAAATTACTTCTAGGTAATAACATACTAAACTTAATTACAAATACGTGTATGTAAAAAATAAGCAACATATAAATTAAAAAAGATAAAGAAATGACAGGTAACAATATTTAGCGTATAGATAATTAAAATTATGTGTGCGAATGATAACAGTTTTAAATGCAATAACTTTTTTTTTAACTACACTAGCGATGGAAAATAAAATTTAATGCGCATTAGTTACAAATTCATAATTTAAAATTAAATTATTTTCTACATTAAAATTAAAAAATAAATTTAATAGGATAATAAATAATGAATGATAACACAAATATTAAAAAAAACTGTGAATCATTAGAGGTTTTCTTACCGTCTCCAACCAGTGAGAGGGGCACGACGTAGATCATCTTCTGACAATCCATGAAGTCCTAAACAAGCCAGCAGCCATCCGATAATCACTAATGCAGTGATTGCTGCCAGTCGTAAAGGTAGTAGAGCTACCGTTAGAAAAGCTGTCTGAAAACATACATTGATATTTAAATATATTTTTATGTTATTAATTTATATAAAATGAAATAATAGACATTTTTTATGTTCACGCTAACCGCGAAAATTACTTATTATGTTCACATTAAATTCATACCATAAAATCCTTTATGTTTTTGTAATAACTAGTAAATATTTTATTTTCAATAACATGTTTCTTTTAGTTTACAAAATTATTTAAATTCAAACTTTGTTTTCGCGCCTTTAACATAAATGTTATCGCGATTTATTTATATTAAACCTTGATATGCTTGTCGACTAATAATGCATGACATCAACCGCAAACGTCTTTTATATTAAAAGAAACCATGTTATAAATGTTCCATTAATTTGCCTTAAGGGGGACCACTAGTGTAAAATTTTGAAAAATCAATTCATTTTTTTTTTGCATATTTCGATAGTCTATACCGTCAACAATAACATACTACAATTTCTAGTGCATATCTCGAAAAGTTATTTTCAGTTACAGCCATCTGAAGAACAGCCGCTTATCGGTTCTCGAAAATAAATTTTTCAAAATTGCTGCATCTACAACTCGAAGACAAATGATTCGATCGATTTGATTTGAATTGGAGTTTCTTTATATATGTTTCTACGTACAATCGACGACAAAAATTCGTCCCGGGTTGTATTGCCCCCGGCTTGAAGAACTTTTCTATTTCAGCATATCTCTTTGGAAACAACACTAATAAAAATATTTGAATAGAAGATACCTCTAATATAAAAGTAATTTTTTTTCTGATAAATCCATTCTAAATTTAATATCTAGAGGATAATTTATTTAGTAAAACAAGACACAATTCAAATTTCTGTTGAATAAACGATCTGTGAAATTGAACAAATGTATGACGATAATGTGGAAAAATAAAATCTCAATTTCTATTTTGCATTAATGAATAAAATCGAAATATAAAAAAATTGAGATTTTATTTTTCCATATATTCACATATATATCCACAAATATATTCTTAAAACATTAAAATATTCCATGCAGTAGTTTTCTTTAAAAAAATTCCCAAAAATCATCGTTTTTTCAGACGATCTCACTAGTGGTCCCCCTTAATAAATGCACTGTTGAAATTTTTTTTTCGATTTTCGAGGAGAATTGTCATAGAAATTGAATAAAAAATAATTAAATGAATATCGCTTTGTTCAGATAATTTAAAAAATTAAAGTATGACCTTTAATGAAAATACAATGTGACTATTTAAAAATATGATTTTTACTATTATATATTTACTATTTTATGTGATTAATCAAGATATTCAGTTAGCTTTTAATTAGAGAATTTTCTTTTGAGATATAGTAATGACTTTTTTTTTAAATCTTAGTTAGTTTTTGATAATTGCGAGCTTACTGAAGTCTTGCTATAAAATTTTTGCGGATTTAAAAACTAGTTATACATGCAAAAAAATCGACTTATGGGCAATAAAAAAACAAATATTGAAGTGAAATAAAATAAAATAAATTGTGATTTAAATTTTTATGACATTTACGATTTGGAAATCAAAAGTAATGTAAAAATAAAGTATGCAAATAAGCTGATTCATATAATTAAATTTTTAACTAATTATAACTTAGTAGTAACTTCAAGTAATTTGTTTTAAATTTCAAGTCGAATTTTCCACAATGTGAGGAGCCATTTTTACGAGTTTTTTTTTTTTTTTTTTTACAAATTTAGGAGAGTCGGAGGTCGAATTTTTCAGAAAACTAGTTTTCAGACACAAACTTTCGATTTTAGGTATTCCCTGGCAAACTAAGGGCCTAAGAAAAACATATTTCACCAGTTCCTTTTTATAATCATTTTCCCACGAAATTGAAAGCTAACTGTATGAAAAAAAAATATTAAATCATTTATTGAGAAGTGAGTAAATTTTTTTAGGATTCGTTTGATTTATTTAAAATAAATTTCAGATATAAATCATTCACTTCATCATAATTGTAGCAACCTCACAGCAATTAAGTTACTGTATGTTTCAGTTATCAGACCTAAACTTGAATGCGCTGCTGCGATTTGGTCTCCCAGTTATTGCAAATATGTAAATAAAATTGAAAGGGTACAAGAAAGATTCACAAGGTTTTTTAATTGAAATAAGACGGGTAGATATCCAAATAAAAACTTAAATTACACTGAACTCTGTGATTAGGCGAATCTATTGTCTCTGGAGGATAGGAGAATATGTACTGATGCCTTATTTATTGCTAGTATAATCAAAGGCATGCCTACTGCCCAGATATTCTAACACAAATCTCTATATTAGTGCCATCACAAAAAAATAGATTGAAAAATGTTTTTTATCTGTCTTTTCCTGGATCAAACTTTGCGCAATCTTCTCCACTGTATATTAGGTTGTTAACTATTTGCAATAATATTAATAAGCATGTTACGCATTCTATTGACTTCTTATGTACTCTAGTTCTCCGATAACAGCCAATATTATAGCTCGTATTATATATTTAATGCCACTGAGGCAACTTAGTTAAAGTATATCATAGATATTATTTTTTTGTATATCTTATGGTCCTATCATTGGCTTAAGCTGTTGGTCCTTGTTAAATAAATAAATAAAGAAATATTTAGCAGTGAAAAATTTCATTGTCGTCTAACGGAACCAGCGTGGGTTTTATTGCTATATGTATTTACAAATAATATAAAATACTGAAATATATACCGGCAACATCGATTTTGTGATAAGCGCAAGCGCTTTCTGGAATTACTTAAATTCCTCACGTGTCTGACACGTCAATAAAACACGTGGTTTGTCATGAATTCTTGTACAGACTTTCTTTTTTCGTTTATGTAGTATAATAATAACTTATAATTTAATAAATGGTGTCATTTTTTATTTAACCTTCGCTACAAGTTGTAATTTACTGTTGAGTTGTTAATTTTTTTTGCAACAATGCAGTTATTTATATATTATTTTAAAAGTTGGAAGCTAATTTTACTAAACATTTTATTTACTTCACGGTCCCGACTGTCCCACTCTTGATTTATCGAATACATTCTATTCGAATGTTGACCTACATCTTCTACAGGTGAACACGACCGCTACTTTCATCTCAATTATGATCAACGGGTTAACATACAATTTTTAAGTTTTTTTTTTTCTTTAAATTATTTAATAATATTGTTTGTAGAAATAGTCATACTTTTAATTATATATTTTTTTTTAATTACATAAGAAATAAAAAGTTTTTAAATACAAAAGATTAAATAATCGGAATAAATTTAAACTTCTCACGATTTTTATTGCGCATAAATAAATAATAATTATAATGATTTTATTTTTTAACTATAATAATAAAAAATTTAAGTGTAACATTGCACGATAAATAATTTATATTTTATTGAAGAGTAAAATTTTTTCACGAAACTTTCTTAAAAAAATTTTTACCGTTTTTTAACTGTAAGTAAGAAAGATTAAGAATGTAATTTTATTAACTGATCGTTACTTCTGCTTGAGGGAACTTGCAAAAAAAAAAAAAATTGTTAAATTGGTTTGTTTTAAATATTATTTTGATAAAAGTACTATTCGAAAAAAAATTACACGGAGAGAAAAGAATAGTAATGATTACCTTTCTACACGGAGAGAAATGTCAAGTAAATATGCCCGTGCAGCATAGTAGTAATTATATTACTTTATAGTTTGTGTCACGCCGCTCTTATACGACTGCTTATACAAACTATAGAGTAATGTAATTATTTCTATGCTGCATAGGAATATGTACTTGACATTTATGTCTGTGTACGTAGTAACCAGACTTATTTTTTGTAAAATGGTAAATAATGCCATGTAGAATAGGATTCATTAGCGATTTTCTGGTAATGATTACTATGTTACATTGAAACAAGTAAAATGGTGAAAATCGCTATCTAACATGGGAATCAGGGCTATGTAGAATGCTACTCAGTCCCATGCTTGAATAGCTGTCATTACAGTTTAATAAATATATATAAGACAACGAAGTAAACAAAAGAAGTGAATCAATTGTTTATTACTAAATATTCTAGTTTTTAAAATTATTTTTTGTCTTTTATCAAAACATAATATTATATAATGTTATGAGCAATAATTGAATTATTTTAATAGATTAATCCAATTTCTACATATATTTAACGTAACTTGAATTATTTATTTTGTCATAACTTTATTTACTAAACATAAAATAAATAAAACATCGTAAATGTTGCTCGGTAACATTGTAGTCATGTCCATTTACATAGTTTTTTCATTAATGTAGAATGGTCATCATTCCTATGCTAGCATAGCCAACGTTACCATGTAGAATAGAGGGGATTACTCTGTCCCGTGACTCTCGACGCTAAAAAATCCTTGTTACTATGTAACATAGTAATGGTTACCATTCTACATAGGAATTAGAACTATTCTTTTCTCTCCGTGTAAGATTCTGAAGTTAGAAGACAATTAAAAATTTTTGGGATTTTTTTTTTCAACAAATCAATTGCAAAAAAAAACTAAAAATATGCATATGTAGAAAATTTAAAAAACTACAGGTGGAATTTTTTTTAATATTTTTTTTTATAATTTATCGTTTCTAAAAAAATATCCAAAAATTATTAGACGTCGGCTAACTTAAGTATAATAAAAATTTGAATTTACAATGTATAGATTCTTTGTATAAATTATTTATATACACAAGTACTAAAAACTAAAGTATATATCATTTCTCCTCATAGCCTACATTTTTGTCCCACATTTTACGCCGGTTATGTTCTTTCGGTTATTCATAATAGTATGCAAAAAATTGACGTTTCTAATTACAATTTGTTGGTACAAAGTAATACATTTTATTAGAATAATAAACTAAATTATATAAATAAAAGTATTCAGTTTTCTAATATAAATTTTTATATTATATGTAATAAATTTGAAATTTAAAAATGAGCAGTAGAAATTTCGGTGTTGTGTCAGACTAAAATAAAAAAAAAGAAACCGGCATTTCTCGGGTTAACTCGGTATAACTCGGTGCAGACTTTTAAAACCCGTTATCCGATTATCGTGTACGTCCGTCCGTGAGAATTTACCAGGCCAATGTCTTTAATAAAAAATGTTAAAAATTTATCATCAATCCACTTTCTTTTTCTATTTTAAACCAGCTAAATAAGTATTTCTAAACAAATATTTATAATAAAGATTTAAAAACATATATATTAAACATCCGCAACACGCGTGTGTCATTGACTCCAACTCTTGCATCGCGCATTGCGTAATCACAAGTTTATTTTCTTTTTTAAATCCTGTTATTTGTTTTTATATTTAATGCAATAAGTTTATTAAATCTAATTTATTTTTAAAATTTTAAAAAATACATTATGTAAAAAACTTACCTTCAATTTTTCATAAGTTGTATCGAGTTCAAGACGATGAACAAATGGATTAAGGATATCGGTGTCAATAGAAGGTGATTTTAATTCACTTGTATTATCTCTCATGACGCTGTTTATTTTTTCCATATGCCTCAATTAATAATAATCTGTATTATAAAAATAATATGTGTTATATTTTATGTAAAATACAACTGTCATATAATTCAAATTGTCACCAATAAAATAAATATAATTTTTTATTTTTTTTTTTTCACGTATACACAAACTTTGTCCAAATCAATAGTCAAGAGTAAACTGATGCCGACGACGTTTGTCACTTGGCCTCGGGAAAATCCGTGGAAAATCCGAGGACGAGGTAAGTGTTTAGCGGCGGCGCATCACGAGGGTGTATTACACCACTTATATTCAATATACTCGTTTGTATAAATAATAAATAAGTAAATAAAAAATTTATAAATGTAATATCACTCCATATTTAAAGCACTCAGTCCTAATTTCTAAAAAAAAAAATAATTTTTTAAATGTACTTGCAGTGAAAAAATAAAAAAACTGATAAAAAAAATGAAACACTTTTTGAAAATGAATACCGTTCGACAACACTGTAAAGTAATTGTGTATTGTTGTTTGTTAAGTTTATTTATTTAATAATTTATGAATATTAATTAGTAGAAATTACAAGTAAACACGCGAGTTAAATTAAAATGATCCGATGCGCAACTCTGCGCAACGCTGTCTGACGCAAAATACTTTTAGCTTTCAGTATGTACTTAAATTGCAGCACTAGTAGTAAGTACTAAGTAGATGGTATCAACTGTATGTATGTATAATGTATGTACTGGTATTATTATATCTGGGATGTACTGACAGAAAATAACTGAAGAAAAGGAAACAGAACTTACTGATATAAACTCAAACCAACGACTTGTTACCTTTCATTTCATTATTTTGTTCGTAACTCGTAACTCCTATCCCGTTGTTTCGATGCGCCACCAACATCATGAAGAATTTATATACTTCCACCTCTTCTTCACGCTAATATGAATCTTCATTACTTCCGTAATACCATTTATTTATAACTATATAATATTTTATTTTTAATTTATTATTTTAACCAAAGACATTATTTATTATTTATTATTTACAGTCATTTAATACAAAATGAAATGTATGTTCAATGATAACAAATATAACTAGTTCAAGTATATTTTATATTTATATACCACGAGTGAGAATGTAACAGACATCAGACAAATTTAAAATTATAAATAAATAGAGTAAATAATTTTAAAAATGCACTTATTAATTTTTAAAGTTTTTAAATGCGCGTTTATTTTTTAACTTAATTTTATTAATTATTTGCTATATTTATTAATAATTTTAAATTTGTGATGTCTGCTACATTCACACTCATTTACATACCTCATATTTATTTTTAAATTTGAATTTATATTTTTAAACTTTTTATTTATTGGCATTAATATATTATTGATTAATTATTGTTATATAATTTATATTTATTGATGTGTCAGTTATATATTTAAATAACACATATATTTAATATTTTATCTGTTTTATCTTATGAGCCACGTGGTCTTGCATGCGCGTGTTTTGAGACAGAGAGAGAGTGAAAGATTATTGTGATGATGTCAAAGTAAAACAGAAGCAAATTTAAATTAAATTACAACTGACACGTGACTTGTTTTATCTATGATATAATTGAATAATTATAGTTAATAAAAATGGATAAAAACCTTCACAAGGCTATTGTTAATTATTATTTAACATTCGAAAAATTATATTATTATTTTAACAATGAAATTCGTAAGGTTATAACTGAGCCATTGACTTCACTTAAAAATCAAATGGAACAACTTCACCACGTGTCCAGGTGAATAATCAATTTTTTTTTTTAATTTTGTAACTTAAAAAAATTGTTGAAATGTATAAATATATATAGAACTTTTTATTTATAGTTTCCATGTGTTAGTGATGTTGATAATAAATTTTATTTATTGTCACTATCAACTAGTGTCATCTACGTCATTTTATTTTCAGCTCTAGTGTCGATAATGCTGAGATCTGTGAGTTGGAAAGAGTCCGGGAAAAATTAATTTTCAAAATAAACTTAGGAATTGAAGATGAAATTGAACTTATTGCTGATGTTATCAATACTTTAAATAATTATTACCAGGTATTTATTTATATTTTATTGTCTTACATATTTTATATTTATCATTCGTAGTGAAGTGGACAGTAAATTAAAATTTATAATTTAACTTTGACCATAAATTTTATAATGACTTATTTTAGTTGCTGAAGGTCCAATAAATGGACGAATTGTCCAATTTGTTAAAAATTAAATTATAAATTTTAAATTACTGTCTACCTTTCTATGAATTTATAATTTTATTAAATTCTGGACATGATTTTAAATTAAATTTATTATTATAATTTTTCAGGAATTGAAAGATAAATTTATTCGCTTGGAACAAGTTTACAGTAAAATAAATATCAATGATCCAGCGATGATTAATCTTGTTAATGGTAGCAGTGAAAGACCTCCACTTAATTTATTAATGGAATGGTCATTTGAAAGTTTTGAATACTATACAAATTTATACAATGAAATAAAAAATAATTATAAATTACTGAATAGAACTGATGAAAAAAGTATTGAACAATTAATAAATTCCTTTAACAAAACGAGCAATGAAAAAATTAGAAAAATTTCAGCATTCACGCAGTATTTAAATAACAAAGTGCGTTAAAATTTTTTTAAATTTAAATGGATTGAAATATTTTATGTACAATTTGTAAAATAATTTTTGTAATAAAAGTAATATGACACTGGAAATTTGAAATAATTTTTATTAATCAACTGGTGAAATTAATTTTTAATTTATGTAGATCTTTCTTATCATATTGGAATCTAAATGAACAAATGTAGAAGCGCCGGCGCTTACTATTGATTCAGTCGTCATCATCCACAAAATCAAGGATTCCCCAACGTTAAAGGTATTATAATTTTCCTAAAGGGTGCGACACTAACGAATAAGTTTAGATTCTCACCCTTAAAGTGCCCCAAAACATCCCAAAAGGAGTCGCTCGCTCATATCTTCACCTTGCCCCTATCAGGTCAGTTGTATTCTGTTTATTTTACTAGTTTTTTAATATTTTATCATAAATATCAAATGCATTTAGTTTACAAATAATAATATTTTGTTTATTTTCAATTAAATTTACTTAATAATTATCATTATCAAAGATAATTTATCATATCCTGTTGCTCAAAAATTTGCAAGTCGACGAATTTCGATTTATCACTTTTTTTATACGATAATTATTTTTTTTTCTCATTAGTTATTTTATAAATTTTACTTTATTCATTGAAAATTTTTTTCAAAACTCATTTACATTACAGTTTTAATTGCCCTAGATGTAATGTTGGAATAAATAGTCCTACCAACTTCTTTTCATTTTAGTTTTCCTCATATTCACTACAATAGTAGACCTACTTTATCTGTACAATATATTTTGAATAATAAAAATAAATACAAAATATGTAAATAATAAATTAGTCTTTAGTATATTTTAATATACTTTTTATAGCAAAAACTGTTTCTTAATATGATGACGTCACTGGAAACACTACATGCTAAACGTACACATTGTAAAGGTTTTTGTATTTTAATTTCGCGCTTCGTAAATACTTTGTATATAGTAATTGACATTTCAAATAAATCTTTATTCTAACACTTTCATAATTTTAAAAAATAATCATTTTTACGCTTTAGAAATTTTTTCGATAAATATTTTTACAAACATTGGCGGTATTGACTTATATTAAAAAAACTCTTTGAAAATTGAAATGTCATACTATTAAAAAATGTATATATATATTTAAATATATAATTTTTTTACAATTCAAGTAATAATGGAAATATATATAATAAATCTAAAAATATAAAAATTACGTAATGATCGTTTATGTATAGATCTGTTGGTATATATATATATTGAAACTTGTCTTATATTTACACGAGTGTCAAGTAGTAGGCATTGGAATCAGTCAGGCGCTCAATAAAAAAAAATCAATTTTTAACTTTTAAATTAAATTAAAAATAGATATTATATAAGAATTAAATAATGATAATGAATAAAAATATTAATTAACTTTCAGGATGAATATAAAAAATTATTTATAAAGTATTTGTCAACAACGATATGCTTAGTAGTATTTTAATAATCAGAACTAAAAAAACTAATTCAAGATAATAAACGAAGAAATAAAAAAAAAAAATATTAATAATAATCATAATGGCAAACACCGCTCATTTAGTACGCAGACAAAGTTCACGGGATTTAAAACCACAAAAAAGTGTTGATCGACTTGAAATGAAAGAAATGCGTGGCAGACTGGTGGTCGATAGTCGTAAAAATCCAACAACTAATTATGGAACCGCAAACCCAGGATTCGATGACTCAAGTCCTAATACCAAGGTCGTATGATAATTAAAACAATTCAGATAATTTTATGGATGAATGAGTTGAAGATTGCTTATAGTAAATGGAACGATAATAATAATTGTTATTATTATTATTATTACTATTATTATTGTAATAATAAATCGTAATTATTATAATTACAGGCTAAAAAACCCAATGTAAGTGGTAACGTTAATTTGAATGTAAGTAGCAGTATAGTTGAAAGTGGAGCAGCTAAAATGCCAACTGGTAGTAGTGAAGGTAAAGGAATATTTCGTCCTGAAGCGGGCGAGGATGAGCGAGAAAATTGGGATAGTAAATTAACATTCTTATTGGCAACTGTTGGGTATGCTGTTGGATTGGGAAATGTTTGGAGATTTCCATATCTTGCACAAAAAAACGGTGGTGGGGCATTTTTAATACCTTATTTTGTTATGCTGGCAATCGAGGGTATACCGATTTTTTATTTGGAACTTGCCATTGGACAGCGATTAAGAAAAGGAGCTATCGGGGTTTGGAATCAGGTAGACAAATAATTTATTACTTAAATTAATGAGCTTTTAACTTTTTTTTTAGTTGAAAATTGAAAATTTTATTTTTTCGATAGGTATCGCCGTATCTTGGAGGTATAGGAATAAGTAGTGCTGTTGTATCTTTTAATGTCGCACTATATTATAACACAATAATTGCCTGGTGCCTTTTCTATTTTGTTCAAGTAAATATTTTTTAAATTAAATTCAAAATTTTTATCAATTAAATATTAATTTAAAAAAAAAATTCTAAATGTAAAATTATATTTTACAGAGTTTCCAGTCGGAATTACCGTGGTCAGAATGCCCGAATAAATATTTTCAAAATGGATCATACGCTCCGGAACCTGAATGTCAGGTATTTAGTTTGGGTAGAAGTACAATTTCTGGCCACTGTTCCATTTTTGGATATTCAATACTTTATTTTAATTAATGAAAAGTATAAAATACAATTTTCATTGTAATAGTGCGATGAAAATACTTTGAACAAAGTTAGAAAACTAATTATGTCATGCGTTTTTTGCAAATTATATTATTCAAATTTTTGAAATGTCCAAAACTGGACCTAAAGTGGCAAAAAACGGTACCTCTATCTTATACACTCCCAAATAGCACACTTGGTTTTGTGACATCTATCAGATAGAAGTTTCGAGGCAGTTTTTTGACCTATCGATAAGGCATCAAAATGTAGACAAAGCGATCAGAAATTTATATCACCGAAAAAATATCAGCTTATAAGACTTGACACAAGTGACGACAAAAAGTAACTGACAAATAATGGACAAATAAGTCATCTGAATGATTTATTAATTGAAATGACTTTTTTAGGACTGAAAAAAGAACACAAACTTTCTATGACTCCTAGGACCAACAACTGTATGCCTTATTTATATAAAAAAACTTGGTTTTAAGATAAAAGAAAATTTATCGTCCCTTTAAAAGGCATCTTTATGACATCTAAAGTTGTCTCTATGCTACTTGCCCTAATTAAAAAAAAATGATTCGATCCATGCTAAGTGTATATCTATACACTAGTCGATTCAAATTGTTTCGAATCATTTCAAATAATTTTTCTTAATCAGGGTGGGCTGTTAAAAGTTTTACTTTAAATTTTAAATAATTACTTGGAGTTATTAGTAAATGAAATCAGTAAAAAATATAAAACATAAATGAACTTTTACATATTTTATTTTTACATTTCCGAGTCATCAAGGTTATAAAAAATAAAATCACAATCTATTTTATTTTATTTCATTTCAATATATGTTTTTTGAATCGTCTATAAGTTTATTGACGTTAAAGCTGATAGTTATTCGAAACAGCCAAAATGTAATTGAATTTTTTTTTTTTCTTCATGTAAAATTAGTTTCTAAATACAAAAAATTTTATAGCAAGTCTTTAATAAATTCACAATTATCAAAAACTAATTAAAATTAAAAAAAAAACTTAGTACTGTATTTAAAAAATTTTTTTAATCTAATTTCAACTCAATATCTTTATTTATCACATAGAAAATATATTATTGCATAGTCTCATTGTATTGTAAATACGTAAAAAATCGATATTCATGTAAAATTAATAAATTTTATCAAATTTTCACGACAATTATCCTCGAAATTCGGACAAAACTTTTAACAGTATAAGATAAAAGCTAAGGGGACATTGTACCCGATCAATCCATGTGTTTGTATATCTATATTTAGTAAAATTTAGTAAATATAGATATACAACTACATTAGTAATCGTGTACTAGTTCCCTGATCGAGTACTGGGTCTTTTTTTATAATTCTACTGTTATAGGGCTAGCCGGAGTATTATAAAAATTGACTCTACACTGAAAAAAATAATCGCTAGCTGCTAGCGATTATTTTCTTTAACAGCTAGCGATTAAAAATCGTTAGCTGCAAGCGATTATTTTGTTAGCAGTTAGCGATTTTTTCGCTAGCCGCTAGCATTTTTTTTCGTTAGCAGGCAGCGATTAAAAATCGCTAGCCGGAAGCGATTTTTTCGTTAGTAGCTAGCACGGTGTATTTTTCAGTCGGTGTGAGTGTTATCTTCCACACCGTTCGGTGTTATTAGCTTAAAGCTCATACATCGTCCGATCATAAGATCTGATGTTTATTGTTGTATATTAGTTGAAAATTACTCCATTACTGTTTTTATTATTAAAATGAATATATATATTAAACACTCACACCAACTCAAAAGTACACCGTGCTAGCTACTAGCGAAAAAATCGCTTCCGGCTAGCTATTTTTAATCGCTGCCTGCTAGCGAAGAAATCGCTTCCAGCGAGCGATTTTTAATCGCTACCTGTTAGCGCAATAATCGCTTGCAGCTAGCGATTATTTTTTTTTCAGTGTATCCTGTGGTTTCACCACTTACAACTTTTTTTTGCATAGAAAAGTGCGAGAGAATAAGTTTATTTGTAATGTTTGTAAAATATAAAAAATGTACGGTAAATGCTAGGATATCGATATCAATAATTAAAACAAAATAAAGAGTCATCTAACATTACGAAATGCCCAGAAAAGCGGGCGGGTAACAGCTAGTACATAATTAATTCCTAAAATTAATAAGAAAATTTTATACTGTAAAATAAAATTTTAGTAATCTTTAAAAGAAAGCTTAAAAATATATCACTTGAAAAATTAAAAAATAAATAATTATAAAATAATTCCTATGATAAATAATAATACTTTTTTTGTGTTAATTAATTTCTACAATACATTATTAAATAGTTTTTTTTTTACATGGGAAAGATGCACAAAATTTATATTACTAAAGATGATGCTTTGATTTATTCACATTGTGTGAAAAAATCGATATTCATATTAAATTTTATTAAATTTACATGATAATTATCCTTGAAAATCATATAAAATATTTAACACTGCTTTCTGTAGTTAATTAAATAAATAAATGTTTTTTTTTTCTAATAATTGTATAGGAAAGCAGTCCTACGCAATATTTTTGGTATCGTACAACACTAATGATTTCAAAGGACATCAATACTCCGGAAGTGTTCAATTGGAAAATAGCTTTGGCACTTGTTATTGCTTGGATTTTAGTTTACATGTGTATGATAAAAGGAATAGCATCATCGGGAAAAGTATTATTTTTATATTTATGTATTTAATAATTATTAAAAAATTATATTATCTTTTCATCACTAATTGAAATGAAATTTCCTTAGGTTGTTTACGTAACAGCAACTTTTCCATATCTTGTATTAATAATATTTTTCTTCCGCGGTGTAACATTACCAGGAATGTCGGATGGTCTCCGTCACTTGTTTACACCAAAGTGGTATACATTAACAGATCCGGTTGTGTGGCTCGAAGCAGGAACACAAATATTTTTTTCTCTTGGTTTAGCTTTTGGTGGACTAATAGCATTCTCTTCTTACAATCCTGTTAACAATAATTGCTATCGTGATGCAATAATGGTCAGCTTGACAAATTGTTTTACTTCAATGTTTGCTGGGATCGTGGTGTTTTCAATTATCGGTAATTAGAATTATTTTAATAAAATTATGTAAATATTAATTGTTTAGTATTTTATTTATTTCAAATATAGGTTTCAAAGCAACGATGGTTTATGAAAAATGTCTAGCTGATAGAAATTTAACTTTAATAAATATATTCGGACATCCGGAAAAAATTCCCATTGAAATTCCACCAGCTGGTACATTATTAAATTTTACAAACGGTAATAATAGTGTTGATAACATTATCATGCCTGAAATTGCCGAGTGTGATTTACAAAAAGAATTAGATAACGTAAGTATCAAAATAAATCATTTTTATCTCTGTTTTAAACATTTAAAATTAATTATTAATAAATAAATTTTAATTGAAACAAACAATTAACTTTTTTTTTGTCAAGTTTACTTTTAAAATTTTATAATAATAATTAATTTTACATTACTATTTTTGAATAAAATTGTTATAATTGATTACAATTAATTAAAATTATGATTATTTAAATAGTCTGCATCAGGAACAGGTTTGGCATTTATTATTTTTACGGAGGCAATCAATCAATTTCCCGGTGCTCAATTCTGGTCAGTATTATTCTTTCTGATGCTTTTTACACTCGGTATTGATTCGCAATTCGGGACACTGGAGGGTGTTGTAACGAGTATAGTTGATATGAAACTTTTTCCGAACTTACGGAAAGAAATTTTAACTGGTGAGTAAAAAAACATTTAATGATTAAAAATTTTCATTATTATTATTTTTATTATTCATATTATTATTTTGAAATGCTATGGTGTCATAATGATGCCGGACCATGGTAGCCATCTAACCGAAATTGAAATAAACACATGCAAAAATTACTATCAACATCTCGCGTAAACAAAATTGGTTCCAAAAGGTTCCAAAAAAGTTCGAGATGTGGAACTTCTAAACTTGAGGCAGATTACAACTTCAAATGAAACTTTTTTCAAACTTTTGCAATTTTGATAGCAAAAAAACAAGTTTATCTAGGACTTTATATGAGCGAATTTTGAGTCAAAAGAGAACATTTTTAAAACATATTTTCACTAAATGTTACCCTCGTTTTGATAAGTTCTCATTAGAAACCAATAGCCCCATAAGAATCAAAAAACATTCATAAAAAGTTCCGAATTCGAGGTTTTTGAACTTTTTTCAAAATTCGCTCATATTAACCCGAGTCTAAATCTAAGACATACTTTGAACCTAAATGAGTATTTAAAACCTACAATATACTTTTTAGAACATAATCATTGTAAAATCTTGAAATGAACTAACTTAGTCTTACAAAGGCATTAATTAAACCTACAAAGACATGTATCATAAAACGAATGAACTCAGAATTTTTCAAATCGACCCTCTGTTAGTCCCAGTCTGCCTCTGGGATCCAATCCACCCTTGGGTATCATTAACCTACGGGAAAAATGACCGGATCACTTGCATCAATTCTCCAGTAGTTCGCGAATTTAACAATTTTACTTTTTAGTAGAGTTCCTTGCAAGTCCTTCCTTCTGTTAAGTCGATTTATGCTCGTTTTACGATTTATGTTTATGTAGGTCTCATTCATGCCTCCATAAGACTAAGTTGGTTCAATTCAAGTGTTTGTAGGTCCATTTCAATCTTTAACAATGATTATGACCTGAAAAGTCTAATGTAGGTTTTCAATGCTTCTTTAGATTCTATGGGTATGCCTTAGATTTCAACGCGGGAAGTCCTAAATACATTTTTTTTCAAATCTATCAAACTTAAAAAAGTTCCACTTAAAATTCTAATCTGCCTCAAGTTTAGAAATTCCCCATGTTGAACTTTTTTGAAATTTTTTTTTTATATGGAATAGTAAAATTTACAATGATTATAGTAATTTGTAATACATTCGTTGTAAATTTTACTATTGCCATCATTTTTTCATATGTTGATTTCGATTTCTCCAGGTGGCCAACATGGTCCAGCTTTACCATGACACCATAGCATTTCTAGCAAAAATAAATTCTCCGTGTATTATTATTATTATAATTAATACATATATTTTTATTGTTAAAGGTGTAATATGTTTAGTATGTTGTATGATTTCAATGGCATTTGCTCACGGAGCTGGAAGTTATGTATTTGTCTTATTTGACAATTTTAGTGGTAATTTTCCATTATTGATAATAGCCTTTTTTGAATGTATCGGAGTATCTTATGTCTATGGATTAAGACGATTTGCTGATGATATTGAATTGATGACGGGAAATAGACCAGGATTATATTGGTTAATTTGCTGGAAATATTTAAGTCCATTGGCAATGTTAACTATTTTAGTAGCTTCATTTGTTGAAATAATATGTGAAGGTAGTGGTTATCAAACGTGGGTTCCTAATAAAGGAGCAACTGAAAGACAAGAATGGCCTACTTGGGCATTAGTACTTATATTTATTTTAATATTAGCATCTGTACTTTGGATACCGGCTGTTGCAATATTCCGATATTTCGGAATTCATATTATTGATGACAATGAAAAAGCATGGTTCCCTGCTGAAGATCTTAAAGAATTTCATGGTATTGTACCCCATGAAGTTACTGCAGCAGAGACATTACTATTTTGTATCAGAGCTGATGGCTCTGAAGGCCTATGCTGCCCTACAGGAGGTCTTAATGATGATGACGATGATATAAATAATGGTAATCTTACCTAGAACGTTATTTAACGATATAAAAATCACACCAACATCCCATCAAATGACAATAAAAATACTTTTAAATCAAGGTAACATAATTATAATAAAACTCGCTACTCTCGTTATTCGAATCAAAAATTTCATATATCATGTTTATATTTTATTATTAATATACATTTTATCTTATTTATTTGTTTATCTATTATTTTTTTTTTTCGGTTTGATAAACGATCGTAAAGTTAACCGTGTCAATTATGCTAATATATCTATAGATATAGTACAGTTGCATATTCTCTTGTTAGCTAGAGTTAAGTTTATAATATTTAATGCTAATAGCTATTATTAAAATTAATATTTATTATATTGACGCAGATCATATCGGATGATGTATCAAATTTAAAAATTTTCATATCAAAGCTCTCGAGCAATATTAATCTTATGCATCTTTCTCATGGAAAAAAACTATTTAATAATGTATTACAGAAAGTAAACATTACAAAGAAAATATTATTACTTATTATAGGAATTTTTTTATATTTATTTATTTTTAAAATTTTCAAGATATATTTTTAAGCTTTCATTTAAAGATTACTAAAATTTTTTTATATAGTACAAAATTTTTTCATTAATTTTTGAAGCTTATTATGTATTGTTATGCCTTGGAAATTTTTCGGTATCTTCTTGAATAATAACGACACTCGATGTAATCGAAAAATAATTAAAGCATAATCTCTAATGAAAAAATACAATGAGACTATTCATAAATATGTTTTCTGTGATTTAACCATATATCGAGCTGGATTCAAATTCAAAAAATACAGTACTAACTTTTTTTTTAAAAACCTTGATTATAGTTTTTGATTATTGCGAATTTATTAAATCAATAATTTTTATTTATACATAAAAAAAAATCGATTTTCAATTAAAACTCAGGTTTTTCAAATAACTATCAGTTTTAAATTTGATAGACTCATGGACAAGAAAAAAACAAATCTTGAAGTGAAATAAAATAAATTGTGATTGAATTTTTTCAAAAACGTTAATGATAAAAAACTTTCAAAATTGAGACAATTCTGAACTTTAATTTGAACATTTTTTGAACTTTTCCTATGCGTTTCTTTTTATTCTTTGAGCAAAAATGATTTGATTTGACAATTTTTTGGGTTTAAAGAACATTAAAAAAAAAAGAAATTAATGAAGAATTATGAACATTTACGACTTGGACTAGAATTATTCAGGTATGAGTAAAAAAAAAATGAAAATTTATTTAAAAATATTCCTAACGTATCTTTACTTTTATCAGAACTTTTTGGGACATCAAGTTCAGAAAGTCTTAATTTTGGAAGTTCATTGTCATATCATTTATAGAACTAATTTTTTGACGCGGACATTTATGATTTGGAAATTAAAAGTATCGAAAAGTAAAGTATATAAATAAGTTGGTCTATAATGATATTTATATTTTATATTTTCGACTGGTTCGAACTTGTTCTATTCTTTAAGTAATTTCCATTAAATTTCGAGGAAAATTTTTAACAGTGTAATTTTAATTATAATAAAATATTTCTATCGTAATAGTGATATTTTAATTCAATTCTTTAAATTTTAATCAGTGGGTTTTTTTCATGAGAAAAGATTCATATCTGATATAACAGAAGTACCTAATGGAGAAAAAAAAATATGATAAAAATAACAAAAATAGAAAAAAAAATATTAAGTAACTGTACTGAAATTAGTATAGGAACCGTCCATTGGGCATGATATATAGTCTCAATTTATTCAAATGTTTTAATGATATAAAAAAAAAGTTTATGGTTTCAAATAAACGGTAATAACTTTTCAAATAAGTGTTGCTTATATTCACATAAACTACTAACGAACGACAATAAAACGTCCACATTTACCATATCATTGATGGAAAAATGGACAAGTATTTATATAATTGACAATAATTTTACTGAAATGTAATGTTACCGCCATAGTTATAATAATGAAAAAAAAAAAAAAAAAAATTAACGATTGTTCAATAATTAAAAATAATCAAAGTGATAATAATTGAAACCTGGAAATATTAACTATATTTATTTATTTATTAATAATGCAAGTTTAATGTATATTTTTTCATGATACCAGCATCGAAACTTGAAGTTTCAGTGTCTCTACAGCCAGTCGAAAGAAGCTAATTTCAGTCCAATGCCACGAATGAATATAAGAAAACGCGTAAATTGTGAATGCCTTCAGTCAACGGGCAGAAACAAACTTGTTTTGACCTTGGGGTAAAAACAAATAATGTTTCTGTCCACTGACTGAAAGCATTCGAAAATTTAAACTCTGATACTTGTCATTTAATAGTGATTTCAGACCATTACTTTTATTTACGTAAATGACAGTTCTGACTAATTAAGTTTTATAAAAATCAGTGTGAATAATAATTAGTATTTATAGTTTCTGTTAATTAATAACTGCAAATGACAATTTATGCTTACGCTAATAGTTGATGAATAATCACACTATTGGTCTTAGATTAACTTGTTTCTGACTAGCTGCTAACAATGAAACTTTAAGTTCCGATGAAGGTAATCATGAAAAATATTGTGTGTAACTCAGGATGCAACACAATTTCAAACTGCGGGTGATGTCAGCTCTTATCTACGACTCGAGCAGCCAACTTCACCCTGGTCTGAAATCATTTTGTTTTATCCCTTGTCACACAATATATTATTTTTTATGCTTCCATTAACTATATCCATTAAAACATATCGACGTTAGTCTTTTTTAGTAAAATAATTATTTCGCGACCTCATGCCTTCTACTTTAATGTATGTACATTCACTTCAATTGTTCTATCTACATATATATGTACACATATCCTAACGATTAAGTATCACCTATACCATATCGAAAGATTTAGATATGTGTAGAATTGTGTTATGCAAGGAAGATATACAAAAATAACGTTGCCATAAAATCTACTGGGCGATAATACTTTGAATGGAAAAATAAATAATTATTAATCGAAATACGTTAATCTTAATAATAAAATATTAAAATTATAATAGTCATAAGTTAATGAAGAAATGAAGATAAAAAATTTTTTTTTGTTCAAACGTTTTTGCTTAAATTTAAAACAAAAGTTTATGACTGATCACCCATATCGGAGAAATAAATAAAATCGATAAAAATATACAGAAGGTGTAAGAAAAAAAATATATATTAATCGCTATATAGTCATTTAATTTAGTTTTATGGTAAGTTTAGTAGAAAATATAAAAAAAGTATATATATATATATAAAGTTGTAAATAGTGATAAAATTCATGCGCACAGAAAAATGATTAATGGAATTAAATTTTAAATTTAATAAAAGAAAAAGAAAGAGTAAAACAGATTTAAATAGTAGATACATAAAAATGCTTGTTAGCGTAACGATTAATAAAAACTGAAAAAAAATACCAGTTGACAATAAGATCATTTGATCATTTGACAATAAATAATATGGTATTTTGATATTATAAATTTTAGTCGTATGCACGGAAAAAAAGTAAGCAAAAATTACTATGCGGAAAGTAACCCAAACTAATGGGATCCGATAGCTTTGACTTTTGACAAAAGTTAAAAATTACTATTCAATAAGTAAAATTTGCTATCATCAATTGAAAATTACTGACCGTTAGTATCTTTTATTTATGGAATAGTAGTTTTTCACTTATGCCAAAAGTAAAAGCTATCGGATTTATTAATGGCTTCGGATTACTTTCCAGATAGTAATTGTAGCTAAATTTTGAAATCCGTTTTTTTCCGTGTGTGAATAACCTTTTGACAATAAAATGTGCTTTACTTTGTTTATTGAAATAATATATATTTTATTTATTTATTTATTTTATTACTGTTATATTATGTATGATACAAAGATGGACATTATATGTTTTGCTTCCATTTTCGTAGTATGTTATTTATTTTTATTATAAACATTAGTCAACGGATAAAAGATAACAACAAACATTACAATTTCACGTAGTAATAAATGCGAGACTTCGAATAGAAAACCGAAATCTTAAAAAAAATTCTGTAAAAATTACAGTTTCAAATAATAATAGCATCAGGACGTTGTAAAAATTTAGTTAAAAGTACATCTAAAACTGGGAAATTTACTACTTAGAATTCAATTTAATAAAATTATGGTAAAAGCTGTGATTTTTACAAAATTTTTTCAAATATTTCCAGTTTTCGATTCGAAGAGTGGCATTATTATACAAAATTGTAATTTGTGTTGTTTTTTTTTGTTTCCGTGTAATTATTCTAAATTAATAATCATAATGTTATTATAAAATAAAAACTAAGATATAATTGTTCATATAATACAAATATATCTTAGATTTTTAGTAATTGTTACAGTAAAATATTTATTGATGATTTTCGATGAAAATATACGATACTTAAGTAAGTGAAGTAAGTAATATTCTATAATAAATATAACATAAATTAATTATATATAAAATATACATGTATACTTACAATGTATACTTCAAAGTTGTATATACATTGTTGTCAGTTGATGTTAAATAAACGACATAAAAAAATTCTCCCAAAAATTTATTTTTTATTTACTTATGTTTTTAGTTGTAGTGTTTTTTTTTTTTTTTTAAGATTTACCCATATAACAATCTTCTCCAATTCTTGAGCAAGTCTGCTCTCAAGATTGATAGGTGCTAGTGTCCCTGTGGAAAAGGTCTTATAAAATCTCATAAAAAAAATTGGCTATGAGAAAACGATCAGTATTTGTCCACGGAAAATCTCAAAAATTCTGATACAATTATTTTCTCATGGATGGTGCATGAAAAAAATTTTTTTCTTAAAATTCTCATATAAATTATCAGAATCTATAAGAAACAGAAGCTGTAATATTGTGATTATAAGTATTTATAAGTTTTCGAAAAATGTAAAGTTTACAATTGAGTGGATTTTGGGATTCAACAAGATTGTATGAGACGATTTCTGAAATCATACAAGATTTGAATCTGATTAATCAATGTGAGTACAGTAATTTTCCATATAGTAACGAAAAAATTTATGAGATTGATTAAGTTATAGTTTCTGTAGTATTGATTAAGGTTTATATGCTAAATTATTGAATTTTTTAGCATGAATTCAAAAAATTTTCATTATGTATACTCAAGAATATTTGTATGAGTATTTACGCGGAAAACTCTTCGCAATCTATTCACGAGAAATCTATGAAATTGAGTCAGTTTATTTATTCATCAAAAATTACTCAAGTAAACATTGATATTAAATATTCAAGTCATGATGTATTATGGGATATACTACAGCACAACCCACACAGGTACTTGTTGGTCTGTCAAATGACAAAGGAGTGCTCGAATAAAATTGTATTGAAATTTGGAATTTAACACTTCTGAAATAAATGTCTTACCAGGGACACTACAAATCGTAGGCGCGATCTCGTGGCGAGCACCGAACTACTCCTGCTACTGCTGCCTAGCACCGGTGACCATCCCCTTCTCCATATCGATCTTTTCTCCCGAGAAATTTTTTCTCTTGGCTTAAGCAACTTTTGTTATTTTGGTCGAAAGTATTTTTGGTAGAAAGTACAAGAAATAGTGATAATATTAGTATTTTTGGTGTAAATTCTAATAAAAAAAAAATGAAGTTAAGTAATTATTTTTGAATGAATCTGATAAAATTAATATTTTATGTGAATGGAAATTATTTATAAAATCTCATAAGTACTCCATAATATTTTACAAGTAATAGCCTTCTAACTAAAACTTACAAAAACTCATAAATCACATAGCTTTTAAATTAAAATTAAATCTTTTAAGTTTTTACAAGTTAATTCGATTATAGATTTTCTTACTAATTCTCATAAAATTTTTATGAGAAAAAGGTCTGCATTTGTCCATGTGATTCCTAATTCAGTCTCATAAAATTTCGAAGAAATACATGTTAAATATTTTCTCATAAAATATGACAAATATTTTATGATATTCAATAAGATATTATCTCCTAGGATAACTCTTACTAAAACTTATAAATTCTGGAAATTTCGTATAAAAAAAATAATCTTATTGAGATTTTGTAAGTATTATAACTTCGGAATTCGCCTGATCAATTCTTATTGAAAATAGATTAGAATAAACTGTAACAATCTTATAGAAGTGAAAGTACTTATTCAATCTCATAATCGTTGGCGGAATTCGAGTCACAAAATCTCATAAATTAAAAAATCTTACTCATTCTTATAAAAATCTAGTACGGTAATCATGATAGAAAAACATCAAAAGCTTTGACTCATAGATTCTCATAAAAATTCATATGAGAATTTTTTTAAATCTCATAGATATTTTCGAAGCTCATAGATTCTCATAAAAAATATTCAATATCTTATCAGAATTTATGAGAGCTTTTCCACAGGGGTCTTTTTCTACGTATGTGTCTTGCTGCAGATATTTGTCACCAGATTGAAATCGCAAGCCTAGTGTAAGTTTCACACAAGAAATTCGTGCCAGATTATAACTCATTTCTGGAGGAAGACTTTTGTGAAAATATTTGCGCATGGCTTGCTCAAGATCTGCTCAAGGCTCAAAATTGACCTTCCCTGGCGGTTTTGAATCACCCTGGAAGCAGCCTGGAAACACCCTGGGAGTGGAAACACGGTGGAATCATGGTGGATCTATTAATAGAAAGGATAGAGTCGGACCACCTACCGGTGATAGTAAGGTATGACATCACAAGAACCCTAGTAGAAATGATATCGAGTTTTTAGCCAGTAACTAGCCAGTTTAACTAGACTTAAACCAGTAACTGGCCAGTGTAATATCGAGTTTCTGTCAAGTAACTGGCCAGTTTTACTAGAGATCGAGCAAAACATGGCGGCTCCAGTGAAACTATCAATTTTGAATATTGAGGTTATCAAGGGTTATAAAAAATTGTCAAATAAAATAAAAATAATGTTAAATAAACGATATGACATAAACGATTAATTTATATTTATTTATATTATGAAATAAATAACATCATTAGATTAATAGAATAACAACAATAAATCTGACAATAAAGTAATTATTTGATTTTATCGCCCACAGTCGCAATTCATTTATTGTGTCAACTTTTTTTACCGCATCCATTTTGTAATATATTTTGTAAAATATTTCCACGTTAACATACACAAATTTTAATTAATTCACACTGTTTTTTAATATTTTTTTAAACAACGACGCGTACAGGTTAACAGAAAAAAATAAACAGACACACACACTAGTAAAGGTACAGTGTCGGTGTGACCAATGTTTACGACTTAGTTGTAGGTGGCGCGATTTCGAGTTTTTACTCGACATCACTGGCCAGTTACTGGTTTATATCGAGTGAAAACTCGATTATTTCTACTAGGGAAGTAACCCGAAAAATATGACAGCCAGAGACCTGAATGATATAGAGGAGGGTGACACCGAAGAAATGGGAGGCCTAAAACTAGTCTGGAAAAAATAAAACGGGTCAAGATACACAGAAGCAACGTACAACCTGCTAGTGGAAAAGATACAAGAAAAAGAAGAGATAGAGTGGAAAGACATAGTGGAACTAATTGACCAAGGTGCGGATGAAGCGGGGATGAAGATAAAAAACAGCAGAAACAAGAATCAGGAGACGACCAAAAGAGAAAAGAAACCTTGGTTTAACGAAGAGTGTAAAATAAAAAGACAAGAGGTATGGAAAAATCTCAGGGTATTTATTAAAAAACGATGTAAAGAGAATAAAATCAAGTTAAACGAAAGTAGAAAAGAATATAGAAGGGTAATCAAGGAATGTAAAGAAAAGTGGACCAACGACAAGTGTAATGATATAAACAAGGCAAAAGATATGGCAGCATGGTGGGAAGCGATTAACAAATTCAGGGAAAACGCCGACGAGCAGTAACTAACAAAATCACGGGAAGACAATGGGAAACACATTTCAGAAAACTATTAAATAAAGAAACAGGCAGTGAGGAAGATGACGACAGGGACGGAGATAAGGATTGCGAAACAGATGTGGAAAATGAGGAGTCAACAGACTCAGGGCTCGACGAAAAATTTAGCAGGAAAGAAATACTGAGAGCAATCAGGAAATTAGGTAACAAAAAAGCCTCGGGGGAAGATGGAGTAGCGGCTGAATTTATAAAAAACCTGACTCAAAGTGCAATACCATGGATCCAGGAAATCGTGAACAAAATGTGGAAAGAAGGACAGATCCCAGAAGGGTGGAAGATAGCAAGGATAGTTCCGATCTTCAAGGGAGGAGATGAAGAGAAAGTAGAGAATTATCGGGGAATCTCGTTACTGGACTCTGGGTACAAACTACTAACTACACTGATGACTGAGAGAATAAATAAATGGATAGATAGAGAAAAAGTGCTACGAGAGAGCCCGGCAGGATTTAGGCTAAAAAGAGGAACGAGGGATCACATTTTTATGTTGAATGCGCTGATAAACAATAAACTAAAGAACAAAGGGGGCAAACTATACATCGGTTTCATTGATTTTAGTGCAGCTTTCGACAAGGTAGGAAGGAAAAAACTAATGGAAAAGACATGGAAGAAAGGCATAAGAGGAAAGATGCATCGGATGGTAAGAACTATATATACAAAAACATACTGTCAAGTGATGATGGGAAATAAAAGAGTAACGAAGAAATTTCAAGCAAATATATGGTATGGATATAGATGAGCTGGAAGAGGAGATGGAAAGGAAAAAGATTGGAGGTACAACAATCGGCAACCAAAAGATATAATAGAAAAAAATCTAAATGACTCGGGTTATTTGTTTGTCAGTAAATTTCTACAGTATTAGTTCCGGTAAATGTAAATAGCCTTGGTACGATTACTTCCATTTACCCAAACCCCAATACAAGTTAAAACTTTGGTAATTCTTATGGGCTTATAATCGGCTTATTTTTAAATAATAGTTTACAAATTTTCACTTTCTTTAATGCCATAAATAAGAAATTTTATTTTAAAAAATTCAATATTAAATAATTGTTTTTTTCTTTTAACAGTAAAGACGATGAAATATCAACACCAAAGCAACAAAAAGTACGTACAGTATTTTCTTAGCTTTTTTTTTACTTTTTTCCACAAATCAATTACAAAAAAATAGAAAACAAAAATACGCACACGTAGAAAATTAAAAAAATTACAAGTGCGATTTTTTGAAATATTTTTTTTTTATAATTTATCGTTTTAAAAAAAATCCAAAAATTATTAATAATGATTATAATAATAAAATTAAAAAATTAATTTATATTACCGCAGCTATATATCGTAATGCAGAAATTTTCCTTGACAATTTAATTCTTTTGTCAATGAAAATTTGAAAATGAGAATAATTACATTGTCATGTATGATTATATATGATCGGATATGGGATATGATTATATTAATGCAACCGGGAAATATCATAAAAATGTCAGGGAATTTCCAAAAGTATCCGGGAATTAAATTGTCACAGTTCAAAATTAAAAAAAAATTTCAATTATACACTAATTATAAAAATTAAGGGATATTAAAAAAATTTCACATTTTAAAGTGATTTTCAACAGATTGTAACTCGAAGGAAAATGGTCATATGACAAAAACAAAAAAGGCAAATTGTAGCTTCAAGTGTCTAGCTTTCTGATCTAGTCTTCATATTTTTTTTATGTGCGGTTCTGGAGTAATCCTAAGAGAACTATCGAAAACGAAATTTACCAAATTTTTGCTCGTCTTAAAAACGGTCTTCAAGCTTCAACAAATTTTTTTCGATAATTATGATTGATTTTCGATTGCTCCGGAACCATGCATAATAAAAAAATTTAAAGACCCAGATCAGAAAACTGGACACTTCTCGAGTCAAAATCACGTTAAAATTTAAAATTTTTTTTAATATCCCTTAATTTTTGTAACCAGTGTATTTTGAATTTATTTAAATTATAAAATTTCTTATTTAATATTTTAAATTATTCCTTTTTAACATCGAATAATCAAAAGTAGACAATATTAATTTATTTTATTGCCATTTTTTCTGGTTTCTCGCATGATTTAATTATCAAATTTAATTATTAAAAATGAAAATATAATAAAAAAAACTTTAAATATCCAAATGATACGAATAAAATTTCTAAATCAGGGAAAAATGTGAAAAACTTTACTGGGAAACCGGGAAATATCATGGAATTTTGAAATCATTTATTTGTGGCCACCCTGAATAATAACTGATTATGTATTGTTATATACAATCACTTTATTTTTACTTTAAGTGTCATATCTAATTGTATATAATTACATACAATTCTATATAACTAGACATAATTATAATCGTGCAGAAATTTACATACAATTATATAGAATTATTTATGGTCATATCCAAGTATACATATATAGTTAGATATAATCGATTCTTCTCGGACAGAAATATGTTAATTTAAGACCAATGGTGTGATCAACTATTAGCGTAAGCATAAATTGTCATTTGCAATCTATAGCAAAATATAAGAAGCAGAAAAATAAACATTATAAATAAATGACTTAAAGGGCATTCGTAATTTACGCATATGGTAATATTTGTTCGGAACCGCTTTAAGCTAAAAGTATTACATAGTTAGTTTCATCATCAATATCCGTAATAATTTATAAAATAATAGTACTCACTAAGATCAAAATATTTCAGGTGACATATGATAATGAAGAGTCAGTTGAAGATCACGTTAACTATGATACATGGCTAAATTACGCAAAATTCGTTGAGTTATTAGGCAACCATGATCAAATTCGAGAAGTGTACGAACGGGCCATAGCTAACGTACCAAAAAAATATGAAAAAGCTTATTGGCGCCGCTATATATACCTGTAGATCAATTACGCCCTCTTCGAAGAACTTGAAACTCAAGACTTGGATCGTTGTCGACAAGTGTACACATTTTGTCTCAAATTGATACCGCACAAAATATTCACGTTTGGAAAGATCTGGCTTCTATACGTAAAATTTAAGACGAAAAAATCTAACTGTAATGCGTGAAACTATGCTTCGAAGTTTAGACATGTGTCCAAAAAACAAACTATTCACTGGGTATATCGATCTAGAGAACCGGTTATGTGAATATGGCCATTGTAGGGAACTCTATCAAAATTGGCTATCAGATGAACCAGAAAATTTTAATGTGTGGATGAAATACATAGGATTCGAGATTTCACGGAATGAAAGTGAGCGTGTGCGTGCATTGTATAACATGGGGTTACGTTATCTAAAGGCTGATAGTGTTAACTGCTTATTGAAAGCATATATTGATTTTGAAATCTCCCAAAAAGAGCCTGAGAATGCGCGGAAGTTATTCGATCGTCTGCTTCAGCAATCGAATGATGTCAAAATTTGGGTCGCTTATATCAAATTTGAGATTGATGAACACCATAATGAAGACAACGCCGAAGTAGCTAGAAGAATTTACGAGCGTGCAAATAAAAAAATTAATGAAGATCAAGAGAGCAGAGCCATTTTATTAGCAGCATTAAAAAATATATAAAAAAAATGACAAAATATAAAAATGAATTTTTTTAACTTCCCGCTAAGAAAATGTTAGTAAATGTGAGACCACTCAGAATATCCACTTCCCAAGCTCTTTGAATTTCAATTCAAAGAGTGAACGGTCATCGATGGCTGAGTTCTCGACGAAAGTTAAGACCTCAGCCTTCCTCACGCTCAGGGGATTACTCCTCGTCATCGTGGCTGTATCGACTCAACTATAGAGTAGAGAGGATGTGAAGATATACTACAGAAATGATCCTGTGAAGTATGATCTTAATTGTTCTGTGCATTTGAATCCCTTATAAAAACTCTATGACAAGTTACTGAAGCGAAACAAAAAAAAAAAAATTGGAAAATCCAAAAGTGCACTGTTAGAAGTATTTATTTGAGCCAAATAAGATTTATTAATAGTTAATAAATGATTTATTAAATGAGATTTATTTGAGCCAAATAAGCCATTTCTTAATAGTTAATAAATGGCTTATTTGAATAGAAAGAAATGACACATGAAGTTCAGGTTATAACTTTGAATGGAATGAGTGTGATTGTTAGTAAAAATTTATTATAATATTTCATTTTTTTTATATCTTTTGTATAATAATTTTTATCTTCAATTAACATTAATTGTTTGCATTATTTTCTTTAAAAAAATAAAATTAAACAGTCCTATAAATTATTTGTCATAACCTTACTTAATTAACATCACGTGTCATTTCTTTCTATTCAAATAAGCCATTTATTAACTATTAAGAAATGGCTTATTTGGCCCAAATAAATCTCATTTAATAAATCATTTATTAACTATTAACAAATATTTATTTGGCTCAAATAAATACTTCTAACAGTGTGCACGCCTCGAACGCTCATGTTATGTTTTTTTTTAAAAGTTAAATTTCGAATAAAATTGAATATCCCGCTCTTTTCCCATAGAAATTTCCATGGTAAATATACGGTAATAAAAGTAAAAAAAAAATAAATAAGGAAAACATTCCTAATGAAAAATGGCGGCAGTGTGTGTTTGTTTACATGTAAGATTGCCGGTTTTAACCGTAATGATTTATTTTAAAAAAAAACGAGAACGCCTACAGTAGTGATTTTCGAAAGGAACCTTCTTTGCTTATTTCTGAAAATTTTGAAAGAAAAATTAAGTAGTTTCGTCAAGTCGTTCTCGAGATATCCGTACCACGCCGTTTTTTTGAACCACAGACTAATGGACGTCCACGATAAATTTTTTTTAATGAACTTTTTTTTATATTAATACATATTAGACAAATTAAAAAAAGTATCAGGATTATTTATTAGTGTTTCAGCTTTATATTGATGTGTTTTTCATAATGTGTAAGAGTAATAGAAAAAAAATATATGCACTTTAATGAGTGGAATTCGTGTGACCTTGACAGGTCGATTATAAAGCACAACCTCTCCGCTTCGCTTCCGAGGCGTGCAAAAAATTATTTGGCCACCTAGCGACTGACACTGAACTACAATAATTTTAGGCTGGAACTTAGATTTAAATCTAACATTATGCTATGCTATACGTATACAGATAAAGCAAGTTGTATGAATACATAAATTATTGTCAACAACTACTTACTCCCTTATGGCCGTATTTCATAAGAATCCAATTACAGTCGAGTTGTTGGTCAGCTTGAAGGTGATACCTTCCATCGGTCCATAATACTGCTTTATTTGAAGTAATTAAAGCTTCTCCAGCGCTTCCGTAAAATCCAGTTAAAAATTCTCGTCTCATATCGTGTGGTGAAACACTTTCACTCTGAGAAATACAACACAATTAAAACTTTTTTAATGAACAAAAAAAAAGAAGGAGAAATTTTTGTTTCTAACAATTGTAATTATACACGGAGAAAAATGCGAATCAAAATTAAACAACAATAACAATCACAATGAAAAATTTGCTATCTCAAATAAAAAATTATAATAAAAAAAAAAATTACGATGATTAAGCATGATCATGCCTGAATATTTGCCAGCCATGAGCATGCGTGATCATGCATGAGAGAGCATAATCATGCCCGACCGAGCATAATCACGCATGCTCATGGCTGGCAAATATTCAGGCATGATCATGCATGATCAGGTCTGATGATTTTTTCCCGGGTATATATAATTATATATGATCTCATATATAATCATATATAGTCATTTATAATCAGATAAAATCATTTTTATCGGAAAATGATTTTAATTTTTTCATTTATTGTCTTATAGCATGACTATTTATTTATACTTTAAATATTTAAAAAAACTATGTATTTGTTATAAAAAATTCTTTTCCAGTCACACTTAAAAAATTATGATAATGAAGTTAGCCGACGTCCAATAATTTTTGGATTTTTTTTTAAACAATAAATTATTAAAAATAAAATATTTGAAAAAATTGCACCTACAGTTTATTAAATTTTCTACATGCGCATATTTTTATTTTAATTTTTTTTTTAAATTAAGTCGTTGAAACAAAAATCCGAAAATTTTTAACTGTCTGCTAACGTTAGGATCACAAAAAAAATTTTGTCTTTGCTTACAGCACTTAGAAATTTTTATGAAAATGGGACTTGAATGCTGTCTGGGTACTCAAAATTTTCAAGAAAAAAAATGATTTAGAAAAAATTCAGCCACTAGAGAGCAGTAGAGATAGCACAAAATTCTATAGCCAAGCACGTGCTATTTAAATCCATTGATTGACTTAACCTTTAAAAATAATTTTCATAACAACAATTACTTAACCTCATAAATAAATTTTTTTGTATGTTATCTAAAATACTTTTAAATTATTCAAAATACATTAAATTATCAAAAATGAGTATTTTTACCCAAAATTATGATCCCATTACTGGATGTTCTGTTTGGGAGGAAAAAAATCCTGATTATGATTATCATCAAGAAGTTGCACGTTCAGCTTTTGCTGATATGCTACACGATCATGAAAGGGTATATTTTTCATAATGATTATAAACTAATAACCTGTATATTCATTTATTTATAACATAAATTATTTTATTTATATTATTTCAGAATGAAAAATATTATCTTGCTTTGCAAAAAGCAATCGCCAAAAAACATAAGCAAGGTTTAAAAGCCAACGTTCTAGATATTGGTACCGGGACAGGTTTGTTATCAATGATGGCAGCTAGATGTGGTGCTGATACAATTGTTGCATGTGAGGTAATTGTGATAATTTATAAATAAAAGTAAAAAAAAAAAAATTAGTGTTATCAATAAATACAAAATATATATTTTTATTTTATTCAAAGGCTTTTAGACCAATGGCTGAATGTGCTGAAAAAATAATAAAAAACAACGGATTTGAGTCGCGAATAAAATTAATTAAAAAAAAATCAACTGAAATAATTGTCGGCGAAACAGGAGATATGAAACAACGAGCAAATATTCTAGTTACTGAAGTATTTGATACCGAGTTAATTGGTGAAGGTGCACTGCCAACATTTAAACACGCCCATGAACATCTTCTAGAGGTAAAAATTCATCATTTTAAATAGCTAATAATATTTATTAATTGATTTGATGTTACGAATAAGGTAAAGGGCCCAGTTACTGACACTTTAAGAGGGGAAAGGGGTCTGAGATGAAAAAAAAGAGCATATTTATTTCAGAGTACCTTCTTTATCAAAATATGTGACATTATTAAGCATCATTCCAAGAATATTCTGCTAAATTTTCATAAAAAAATATTAAAAAATAAGCTGGTAGTAGTGGGGAGAACCGAATCACCTCAAAAAAAAAGTCTCCATGCCATAGGCAGTATAATTCATCACTACTTCATCTGAAATCAAAAAACCAAAAAGATTTCTTTAGCACATAATAAGTTTATCTTGGATTTGAATCAAAGAATATACAAAATATTCATTTTTGAATTTTTGGTAAAGATGCAATCAAAAAACTCTGATTTTTGCCAAAAATTGTTCCTTGGGTTTAATTAAAAAATAAGTAGTTACTCGTTGAAAAAAAAAATCCTCCGTTCAAATCCAAGATAAACTTATGTACTAAAGAAATCTTTTCGGTTTTTTAATTACAGATGAGGCAGTTATGAATTATCCTGCCTAGGGCATGGAGTCTTTTTTTTTTTTAGGTGACTCGGTTCTCCCCACTACCACTGGCTTATTTTCCAATATTTTTTTATGAAAATTTAGCAGAATATTCTTGGAATGATGCTTAATAATGTCTCAAATTTTAAGAAGTTATTAAACGAAGGTACTCTGAAAAAAAAATTACAAAAATATCCTCTTTTTTTTGTATCTCAGACCCTTTTCCCCCTTAATATGATACATTAATATTTTAATAAACTAAATTACAGTTAATTATTAACCCACTCATGTATTTTTTATTATATTTTCATAGTTATATGGTGATAAGATAACATATTACATTCTGAAACCGTTTTCCGTAAACTGCTTACACTATAACTAAAGAAAGGCTTCCTTGATTACTACCCGCTTAAAAAAATTTTTTTATCAAGATATTTAATTTTTAATTTTTGCTATTGCTGTTAATTAAGTACAGAATGATTTTTTTAAAATTAAAAACAAATTTATTTATCTATCTAATTCAATTTTTTTTTAAATTTAAAATAAAGTTGAAAATGTCAAAAACTGGGCCTTTGACCTTAAAATTGTTATATTTTTTTTTTAGAAAGATTGCATTGTAGTGCCCGACAGTGGGACCGTTTGGGTTCAAGTAATCGACAGTTTAACGGTTCGTAAATGGAATCGCGTGAATGAAATAAAAGATCCAAAGACTGGAAAGTTATTAATGAAACCTCCTAAATCAGTAAATGAATGTGCTGGTTCTTCAGCAGTGCATGATATTCAGCTGAGTCAATTACCAAGAGAATCTTTCGTACCATTATTAGCACCTCAGCCAATTTTTAAATTTGATTGGTCAGGAAAAGTTCCTTTGATATTCAATGAAATAAATACTTTGCAATGTAATGCTATTGCATGCGGTACTGCACATGCTGTATTTATGTGGTGGGATTTAAATATGGACGAAGATAAAGAAATTTTATTGAGTTGTGCTCCAGTATGGGAACATCCAGACACTAAATTAGATATTAATAAAGGATTATCTCTAGAGGAAATGACTGATAAACTTCCATGGCGGGATCACTGGATGCAAGCTATTTATTATCTTCCAGAAGAAATTTCAATAAAAGTAAACGAACAAATAACTCTCGTTGGTTATCATGATGGATATTCATTTTGGTTTAATTTACCTAAATCAAATTATTCTAAATTAAAATTTACTAAAAGTCCTGTGTGTGATTGTTCACTACATATCGCTTACTCTCGAACTCGACTAGGACAATTAAATGACAGCGAAAGAAATAACAAGTATATAAATGCGTTGAAAAAACACATTACTTCGGAAACTACGTGTCTTTGTATTTCAGATGGTTCATTAATTGGAATCGCTGCTGCTAATCTTGGTGTTAAAAAAGTTATTTTATTTGAACCAAATTATTTATCACGGAGATCTATTGAATGCTTTATAGAAGCTAATGATTTAAATAATAAAATTGAAATAATTGACTCAATCGAACAATTTACTTGTAATGATGACGATGATAAATCGAATTATTTAATTATCGGCGAACCTTATTATGCTAATTCTATTTTCCCATGGGATAATTTAAGATTTTGGTATTTAGCGTCAACTTACGGTAATGGAATTAAGTCCGTACCCATATCAGCGTCTATTCGTGGAGTTATTGTACAATTTAAAGATCTACATCACATTCGTGCTCCACTAGGACTTTGTGAAGGATTTGATATGACAACATTTGATAAGCTGATAGTAGTAAGTGATTATCTTATTTTTTTTTTTTTTTTTCAGTCTTTTTTTGTTAAATTTGTAATTATTATATTTTTATTACAGTCATCTAGTGAAATAAGTGATCATCCAGTTGAGGTTCATCCACTATGGGAATATACTGGACGTGCACTATCAGCACCGTTTGATGTTGCATCTTTTAGCTTTGACCAAAACTTTGATAGTGAAAGTAGAAAAGAATTCTCTGGACAAGTGCCTATACTTAAGTAAGTAGATTAGGGTGGCCGTTAAAAATTTTTTCAGACGCCCCATAAAAAGCTTTTTTTTAGTGAAAAAATCCGCGGGGAATTAGATTTTTTCTTTTTAAATGAAAAGAACACGTGCCTCAAGACGATTAAAGTTCATTTTCGATACAATCGCGTCTTTTTTTTAAATCTTACAAAATATGCAGATTAAAAGAAAAAATCATAGGACCAATTTTGTAGGAAATTAAATTCTTGGCAAAAAAAATGTCATATTCATTTTTTTTTATAAAATGTGTATTTATGAAGATATTTTTAAAAAAACTTTTTTTAGATCTTATGAATTGATCGTTTTAAGAAATACAAATGTTGAAAATAACATTTTTCTAGGTATATAGAAACTATGACAAGCATTAATGATTGATATGTTACGAGTTACGAAGTTGTCTATATTTAAAAAAAAAAACATTATTTTGAACATTCGTAATCCTTTAAATGCTCAATTGATAAGAACTAAAAAAAGTTTTTTTAAAATATCTTCATAAATACACATTTTATAAAAAAAATGAATGTGATCTTTTTTGTCAAGAATTTAATGTCTTACAAAATTATTCCTATACTTTTTTCCTTTAATCTTCATGAGATATAAAAAAAAACCGCGATTGTATCGAAAAATGAACTTTAATCGTTCTGAGGCACGTGCTTTTTTTACTTAAAAAGAAAAAACCAAATTCCTCACGTATTTTTTCACTAAAAAGAAGCTTTTTATGGGGCGTCTGAAAAATTTTAATTTTTAACGACCACCCTAAAGTATACAAATATATTAAAGCTATTTTTAGACGCTGTTTAACAAAATTTTTCCTGTTCAATGAAATTATGCTATTAAAGTTTCGACTATAAAATTATATATTTTTAATTATAATTCCAAAATTTTAATTTTATTGAAATTTATTGACTAAGTTCTAGATAATAATTGTGATTTTTTTTATTATCGATATTCTATCAATTTTAATTTTTTTGTCCTTTTTTAAACTAGTTCTTTAATTTTTTTTTTTTTTTTAACATTTTAATATTATAATTAAATTAGTGATGCGAAATGAAAAAATTGTCTTAAAATTGACCGTCAAAAAATTAATGACCGGTCATACATAAATTTCTTAAAATTCTTTGGTATAAAATCGATGAAAATTTTTTTTAACTTTAATTGACTTTAATGTATTTTTCAAAATTTGACTTGAAAAAATAAAATCGGGATCATTTAGCATCATAAGTTAAAAATATTTTAAAGTCAAGTTGTAAATTAATTATTTGTGGTATTCATATTTTTATTGTATACTTTTTTAGAGAAGGATCATGCAATGGAATAGCTTTGTGGGTAGATTGGTACCTAGATTCTGAACTGATGGTATCAACAGGACCATCAAAGCCAATAATTGCTGGAGAAAGAATAACCTGGGACATGAATAACCGGCAAGGTGTTCATCTCTTACGAAAAATCCAAAGTGTCACAAAACAACACTCAGTTACTTGGTTTTTCAAGTATCATAATCAAGATTACCAATACTTTGACTTTAAATCCTGCATTAAATTGCAATGACTGTTGAACATTGACTAATTAAATAAAAAAATTGTTTTATTATATACACATTATAATAAAATATATTATACATATTAATAAAATTTTATAAAAATTAAATTAATTACATACTTTTGTAATTATCAATTTATAAGTTTTATATTTTAATAAATTATCTAAGTATTTAATTATGCAATTCATTTGAATTTATTTTTAATTGTCTAGCTAGTCGTTTACCCACTAATTTAGGATACGTTTTTTGTTTGATTAAAAACTCTTTACTCTGATGCGTCACTGCTCCATTCTCCAACTGAAATCTTAAAAGAAAAAAAATTATTTTTGAAAAAATTTGAAATTCGTCCATAGAATCAATGAAGATACAATTAAATAAGATGATTTAAAAATTTATGCTCTATGGGATCAATTTAGATATTGAGTTGGATTGGAATACAAAGATTTTTTTTTAAAAACCTTAATTAGTTTTTGATAATTGAGAGTTTATTTGAACTTTGCTATGAACTTTTTCGTATTTAAAAACTAATTATACAAAAAAAAAAGAATTTTGTATAAAACTAATTGTTTTTAAAAAAACTATCAGCTTTAAAATTAATTTACTTATAGACAGTAAAATAAACGATTGTTTGGATGAAATAAAATAAAATCTATTATCACTTTAATTTTTATGACATTTATATTTTATATTTATGACTGGTTTGACAGATGAGAAAAATTATTGCCCTATACTGTTAACAGTTTTTTAGATTTTCAAGAATAATTGTCATGGAAATTTAACAAAATTTATTTCTTTTATATAAATATTTATTTTTTACGTAATTAAAAAAAATATAAATTATAATCTTTAGTGAAAACACAAGATGACGATTTAAAAATATATTTACTGTTTAATTAATCAAGATGTTGAGTTGGAATTAAATTCAAAGAATTTTAAAAATACAGTACTAGCTTTTTTTTAACTTAATTAGTTTATGATAATTGTGAGTTTATTCAAGTCTTGCTATGAACTTTTTCGTATTTGAAAATTAATTTGAAAATTGAAAATTAAACACGAAAAAAAAATTCAATTTCCAATTAAAATTATGGTTTTCCAAATAACTTTTAGCTTTAAAATAAATATTATTTCAAATGAATTAACTAATCGACTAATAAAATATCAACTGTGATTTTAATTTTGATAACATTTACAACTTGAAGATTAAAGTAATGTGATAATAAAGTATATAAATAAGCTAAATTATAATCATATTTAAATTTTAAATTTCTGATTGATTGGATATTTAATAACTGCAAATAATTTGCTTTAATTTTCAATTATGAATGTTATTGCCCTTGATAATTCTATGACAGGAATATTGGGTACTTGGACCAATAATAATCAGATATTAAACTTTAAATTTGAAAATTTAATATCTACTTAGCTTTGGTCTGAGTACTCAATATTCCTGCCATTCTTTTAATTTTAAAAGGGATCTGAACTTTTTTCCTATTACACTCGTCGACAAACGGTACTCCCCTTGTTGCAATTGCGTAAATGGAAACTTTTTCCACGTTTTTTTCTTAAACAAATTAACATTTTTTAAAAATGAAAACGTAGACTGCTAGATTATAGAGTAAAACATCGAGCCTCAGTCTCAATTTTGCATTTAGAGAATTTGTTTGAGAGAAAAGCTAGGACAAAAATTATTATAGACCCTTCTTTAAAGTGAAATATCTAACAGTGTAAGTAAATTAAACATACTTGCAAAGATAATGCAGTGGACCAAGCATTGCATCTTTGTACCACGGTTGGTTTTCTAGAATAGCCAGTGAAAATGCACCGCTTTCAAGTGTAGATAAACATCCTTCAGTTGGTTGTGTCCTTATAACATAACTACTTGCCATACTTTGTACCAATTTACAAGCTCTTAGTTGTGATAAATATGGAGTAGAATGATAAATAGCCTAAAATATATGAAACTTTTATATAAAGTAATTTTATTATAATAACTAGTGCTGATAAAATAAAAATACTTTAGCTTGAGGCCAAGTGCCATCCAGTAGAACAAGATTATAAGGTCTTTGTCCATTGACACCGACTTTAGGAAGCTCGTTTATGTCAACAGCATCAGCTGATGGATAAAGCAGTATTGTATCTTTGTCTTTTAAAATTTCCATAAGATCTTCATGTTTTGATGAAAATTTTTTACCACGAAATACAAGACATTTATTTTGCTCTAAAGACAATGAAAGCATTGGAGCAGTGCGAAGACACCGTTTAACCTCTGCAGGATGTTGGAGAATAATTAGTCGTGATTGAGGACACAAACGAGTTTTAGGTAATCCCGGACACCAACAAACAGTAATTGGTCTTCTGTAAATTAATATTATTTTTTAAACAAATTTATTTATTTTTAATTATAATTATTTATATATTACCTGCATTGTGAACATTGATCACGCATTTCAGGTGGATCTGCTGGTATTTCGGCTAATTCTTTCCAAATATCATCACTTTCTTCAGTCATTATGTTTTTAAATGAAATATTTGTAATAGCACGTGTCAATATTTATTTTATTGTGTTAATTATTTTAAATAATTTCAAATTTACTTAATTTGCTTGCGTCACACGTGTTCGCTGCAGTTCACTGATTTAAACGTCAGTGGTTCTCATTTTGTTTGCTCAATACCCAAACCCAAACTTAAAAATTTTTTAATTTTATTAGATGTAATTTGTTATAACTAATAGCTAAGTTTATCAATATTTTTATATTGAAAAACTCCTAAAATGAATAGTGGGAGTATAAGAAATACGTGCTAAGTAATGGTGGTGGGACGACTTTTTGGTTGGAAGTTGGAACAACTATATGGGTGAGCTTTACTGGCAAATAGACACTGTTTCGCAAAATGCTCGCATAAAATCATTTCAAAAACTCAAAGGATTAGTTGACTGCGTGCTTTTTAATGATTTTTGGAAACTTTAAAGTCTGATTAATGCAATGATCGATGTTTTTATTAAATATAATTGTCTATAATTAAGGAATAATTAAGTAAAAAAGTTTTCCTGATTAAGAAAAATGATTTGATCCATATATGCTAAGTGTATGTTTATGTACCCAATTCAAAATTTTTTAAATCATTTCAAATTGTTTTGAATCATTTCAAATCTTTTTTCTTAATCAGGGTTATTATAGTGACATCCTTTAGGATGTATGTCGATGAATCGCCTGGATTTAAGCCGTCACAAACAATGAATCAACCTAATTCTTGTTGTAGAAGTAAGCTTGGGATGAACCCTATTAAATATCAACAACCAACTCTTTCCTATTTAAAAAATATCAGTAATAATCGATAAATTTTCTGAGATTTTTTAAAATTTATCGTCCACATGCCTTTCTATCTTTTTTTTCTTCACATTTACATTGGTACCCACAGAGAATTTTTGAGCAAAAATTACCCATAAAGTTTGGTATTGTAAGGACATCTAGCTACCCGCGGGTACGAAAAAAGTATATATCCGTATATATCCGGGCAAATTTGAACATATGTCGCAAATAAAATTGTATATACCGGATATATAATTTTTTCGTACGGGCAGTAACTAAATTTTTTTACTATGTTGTTAGTAGAAATTGCACTTTATTCATAGTCGTCCCTACTAAAAAGTCGTCGCCCCATTACCATAACCTAGCATGTATTTCCTATACCCCCACTATCCATTTTAGGACGACGTTTTCGATGGGACTAATTTATTGTCAACCCAACAAGAGATTGGAATTCGGGTGTCGTCGTAGTGGGGACAATTTCCGAGGTCTATTCTTTTACTGGGACCACAATACATGCTATCGAGCACTATATTGTACAATGTGCATGGGAAAAATTTAGATATTTACCTCATGTTCTCACAGTATCATACTTTTTTGGTAATTTTTACTAAAAATTTTCCTTGTTACGAATTACGATCGAATCCTATTAGGAAATCGATTATTTTTTTAGGTCTATTAGATCTACACCTACACTATTCATTAAAAGCACACCTTTTACACACATATAGTTTGCCACTGACCCTTAAGCCAATGGCAGTTTTTAAAAAAATGTCGTTATCATTCTTTAAAAACTTCATTAATCTTTTGAGGGGCGCGGAAAGAGGGGGAAGGGACTATATAAGGCCACAGATAAGCCGATTTGGGTCTTTTTGTTCGTGACCTCTGTGCGGATAGAATCTCTCTAATCACGCGGTACCCGACCGAGCGTAAAAGATAACTTTGACACAGCGATATAAAATATTTCAGACCGTGGCATAAAATTTACAACCATAACCTCAATTAACCATTGTCGAATTAAATATTCGCCATACACGTTGACCAATTTTTGGAAACGGCTAATTATTATTTTATTTTTTCATTTTTTTTTTTTTTATAATTAATTATTAGTTTTGATCATGGATTCTGTTGACCCAGAAAAAATTGATAAATGCATGAACGATGCAATGCCTAGTATAATAAATATATTATGGAATACAATGTCGAAAAATAATATTTTAAACCAGGATGATGTTAATATACTGGCATCTCAGGTGAAATATTTCAAAAAATTAAAATTCACTTTTTTTTTTTTTTTTAAATAGTACACGTATTTAGTAACAATAATTTTTATTAGGACCAAGAGGAAAATTTAGAAAAAAAACGGCAAATAATTATGAAAATAGACCAAGTTGGGAAACATGTTAGCGAAAATTTTCGTGAACGTTTTTCGAACACTGACGATGATAAAATTTATCGAATGATAGAAAAAGCCCAACTGGTTTGTAGGACCGATAATTATAATGCGTAAGTCAAAAAAAAACATCTTATAAGTATGCAAACAATTACTAATTGATGCCCGACGGAAATAAGGAAACTTTTAATGGAAAAATGCGAAATTTGAAAAGATAATTCTCTGTAATGACACAAATTAAGATTTAAAAGACGAAGCATTTACATCAGTCATGAGTTAGACGACGTATATTGAGCGGAAACAATTTGAATTTATAAACGAAAATGAATATGAGAAGAGATCCAAGAAAATTATTTTTAAATAAATTGGATTAATTTGAATTTCATTAAAGTGCATTAAATAATTTATAAATTATTAGTAATGAGTAATAAGTTGAAACGGAACACCCGTAAAAAGTATATCAAGTAAATATTGCTGAGTAGGAATTGATATGAAAAATTTATGAAGATTCATAAAATATATATATAAATATTGACAATTAAAAGGCTGATAGCCAGAGACTACTCATTACTAAAACTATAAATATTTAAAAGGCAAAGAAATACTTGAAAATAAATTTTATGAATTATTTATAATAAATATAATTATATAATTGTGTCCTACTGAATAGTAAAGCGAATTGAAATCCGACGAATTAAACAATGAATTGATAATTTTTTTTTTAATATTATAAACCGTCAAAAGGCTAAGTATTTTTTTTCTTTTTTTTTTTTTACAATAATGATTTCATCTTATTGTTATTATTAATATATGGGTTAGTTGATTTACGTACATACTTTTTTTTTTCCACAGAAATGATGAGTTAGAAATTCGTCCATGGGATGCTCAAGAACTTTTGAATGTTAAAGTCAAAAAAATAGCGAAAGGAAACATTATTCCGAAGCATATACTCAGAAGCAATCCAAGAGGCATAGTATTGTTGATAACAATGATTGACTATAATGATCCAAAGCGCAATCGAAGATCTGCTAAATATGATGAAACAAATACATTTAAATTATTTCAACAACTTGGTTTTCGAGTTATTAGAAAAACTAATATCACTGTTAATGTAAGTAATATGTGTGTATAAATGGGTATGTGTGTAAGGGTATGTACCCTATTCAAAAATTCCCATAGAATCCACTCAACTGCAACAAAAACCGCATAGAATCCTATAGACCGTATTGGTTTCTATGCGGTTTTTGTCGCAGTTGAGTGGATTCTATGGGAATTTTTGGATAGGGTAGGTGTGTGCAAGGGTATGTATGAGTGTAAGCGTGTATTCTGGTTACCCTAGTAACACGGGTTTGAGCAAGATTCTAGAGTAAGTCTCTTGAGCAAGACCCCTAGCTGCTAGTGTCTTTTTCGATGTATGTGTCTTTCGCAAGATCGTTTATTAAGAAACCTATGTCAAGATTTGTGTATGTCTTCTTCATGGTATCGTACGCAAGAATATTAATAATAAAGATATCTTGAACACGTGCAATGATACAGTGTCTGACGCATTTCTTGCACCAGTAACTTACCGTAGGTACTTACGCATAATTGAGTTATAATCTGGCACAAATTTCTTGTGTAAGGTGTGCACTAGGCTTGCAATTTAAATCTGACCACAAGTATCTGCAGCAAGACACATACGTAGAAAAAGACACTAACACCTATCGATCTTGAGAGCAGACTATGGGTAGAGATTTCGATTGAGAGTAATAGAAACTTGATTATTTTCCGATTGAAAAGAATCAGATTCAATCAGAAAATAATCGAGTTTTTATAGTTCTCAATAAGATACAATCGAAATTTTTAACCAGGGAGGTATAACTGATTGTTTAATTAATAAATCAAATAAATTTATATTACAGGAGTTAAGAAAACTTTTAACAAAATATTCAAAACATTCATTACTTGATAAAGTAGATTCATTATTTGTCGTAATATCAGGACACGGTGGATCTAGTAATGATGAAAATAATAATAGTGTGATTGAGTTGGCCGATGATCAAGTAACATGCAGTGAAGTAATTAATTATTTTTCGGCTGAAAATTGTCCTAGTATGGCTGGGAAACCGAAGTTATTTATTTTTCAAGCATGCAGGTAAATAAATAAATTATTTATGTACTATCATTTTTTTGATTGTTTGTTAATTTGGCGTAATATTTTTCAGAGGCCTAATTAATCAAAGAGCTCGAGAACACAATCAAAATATTGATAATCCTTTAATGGATTTAGATATTGACAAACTAAATAATAAATATGCGAAAGTTAAAGACAAAGTAGTACGTAATTTTTCTGATATTTTTGTTGTGCACTCAACTTTGCCGAACCATCCGTCGTATCGTAATATAAAATATGGCTCCTACTTTATCCAAATACTCTGCGATGTTTTTCAAAATTATGCTTGCCGTTATTCAGTACAGGATTTACTGTTACTAGTAAGTTTTAACATTTTAATATTTTATATGTATATATATATATATATATATATATATATATATATGGGGCATTCCATGCCAAATCGGGCAGTTTGAAAAATTTTAACTTTTAATTTCCATCATTTTTCGATATTTTGTGGTACCCACCAAAAAACTCTTCCTGATAAATTTTAAGATTTTAGCGATGAACCGTTCGAAAATCGCTCTTTTTTTTGTTTTTTGATCATAGCTTCTTTGAAAATGGTCCAAATTGAAACTTTTTTTTTTCTTTAATTGTTATTTTTTCATATACTTTTTAGAAAAAAATACGATCAAGTTTTTCAAAATGTTTTTCTATGTGATTTTCAAGTCTTAAACTTATAATATTTTTTTTCAAAGTTCATGCATATTTTGATTTGTTTGAAAAATTTTTATAACAAACTATATCTATTTCACAACTTTTAAGCCCGTTCTGATCGTGGGACTTTAATGGCTATTATTTTTTTTTCGATTTTTGAAAGTTTTAAAAACTTTTTTTTCTCTATTAATCATTATAAATGCCAATTTTTGTCACTATTTATTATTTTTCTGATTATTTTAAGTAATTTTTTACAATTTTCTACTGTAAACAGGTTTAAAAAATTAACAATTAGCCGTTAATTCCTTTATTTTTTTTTACCATTGGTTATAAACAGACGAAGGAAATCAAAAGTTCAAATTTTTAAAACTGTCCGATTTGGCATGGAACGACCCATATATATTGGGTTACTAATTCCAAAAGGGCATATGATTTTTTTTTCATTGGCAATCGTTTGGTAGACTTATTTTAGTACTATAGATAAAAAAAAATTTTGAAAGCCTAAAGGGTGCATGATTTAAATTATATGCCCTTTCAGCTTGAGGGAACGTATAACAATAAGTTCTTTTGGAATTAGTAAGGCGACATAACATATTTATGAATTTAAAATGTTTCTTTTTAGATTGATGCTCGGATGGCAAAATTACGATTCGGTAACGATATTAATTGTCAGACGATTACTGTCAAGACTATGGGAGTAAATAAACAATTATATTTAAATCCTGTGGTTAATAATAAACCAGATTGGGCTTTAGAATGATGCAATAAAAATTCTGTAACAAATAATGTTGCATCTATAAAATTGACTGTAACCAATACCACGTTGACGTGGTGGCCATGGAATGGTGCCTTATTGAAAATAAGTCTGACGCGGGCTCCAATTTTCCTGCGTTGACTGACTATAAATTATATTTATTAAATATTGATAAATAAATTAAATAATTTATTGTAATTTTTTTTTGTACGTTTGTAAGAAAAAACTAAATAAAATATTGGAAAATATTTACGAATACTTTTTTTATGCTACTTAATGATAACAAATTAGTAAAATTAAATTAAATTAATTTATTATTTATTTTTATTTGTTTATTTATTAATTTTTATGCCAAGGCACACAACAAATGGCAATTTTATACATTAGTTTAGTTTTTTACAAGAGTAATTTTATTTGCTAAAGTCACAATTTGTTAAGTAATGATAATAAACGATTTAACTCTTACTATATACAATCCAATTTCTAAGCTGAATTATGATTGCTATTTTACAAATGTTGTTACTTTTTTTCTTCTTTTATTTAAAGTCTAAACTTAATAAGTAGTAAAACATTTTATTTTTAATAACCTCAAGACTACTTGATAGTAATATCTCAACAGGTAGATCTTTCCAGAGACGAATTATTGAGACGACAAATGAAGGCTCATAAAACACTGTAGGGTAAGAGCACCAGTACCCAGGCCCTGACCAGTAGCCAGCCGGTCATATACTTTAACATTGGCTCAAAATATATATAGATATAATTTAACATGAGGTGGCTGGCTACTGGTTTGGGGCTGGGTACTAGTGCTCTTACCCTAGCAAAGTTTGAAATTTTAAACAATATATTATTATTTCTTACTGCCAATCTCTCTAATCGCCTGACATCTACCTCCTCGATAAAATTATATTACGTTGGAATCGAGAATTAAATTTTATTTTTTTTCTGCGGTTAATTTATTTATAGTTTGCAGGTATAAGTGAAGCTCCAGTTTTACTTCTATTATTAATAATTATCAATTTTATTGAGTACAACAGAATAATTCTTTTGAAATTCAAAAATAAAATTTTGTGTATTAATTTAAGTGGAGATGAATTATTTATTTTTAGAGCTTCTTTAAAATTTTAAATTATGTTCAATTAGGTTATCGCTGTCCAATTCCAAAACTTAGTAAATGTCAAATGTTTAAGAGTTAATTTTTGTTTTGTATGTATGGTAATTCGACCAATGGATGACTCACAATAATTGTATGAAAAATATTTTGATAAATTTTAATAAAAATATTTTATAAGTTCTTTTCACAAGTACTAAATTTCTCATGTTAATTTCCGAGTAGTTCTGAGAAAAAAGATTTTCAGAGTTAATAGAAATTTTTTTTTTATTTACTTCTATTTCTTATAATTTTTTTTTTTTAATTCATATCAATTTCTATGGATAATTATGTTATAAGATTGCAATATTTATCAATATTTTATTGAATTATTTCTTTAGAAAACCACGAGAAAAAAATGAATTATCTATTTATTAGTCGCCACCCTACTCTATAAAATTTTTTATCCATTATCTCATATTTGTTTTTATTAACGTCTTTTATAGAATAATCAATTTTCTATTTTAACTGAAGATGTTTTTTTCTTTTATTAGATAAAATTAAAACAAAGTAAGAATTAGCTGTTACTAGATTTTGAAATTGCACAGCCAAATTTGAATCACACGATATATTTTTTTGGTACCGGTAGTTGTTTAAATTTTTATAATTATGATGCTGGAAATAACAATCATTGAAAAAATTTCTAAAAATGCATGTGAAGAATTTGGAAAAATCTAAGTGTATATATTTTTTGAAAATTTTTCTGATAACAATTAACATGGTAATTAAAAACAATAAAATTGTCAGATGTCAGCTACTTTCTACATCATTTTATACTTACGCTGTAATTTAAATTTCTCGTTCGTTTCTTAGTATTTTTTTTAAATAAAATTTTATGGTAACATTTTTGATCCCATTCCCCTGGAGATAATTTTTGTTTTATTTTTCGATTCAAAGGTAACTGAAAATTTTTTGTTATTTATCGTTTAACAGTCTCACCAGATGTTCCTTTATCGTGGACAGAGGAAATAAAACTAAATACCCTAACAATTCTTTTTATGATAATAAACAAATATGAGGTTCTTCATGATCTTATAAAAAAATTGTCTTACCTCGAGAAAAATTACAAAATAAAATTTCTTTGACATTAAGGGGAATACCCACTGTGATGGATAAAAAATTTTTTTTTTTTTTTAATTTAAAGTTTATGCCTTCGAAAATATGTGTATAAAATTTTAAGTCAAAATTCCGAAAATTAAATAAGAGTGAATGTAGCAGACATCAGACAAATTTAAAATTATTAATGGAGTAAATTATTAACAAAATAAAATTTTGAAAAAATGTGCATTTAAAAAACTTTCAAATTAATAAGTGCGTTTTTTATAAATATTATTTTTTAAATTATTTACTCTATTCATTTATAATTTCAAATTTATCTGATGTCTGCTACATTCACACTTGTAAAATTAATTAAGTTACAAGTTACAGTTATGTTATTTTAGTGAGAGTACCGACACTATCTTACTAAGCTACTCGCGACACTAGCGCATAGAAAGGGTTAATAAAAAAATTCAAACAGTCAAATACACGATTGGAGGTAAAGACGAAGAACCATCATATGGTTTAAGACTCGATAGTTCTGTGTAAATACAAATATTTTAGAAGATATATAATTTTACAGTAAGAAAAATGGAGTAAAAACTTTAAACGCATTTTTCTCAAAACGACTTTTTTCAAAATCATTGCATCGAAAACTCGAACAATTATCAACCGATTTTCAATGATCCTGAAGGGTAATCTGAAAAAATAGACCGGAAAAAATAGACCCGGAAAAAAACGATCCAGTAAAAATTGACTTCGGAAAAAAATATTTTCAGAAGAAGATGATTTATCTTTTTTTTTTTTGATTAATCTTCCAATTTATAGAAAATGTGTGAAGTTGACCCAAAATGTTAAATTGATCCAAATGTGTCCAGTTTAAATCCGCAGAAACTGGGTTTCTTTCACAATAGTATATTGTACAACAAGTGCGATAAGTTGTCGATTGCGAAGTTAAACGCACGAGTGAAGCGAGTAATCGATAACGTTGCACATACTATTTTGTATTACAAATGTGGCGATATATGTGGGCACAAAATCGGGGTCCAGGGGCTAAGCCCCCCCAGTCCCTAAAAACAAGTGAAAAGTTAAAAAAAAAAGAAACAAATATATATCTGTTCTCCTGAAGTTATCCGAAGTCTAATAATTTTTGGATATTTTTTTAGACAGTAAATTATAAAAAAAAAAAATGTTTAAAAAAATTACACCTACAGTTTTTTAGATTTTCTATAGGTGCATATTTTATCTTATTTCATTTTTTTATGCAATGCTCTGCATTTAATATTTTTCAATAAAAGTTTATAAAAACTATATTGAATATATACTTGATGATTTAATTGCCCCGGTCAAAAAAAATCCCGAAAATCACTTATTTTTTCGGCCGTCTCAGTGACTATCGCCTTTAAGTCACTTATAACTTAACATTCTTTTGTTTACAAAAAAAAATTTAATCATTTAAAAGTGATAAGTAAATAGTCTAATAAAAACTCATAATATAAACTTGTTATTCATTCAAATAATATTTCATATTCGATTTTAAAAATACATGTGATCTAAAATAAATTTATTGAATTTGAAAAAATTCAAAAAATTCACATTGTAATTTTTTATATAAATTCTTCAAGTGATATTTTAATCATATTTTTTTGACTATTTAAAATTTTCTAAACTTTTATACTGGATCTAAAGTTATAAAAAAAATGATTGAATGATTAATTATTTATTTTTTATTTGTTATCTATAATTATAAATTTAATTTAAATATTTTAATAAACAAAATTAAAGATTATATTTTTACAAAATCAAATTATTTATTAATATGTTTTAAATTAATATACATACGTATATACACAATTTAAAAATATTATACATATTAAATTGTGTATACATAACAACTAATATAACGCAAGTTAAAATATTATACAATGAAATATACAAATTTATTATTTTTGTTATTTTTTTTTTTTTTTTTTTTTTTATATTAATGTCTATATATAAAGATTAAATATTATTATTTTTTTTTACATAAATTTATTAATTTTAAATATACAATACAAAAGAAAGGAAGTTAAATATATCGTTTATCATTCAAGTAAAAATTTATCATCGTTCGCATCATTAATTAATTACTATTTTGATTTATTGAATATGCATTTGTGAATACTATTTATTTAAATGAATTTTTTTTAAATTTATTGTTCATAATTTTTTAATTTATATTTATAATAACGCACAATATAATATTTATAAAGATTTTATTGAATGATCATTTTTTGTGTACTAATTATTCCTTTCTTAATTAACTTAATAATTTATGTATCAAGGCATTTATTCAAATAGCCATGATTATTATTTTTTTCTCTGTCTTTTAACGTATTAAATTTTATCAAAAAAGAACTACACAAATAAACTGTATAATCCCGTGTAAAAAAAATTCGTTACAAAAATGTTCCAAAAACGTTCTTGCCAGGGATCTTTCAAAGTTGAAACAATTCTGAACTTTGATTTGAACATTTTTGGAATTGTAAAATAATTACAAGTGTGAAAAATTTTCAAGTAGGATCAACTTTTCGTGCGGGTTTTTCTTTTTGAAATTTTTTAAGCAAAGTTGATTTGAGTTGACAATTTCGTGAATTCATAATAAGTTTGAAATTAGTTCCAATCAGTCATTTTTTGTACTATTTTCGACAAGATGAAAAGTTAAAAAAAAAACTTTCCCAAAAAGTTCCAATAAACGTTAACAAATGTTCATAAATACTGTCAAAGTATTTTTATTTTTTTTTTTGCTTCATACCTGAATAATTCTGGTAAGAGTCGAAAATGTTCATAATTCTTAATTAATTCCTTTTTTTTTTTTTTTCTAATATTCTTCAAACCCAAAAAATTGTCGAACCAAATCATTTTTGCGCAGGAAAAGGCTGTACCAGTTGCAAATTGTTTACTTTCTAATTTTTTCAAAATTCCAAAAATGTTCAAAAGTTCAGAATCGTCTCAATTTTGAGAGTTTACTGTCACGAACGTTTTTGGAATGAATTTTTTTTACACAGGATAAAAAAAAATCATTACTATTATTCCGACGAAGAGAAACGAGCTGCTTGGACGGTTCGACTAGTTTTTTTTTTCTGTGGAACTGACCGATAATTCGTTTCGTAGATCATTTTCCTCCATCGTTTAATATATATTTATAATACATAAATATTTTTTTCCTTTATTATATAATACCCGACGATAATATATGTCTACACGCGTAATTACAACGCAAATTAATTTATATTTTAAAATTTAACTATGAAAAAAATTAATATTTATGCATTTTTTAAATTTTAAACATTTAAATATTTAATAAGGCTTCTTCGATGTGTTATTTTTTTTCACATACGAAAAAAAAAAAATTGATAATTTTAATTATTATAAATATTTTGTTAATAATTAATTCGTTGAGTTTTATAAATAAACTTGGCCAGTACTGCGTGCAATATTTAACACGCACAATAATCTCTTATTTTTAATTAATAAAATATAAATATCAAATAATTAAATTTAAAATATATATTCTAGTGTCATGTACTTAGTTTTTTTTTAGCATAATTTATAACGAGCATTTACGTCATATATTAAAACGAATAGTACTCGGTATGTATATATATATAACCCTGAAGCAAAATAAATCAGTTATTAACTGAAATTGCTTGTAAACCTCATTATTTTATTTTTATTATATGAGCTTGACTGTTTTGCTCTACTTACATTATATTATAATGATAATAATTATTATTATTACATGAGGATGCAAGCCTAATTATTTAATATAACGAAACAATCGATATTATATTTTCATATGGCGAAACAAATACTTGATTTCTTAATTAACTAAACATATATCTGCTTTAATAAATAAACTATCACATAAACTTACGTTTACACGACGTAAAATCCCACATCATTTTTTTTAAATCTAGACAACTATTACTGTACGTTTTTTTTTCTTCCGATAAAAAATAATATTCATACACAAGCGAAGATATACAGAAGACATTTCAGACTTTTACAAAATAAATATTTATATATATTTATGTGTATATATATAATATATGTATATATACTAAGCAACACTATTTGCGAAAAAAAATAAACGCATATTATAGACAACAAACAAATTCCAAACAATTGTTATATACATCTAAGAAAGTTTGATTAGAAAAATTATTATTATTTTTTTTTATGATTGTAATCATAAATCACCTGATCTTGGATATTCGTGTGACCGTAAATTGTACTTTACTATACATTATTTAATGTTTATACTCTTGGAGTATCATAATTTTATAATTTGTTTTAACTCTTGGAGTGAAGATTTGTTTTTTGCGCTTTCTTCTTTCGCGCAGCTAACATATCATAAAATGGATTATGTGATATACTTTGTCTTACACATTTTATCCATTCGTCTTTTTCTTCATCTGTTGCAGCAGACATTCTATACACAGTATGCTTACCTAAATAATTATAAAAAATTTTAATTAACCAGCAGTAGAAACTAAATAACTATATTGGTATTTACACTGTCAAATTTTTTTAGACTTTTACGGATAATTGTCATGGAAATTTAATAAAATTTATTAATTCTATAAAAATATCAATTTGGTCATGTAATTAAAATAAATTAAAGCATAATATTTAATGAAAATACAATGTGACTATTAAATAGTATATTTCGAGATAAGGGAGAGACGAGGGCTGACCTGACCTGAAGTCTAAAATCGTGTTTTATCCCGTGCCACGCACTATATTTTTTAATTTATCTGCATTGATACTGGGAATTTTAATGTCTGGAGTCAGTCAATACAGGCTAATTTCTGACCAATAGCGCGGCAAAAAATAATGCTGTATTTTAAATATGCAAATTTATAGTATAGTGTGTGACAAGGGATGAAACAAAATGATTTCAGACCAGAGTGAAGTTGGCTGACATCACCCGCTGTCTGAAATCTTAATTGATCCTGAGTAAGACTCCATATTTTTCATGATTACCTGCATTGAAACTTATGAAAGTTGAATTGTCAGCAGCCAGTCAGAAACAAGTTAATTTAAGACTAATGGTGTGATCAACTGTTACCGTAAGCGTAAATTGTCATTTGCAATTATTAATTAACAGAAACTATAAATACTAACTATTATTCACACTGATTTTTATAAAACTTAATCACAGTCAGAACTGTCATTTACGTAAATAAAAGTAATGGTCTGAAATCACTATTAAATGACAAGTATCAGAGTTTGAATTGCGAATGCTTTCAGTTAGTGGACAGAAACATTATTTGTTTTTTCTCACCTCCGGGCGGAAAGCGTCAACTTTCGTCCCGCTGTGCAAAACGAAGTTGCCGCGTTCCGCCTCCGTCGAGGAGAAAAATAGTATACACTCCTCGGGAAGTAAATAAGAAAGCCTCAGATCACATGTTTGCTAACCTCGGCTTCGCCTCGGCCAACAATTACATGTGATCTGAGACATTTCTTATTTTACTTCCCTAGGTGTGTAATATACTATTTCCCCAGGGACGAAACAAGTTTGTTTCTGCCTGCTGACTGAAGGCATTAACAATTTACGCATTTGATAATATTCATTCGTGGCATTGGACTGAAATTAGCTTCTTTCGACTGACTGTAGAGACACTGAAACTTCAAGTTTCGATACTGGTATCATGAAAAGTAATTTAACAAAAAAAAACCAAAGGCTTCTTATTAATTTAATAATTTTTTTTATTGCAGCTCATCTTATTTTAAAAATTTTCCAACATACAACATTCAGTTTTCCTTATTAAGAAAAATGATTCAACCCATGCTAAGTGTATATCTATATATGAGTCGATTCAAATTATTTTAAATCATTTCAAATTGTTTCGAGTCATTTCAAATAATTTTATTTAATCAGGACTGGGTGATTACTAGAACTAAATAAATATTTAGGGGTTTACAATAAACAAATTCGATTCTGACAAAAAATAAATCAAGTCATAAAATAATTTAGCAGGCAGAAACCGACAGTCTGAAATCGGCTTGAAACTAGTAGTCTCAATTCAAGTAATATTAGAAAAAATTACAGCATAATCTTTCATGAAGACGCAATGTGACTATTTAAAAATACATGTGCTATGTAATTAATCAAGATATTGAGTTGAATTTTAATTCAAAAAATAAAAAAAAATACTATTAACTTTTCTTTTTAAATCTTAATTAGCTTTCGATAATTGTGAGTTTATTGAAGTCTTGTTATGAAATTTCTCGTATTTGAAAATTAATTATCCGTGAAAAAAAAAGAATTTTCAATTAAAATTCAGGTTTTTCAAGTAACTATCAACTTTAAAATTAATTGACTTATGGACAATAAAAAACCAATACTTTAAGTGAAGTAGAATAAAATCTATTGTGATTTTAATTTCTATGACATTTATGACTTGAAAGTTTCGAGTATTGTAAAAATAAAGTACAAATAAGTTAATTCATACTTTATATTTTTGACATGATTTGAACTTGTTGATAACTTCAAGTAATTTCCTTGAAATTTCTGGGAAAAGTTTAACAAAGTAAAAAAAGAAGCCAATAAATACCTTCTACAACTTTTCCTTCGCTGTCCGTTTTACACGCTTTAATAAACTCGGACCCTGCAGCATAAAGTTCAAAGCAATGAGGTTTATGTCTATCTTGAACTTCTCTAACTTGAATATTTTCCAATGGAATAATCCCACGCGGTTCTTTATCAGTAGTATACTCAAAGTAATAAAGACAATTGTCGTTGAGAATGAACCATCTTCTTTTCCAACTCTTGTAGCGTCCGCCTGCAACAATTTTATCGTATTAAATAAAAACTATAAATTAAGAACACGCTTATTGGGGCAGACTATTTACCTGCTGTCTCCATCAAGCCAGCAGAGGGACAGGGTAAAAATCGATAGTTTTATTATTTACATATTTTCTTTATATTATTTAATGCCCGATAAGTTTACGAGGGCAAATAAAAAAAAACTTATTTAAAGATTCTATAAATACTTGCCATCGTAAATTTAGAATGTTTAGACTACTGTCTCCCCTTTTTTTAAATTTTTATTTTGTTAAAATATCTAGACATTTATATTAATTTCTTTCTGTTTTTTGTCTTAGAGACATAAGTCTTTATATTTTATTTAAATTCTCAACGTTACCTTGTTTCCAAAGCCAGCCTTCTTTATCAGGATTGAAAAACGTGTGCATTAAATCATTTCCATCGTCTTCGGGTATTTTAAATGGCTCCGTTTTTATACTTTCGTACAAACTCTAAAAAAATTATAATCCATTTTATTTATATATATATTTTTTTATTTATGTCTAGCATCAAGAATTTCGCGTTAATCCTTAAGATTAGTCTCAACACATCGTTATGGTTTATTTTTATTCCCAAGTAATAAAACATAAAAATTCATAACTTTTCTTTTGTAAATTAATTTAAAATAAACAAAAAAACTTCACTTAAGGAGGACCACTAGTGTGATCGCCTGAAAAAACGATGATTTTTGGGAATTTTTTTAAAGAAAACTACTGCATGGAATGTTTTAATGTTTTAAGGATATATTTGTGGATATGTAATGAATGCGAGATAAAATTTTTGGACCAAAAAATTCAAAATTTAGCGAGTTGTTCACAATCTCCCAACGCTAAAAAAAAGTCCCCCCACTGCAGTGATAGCGACCACAGTCCATGAAATCAAAAAAATCAAAAAATTTATTAAACTAGAAGATATTTCCCGTACCATGATCCTCGGGCTAAGAAAAAAATTGAAATTTAACAAAATGGCGGAGTTTAAAAAAAAAAAATTCAAATTTTGCGCGAAAATTTGATGATTTTTGGCCTGCCAAAATTAGATTTTTGATTCGATCGAAAAACTGTTATTTTTGAAGGTATAGACTATCAAAATATGCAAAAGAAAAAAAAAATGAATTGATTTTTAAAAATTTCACACTAGTGGTCCCCCTTGACATTTGATTTAAAAATAAAATAAATATTTAAATAAATACGTACAACAAGTAATTCACGTGGTAAATCTCCCCCATTGTTTATTCCCCGATTCATCGTAATAAATTGTTCGACACTGGGTTTGTCTTTGACACTTGGATTATGCAAAGAAGTATTGAGCATAATAATAGCGAAACTCAATACATAACATGTATCAGTATTTGTAAAAATATTTGGATTAAGTTGACAGTATCTCTGAGCAAAACACTCCATCATACGATCTATTTTTTGTGCTTCACCGGGTAATCTGAATGACCACAAAAATTGTCGGAGTGCTTGGACAAGTATGAGATCCGTAAAATCGTGTAGTTCAACAAATGCACGTAATACACGTTCATTAAAATCATGTCTTTCTCCCAAATAATCTCCGATAGCTGTTTTATTTAATCCCTCGCCTTTATAAAGAAATTGGGCGACGTCTTCAGGCGTAGGTGCTAATAAATTATGCTCAATCAGGTACTCGATACCCTTCTTTGGGTCCATATTAAACTTTTTACGTCCAATTGATGTCTGTTTTGTTTTATTTGACGGCTTATTTGATTCTTCAACAGTGAATCCACCTCCTTCCATAGCTTCCATCTCGGCGACAACTTCTCCAAGTTCATCTTTCAATTGCTGTAATTATTAATATCTGTTAATATTATAATTATATAATTATATTAATAAATATTTATAATAAAATATTAATTACTAAACTAATTACGTGATATCATTATTAATAGAGAGTAATGATTTAAACAAAAATACGATAATTAACTACAAAATGTCCTTTTGTCTCATCAAACAAATAAATGTCTGACAGCAATAATCAGTAAAACGATACTAAAGCGATGAGTAAACGTTTCTCTATCAATTAGCTACGGAAGTGGTGTTATCTTTACTCATATCACGTTTTACTATCGCGTATGAGACAAATTGAGGATTTATGTTTTTTATTTTTTATTTCATTTTTCACTTAATTAATTTTTAATTACAATCTCATGCAGTTAATTTTAATAATTTTTATCAAAAGTATTTTTAAATTAAATAAAAAAAAAATAATATATTAATACCTGAATTTCAAGTAGTAGTTCAGTCTTTTTTCGACGAATGTCAATGAGAATTTTTTGTTGCTCTGGTGTTAATTCTGTGTTATGACAAAGAACAAATGAATAAAAAATTTATAAATATTAATAAAGTTATCCATGAATTACTAAAAAAAAAAAAAGAAGAATTAATAGAGATGAGTAAGAATTATGAGTATACACAAACAAGTACATTACGATTTATTATTAAGATTTGAAATATTATTGACAGGTAAACTGATGATGAACATCTGCTAACACTTGAAGTTTATATAAAACAATTTAAAATTTATTATATTATTTATAGTCGTAAATGCACTGTCGTAGTACCGTAAGATTTTTCCATTGTTATATTACAGGAAGTTATGTAATTGCCCGACAAATATGGTAAACCCGTTTATTCTTTTAACTATTTAAAAAAAACTTGTATTTAAATTTACCAGTTTAAAAAAATAAAATTACACATTCCGTCTACTGTAACAGTTCAAGAATTAAAGCGGCGAGTTTAAATGTTTTCTATATGAATTAAAAATATATAAATTACAGTATAACTAATATAAAAAACAAAGCTAATCGATAATTAAAACAACAATAAATATTTATAAAAATCGATTGCTCATCATCATCATCATAATGACAATTAACACATTATCTATTTAAATTATACTCCTAATATGAATCAACTGTATATGTAATGATTATTTGTGTTATGACACATCATACAAGCTGAAATAAATAACAAGGAAATAATTATTTTTTTAATCGCAATAAATTTTGGTGAAACGCCAACTAGCATAGAGTATATTTGTTTACGGTATGACGTGAAGAAAAAAAAATAAAAAGTAAAACTAAAAGACTACTGGGTAAATGTAAATGTAAATTAGGAATCATTATGTCAGTACTAGGCAGTTACGGAGTTGAGTGGTATGACTAAATATTGAGGATGTATTGTTGTAAAAAAAATAATTCACCTGTCGTGCTGAATTGATCAACTTGTTGAGACCCAGAATTGACTGCCGAACTGGTCAGAGTATCCAAGTCCTGCCACATCTCTGTTATTTTATATTATTTAACATTACATGCGGACAATACACCACCGAGACACCTCTTTAATCTAGCGTCGCCATTTTCGTTGTGTGTATACACCTCATCAAATATACTACAATTTTGTATTCTGTGTGGTTGTGCTGTGTATAAGACATGTAATAAACCATTTTTTAAATATTACTCTGCCATCTTTCGGCTGATGATGGATATACTTTGATTCTTGATATGTTTTTTTGTGGCTCTGCTGGTAGAACAGATTGACATCTTCAGTAAAAATAACTTCTTTACAAATTTAAAAAAAATTACTTTTTTATATAACATTTTCTGTTAACAATTGTCGGAGTTAGGTATACTTTTATTTTTAAATTTTTAGTCATAGAAATTGTTGCACGAAAATTAAGTTGCCCTGGAATAAGTAAGATAGCGAAAAATTTTTATTCAAATGTTTTTTAAAATTGTCAATTATTTCAATTACAAGATCGATAATTAATTAGCCAATCTCGATTAAAAATACATCAAAAAATTAAGGGATTTTTTTTTTAATACTGGAGGAAAGTTTTTCCTAAGCCAAGAATAATTAATTAGTTTTATGGCTGCAGCGATTTTTCGTTTTTGTAAATTCAATTTAATTCAAATTTAAATTGAAGTATATTGTTTTTTTTAAATAAATTATTTTTAAACGGGTAAATTTATGCGTACGCAAGTTGTTCCTATACGGAGAGGATTTTATTTTTTAAATAAAATATTTTAATATATAAATTATAATTTCTTCCTATAGGAAGAAAAATTAAATTAGACCCCGTGTAAAAATAATCGTTGAAAAAGCTTTGACTATTCTAAACTTTAAAATATGTCACAGCGACGAACTTTTTAACTTCCCGCTATGAAAATTTTCAAAAAGACGGGAAGTTATTGGTTTTGATCCGATTTTCGAAAATCGGGTTTTCATTAGATTTCGCACGGAAAAAAATTAATCGTGAATGCAACATGATGCAGTCTTGGTAAATAAACATGATGAAATCATGTTGCATTCACATGATTTGTCATGTTGCATTCACATGATAATCATGTTGCGGTAACATGAGATAATCATGTGACAGCAACATGATCTTTTCATGTTACCGCAACATGACAAATCATGTAAATGCAACATGATTTTCTCATGTTACCGCAACATGACTATCATGTAGCCGAAACATGACAAATCATGTGAATGCAACATGATTTCATCATGTTTATTTACCAAGACTGCATCATGTTGCATTCACGATTAATTTTTTTCCGTGCGAGGTTTTGAGATCCTAGGAAGCTATTCTGACTATTTCTAGGTGGGCGTCCGGTCGAATGTGTGTGTGTAAACTTTTTTTGTCCGACGATATCTTGGGAACGAATTATCGAGATGAACATTTGCAGCAATCAAATGAGCTTACTGAGACTTAGAATTGATTAGATTTTGGAGTCGATCGATTGAGTTAGTACTATAAATGAACAAATTTAATGATCCAGAAGTTAACAGACACTTAAAAATTTTTTGATTTTTTTTTCACTTAATGAATTACAAAAATAAAAAAAAATTAAAATATGCACATGTAGAAAATTTAAAAGACTATACGGCTGCCCAATTTCAAAACACAGTAAGTGACAAATTTTTCGAAATCGATTTTTTAGTATTTTTAGTTCCAGTGGAGTCTTGTGTACATGATTCGATGCATATTTCAAAAATTTTATTTTTGTCAGTTACTGTGTTTTGAAATTGGGCAGCCGTATAGGTGCAATTATTTCAAATATTTTTTTTTTTATGATTTACTGTTTTAAAAAAAAGTTCAAAAATTATCAGACGTCGGCTAACTTCAGTATCATACGAATTTAGACTCTTTTGTAAACTTTTTACGACTGCCCATTGAAAGTGATAAATTTTTCACTTTGTTTTTTCAGTGCAAAGTACGGCCGGAAAAAGCTGATTTTTAAATTTCTTAACTTTTTTTTAATACCATATTTTAACAGTATTAAGTCTATCATTGTTTTTTCCTTTGAATTTTCAAAAGTTTGAAAATCGTTTAAAAAAAGTTAATTGTTATGTCAAGTTTTAAAGTTCAGAATATAGTCAACACTTTTTCAGCCTTTTATTAACGACTTTGTTTTTACACGACGTTATTTCAGTATTTTAACAAGAATTATACTGATAATGGAAAATTAAATACAAAAAAAAGATCAATGTGAGATATTATTGTAAATAAGCTTAATTAATTTTTCAATAAAACTGAATTCTCACTCATCAAATAAAATCAACGTCTTTTATTCTTCGTAACCGCATTCCCAATTGCAATTGTTGGCACTTAATTTTTATGAACGCTCGTTTATTGTATCATTGATACGACTTTGGAGAAATTTACCAGTTGATATTTTAAATTCTTCTAGATTAGAAGTTTTTAAAAATAAAATGTCTCATCTTCTGTTAAATCTTGAGCTAAAAAGTAATCAGTAAATAGCAAATTTTGATGGTTGATTTGATATCGAGTTTCTAATTCTTTTAAAAATGTGATATGTATATTATTTTGTGACTGTTGCTATTCAGCGTAAATTTAAAAATAAGTAAATAAAAAAAATATGACAGACAACTAATTATATAAAATATTAATTAGATATAGGTTTCAAAAATCAAATCTTTTCATAATTTGTTGGGAATAAATGACATTTTTGAAAATAAAAATAGAAGAAAATAAATGCAATAAAATACAAAATTTTAAATTGAATATTAACAGCAGTTTAAAATTATTAACTATGTAAAATTATACAGTAAATTTTCACGAAATTTGTAAAAATGAAAATTAATTTTAACTATTGAATGATTTTTTGAATTCATAATCGTAAATAAAGTAGTTTTAAGATTAAGTGGTCAGTGAAAATATTTTACAAATAATCATTTTCAACAATAAAATTAAAAATTATTTCAATTCGAATATTAATACATTTTTTAATAAAATTATTGAGAATATGAAATACGCACGCACATAATCATTTTATTAAAATTCCTATTGTAAGATGATTTAAAGAATTATGATAAACTCAAATGGTCAAAATTTAAAATTATATTAAAAAAATAACCAATAATTATTCATCATTGTTGTCTTTTTTTTACAGATTTAACACAAGTAAAAGTAAAAATATTACGAAAATCAATATTTACACTTCCTCCTATCAAGTTATTTAAACTATAACACAATTATTAAGTTAATCTGTTAAAAAGGAAGTGGTTAAAAAAATGTTTTTTTACCGATATATAATACTACAACTAGAATATATTTATAACTCAAAAGCATGCATGTCTGTTTTTGTTATATTCAAACAGGTTTTTATTCAGTACTTGTATACATTTATATATAATATGTAATAAACATTCAGAAGGTCATATTAAAATCTTAAATTTCTTTCTGTGGTATAGTATAATTTTTTTTTTATTTCAATAATTTCAATAATTAATAAGATCTTGCAAACCGGATTATTGTAGATGTATTTTCAATATAAATCTAATTGGTTTATCTCTAGTAATTTTATAGTGAGTTTATTTTAATCGCAAAGAAGTTATTTTTTAATTTTTTTTACAGCTAATTTATTACTAACACAGAAAGTGAACATGAATTAATTAATTTATGAGTATGCGAAAAGAAAATTTTAATTAAAATGAGATTATATTTTTCGCTTTGTTTTTTTACACAACCATCATTTATATCGAAAATCGTCACCCATTGTAATTTACTAACAAACTGATTATAATCACGGAAGAGGTGTCATAATGATAACCGGATATGATATAAATATCAGATGTGAATTATTATTTTTGTACTCCGAACATTAATGTAACTAAAATTATATAAAATAAATGACTTATTTACGATTAAAAAAATGTAAACTTGAGATATTTAAAACAAACTTTATTTTATCTATATCGAATTATGTTTCAATTATGTTAACTATCTGACTAATTCAGTCAATAAAATAGATTATTACGAATTAACCTTCAACCTCTTGGGTACGTATTGTTATAAAGTCGACCTCCTGCTAAAAAAAAAAAATAGATTCTCATAGTTGCATGTATAAAGCCTAGGCAAGACCATATAGCATTTCCTCATTGAATTCATTCATTCTTAAAAAAACTTCTATGAGAATTTATAAGATTTCATTGGATTCTGTGAGATTTTTGAAACAGAGCCGTTATAATTTTTTTATTAATATATAATTATCATGATATATTCAATGATCAGTATTATAACTTCCTAGTTTAAACTATTCTTTTATACATTTCTATTTGAAGATATACAAAATACACTAGAAAATTGGGAGTGATTATGGATTTTATGTAAATCCGAATTTACTCCGTCACTCGTAGTTCCGGAGTTGGTGAAAAGAACACTCCGCATTTGGAGTAAATAGGGAGTTTATTTTTTCAGCGGAGTGATTTCGAAGTGATCTGGATTTGATTGAAATCCGCATTCACTCCGATTCGGACTTTTAATAATAAAATAAACTCTTTTTTGGAGTGAATTTTACTCCAAGGAGATCAAATAAATAAATAGTCATCCGCTCCAGATTAAATCCGGGTTCACTCCGCAATTTTTTTACAATGTAATAGAAAAAATATCTTTTTTTTTTTTTACTTCGAAATTTTAAATTTGACCCTCCGTTACTCAGATATTTTCTAATGTCTTAATATTACTCACACTCTATCTGTCTTGATTAAGTCGTATCTCCCATTGTATTATATTTAAAAAAATATATAATGTATCGAAATATCTAATCTGTTTAAAAAATAGCTGGTTTGTAGATTTTTTTATGACTACTGCATACGCCCATAAAATTCAAAAATTATATTTTATTATTACAGTTCTTAAATTGTTGTATTTATATACAATATTTATTAGAAAAAATATACCTTGTACTTAAAAGTTATAAATTATTTTTTTTTTCATATATACGTATGGATATTAAAAAAAATAAATAGTAGTATATATGGGCTTGCAAAGTACTCTAAGTTTATTATCACACACTCGTCAAAATCTCGCTCACTGCCAAAGTGTCATAATTATAATCAGTACATAAAATTATAGTTAGAATGATATACATTTATCAAGAACAAAACAGAACCACTGATATTAAAAAAAATATATGTGATTATTTGGATGTATAAAATAATTATTTCAAGTTCACAAATTTATTTATTTTTATGTATTATCAAAATCCTTATATTGAAATGTATGTACTTACATTTAAATATATAATAGAAAACCTAATTGAAACTATTAAAAGTATCCCTTATTAAAAGAAACGATTTAAAATGATTAGAAAAAAAAAATTTTTTATATTTTTTGATGCGTTTTAATACTTTTTAATTTCCTTTCTTATAGACATTTGACATTGCAAATCGTTTCTTTTAATCAGGAAATGTTAGAAGTTATCGTTTATTGTAGCAGTGATCACGAACAATTGGATGGTAATAATTAGTAATTATTAATAATAATTGATAAATAAAATTTTTTAATAAATATAGAGTATATATGATCACTCAAGTAAGGTACCAATTATTGACATGAAATATAATTTCAATGGAATTCGCAGTTTTCATAGACGTCACGAAATTTGTTCGTCCGAATTTTTTTTTATTATACACTAGGAATGAATTGTCTAGGATTATAAGTATTATTATTCTTAAAATGTTCATATAAACCATTGAAGATATTTAGTTCTAGTGACAAAAGTGAAAAATATTTGTCGCAAATAAATAAATTTATTTGTGGCTTTTTTAAAAATATTTCTTAATGACAAATAAATGAACTTGGTACATGTAAATATGACAGTTGATTCAAATAATTTTATAATTTGATTGAAATATATCATTTATTTGTGACAAGTAAATGATATGTTCGTGGTAAAAATATTAAATTTGTAACGAATAACAGAAAATTTGGTGATACTATATATATTTGAAGCACGTGACCCAACTATCATTCATTTGCAGCAATCGGATCATTTCTTTACTCCAAATCAATTTTTTTTTCAGTGCACTGAAAGGTTTAAAAATTTTATATCCTAAGCCATTTTGAAAATTGTAAAGACTCGACATAAAAATATTTATCACTTGATAAGGTCGGGAAACCGACGAAATGTTGTATAAACTTTAAAAATAAACAACAACAACTGTATTATCCGGAGTACTGTGAATCACTTATTGGTCTAATTATCAAGGATGTGAGACAGCGCAATTTTAATACTTATAACTTTTAAATTTTAATGAAATTTTGAAGATTAGTATTCAGGTAAATAATATAAAGTTTCAATAATTTACACATTGGTACCTTATCAATAATTAAGTCTGCTCTTATTAAAATTTATTAAATAAATAAAACATTATTTTTTACATTGATTCATAATAAATAAATTACAATAAACTGTAATTGTTTACTATAAATATATTTTAAATTTACACCTAAACCATTTGACAATAGAATTCACCACGTGTTGCCTTGTGTCATATAGTGATGGTTTTGTTTATTGATTTTTCACGAATATCCTACTCCACCCAAGAAACACAACGATGTCGAGGTCTGGTAGTTAGTTGAATAAATGCGAGGCCGCTGAATAGACATATAACGCAAGAAGAGAATGTACTTATGTACTTGTTATTACGTAGTATATAAAATAAACTATTTATTTAAATTATTTACTCTCATGACTTAAGTCATCTTTTATTTTTAATTAATCGATAACAAAAAAAATTTTGGAGTCACTAAAACAAGTATTTACTACTTACGACTTTAAAAGTATGTGTTGATTTTCATAAAATTTATAATTGATCAACACATGCGTACTATTGACAGTAGGGTTTGGTATTAAATGTTTATACAAAAGCTGTCATGTAAAAGGATGAATACGACCGCACACTTTAGTGTTATATTTAGATAAAAAAGTCAACATGTAGAAGTGACTATTAGAAATTAGATTTATTTCAACATTTTAAAAGGTAATTAGTTATATCTTATCAATAAAATGAGTGAAGCTAAAAATATTAGTGGTGACGATGGTGAGGATACTGTGAGAAAATAAATTTTTGAAGGTATTATCGATATGATAATCGGAATATATATTAATATTTTTATAAATTCAATAAAAAAGGTAGTTAAAATGAGGAAAAAAATAATAATTAGTAGTGGATGTGGTATTTTATTATTTATATTTGTACTAAGCTGCAATAATGAATTAATTGCGAAATTTAATTCTTCATCAATTGAAGATATTTCGTGTTATAGTGAACCATCAAATTTTAATTCGATTGAAACTTTTGACATGAAAGGTATTTATTTTTATCTTAACTTTTTTAAAAAATTTATTTCAACATATGTTTGCCCTTATGAAAAAAAATATATGGTATAATATATTTTTACAACATAAAAATGTATGAAAAATATGTAATACCTTATGTTTTCTTATATAGATATTTTGGCCGTTTTAAATATAATCATATATTTTAACACTTACATGAACTCATGCTTTTTTTATATATATTAATTCGTATTTTATAAATTATATATGAACTATGTATTTTTTAATGTATGATTCACAATACCTTACATTAATATATATTTTTTTTTTACATGAAAAAAATATTTTGTAAAATATAATCATTTTTATATGATATATATATGCCCCAATTCGTTATATTAATTTTTTTTTACATTTTTAGATCCAGTAAGGTATTTCTGATAATTTTTAAAGTCATTTTTTTTGCAAGTATATGTGGTCGCGTAAGAGGATATTTTATAGGGCTTTCATATATATTTGATGATATATGGCAGAAAATATATTTCATATACATTAGAAAAATATATGGGCACATATAATGATTTATATATTTTCGATATAATAAGTACAGATAATATAAAATTCATGAAAAATTATATATTCGCTATATATGTAGAATACTATATCAGGATCATACATATTTTAACATGTATAATATTAAATTTAACATTCATGTGTAGTAACACATATTTACCCATATATCTTTAGATGTAAGAAAAACATCAAGTTCAATATGTGGAAAATCATATACAGACAAGAGAGATTTTTTGGCGCCAAAAACTTCTACTCGTCCCAAGAAAATTTTCACTTGCCCCAAGAAATTTTTCGCATAAATTGAAAACAAAAATTTTTTTTGGGGCATTAAAAAGTTTTCTTAGAACAAGAAAAAATTTATTTGGGCGAAACAAAGTTTCTTGCGTCGAGAAATTTTTTTCAGTTCTAAGAAAATTTTTGTCTTTAATTCATAATGCAAAATATTTCTTGCGCCAAGAAATGTTTTTTTTTCTGTGTATCTTTAGAAATATACTTAGGGGGAGGTGGGGCAGAGCGGCCCCCCTGAAATTTTGATAAAAAAAAAATTTTTTTTTTTTCTTTAATTACTATAAATCCGATGTTTGCGCATTTTTAGCCCTACGCATGAAACCTGGGGCAAAATGGACAAGCCGAAACTTCTGAAAAAATAATTTTTTTTGAGTAATATAAAACCAAAAATAGTTGTCAAGAGAAAGAAAAACATTCTTAATCATGACAACAATTTAAAAAAAAAAAGAAAAAAAAATTTTTATCATTTTGGTTTTTTCGGATGAATAATCATTATATATAGTTATTTATTCATTTTTATTAATAATTATTAATGAGTATATTTATTTATGTTAATTAGCGGATGGAGACAGGCTGATTGGTGGTAAAAATATATTTTTTCACGAGACATCATGCTTTGATGACGGAATAGTTTTAAATGCACGTCAATCTTGCGCTGTTGAATCAGCCGCAAAAATGAACCCTGGAACAAATATTTATTTACTCGTTTTAAGTAACATGAATTTTTCTAACGCTACCAAGAATATTATCAAACATTTAATGAGCTATAAAAATATTCACATCAGAAGGATATTCATGGAAAAATATGTTAAAAATACTCCTATTGAAGAGTGGTGGGCAAGTAATGTCCTTAAATCTAGTCGATGGCCACGAAGTCACATGTCTGATATACTCAGGTACCTTACGCTTTGGAAATTTCCGGGGATTTATCTTGACCTCGATGTTGTTGTTAAATCGTGAGTAATTTATTTATTTAAATTATATTCATTTTTATAATTAAATTTATTTTTATATGACGTGAGCCCGTGATATTTTATAGAGAAGCTAGAATAATAACTGCATCAATTTCTCTTAATTAAGACTACAGCTGTCTGATAAACTGTTAATGAACCGAGTTAACTTGAGTCATAGAAAATAAAGAAGTGATTGATCATACATTTCAACCATTTTTCTTTCCGCAATTACTGAGATGACAAATATCTATGGCAATAATAATATTCATGAGTCATAATAATAACTAAAACGCTAAAATAAATTTATATAAATACTTATGTCGAATATATATTATTCCACTGAGTTTCAAACAATTTTTTTGTTCTTTAGGTTTAATAAGAATATTTCTGAGATTGTGTTATGATCAGAGTAGAGAACACAAAATTATATAATATATATATATAAAAGATAACAGAGAATACAAAATATATAATAAATATAGTAGGGAATACGACATATCCCTATTAAAAATGTATATTTATAAAAATGTATGTACAATAGAGTGATTCATTTCTGCAAATGTTTTTTTTTTTTAAGTGCTCAAGCAAAATCTCAATCTACATCGAAAAAAAAAAATTCTCACCAAATATGAGCTCTTAATTCCAATGCTAAGTACTTACTATTTCAATTTGATTTTTTCCCATTTAAAATGCATGTAAAAAAATTTTTTTTTTTATTTTCAAATTTCTAATGCTGAGCTGCTTTTCATGATATTGAGAAACGAATTATAAAATCTTGTAGGAGATTCCATGCTTTTTAAAATTGCTTTTGGACTTTTTAATGTAGCTCGCGCTGGTTCACCAGTAAGAGCTATCGAACTAAATTTTTTGACGAAAGTCGTGATTTTTGCATTTTTTAGGACGAACCGCTAAGTATAGGGGAACAAAGGAAACATAAATTTGAAAGAAATTTCATCCTCTTTAATGAAGGTACTCAAAGCTAAGTTGCTCCGACTGATAGTTTATGAGTTTATGAGTTACAGCAATTTTTATAATTGAAAATTAAAAAAGGGAAAATAATGATATTTAAATTCATTTACATTTTCAGCTGAATTAGTATACGTTGTTATACTAATACTTAAAAATCTTTATAATGGCCTTAAGTGTCAAAAATTCTCCGACAAACAGTTCCACATTCATAAGCATAACATTATTTTTCATAATTTATTTCTGTTGTTCTTTCTCTTTATATATATATATATCTATGATTGTCCAAGCTAGCTCTCTAAAACCTTTTCTAATAGTCATCGCGTTTAATAAAGACCACCTCTCTTATCCCAAATGGTACCCCGCATGTGGCAACTTAGAGGTCAAGTCAAGGATATAATACGTGCCACTGTACTACCGATAATGTAACTATTCATATGAATAAATCAGGACTCTTATTTCTAGCACCTTTAGACTTCTTATATTAACAAATATAATGGCTAACGGACCTGAAGTGCCATGTGTCAGCATAGTCTAAACTTTAGTCACAATTTAAAATCTCCCTTCGTCTTATATCTGTCGCCCGAGTAAAGGGCTTAAATGTATTGACTCAAAATAAGAGTCTGTGGATGAGGTTTATCTTTCTTTTGCATATGTTAGACGTAACAATTGCTTGTATTCCGAACAATTCTTGAGTCAAAATAGTTTCAGATATTAAATTCAAAATGACCAGTGTTTAACTTAAAAAAAGATAACAATTAAATTATTGTTACTATATGTTATTTTTCGTCATTTGTCCATTAAAACTAAGAACTGAAAGTACGAATAAGAAATACAAAAATTTATCAATCAATATTTAATAAATTTAAATATACAAAATAATACTGGCATCAGATCGGTTAAAATTCTTATAAGTTCTTTTAATTAAATTTTATTGTTATTTTTGTCCAAACTTTTCTCTCAAACAAAAACTTTAAACACTATAAATTAAAAACGGGGCTCGATGCATTACTTACTCTATGAGTGTATTGCAAAATGCGTTGCGAGCAGCTGTAGGCTACAAGTTTCTCACAGGGAATTTCGGAACGCACCCTATAATCTAGGAACCTACGTTTGAATTTAAAAAAAATTTTCGTTAGTCATGGAAAACTTAGACAAAGTTTCCATTAACTGCACTGATAAAAACCTTCTATCAGTGTGTAATGAGGATAGTACAGGTCTTCCACTTGAGAGTGATAGAAAAAAAAGACCCGTCCTTTCCCTTCCGGCCCGTGCGTATTTTTATATTATTTAGTTACTCATAAGTTTTTGAATTATTTGATTCGAACTTGGGATAAATTATAAAATTTTTTTTTTTAATAATTTACGAATGATTAAAGTTTTTTGAATAGTCTACTTTTTAATTTATTATTCGAATTCAAAAACTGATTATCAATAATTCGAAAATTTCTACTTACTATATTACACATAAAAATTCTAAAAAGAGGACATTGTATGATTTCGGGAATTTAATTAATTTATAAATTAATACGGCACTGTAAGAAATTACGAGTGAATTCAGAGTGATTACGGATTTTATTTAAATCCGAATTTACTCGGAGTTCCGGCGTTTAAAAAAATTACTCCTCATACAAAGTAAATAAGGAGTTTGTTTTTTCAGAGGAGTGATTTCGGAGTGATCTGGATTTTATTTAAATCTGCATGCACTTTGATTCGGAGTTTTAATATTAAAATAAACTCCATTTCGGAGAGAATTTTACTCCAAGGGTATTAAATAAATAAACGCAGTCATCCGCTCTGCATTCACTCCGGATTAAATCCGCGTTCACTCCGCAAGTTTTTTACAGTGTGCTGGTTATTTCAATATTTATAGTTTCGGAATCTTACTGTTTTCATTATTTTATGATTAAATATTTTATCTTTTGGTGACTAATAAATTTCTGGACACTTTTGTCATAGATATTCCGTTATGTAATCGTAATTGCAATTGAACACATATTTACGTAAAATTATTATTGAAACAAAATTAATAATATTACGAAAAAAAAGTACTTCGATTTGTCGAGTCTATTTAGTTGTTTAGAGAAATTGATATTTCAACGTGTGCTCGAGTATAAATCGTTTAGTTTTTACTTAATACATCTGTTTTACGGTCGGAAGCGTTTTGTTGTATTGATTATTAACTTAGTTGTCATTTAAAATCATATATATGTACTGCGTTAAAATCAATTTACTATTAATAGAACCAACCAACACTTGATGAACTAATCGACGAGTAGAAATCTTTTTTTTTTTATTATTAAGTATTATTTATAATAAATTTTATTTTTTATTGACATCGCTGTTTTAAAATCAAAGTTAATTATATACTTCAAAGCAATTTTATATATGGATTCAAACTTCGCAGATGTATTCTATTTTTACACTGTAGATAATTGTGTTTGAACATAAATGTAAAAAAATTATAAATAGTTATATATAGTAAGACTTCTTACAGCTTATTTAAAAATAATTTTATTTAGAAATAAGTTTTAAAGTTTTATTCATTATGATTATTATTATTATCATTAAAATAAAAAATATTTTTCTACAGCTCATTAGAAAAACTTACGGATTTTACGGGTGCAGAAAGTTGGGATGACGTTGCTGCAGGTGTAATAGGATTTGGGCCATCACATCTTGGTCGACAAATAGCTGATGCCTGTTTACGTGATTTAAAAAAAAATTTCCGTGGTGATATTTGGGGTAATAATGGGCCTGGTGTTATTACCAGGACGCTTCAAAAAATATGCGCTACAAAATATGTAAGTGTAAAATAAAATTTTTATAAATATATAAACTGTTAAAAATTTTCCCTAAAAGTTAAAGCAAATTACTTGAAGTTATTATACTCAGAATTATAAAATATAAATTAACATGTTTTTATAAACAGGAAAAAAGGATTTTTACTCGCTTCAAGAAAACTTTTACTTTCTTCAAAAGTTTTTTGTACAACGAATTGAAAACAAAAATTTTTATGGACTAGAAAAAATTTCATGCGCCAAGAAATTTTTTCAAGTCTTAAGAAAATTTTTTGTTTTCAATTTATCATGCAAACTATTGCTTGCGTCAAAAAAAATTTTTTTTTGTGTATTCTTTATTTTTATATTACTTTAAATTTCCAAATCATAAATATTATAAAAATTAAAATCACACTGTATTTAAATTTTATTTCATTTTAATGATTGTTTTTTTATTACCCATAAGTCAATTAATTTTAAAGTTTTAAATAATGTTCATTTTAAACCTAATAGTATTTTTTTAAATCTATAATTTCCGTTTAAAATTATTTTTTTCATGATACCTGATCGAAACTTAAAGTTTTAGTGTCTCTACAGCCCGTCGAAACAAGCGAATTTCAAGCCGATGCTGCAAACAACTGCTAGCGAATTCGTAATTCAAAAATACCTTCCCTTGGGAAGAAACACAATTGTTTCTGCACGGTGTTAGTTATATTTAATGTTCATTTCCAGCCTTATTACTCGCATTTGTTTGCTTGTCACTTCAGTTTACTCATTTCATTTTTTAAGTGACAGTTTTAATTAACCAAATAAAATTACTGAGAAATGAGTGAAATTAATATTTTTGTCTTATTTACTATTAAATAAGTGACTGTAAATCACAGATTTCTCATTCTCTAACAGTTCTCCGCATCATCGGCTTGAAATTAACTTGTTTCTTACTGGCTGCTGACACAGAATCTTGGAGTTCCGATGCAGGTAATCATGAAAAATATATAGTGTGTGACTCAGGATAAAACACGATTTCAGACTGCGGGTGATGTCAGCCCTCGCCTGCGGCTTGAGCAGCCAACCTCACCCTAGTTCGAAATCGTCTTATTTCATCCCTTGTCACACAATATACTATTTCATAGGAGATTATTTTAATTTCCATGAAAATTATTCTTGAAAATTTTTAAAATTTTTAACAGTGTATATAAATGATTCTTAAGGGCCATTTTTTTAAAAATATGCAATGACTCTCAATTGTCATAATTGTATTAATTAATTAAAAAATAATTAAAGCATTAATTTTAAAAAAGACGACGTAGTTGCAATGTCGCCGAGACATAGAATTTTAAAAAATTACTTACAATTGTTATCATTTAGCAGTCAAACGAAATTCGGTAAATAAATTTTAGCCCACAAAATTTGAAAATTCGAATTATAAAATTGGCATGAAGATTTTACTAAAATTTATTTTCCAAATTTCGTTTAACTCCCACGCTTATGACATTCGAAATTTTTAAAAAGTGGTGAATACTGTCTGCGAATGGCTTTAACTGTAAATAAGTTTTTTATTTTTTATCATAACAAATTTATTTATTTATTTATTTATAAATGGTGAATTATTTATCAGGCACGTGATATGACAAGTAAACGTTGTCACGGATTCACGGTTTATCCACCTTCAGCATTTTATCCAATTCACTATAAGATGTGGAAGCAATACTTTGACTCTAAAAATAAAACCAAAGTACTAAAGGTAATTGAAAATGCATATGCAATTCATGTCTGGAATAAACTAAGTCATTCTGAAATAATTAAAGTTGGAAGTGATGTACCTTATGCTACTATAGCTAACCAATATTGTCCTCAAGTTTATAATAATTGTGGTGAAGTATTTTGATATTATTTTTTAAAGTGAACCAATTAAATTAATAAATTAAAATAAAAAAAAAAATCCTTCTGTGATTATTGAAGAGCCGTTTTTTAAATTGGTAGCGTAATAAAAATTCAATAGCGTTATCTTGTTAAACATATTCATTTTGTTTTTTTTTTTTTTTTTGTTTTACTAGACACTTTATTGTATAACGGCATGACTTGATTATTAATTGTGGTATAAATACTCACACATTTTTTTTTATTTTCTACATATTTTTTTTTTTTGTATCACTGTATATAATTATATGGCTTTTATAAATGTAATAAATAACAATCGTAACATATATTGTTAAATATTTATAATATAATGTTTATACAAGTTAATAATGTAATACTTAATATATCAAACAGCAATAAAATCTTTGGATAGTTGATCAACAGTCAAAAAATAAATCAAGAAAAAAATGAATAAATAAAAAATAATTATTTAAAAAATTATAAATTATATTAAAGTAATAAGTATCGATATAATTATTATCCATACAGTTCCATTTCAATGGGACCACTTCCCCATATTTTACGGTTTTTCGTATACGGAATAATACCCATGAGAAAACCAGATGCTATTATCCAACCACCAGCCAATAAAAATGAAAGATCCCAAGAATTTGTAATATCAAATATTAATCCGGCTAGTGGAGGTCCTAGAAGATTGCCGATTCCTTGACACAGTAAACTAAGCCCGTAAGCAGTAGTAAATCTTTCCAATGGAATTAATTCAACAAGAATGACTGGTGTGAAACTGAAGTTGCTGGCAAAAAATAATCCAAAGAGTGCTGCACTCACCATAAGGAGAGTGTAATAATGAGTAAATATACTCATAAATATTGTTGCAATACCACATGCAACTAAACATCCTGCATATGTTTTGCTTACATTCATCCAAGGTTGATCACCAGCCCAGCCAAGACCAATCTATTAATTAATTTTATATTATTAAATGTTTTATTGATATTTATAATTTAATTAAGCGTGTAAATTATTACCATTCCTATTGTGTTTGTAATTCCAATAACGCTGAGAAGATTCGCGCCATCAGCTTCGGAATACCCGTTTCTTGTTAAATGTTCCGCGAGATAAAAGTAAGGCACGATGAACCAGGTGAACAGCAATATCGTTGATAAAGACAGTAATAAAAAGTGCAATTCCAGAAACATCGAAAAGTCCATCATACCCTTTAATAGATCTACTAATTCACTATACCACTTCTGAAATAATATTTTAGTTATTTTATTTATTTAATTGCCACTCAAGTGTAAATTCATTTTACTTTATAAAAAATATAATAGTGTCATATGATAAAAGTATGAAAATTCAAGTACAAATGTAATTTTAGTTGCTGATAATTTTATGTATATTAAGTATTTGATATCTTTATTATTAATTTATATAAGGAGTGTGCGAATAGCAAATTACTCATAAATTTTCGTTTTATTCAATTGAAATTTTAATATCCAGTGAAAACTTCAACTATAATCATTAATTCAATGACAATTTTATGTTTGAAGTTCTCACCAAATATTCCAATTCCAATCGAATGATACGAAAATTTATAAATAATTTTAAAACTAACGAATTATTCGATTTTTTATACAATCATTAGTTCGATAACAATTTTAAGTATAAAAAATTTATGATTGTAATTTACGAATAATTAAGATATTTTTTAAAATTCGAAAATTGACAAATAATTAAAATTCTTTGCATACCCTTAATTTATATATATTTTTTTGGAATGTATGTTGATCATTTCAATGACAAAGTAAATCTCAGTACAAATTTAGCAAGTATTAAAAATAAATAATTGTATTTATACTTATTTTTAAATTATGAAATATGTTAAATTATTTTTGTACTTATGATAGAAATAAAATTATAGGTTTTTTCAAAATTTGTAGTTTTTCTTGTTAGATCATAACCGTATAATATAATATAATTAAAGTATAACATAAATAACACAAACCTCTTCATTTTCTTTAGCAAGAGTTGTCATACTATTTCTATAAATATTAGGACAACTACTTGCTCTTAATCTGTATTTGTGTAAATTAAGTACTGCACCACGATACATCACAGAATTTCTATGTACTCTAATATCCTTGAAGTAATGAGTATTTGTATTGAATTGTCGTCTAAGCCATGGTAATGAGTCAGTTCTGACAATATCACAACTTACACCAGGAACATGATGTTTTGAAAAACATTTTGATTTTTCATGCTCTATTGTCTGATTTTAAAATAAATTCATTAATAAATTAATTTTTTAGTTTCAACCCAGGTATCATAAAAAAATAGTACATTACACACCAAGAGAGGGAAGTAGGTTATGTCAATCCGCGTGTATGATTGTCTACCCAAGCCGAAGGCGAGGATGGCAAACACGCGAATTGGGACATCCTACCTTCTTCCGTGGTGTGTATACGATTTTTCACCAGATCTGTACCTGGAAGCTTACATTTTTGCTTCTGTTTGTGGGAAAAATGGCACATGCACTAATTTTTATCATCTGTCTCTCATAAAATCCGTGTAAAAACAATTGTTGAAGAAAGGTTAAAAAAGCGTTGACTATTCTAAACTTCAAAATGTGATACGACGAACTTTTTTTGAACATTTTTCAAACTTTTGAAAATTAAAAAAAAAAACAATGAATGTCCTATAAGATGTTTTCCCTAGCGGATCCGAATTACGGTGAATTACCGTAAAACACCGTAGTTTACTGAAAATTTGCCGAATTCTACGGCAATTACCGCAAAATGCGGAATTTTACGGTAAAATACCGCAATGGTATCGCAATTGTGCGGGAAAATACTGTACTTTTACTGGAAAATACAGCAGTGAAATGCGGCATTTTACCGCAAATTACCGTAATTTGCCGTACTCTGCGGTAAACTGCCTATTTTACGGTAATTTACGACAATTCGCCTGAATACCGTACATTACGGTATTTGGCGGTAAATTACTGTAATTTACCTAATTCGGATCCGCTAGGGATAACATTATTAAGATATACTAAGAAACAAAACATTCAGAAATAGTTCAAAATCAACTTTTTCTGAACGTATTTTGTACTGAAAAAAATTATGAAACCTAGCGCTTCTAATGGAACCAAAAAAAGTTTACAAAAAAGTCAAAAAATTTTCATTTACAGTATTAAGTAAATTGTTATGTTCTTTGTATCTTCAGAAGTTTAAAAATCGTTTGAAAAAAGTTTGTCATTGTCTTAAGTTAAGAAGTTTAGAATAATCAACACTTTTTCCACCTTTTTTTAACGACTTTTTTTTACACGGGAAGAAAAGAAAGATTTTTTTTCCTTTAAACAGGGCAAAAATTTAAACTGGATGCATGTGTGGTGAAAAATTCTTTTTAGAAGCAATATTATTACAAATATTGTAATTAAAAAAAATAAAATAATAATAAATGACTTACCTCTTCTAAATCCTTCTTCATTTTCGATGTGTTCGTTTTAGTCGGGTCAATAGTGCACTCAAATCCTGGACAAGAATCTTTTACAACACCACAAATTACCCCAGCATTTTTTTCCTTTGCCTGTTTAATCCTATAATAATTTTAATTTAATAAATAAATATTATAAAAATATAATAATTAATAAAAATAAAAACATACAAAAAATCAGAGCAATTTGATTACCTCATAGACATTGTAACTCCAGCTTTATTAGAACTATCACCAGTTGGAGATTGATCAACATTTTTATCTGAAATACTTCGACAAAGTACAAGACTTGGATAATTTTCTAAAATAACATTATAAAGCCGAGAATTCGTCGATAACGATTCAAGTACTTCTAACGGTACCTGTAAAAATTATTAAATATTTTAATTAAATAAAAGTATTTCGTTAAACGAAGTATTTTTGTAAAAATATCTCGTGTGAAAAAACCATAGTTGTTTAAAATATATGTAAAATTATATTTAGAATATCATACAATATATGTGGCCAATTTAAATATGTTTTTAAATATATATCTACAACCATATATTGAATTTTATTTTTTTCCATTATATGTCTGAAGATACGAGGGTACGTATATACTAATATATATGCATATTAAATATCAAATTATACATGTTAAAATATGTATGATCCTAATGTAGTGTTACATATATAGCGAATATATAATTTTTCATTAATTTTATATTATATGTATTTATTATAACGAAAAAAGTTATGAATCATTATATTTATACCACATAAAAATTATTATATTTTATAAAATATGTTTTTCATGTAAAAAAAAAAATATATTAATTTAATGTGAATTATACATTTAAAAATACATCATTTATATATAATTTATAATATATAAATTAATATATCTATAAAATGTAAGAGTTCATATAAATATGAAAATATATGATTATATTTTTAAAGTGGCCAAAATACCTGAATGGAAAAATATAAGGAACTATATATTTTTATGTTGAAAAAATATATGATACTATATATTATTTTTTTAATACGTGCTTGTATGAAAATAAAACAAAAACTCAACTTTTTCACTCTGTCGTACAAAAGTTGGAAGATTGACAACACTTCTGAATCCGGGATATCCATTTGAATCAGGTGTATCATTACAAGGAGTTCTAGTACTTGTACTTAGGCTTTGTAAATGGCATTCAGGTGTATTTCCACTTTTCAATAATTTTCTCAATTCCTCGATTCCCGGAAAATCTTCAACACTCATAGCAGAGCATGATCTTCCACCTTCTGATCTAACAATAGATTTTCTAGGAGATCCAATTGATTGCTGTTTGTTCTGTTCAATAATCCACCATTCTGGATCCCTCATTATAGTACCACAAACGATAAGATTAAAAAATGTACCCGCTAAGAGAAGACAAGTACCTCTCCAGCCATACTCAGAGATAAAATACGTAGTCATCGGGGCATAAAGAAATGTACCTATACCGGTGCCACAAGCACCTAAACCCACAGCAAGGGTACGCTTCTTATCAAACCAATATGCAATACTAACGACTGCCGTAACGTAGCACAGACCTAAACCCATACCCGCGAGTACTCCGAATGTCAAATACATTACCTCAATGGTAGTGCTAAAAGAGCTTAAAATAAAACCAAGGCCTGATATCATGCCACCAAGTATAGTCATATTTCTGCAGCCATATCTGTCAACAAGAGCAGACATTACAGGACCACAGAGTAACGGGACGGCCATAAACAGTGAACCAATCCAAGCGGTTTTTGATTTTGAAGCTCCAAATTCAACAAGAAACTCGATGTACAGCAAACCAAAACTAAATGATACCCCGTCAGCTATAAGTGAAATTACCAGTGATGCCATTACGACCATCCAACCCCATCCACCATCCGGTATTTTAGGACCACTTTCATCATCACACGATTCGACATCCAAATTACTATTACCATTTTTTCTAATATTTTTTTTAAAATCATAAGCTAAATCAACAACTGATGATTCAGCAGATGAATTAACTTCTGCTTTTTCATTATTTAATTTTTCATCTTGTTTATTTTTAGATTTATCACCACTGGGTGTCAACCAGCTTTCACTCTCGCATTCGCTATCATTTTTATTTGACGATAATGTATCAACACTTGAACGGTCCATGGTAAGAGCTAAACTTGAATCTCTTCCGATTCCAGAACTTTTTCTTGAACCGGAGTCATTGTTATCATTTGCATCATCCTGAGTATATGAATTTGGTGAAGTGGTACTAAAAGTTGGACTATCATTATGCCAACTGACTAAAGGTGCTGGTCCCTTCTTTGGACTATCTTTTTTTAAATACAATCCTCTACTTTTCGATTTTATTTTAGTATAACTATCGCCATCATTTTTTGTGTTGTTATTAATATTATTATGATTATTATTATTATTATTATTATTATATTTAGTATTACTGACTACGCAAGTTTTCATTTCCCTTTCCAAGAGATTATTCGTTATTTTATCCTCAGTTGTAATATAATTATCGTTTAATCTGTCGTCTGACATAATTTACAATCTTCTTCTAAATGTAATTATTGCTACTAGAGTGAGTCCAACGACGGGGCCAACCCTTCAGTCCTTGAATATTGCACGGAATAATGTAACGACGATAAATCGGTTTACTGAGCATAAGGACTTCTCGTATGCTCGTTAATCGTCTGACGCTAGTCCACCAACGCCTCAGCATACACGCTTTTTTTTCTCGTTTCGCCTCCTGTTAATCATTTCATTGTTTGTTAATACATTTATTACTTCAATATTACCTTTTGTTATAAATTAAGTTATTATACTAATATTATATATCTATATACATTTGAAAAGGTTTGAACTGAAAGGGCACAGGTGACATTTTTTAAAAACTGAACTATGGAATTTTAAAATTAATATCTCATTAAAAGTTCTCGTCATCGACTAAATACTGTAATTATTCAAATTGTTTGGTGATAATTTCACTTTTATACTGTTAAATAAATTGCAATTCGTGAAACTGTACATAGAAAAAAAAAGAATTTCTAAGCACAAGTAAAATTTTACATTTTGAAATGAAAACAAAAATTTTCTTACGATTAGAAAAAGTTTCTTCGCGCAAGAAACTTTTTCTCGCCCCAAGATGATTTTCGTTTTCAATTCATAATCCCAAAATTTTATTGGGGTGAATAAATTTTTTTTTTCGTCGAGAAGTTCTTTTTTTCTGTATAAGAAAAATGGAATTCTTCTGTACTTTTACCATTTTAACGGGAAGTTTTTTTTTTCTTGTACTACTTATTCTGAAAAATTCAGAAGAAAATACAGCATTGAATCGAAAGAAAAAATTAATCTTCGTAATCTGATACACTGAGAATTCAAAATAAATTTTTTTGAGAGGAGACACAATTTTGTGGTGAAAAATTATTTTATTGAAAATTTGAAATCAATTAATCGCTTGATAAAAGAACCAAGAAATACTTTTTTGAATGAAAAAAAATTATCTTAGCAATTAGAACACTAACTCGACCCAAGTAATTTTGATTTGAATAAATAAATTTATTGAAAATTTGAATTAAGCATTTTCTTCACATATGAATTTATTTTTTAGAGTTAAGTAACGAATCATTTATTGATCCAAGGAAATGATTTTTTCTCAGTGTATGGTGTTATGGCTTCTTTCAGATTCTTTTTCCGTCTTTAAAAAATTAAAAATTTTTTTTTCGTCTCCTGTAGTGTCATTTTCTTTCTTCTATTGAAAAAAGAAAACTTGAAAAATTACATTTTCGTTAGTGAAAATAGACTCTTCGGACAAAAAATTGTAAAGCCTGTATTTTAACACTATGTAGTTTTTAAAAAATATTGTATAAATTACAGTATAAGCTGCAACCTTAACACTTTTTCGTTAAAAAATCCTGTTAGTTATAGAAACTATAATTTTTTAAGTGTTCTTTTTTTCAATAATTAAACTAATTTCAATTTTCTTTCCTTTTTCCCTGTTTATTTTCATATATTGATTATACATGATTAAATATCAACATAATTGTGAATCAATAGTACAGTGAAAAAAAATTTTTGCACTTATACCATTTTCGCACCATGTGATTTGAGATATTTAAAAATATTATCATATATTTGTAGAAAACGGAAAAACTTTTAGAAATATTGTATTTTTTTCTTACAAGAAATTATGCACTTGGAAATGTTCAATCTTTTAGTACGAAAATTTCAAGATATCATTGAAAATAATTTTCTTAATCATAGAAATCTGAATTCAGCAAGAGATATGCTGATTTTTTTTTATGGAACAGTGCACAGAAAAAAACAATTTCGTGGTGCAAAAAATGCTTATTTGCCCTAAGAATTTTTTTGCATTATGAATTGAAAACGAAATTTTCTTGGGACAAGAAAAAAATTTCTTAAGCAAAAAAATAACTTCTTGTCGCAATAAATTTTTTCGAGTCCTAAAAAAAAATTTGTCTTCATTTCATAATGAAAAATTTTTTTTGTACCAAGAAATCCTTTTTTTCTGTGTAAATAAATTGCGATTCCCTTCTATTAAGAAAATCATTTTTCAACTCAGATATGAAATTAATAATGTAATGATTTTTATTTATTTACTACTTAGAAAAATTTTTTCTTTTTTTAGTTAGTAAGCATAAAAAAATTTTTTTTCGAAAAGATCATTACGTTGAATAATCGGAACCAGCATCAGCACAATTTTTTTTTTTTTTTTTTTTTTTTTTCACTTATACCCTTTCAGTTTTAACTTTTTCAATCATTTAATTTATTAATACTAATATTTATAGCAAAAATCAATAAATAACTCAATAATTCACTTACCATTGAGATAAAGTATATACTTTTAAATTCTAGTGCGAGTACATTGCGTGATTGGGTTTTTTTGTTTAGGAATGTGCGTGCGACTACTAGCAATCGAGAGTACAAATAATACATAATAAAAAAAATAATAATAAATTAATCTTAATGTTCACAACTCATAACTGTAAATAATACGATGATTAAAAAAAACAACTTATTATTATTCAATTAAAAATAATTATACATCTTAAATCAGAATCGTAAAGTTAAATATTTGATAAATAATATGTAATATTAGTAAACATAACAGAGTTTATTTATAAAATGATACAAAAGTAATTATTGACGTTCAATTTTTCAACGTTTCATTGTTAGATTTATTATCAGGAAATAATATAATAAAACAATCGTGATATATGTAAAGAAAGTTTAACGATATCCTTGAAAATGGGGAGTGCTAGCCGCCAAGTGCGTCACCATGGCTACCAACTAATCGATTTTCAGAACTTGGAAAGCTTCTGATTTTAATATCATAATCATAATTTGTAAATATTAATTTAAAATTAACAACAATTTTTGTAAATTATTCGTTCCTTTTTTTTTTTTTTTCATTTTCTTTCATTAAAATTTTAGGAATTAAAAAATTATTCAAGTTTTCTTTTCTTTTTTTTTTTTTTTTTTTTGCTGATAGTAAGCAATGGGGATGAAAAAGCCCTTATATATATTATTTGAAATCTAAGTGTATCAAATCTTTACGCTACCCTACACGAGAATAATCCATTAAGGTCAATCGGCGTATGCGTCAGAGAAAACGGAATCGATATTTATTAGGGTACTATTATATTTAACTTAAAAATATATATCTATATTTGGAATATATAATATTTAATTATACTTGAGATAAGTATGCTGATATGATAACCTTGTAAAAAAAAAAAAAAATGTTAAAACTTTTGTTTTAATTTTAAAATTTAAGATTTAAAATTTCAATATCTTGATGTTTGCTCTTATCTTTTTTGATGGCTGAGTCAAATGATAATGTACATAAATCATTGCTTTTTATATTTGCCTTTGGTTTCGATACAATATTTAAAAATTAATACGATTCTGATTTAATAAAACATAAGACATAAATATGTACATAATAAAGTAAATGTAAATAAAATAAAAATAATAAAGGGCTTAAATAATAATCACCTGTTCATGCTGCAAATAGAAGAGTTTTAGTGTGTGTATTTCTAGTTTTTTGTCTATAATTTATCACTGTAAAACTGAAAGACAAAAATATATTTCTAGGATCGTGCCAGGATTATTTTTCAGTTTATGTACATAAAAATACTGATAGCTAATACTAATAATAAGAAAATAATTAAATTTTATAGTAAATAAATTATGAAACTTACTGCGAAAACGATCAGTTGATATTTAAGTACTTAAATTTTTTTTAAATATCACAGATATTTTTTTTGTAATTAAATAAAAAATTGCTAAGGTGGTTTTAAAAATTTATATGATAATTATTTTATGATTAAAACTTAATGTTGGAATAATTATTTTTATTGTATAATATTTGGATGAAATTTTACTTGGCTGTCAATAATAAATAACAAATGTGGGATTTAAATTTGAAAATAAAGTAAAATATTGGGTACTTTTAAATAACAACACAAGTTATCAAGAAGCTTGGAGAAGAATAAATTTTAGTTGACTATCTATTGTAAAATACCTTGAAGACCCGTAGCGCAAGCCTCGTAATATTTGCGCTCTTGCGCACTGTACCATCATAAAGCCGTAAATATTTTCTTTTAAAAACTGACTGATTTATTGTTTATTGAATGATGACATCTTTAATGTAATCTACTTTTATTTCGTAATCAAAGTCAATTTATGTCCACTGTTAAAAATTTAAAGCAAATTATTCAAAAATTATTGACAATTATGAATCTGTCAAAAATTTTCAATATAAATTAACTTATTTATATACTTTATTTTTACATTACTTTAATTTTTGAGTCATAAATGTCATGAAAATTAAAATCACAATGAGTTTCATTTTATTTTACTTCAATAATTGTTTTTTTATTGTCCATAAGTCAGATAACTTGAAATAATATCAATTTTAAAGTTGATAATTATTCGAAAAAGCTGAATTTGAATTGAAATTTTTTTTTATGTATAATTAGTTTTTAAATACGAACGATTTTGTAGCAAAAATTTTCCTGTAAAAAAAAAAATTCGTTCCAAAATGATTTCAAAAAAGATTGGCATGCATGCATGTAGAACGTTTACATAGAAAAAAAGGATGTCGTTTCCTGGCGCAAGAAAAATCTTGCATTGTGAAATGAAAACTAAAATTTTCTAAGGACTAGAAAAAATTTTTTGACGCAAGAATCTTTTGCTGACCCCAAAAGATTTTTTCTTGGCTCAAAAAAATTTTCGATTTCAATTCATAACGCAAAAAATTTCTTAGGACAAGTAAAAATTTTTTGCGTAAATTTGAGACAGACGAGAACTTCAAGGTGAACCTTTTTTAACTTTTGAGATTCTCAGGCCAAAAAAATAACTTAAATTTTGTTTTTTGTCTCAAATGGGTACTAAGTAGGTCAAGTTAACCAAAAGCAAGTCAAAAATTAACGAAAAACACATTTGATTTTGACTTGCTTTTAGTCAACTTGACCTACTTAGTATCCATTTAAGTCAAAAAAAGTCAAATTTGACTTTGTTTTGGCTTAATTAACATAAAATTAAGTCAAAAGAGGAAATTTACGTTATTTTTGTGATCTGGATTTTAATAGTGAAAAAAATTGTAGATTTAGAACTTTACGTCAAAAAATTTTGAGTAAAATGAGACGTTTTTGAAACACTGTTCTCAAGACGAATTTTTGCTACACTTTTATCAAAAACTAATTGCGGTTTTTAAAAAAAAAGTTAGCACTGTATTTAAAAAACTTTTTGAAGTCCAATCCCACTCAGTATTTGAATTACTTACATAGAACATAAATTTGTAATTAGTTAAATTTTATGTTCATTAAAAATTCTACTTTAATTTTTTAAAGTGTACACTGTAAAAAGAGCGGTGTTAAAAATGGACTCGTTTTAACTCCGCCCGGTGTAAAAATGAAATTACACCGGTGTAAGAGGAGTAGTACACCGGTGTTAAAAATACCCGTGTAAAAGCGGGGTAAATTGCGTCCGATTGGAGTATTAACTTTAAAGATTATAAAACACAAAAAACGTCAGTTCTTTATGAAAATTAATAAAAAATATCATTTATTAACAAGTATAGTGATCGAGTAAGTAAAAATATTCACAAAGTAAAATATTTTAACACCGGTCTAGAATATTTACATCGGTGGCGGCGTTATTTTCGCCCCGCTTTCAGGGGTAAATTTAACACCGATAATTTTAACACCTACACCGCTTGGACTTACCCCGGTGATTTTTTACAGTGTATGATCAAATAGATATTCATTTAAAATTAGTAAATTTTAATGACTTTCCATGACAATTATCCTTGAATTTCGAACAAAATTCTTAACAGTAGAAAAATTAAAATTAAAATAATGACTATTTAAGAAAATAAAACAAGCAATTTTTTAATGATTCGTTCTTACAGATGAAACACTTAATTATTTAAAAAGAAAAGTACGTCATTCGACATGTAAGATAATTTATTAAATGGAACTTTATTTGTATGAAAATTTAAAATTAATTCTGAGACTATAGCTCATTTGAAATAAACAGTCACTCATGTAAGCTCAATAAGAATGAGTGCGAGGTACACAAGGATGGAAAATCCTATTAAGATAATTATTGAAGATAAATAAACAACCAGTGGTTCAATAAATCAACTATTGTAATAGCAGTAATTGTTCTTAAACTTTCCGCTTGGAAATTTAAAAAATCATTAAAAAAAAAAAAGAGTTATTAATTTCAAGGTAATTTTCAAAAATAATTATTTCGATGTGAAATCAATTTGAATTATTATTAACATGATCAAAATATTGATCAAGGCTTTAATCTTATTAAATTTTATAATTTGCGCTAATAATTTAAATATTCAGAAAGTGAAATTTTAAATAAAAAAATAAATATGTAAATTTCTACGATTACTAATTTTTCAAAATAATTAAAAAACTAATAAGTCGATTTCTAATTTTATTTATACTAAAACGTGTAAAAAAAATTCGGTCCAACATTTTTTCCAAAAACGTTACTGACAGTGAACTTCCAGAATTAAGAGAATTCTGAATTTCGAGTTGAACTTTTTTACTCAAAAACTAAAAAAAAACCAAAGGCGCAGGAAAAGTCCTCACTAATTGAAAATTTTTATTTATCGTGAAGTTCAAAAAATTATTCACTTAACGTTCAGAACTGTCTCAATTTTGGAAGTTCGCTGCCATGAACGATTTGGAACATTTTTGGAACGAATTTTTTTTACACGGGTAAACTACTGTCTATAGTAAAATTGCTATAAATAGAATTTTTAAAAAAATATTTTTAAGTTTTAAAAATATATCAGCTCTCTATGGAATTTATATTCCCCGTGAATGAGTTACAAAACTCTAGTTAAAAAAATTTGAATAAAATAAATGAATAAAACTAAAATTTTCGTCTCTTATTTAAATAAATAAATGCAAATATTTAAAAAATTTGGACTAGGATGTGAATAATTAATTTAGATGTAAAAAATACAAATAACACACGAATATAAATTAAAAAAAGAGAAAAATTTAATAATCAATTGAGTAAAATTTTAAATTGTTACAGCTTTATTCTATTGTCATAATAACTTTCAGTATTACGATAGTATATCGAGCAGATTTAATACCTAAATTTTCTATTTATACAATGGAATAATAGGTAAATAAAATATATAGTCTTGACAATATATGTGAAAGGCCACGGAATTTCTTTGGGTGTTTTTTTACTACAATATTTAAGTAATAATTATTTGAATTTTTATCATTGTTACTTTAGTTCCTTTTTTTTTTACTATTTAATATATGTAATAGAAAAAAAAAAAGTTTAATCCAATTTATCCAATGACTTAAACATCCCGTGAAAAAAAAATTGTTGACAATTCTATACTTCAAAACGTGACACAACGATGAACTTTTTTTTAACATTTTTTAAGCTTTTGAAAATTCAAAGAAAAAATCAATGATTGATTTCCCTATCAAAAAAATCCATATGGGAATTCAACATAGATTTCTATGTGAATTCCCATATGATGTTTTCGGATGGATCATAGAAATCCAGATACTCAAGATTCTATAGAAATTATTTATATAGAAACCCAGATTATTATATGAATTTCTCATAAAGAAATCCATGTATCCAAGTTCTTATGTTAAGTTCCTGTATGGGAATCCGGATACTCAGTTTTCTATGTGATGTCCCTACATTGGAATCAAGGTGCCCATAATTTCCTATTAAGATTTCCCATATAGGAATCCAGATACCTATGGTTTCCTACATGAATTCTTACATAAATCCATACTTTTCTACATGGATTCCTATGGGCTCCCATGCAATCTCACATGGATTTTTTGATAGGGTTTATACTATTAAAATACGACCAAAAAAAAGTTCAAAATCATTTTTTTCTAAGCGTATTTTGTACTGAAAAGAAATGATAAAATTTATCATTTTTAATACGGAGTCGAAAAAAAATTTCCAAAAGAGTCTAAAAATATTCATTTGTAGATTAAATTAATTTTTTTGTATTTTCACACAGAAAATAAGGATTTATTGGGGAAAAAAATTTTTACTTGCCTCAAGAAAATGTATACTTGTCTCAAGAAATTTTTTGTATTATGAATTGAAAACAGAAATGTTTGTGGGACAAAGAAAAAATTTTTCGGAAGAGAAAACATTACTTGGCGTAAGAAATTATTTCTAATTCTAAGAAAATTTTTGTTTCCAATTCGTAATGCAAAATATTTCTATTGCCAAAAAATCATTTTTTTCTGTGCAGTTTAAAAATCGTTTGAAAAAAATTCGTCTCCGTAACATGTTTTGAAGTCTAGAATAGTCACCGTTTTTTCAAACTTTTTTCAGCAAATTTTTTCCACAGGATATAGAATAATTTTAATTTATACTTTAAATTATTATATCCATTGCATTATTATATTTGCATTAAAAAAAAATCTCATTTCCAGCATGAGATAAAATTATTGTAATCATGCATTAGTCATATAATTTACTTAAATTTAAAGTTAATAAACGATTATATTATTTATTAATAATATATTTCTTATTAATCGAAATATTATATATTCCATGATGACAAATTTATATTTATTAAAAGTTAAATATTAATGCCATGCCTTTCATACTAAATGAATTGTTGTTACATCGTTTTTTATTAATATTTTATTTATTTATCTGTACTCCATTCTATTATTTGAATAATATTAAAATATTGCTTCTATTTATAATTGTAATATAATATATAAGAGTAAAGATGCCGATAAGGCCGCAATCTGATGTATTTATTAAATGACAATCACGTTAAATGTACTATAAAAAAACTATTATATTACATACATATAATAAACTCGCGATTATTTTTAATTTTATTATGACTAATGACACAATACTTCTGTTTAATCACAGAAACACTGTCGGATACACAGTTATTACATACACTATTGTTTTTTTATGATTTTATCACATTTGTGATATATAAGAAAAAATCAACTATTATTATTGTAATTATTATTATTAATATTGTTATTATTATTTCGAGCTATAATGTTTGTTTTTGTTAATTAAATAGAGTATATTTGTTTTAATAATGGTTCTTTATCATTATATATTATTTGTATGACAATATAATAAAATATCTAAAGAAATTAAATTTATTAAACTTATAGAAAAGTTTTAATTATTATTATTTTATTAAAACAATTCAAGTATTTTATTTTAATTTATGGGATAAATGATCCCATTGATTATTATTTTTATTATTAATTAATTAATTAATTATTACGTTTATTTCAGCTACACTTGAGTTGAAATTTTCGTAATTTTCTTTATTCTTAAAATATATAATCGACCGAAATTTATATAATTATCACCCGTGTAGAAAAAAAAAATTCATAAAATTTTACGAATAAAAAACTTTTGAATTTTAGAAAATCGAACTTTTGTTAAAAATTTGAAAAAATTTTTTACTTTAAGTTACAAGTTGTCTAAAATTTTTATGTTTTTTAAGTGCATTTTTGAAATTTTTTTTTTTACACGAGAACGTTATAATTATAATAATATTTATACTTATATTAATAAAAATAGTTATAATTTTTTATAGATTTACATTTTTTTAAATAATCATTATATATTTGTCGTAGACAATATAATTGCATACTTTTTTAATACTCACAATACATTAAATCAATTGTGTAATCATGCAATTAATTAACTATAATTCTTATTCCAAGAGTCAGAGGAAAAAAAATTATATTTTGAGAAATTTAAATAAGTGTTCGTCGAAAGGAAACTTTTCTAAATTCAAAGTAAATGTAAATTATAAATTTTTTATGCATTTTCATATTAAAACTCGTCTTTTCAAAAAATATAAACTTGATAATTTTTTAATTCTGCAGACTAATAACAATAAAATGATAAAAAAAATTTTCCAAATACTTAATAAATTCTTTTAAGCAAACTCATGGCGTGTTTGGTTGCTTGTGCTCGGCTGTCATTAATTGGTCAGTTAAACAGAATGTTTTCTGCCAGAAATTATAAAATATAAAACACAAAATTGAGACGATTCTGAACTTTAAGTTAAACATTTTTGAAACTTTGGAAAAATTAGAAAGTTAACAATTTTCAAATGGTGTCGGCTTTTCCTGCGCTCCTTTATTTTCTTTTTTTTTTTTTTTACTAAAAATAATTTAATTTGACAGTTTTTTTGATGTATTGAACATTAAAAAAAAAAAGAAATTAATTAGAAATTATGAAAATTTATAACTCTTATCAGAATTATGAGGCAAAAAAAAATAAAACCGATTTGAAAATATTTATGAAGATTTTTTTTACTTTTATTAGAACTTTTTGGGAGGGCAGGTTTTTTCTTCACGTTTCGTAATCGTTTAAAAATAGTCTAAAAAATGAGTGATTAGAACTAATTATAAACTCATAAAATCGTCAATTCAAATCACTTTTGCTGAAAAAATTTAAAAAAAAAAAAATTAGAAAACCGCAAGAAAAGTCTACACTTGTTGAAAATTTTTCACACTTCGAATCATTTTTAAATTCCAAAAATGTCAATTTTAGAAGTTCATTGTCAGGAACGTTTTTGGAGCAAATTTTTTTACACGGGTAATGACTACAATCATTGAGACAAATATTATCTTCGATCATTAAATATCAATAAAAAAAAAAAATCTCATTCGTCAATGAATTTTCGAAATAAAATCATTTTTAATTTTTAAATTGACCATCAGATTCTTTCGGTATAAATCGGTACTGCTTCTAGCAGCGGAGAGCAAGCAACCGAACACGCCAGTAATATTGTACATATATTAAAAATATTAAAACAGTATGCACGTTATTATTTAATAATAAAACAATAAACTAATACAGTTATTATTGTTCTTATTATCAACTGAATGAATTAAAAATTTTAAACTATTAATAATATTTTTAAACATATAATTAACTATTAAATGATAAATGATTTTTTGCAATAATAAATATTACTCGACTAAAAAAAATCGTTAATTGATTTTTTACGGTTTAATATATAAGATTGTAAAATATTTGTTATTTTATCCGATAAAATATTAATTTTATACACTATTTATTTCAGCAAATTCATCTCTTGGTACGTCAGCATTATTTCTCTTAAAAAATTTTTTATAATATCCCATTAGTGGTACTACCATAAGAAGAACACCGCTCAAACCGATAAAAAATCCGGCAAGATAAAAAGATAAATCATATGTTCCAGTGATGTCATAGAGCCAGCCTATTCAAAAATTATTACAACAAAGTAAATAAAATATAAATATTTAAAAAAATAATGATAAATAATTATAAAAACTTACCGGCTAAAGGTGGGCCCATAAGATTAGCTATCCCTTGAACAAGAAGAAGTAGACCATATGCATTTGTAAATCGTTCGAGTGTAATAACTTCAACAAGTATGATACTTGTAAGACTATAATTTGCGGCAATAAATATACCAAAGGCTGCTGATACTGAGCACAATGCATAATAATTACCAGTAACCAATGGTATTAAACTTGTAGCAATACCACAGCAAATCATGCAAAGCGCGTAGACAATCGATGCATTTACCCACGCTCTGTCACCAGCCCATCCAAGAAAAATCTGAAAACATTCAATAATTATATAATCTAAATTTTTTATTAGTTTAATTATTATTCACGATCCCAAAATTTTGGACAATTAAGGGAAGAAGCTGGTCTGAGATACAAAAAGAAGAGCATATTGTTGTGATTTTCTTTTTCAGAGTACATTCTTCATTAAAATTCTTAAAACTTGTGACATTATTAAGCATCATTCAAAGAATATTCTGCTATATTTTCATAAAAAAATATTGAAAAAATAAGCCAGTGGTAGTGGGGTGAACCGGGTCACCTAAAAAAAAAAGTCTCCACGCCGTAGGCAGGATAATTTATGCCTACCTCATATGAAATCAAAAGACCAAAAAGATTTCTTTAGTATATAAGTTTATCTTAGATTTGAACAAAGAATTTTTTTTTTCAATAACTACTTATTTTTTGATTAAATAAAAGGAACAATTTTTGGTAAAAGTCAGAAATTTTTTATTGCACTTTTACCAAAAATTCAAAATGAATATTTTGTTTATTCCTTTGTTCAAATCTAAGATCAACTTATGTACTAAAGAAATCTTTTTGGTTTTTTGATTTCAGATGAGACAGGCATAAATTATCCTGCCTACAGCATGGAGACTTATTTTTTGAGGTGACTTGGTTCTCTCCACTACCACTGGCTTATTTTTCAATATTTTTTTATGAAAATTTAGCAGAATATTCTTTAAATGATGCTTAATAATGTCACAAATTTTAAGAATTTTAATAAGGAAGGTACTCTGAAAAAAAATCGTAAAAATATGCTCTTTTTTTTGTATCTCAGACCATCTTCCCCCTTAACAGTTTACGGTTTTTTTTTCAAGAAATAAATTATAAAAAGAAAAAAACTAAAAATATGCAGATGTTGAAAATTACAAAATCTATCGGTGCAATTTTATGAAATATTTTTTCTGTAATTTATTGTTTTGAGAAAAATCCAAAAATTATTAGACATCGGCTAACTTCAGTATCATTGATTATTCATGCATTATTATATTTCTATTCAAAATTTTTCTATCTAAGTATAGAACTATCGAACATTACTATCAGTAAATTTCCTATTTGAAATATTTCTATTCGCGAAAATTCTATTTCTAAATTTTTCTATTCAAATCATTTCTATTTGACTATAATAATTATATACAGAACTTTTCTATCAGCCAAAAAAACTATTTAAAATAAATCTATTAGTGATTTTTCCACCCCAAAATATTCTATTCAGAATCTTTCCTGTTCATAACATTGCTATCCGTAATTTTTTCAAGTTTGACCTATAACTTTTTTAGGTTTAATCTCAAAAAACTTAAGGGCATTCTCAGAAAGGGCCCCCCTCCCCTCCACTTTTTAAAAATATTCAATGACTTTCAACAGTCATAATCATATTAAAGTTTTATTAATTGATTAAAAAATAAATTAAAGCATTACTTGAAAAAAGGACAACGTAGTTGCAATTTCACCGAGACATAGATTTTCAAAAAGTTACTTGCAGTTGTTATCAGTTAGGAGTCAAACGAAATTTGTTAAATAAATTTCAGTAAGATTTTGATGTCAATATAATTCAAATTTTCAAATTTTGTGGGCTAAAATTTATTCAACAAATTTCGTTTGACTCCTTATTGATAACAACCGTAAGTAATTTTAGTGAAGTTTACAGGCAATTAACAATTTTCCGATTTTTTTTTTCAATAAATCAATTACAAAAAAAAAAAAATTAAATTAAGCATATATGGAAAATGAAAAAAAAAAAAAAAAAAAAACTATAGGTGCAATTTTTTTAAAACATTTTTTTTATAATTTATCGTTTTGAAAAAAAGTCAAAAAATTATTAGACGTCGGCCTACTTCAATATCATAATTTTTTTTAACTCTATGTCTCTGCAAAATTGCAACTACGTCGTCCTTTTTTCAATTAATGCTTTACTTAATTAATTAAATTTTACTGCGGTTATATCAGTCGAAAGTCATTGAATATTTTAAAAAAAAGTGGGGAGGGGGGGCACTGTCTGAGAATGTCTTTAAGTAAAAATTGGTATGGATAAAAAAGATTCTAAATAGACAATTTTAGTATCAAAATGTTTTCAAATAGAAAATTTACTGATGGAAATCTTCAATAGTTTTGTACTCGAGTAGAAAAATTTAGAGTAGGAACATAATAAATTTCATTATTTAATTATAATAGTTAATCTATTGATAGAGCAATCCTACATTAAATTAAATAAAATGTGTAACAAAATAAAAACATACCTCGCCAAACATATTAGCGATGCCAATAACGGAAATGAGGATCGACGCGTCGGTTTCACTGAATCCCATCTCAATAGCATTGTCAGTAAGATAAACATAAGGCACATCGTACCAAGTGTGTAAAAGGAAATTACTTATAGAAAATAAGAGAAATTTCGAAACACCAAAATGTGAAAAATCTAGCATGTCAACAAGTAAATCCCAAAATTCCCAAAGACCTGAGTACCAAACAAATTTTGTTTTAGCAATTGTTGTCATTGAATTTCTATAAATATCTGGACAACTGGATGCCCTTAAACGATATCTATTGATATTGAGCATGGCACCACGGTATGTAAGACTATGCCTGTGAACTCTGACATTTCTTAAATATGCCGGTGCTACTCTACGATGTGCCTCAAGTGTTGCAGATCTTTTTAAAGAACAATCAGCTTTATTTTTATTGAGCCACCATAGGTATGCAATATTAAAGGCAATATCGTCGTTGTCTTGTTGTTGTTCAGAATTGAAAATTTTATCTGAATTCAATTTCACTGAATTATTAAATTTGTCTGTTGTATGTTGTTGCTGTTGTTGTAGTTGTTGTTGTAGTTGTTGTTGTTGTTGTTTTGGCTGTTGATTTTTTTTATATTGATTTATTTGCTGTGTATTTAAACTATGAGGACTTCCTGTTTTGACAGTTGGACAATTAATCATAGGATCATTGAGAGTTGCTGAATCACTTATACTTCTTGAAGACGTCAAAAGTCTTGGATAATTGTGCATTAAAACATTATATACGTCTTTGCGTGTTGATAAAAGATCAAGTACTTCAAGAGGTACTTGATCACCATTTTTTAAAAATGTCGGCAATGTAAGAAGACTAGAAAATAATTTACCATTATTGTCTTCTTTGTTAATTCGCCTAAGGCAATCTGTGTCTACTGGATTTGCTGATACTGAATTACCAATAGTATGAGGTGTTTGGGTCGTTGTGTTAATCGACAAACTTGCTGAAAACGAATCAACACTTGAACTTTGTAATCTACTAGTTCTTTTACGTTCTCTATTACGTTTACGTTCTTCACATTTAGCTTTAGCACGTACTGTTGTCCATTCAAGATCACGCATGAGACAACCACAAACCGCTAAATTTAAAAACAATCCGGCTAATATTAATGTTGTACCACGCCAACCATATTCGGCTAATAAATATTGTGTCACTGGAGCAAATATAAAAGTTCCAATTCCACTACCGCAAACTGATAATCCCGTAGCAAATGATCGTTTTTTATCAAAATAATAAGCGACAATTACAACGGCTGCGACAAAGCACAGTGACAATCCAAAACCCGCAACAACTCCAAATGTGAAAATCAGTACGCCCATTGAGCTGGTGAATGAGCTTATAACAAAACCAAGGGTTGCAAGTATACTTCCAGCTATTGAAACACGTCGACAGCCATAACGATCAGTTAAAAAACTTGCAATTGGTCCCGACAACAATGGCATTGCCATAAACAGTGATCCAATCCAAGCGGTTTTAGATTTTCCTTCACCAAAGTAATTTAAAAATTCAACATAAATAACTCCAAATGAAAATGTTATTCCATCGGCAATTAAATTAACCATAAATGCTGCTGCAACTACAACCCAACCCCATCCACCATCAGGTGGACGAGCTTCCGCAAATTGTTCAAAACTCGAATTATCTTCATCAGAACTAACTCCAGTTGATGGTGAACAACTTGATGTTGAAATAGATGACGGACTTGGCTGTTCTTTATTTATTTCTTTTTTTGATCTTGACGATGATGATTTTTTTCGTTTCTTCGAGCTAAATTTAACTCTTAAACATTTATTATTATTACCATTCGCTATTATTTCATCATTTTTTATTTTACTATCAAACAAACTTTCTGGTCGTTTTAAATTATCTGGCGCGGTAATTTTATTTTTACCATCTATTTCATTATCATAATTAGGTTTTACTTGTTCAAAAATAATATCATTCACAAAACCTATTACTTCTTCATCATTTTCATCTTCTTGTTGATCTTTATCAATCATATTGACACTATTATCGTCACGATTTATTTGCTGGACACTTTTAACATAACTAGTTTCAAACTCCGAGTTTAATGCTTCGGAATTTATGTCTGCTTTAGTCCAATTGAATTTAATATTTACACCCTCATTGTCGGCTTTATAATTATTCATTGATTCATTATCAGTTGAGTGTGGCCAAACATTCGGATCCATTCTCAAAATATTTATTATAAAGCACTTAATTAAAACTGTTGTCTGTTGTTGTTATTATTGTTATTGTTTTTTTTTACACACACAAGCATAAATAATTTATTGCTTTGGTTTTCAATTTGAAAATTGATAAAATTGACCACTCATTGATGATCTTATGAGTAAATAATAATAATGAAGTTATTAACACGTAGAAATGGAAGACAAACTTTGTATTAATAATTGTGTTGATAATTAAAATAATATCTGTAGTTTTATTTATTTTTTTAGTAATTCCCGTCGTCTTCGTCGCCGTCGTCGTCCACTTTTTATTCGTCGTAGACGTATCAGCATTGCACTCAAAGTCAATCCGTTGACGAATTCTAATTCGTGGTCTATTACGTTCATCTATTGTTGTACCAGGTGAAACAATTATTTTTTTTTTATTGTTATTGTTATTATTGTTACTATCGTTAATTGACCACGAGTTGAATTCGTTTTGAATCACCTTCACCACCTTAACAGAACTATTTTCAGTCCAGGCACCCATCCGGTGAACGATATTAGTTCGACCCTTTTTATAAATTCTGCAACATAAATTATTTAAATATTTATTAATCAAAATTTTAATTATATTTTTATACTGTCGAAAATTTTGTTTAATTTTCAAGGATAATTGTCATGAAAATTTAATAAAATTTATTAATTTTACAAGAATATCGATTTGTTCATATAATTCAAAAAATAAAAACAATTTTTAATGAAGAAACAATTAAATGTGATTACTTAAAAATTTGTGCTCTATGGGATCAATTTAGAGATTGAGTTGGATTGGAATAAAAATACAGTACTAACTTTTTTTTAAAAACCGTAATTAGTTTTTGATAATTGTGAGTTCATTTAAGCCTTGCTGTGAACTTTCTCATATTTAAAAACTAATTATAAATGAAAAAAAAATTTTGAATTAAAATTACATAGAAAAAAATAAATTTTTAAAATTAGTGTTTGAAATTATAACACGGAACCTCAGTGTCATAAATTTTTAATGTTTAAGTTACAATTTTTAAAGTTCAAATATTAATTTTTCTGCATAGACAATAAATTTTAATATTTATCTTCTATTTACGTTTTAATTATAAATGAAAGAATTACTATTTAGAATGATAGTATTTACTGATCACTTTGTCTTTATATTACTTGTCGTTTCTCAATTTATATAGTTAATTTTTTTCCGTGTATGGTTTTCCAAATAACTATTGGCTTTAAAATAAATATTATTTAAAATTAATTGACTAATAAAATAAAATCCATTGTGATTTTAATTTTTGTAACATGAAAAGAATTAAAGTAATGTAAAAATAAAGTATATAAATAAGTTAATTTAAATTTTACAATTCTGAGTGATTTGAATTTTATGATAACTTCAAGAAGTCATTTGCTTTAAATTTCAAGTTAAGTTTTTGACAGAGTAAACTTAATTACACTTTTGATATTCAAACTCAAAAATATACTTAGATGTTTTTTAAATTTCCGATAAATTTATCGATTTTTAAGTACAATAACTACACTGATAAATGTAAATATGATAAGTTAATGTCGGTTGATGTTTTATCTATTAAATTAATATTACAGATGCTCGTTTCATCTAGATAGTAAGAACATTGCTATTAACCACACCATAGAGAACTCGAGTTAGTTATCGTATACCATTGTAAATAACATTCATTGTGTATGAGTTGCTGTCCATTTAAGAACTTAACTGGTGTACCTACACAACTAATATCTATCCACGTCATTGCTTCTCTTATTCTTTACTTAAACATTCTCTATCTAATTCATTCGTTATTTTTTATATAGATAAAATAATAATAATACCAATATATGTTTACACATAAAATATATAATGTAAAATTTATTTTTTATTAATAGTTATATTTAATTCATATTTTGATATTAATTTATTAGCAGATTTTATTATTTTTTATTTATACTGAGCAAGAAGAAAAGTATTAGACAGTAAATATTTTTTCAAATTAATTGGATTTCGTTAAAAAAAATATATACATTTTTTTATTAAAAAAAAAATGATATTTATATTAATGAATTAAAATAAGTAAAATATCTGTGATTTTGGAGTTAAAAAAATTTTTTTGAATATCGATAAATATTTGTTTCATTTATTATTAATAAAAAAAATAGTAATATTATATATGTATGTATATATAAATTTTAAATTACTAAAAAAAAAAAATACAAAAAGAAGAAACGATACGTTATTATAATAAGTGATTATTGATAATGACCGTAATTATTTATTTAAAAATAATAGTAAAAATAAAAACAATAAAATTTACCTGGTACACAATGGAGACATTGATATGTCATTGCTTTATTTTCTTAAAGGTATAAAAAATAATAAACTATAACTGTGCGTGGGTAGACGTTATTATAAATAACATAATGCTCATTTTAAAACGTTATCATTCGACACTTGAACTCTAAGTAAACGTACTTTTGTCTACACAAGTATAGAATAAGAACTTCCTTCATTAGGTCATACTGCGATACGCGTATATTCTTCTGGCGACCGATGACATTAGAAAAATAAATCTTTTAAAACCGTAATTTTAATCATCGTACACAAGTCATAAAGTACAAAAAATGTATATATATATTTATACACATATTTATTTAATAAAACTCATAACTTGTAAATTACGCAAATAATTATTTAATTTTTTAATTTTTTGTTTGGACTTCATTTTACTGATGATGATCGTGATAATGACCATGAACTGTTAGTGATATGATATTAGATATTGAAAAATAAACAAAAATTAATAAAATAAAATTAATTCGTGATGTATTTTATATACGAGTAACTGGATTACACTAATTTAATTTTACGTGGCTAATCAAATGTCTTAGTGATAAGTATAAATGCCCAATTAAATTTAAAAAATTAAATCTAGGTAATTTTAGATAAAATAAACCTAAATGACACTAAAAAAATATTGCCCTTGTAATTTATTAGTATTGAGATTGAGATTAAATTTTTTTTCTTTTTTTCTTTTTTATAAACTTTATATTATTTTCGGAGCAATTTTTTAATTTATGACCTCGTAGAATCTCTTTGTAAAAGACAACTCGACATCCTCACAACAAGATTAACCGACTAGTACTGATGTGATAACGTGTTGCCTTCTTTATGGTACGTGTCTCGACTCATCATAACCGACAACTACATATACTTCTTTACATCTCTCTTTTTAACTTACAATTATTACTATCCTGCTATCTAATCCTCCTTCATTAAAGTAAATCACTGATACTGAGTTTTATTTATTATTTCATTTTAATTTATTGATTTTTTATGTTCGTATGATTTTTAATAACTGCAATATTTATTTTAAAATATCGCGGATGATTACTGAAAAATAAATAATTTAAAAACTTTTTCCTTACAATTATTTTAAAAATTAAGTGGTTGAGAAATATATATACATGTATATCATTCTTAGAATTATTATCGTTAACACTTGTACATTAAATTACTATTTGATGAAAAAAATTAATATTTATTTGTAATTTAAGATAAGATTTCTAATTATATTGCAATATACGATTTTTTTATTATTTTTAAAATAAAAATCACTTATATATAACTACATAACTGCAGTTAATATATTTTTTATAAATTATTAGTTCATAAATCATTAATAGTCAAATAATTACTCAATAAATCAAAATATATTCCTGCCAAATAATTTGAATATTTTATTATTTATCTGGTTATATATTTCTCTTTACCGCCTTTAATAATTCTAACTATCCGGAATTTAAATCGTTACGTAAATTACAAGAAAAAATAAAAAAAAAAATAATATGTTAAATTAATTGATTATCATAATTGATGTAATTCATTAAATAACGCGGAAATTTGATTTCCATAAAATAAAGTGTTAACTCTGTAATTAATTTGAAATATAGTAACTCTTGAAGATTATTATTTAGATAGTTAAAGAAAAATTCAAAGATTGCGTGATGATAAGAAGAGAAGACTTAAATAAGCTTTTAAAAATAAAAATAAAAAAGAGAGATCGTTAAAAAAGCCATCAGCTGATGATGCTGATGTTGAAATAACATCACAACAATGGCTGGACATATCGATCAGTACCAAAATTAAATGCTCTCAAATAAAATATATCAAGTATCATAAATATAAATTTAAAAAAAAAGTCAATTTTTTTTTATAAATTGATAAATTTGTTCATAGAATTAATGTATATTAAATATACTCTATAATTTAAAATAAAAAATATATTTTCTTAATATTAATTTTGTTTTTATTATGGAACTGAAAGTGACAGACTTTAAGAAATTATTAAATTTTTTTTTTTAAATGAACAAGCAAAATACTCATAGAAAAAAAATTTTTAATGCATGTCAAGAACTTAAAAATTTTTTTGTTCTTATTTTAAAAATATTTTTTCTAATCATAAGCAACTTGTTTACAGAAAACATTAAATTATTTGAATATTTGTAACTTTCAATATCATTTTTAATGTAAAATTTATCAAATAAATGATTAATTAAAATTAAAAAATTTATAAATAATAAAATAAACTTACCCACTACTACTTTGAACCATTAGCAAATACTAAAAAACTTTGGCACACTGCATGACTCTTATTTCCGTGATTCAATGGATTTTCACTAATGAAAATTATGCAGAGTTAAGTTATATAGTGCGAAATAGCTGCAGCGTCTAGTCCAAGAATTGAAATTGTTTTACTACATCAAATACGTTTGCTAAAATAAAAAATAATAAAATTAATACCACAAGATTATTTAAACTAATTTATCACATTAAAATTGGTCAGTATATTTTTAATAACATAAGGAAGATATATAAGAGGATTTTATTTAATTATTATAAATAACCCAGCTAAGACGACACGTAAAATTATTTTAAAGTGAGCACAATGAATGGAATAGCTGTTTTGATAAAATGGTAAAATGAGTGAATCGAGGGTGAATTTTAGTTACACGCATGCGTTTATCTTTATGATATAATAACAATAACAAAGGATGATAATGATAACAATGAAAATAATAATAATTGTTGACAATAGTACAGGTCGATTATACTAATAATAATATTCACGAAAATATTTATTTGGGTGTTTTTGAATGAATGAATACTATATTTAAGGGTGCATTGATAATAATTGATAATGAAATTAAAATTTTAAAACATACATGGCTACTTTTAATAAGTACTTATTGTAAATTCATTTATAGTTATGATAGTGAAGACAGCTGTCTTCAAAAGCGTTGACTAATTGAAACTTCAAAACGAGACACAAAAACCAACTTTTTTTAAACGATTTTTAAACTTCTGAAAATTCAAAGAAGAAAACAATTGACATAATCATATAAATGAATATTTTTAGACTCTTTTGTAAACTTGTTTGGCTTCCCATTAAAAGTGATAAATTTTATAATTTTTTTTCAGTGCAAAATACGGTCAGACAAAAATGATTTTAACTATTTCTGAACTTTTTTTTTGAGCATATTTTAATAGTATCAAGTCAATCATTGATTGTTCCTTTGACTTTTCAAAAGTTTAAAAAACGATCAAAAAAAGTTCATCGTTGTGTCATGTTTTGAAGTTTAAAAAAGTCAACACTTCCCTGATTAAACAACTGAATTCGATCGAATTAAACAGAATTAAATTTTTAATTCTATTTAATTCAGATAAATTCTGTTAATTCGGTACCTAACTTAAAAATGAATTCTGTCTAATTCGGCAGGAAAACCAGAATTTGTCCAAATTAAAACGAATTTAAATAATTCTATTCGGTTTAATTCTGATTAATTAAAAAATAATTCTCCAATTTCTGGTTCTGAATCTGAATTAAACTGAATTAAAACGAATTTGAAATTTTTAAATCGGTTTTATTCTGTTTAATTAAAATCCAAATTTTCAATGCAGTGGAATTCTGTTTTGCAGAATTCAACAGAATATAACAGAATTAAAAATTTTAATTCGGTCAAATTCAGTTGTTTCATCAGGGTTTTTCAACCTTTCTTTAATAATTTTTTTTTATTCACGGGAGCTATCGACAATTACCCGTGTAAAAAGAATTTGTTCCAAAAATGTTCCTGATAGTGAACTTCCAACATTAAGACAATTCTGAACTTTGAGTTGAAGATTTTTGGAACTTTAAAATAGTTAGAAGTGTGAAAAATTTTCAACTAATGTGGACTTTTCTTGCGAGTTTCTATATTTTTTCATTTTTTAAGCAAAATTAATTTGAATTGACAATTGTTTGAGTTTACAATAAGTTCAGAATTAGTTCCAATCACACATTTTTTGAACAAATTAAAAAGTGAAAAAAACTGACCTTCCCAAAAAGTTCTAACAAAAGTAAAAAAATGTTGATAAATATTTTGAAATTATTTTTATTTTTTTTTTGCTTCATGTCTGAATAATTCTGGTAAGAGTCGTAAATGTTCATAGTTCCTAATTAATTTCGTTTTTTTTAATGTTCTTCATCCCCAAAAAATTATCAAATCAAATTATTTTTGCTTTTTCAAAGTTCCAAAAATGTTCAACTTAAAGTTCAGAATTGTCTCAATTTTGGAAGTTTACTGTCATGAACATTTTTAGAAAATTTTTGGAACGAATATTTTTTCACGGAAATTTTAATTTTTAAATAAAAAATTTCATATTAATAAAAAAAAAAAATCCCTAATAAGCAATACCGAGTTTTCTAAATCTTCATGGACATGTTTTTTAATTTAAAGATTTTGGACTGAAGATGACATAATTAATGTCGAAATGTTGCTAATTTTAATACGTTTTATTATCTTATCAATAAATATATGAACTGGGTATGCAGTCTATATTTAATTCAAACAATGATAATAATTTCACCCCTTTATTAATTAATATTAACTATAAATCACATGTGAGCTAATTAATTGTTGACGTATATTTGTGTTTAATATTTTTTTTTCTTTAAAAAAATGAATTGATACTATTAATAAATTATTGTTAATAAAAATTACAGTTAGAAAAAAATCTTTGATATTAAATACTTATTAATTGAGTAATTATAATTAATGATTAAATGTATTCATATTTATAATTTATTATTTATAATTTACCATTATTCTAAAATAAATATTTAATTTTAAATATATCTTTAGAATATAAATCTAATACCGCTAAAAATGAATTCTACTTTAACAACAATTAGTTATTTAGTTTAAACTATTTCATTGTTTATTAAATTCAGCCAGCAAGGGATGATTGTTAATAAAGAAAAAAATAATTATTAATAAGAAATAAATTAAACAAAAAAAATAATAAGAAAATAATAAAATAAAAATTTCACAATATTTTAGTAATTAATTAATTAAAAAAAAAATAATATTTAAAAAAAAATACTTTTAATAACTGACCTTTCCGAGCCAGCTTTAGAACCTTTTGATCCTTAAATTTTGTCACGTTGGATGTTTTTTCATTTTATAGGTACAGCAAAGTAGTAAAAATTGTATCCAATATGTTGCATCCAAATTTTTCAAATTTAAATACTATATTCAAATATATTATTTTTGAATTATTATTTTTAAAAAATATAGTGTATTTATATATCTATATATGTATATAAATATTTGAATGCTCAATGCAATTGATAATAATTGCTTAATTATATAAACCATTTGCTGGAGGCGTACCAGCGCGCTCTTGTGTTAAAAAATTAAATTATGAATCAGCTGATTTAAACTTGTCTAAACATAATAAAAATAATTTGATAATTAAATATCTTTATTTAGTTTATTAAAATAGAATAAAAAAATAATAAATTTATTGTAATGTCAGATGAATCAGATTATTATACAGAACCTGTTGAGTGCAATATTTATAAACGTAAATATCAAATTCTACTTGAAAGATGTGAAGTTTTACAACAGGTATTGTTTACAACCTATTGAAAATTGTTTTTTTTTTTATCAAGTTATAAAATTTATTTATAATTTTAATATTAAAGTTTGAGATTAATTTATAATTTTGTTATTTTTAGGACAATGAGAGACTTGTTTATCGATTTCAAAAAATTCGAAAACTTTTAAAACGAACGAGAAAAGAAAAAAAGTATGTACATGTATATTATGGTGGTCCTCAAAAATTAAATTTCCTCAGACCCCCCATAAAAAGCTTCTTTTTAGTGAAAAATACGTGGGAAATTTGGTTTTTTCGTTTTAAGTAAAAAGAACATGTGCCTCAGGACGATCAAAATTCATTTGTTGATACAATCACGGTTTTTTAAAATATCTCATGAAATATGCAGATTAAAGAAAAAAATCATGGGAATAATTTTGTAGGAAATTAAATTCTTGACAAAAAAGGTCATGACAAAAACACATTTTTTTTTATAAAATGTGTTTTTATGAAAATATTTAAAAAAAAAAATCTTTTTTTAGATCTCATGAATTGGCGTTTTAAGGATTACAATATTGAAAATAACATTTTTCTAAATATATAGAAACTATAACAAGCATTAATGATTGTTATATTGATATGTAATTTTGATTGTTACGAGTTACGAAGTTGTCTATATTTAAAAAAAAATGTTATTTTTAACATTCGTAATCCTTTAAATGCTCAATTGATAAGATCTAAAAAAAGTTTTTTAAAAATATCTTCATAAATACACATTTTATAAAAAAAAAAATTAATATGACCTTTTTTTTGTCAAGAATGTAATTTCCTACAAAAATGTTCCTTTGATTTTTTCTTTTAATCTGAATATTTCATGAGATATTTAAAAAAAAACACGATTGTATCGAAAAATAAACTTTGATCGTCCTAAGGCACGTATTCTTTTTACTTAAAAATAAAAAACCAAATTTCCCACGTATTTTTTCACTAAAAAGAAGCTTTTTACGGGGCGTCTGAGGAAATTTAATTTTTGAGGACCACCCTAATGTATATATGTCTATCAATTATTATTATTATTGTGATTAATATGAAAATGTTTAATTAATTTTATATTTTATCGTAGATTTTTAATTGATCGATTAGATAAACATGGTGATCAATGGCGTGATGCTCCTATGGGAGTATTGGAAGAGAATAATATATTTTCAGCAACAGTAAAGCCAGAAAAATTAAATAAATGTGGATTACCGGTTGTAAAAGATGAAAAATTAAAGAAAGGAACTAAACGGAAAGGAATGAAAGCTGATCCTAATGCTCCAAAACGTCCAGCAAATCCTTTTTTTCAATTTTGTCAAGAACAGAGGCCACGTGTTATGGAAAGATTAGCTGGAGAACCAGAGCCAAGCAAACAAGAATTAACACGACAATTAGCAACCACATGGAAGTCACTTACTTCTGAAGATAAAAAGGTTCTTATTACATATTTTATTATCATAACTTATCAATCATCATTATTTTAAACACGAAAATTAAAGTTATAATTACTACATTATATATATTTCAACATATATGAATAATTTTTTTTGTGTATGTTACATATTTTTATTTGATCAGTTGACAAAGTTATGAGTTATGATAATATATTTAAATATTCATATTATTTAATTTACTGTAAAATTTATACTCTTTTTTTTTGTTTTACAGGTTTATTATGACATGTATGAACGTTCTAAAGAAAAATATGTTGCAGAAATGCAAAAATATAATAAAAAAAGTGAAGAAATTCCTAGTCAAATGCCCGTTAATTTATAACATAGAATTTAAATAATAAATTGTAATTTTAGATAAATCAAAATATTTTTTATTAATAAAAAAATTACATCAACAGCTTCATTGTATATAACTATCAAATAATCATATTAATTACAAAATATCATTATGTTTTTTTATTATAATTACGTGGAATAGATCAGTGTCAATAAATTGTAGATTTCGTTAGAAAATTATAATTCAATCTGATCAATTTTTTGACAATCAAATACATAAAATTTTTATTTAGGTAACGTTGAAAAGAAATGCTAATATTACTTAGAACTCACAAATTTTTAATACAAATTGAACAGATTCTATTGACTATTGTTAGACGTATAGATAATTTATTTATATTGCAAAATAATGTAATAAACAAGAAAATAATAATTTTAAATACAATCTTGAAATTAAGACATGACAAAAATTGTTATTATAAGAATAAATTTCTACTAAAGTAAGAGACTCAGTACCCGACCAGGGAAGTAGTACACAATCACTCATGTATTTGGATATCTACAGATGTAACTGAGCTAAATCTGAGATAGAATTGAGTATAATCCAGATGTAAGTGGTACTATCTGAAATTTTGTTTTTTTGCCTCAGATGTAACAGTATAATCCGGGATAGTAGCCAGTACCATCTTCTTTCCAAGTAGACATAGAAATACATGGAGTGATCGAGTACTAGTTCCCTGATCACTTCAGGGTACGAAAGTTTGTGCTCAATAATAAGAATGAAAGAAAAAAATTCGCGCTAATTTCCCTACGTCAAAATGACGATCGCGAGTGAATTTACGTGAATTAAATTAAAAGACATATTCAAATATCGAATGTTATAAAAGAACCTCGAAATTGAGGTTGTCAAAAAAAATGTCAATAAGACAATCAGCAAGACAATTAGCAAGACCACCAGCAAGACAATTAGCAAGCCCTGATTAAACAAAATGATTAAAAATGATTTCACACGTTAAATGTCCATAAGAGACAGGATTAGAAATGATTTGAAGGATTAAAAAGTATTTAAAATGATTAAAAAACAAATCATTTTAAATACTTTTTAATCATTTTGTTTAATCAGGGAGGACTTCAGCAATGTCCAATCCCGGATTTGTCTCTTCTCAGCTCTTATATTGCCCATTTTAGAATATGGAACAGTAAGATGGTCTCCATTCACAGAAACCTCAATCAGCAGGGTTGAAAGGGTTCAACACAAGTTTTGTAAATCCTTACTCTTCTCCAATCCTATAATGAGTTTTGGATCAACAACGGATGATGTGCGAAGAGAATATGGGATTAATAGGCTTATCGAGCGACGGAAGGTTGCAGATATGATCTTTTTCTATAAGATCTTCAATGATCTTATTGATGCACCGGACATCTATAACGCTTTCAAGTTTATCACGAACGATCGAAAGCTCAGGCATAACCGCCTGTTGAAAACCATTAATTCAAATCGAAACTACGTGATAAATCGACTAAATAACAGGATATCCAACTTGGTGAACTCCCTGCATGACTCAGTAAACTTTTTTGGTGGATCCATCCAGGCTTTTCGCTCCAACCTCAAGAAAAATATCTTGAAATATCACTAACAATAGCTACTAATTCTTACTAGTCAATTGCAATTGATTCTCACTAGTCAAATATTGGTAAAATTTTCGAGCTAAAACTTGTAAATTCAATAAATTTTTAATTTATATTTTATAAATTTAAATTCAAGGAACATGTAAATTGATGTATATTGCCGATTGGCGTTTATATATATAAATAAATAAATAAATAAATAAATAAATTGTCTTGTTGGTAGTCTTGCTAATCGTTCGACTGATTGTCTTGCTGATGGTCTTGATAATTATCTTGCTGATTATCTTATAGACATGTTATTTTGACAACCTCAATTTCGAAGTTCTTTCATGATATTCGATATTTGAATATATCTTTTCATTTAATTCACGTGAATTTGCTCGCGATCGTCATTTTGATATAGGGAAATTTGCGCGAATTCTTTTCTTTTATTTTTATTGTTGAGCACAAATTTTCGTATCTAACTGATCAGGTACTAGGTCTTTTTCCTTATTTATAAAAGTTTTAAATATTTGATTTTTCTATAAATGATCAGATTTGCTTACTATTATTAGTATTATTTCTAATAATTCTAAATATATATAATACATATACTCTGATCAGTATATTTTTATTTTTAATTAAAAGTTCTCAGCCGATCCGATCGTTATGACAATTGAAAATATATTTTCATATTGACTATATTATTTAATAAATGTCACTTAGATAAGAGCAATATGTCTTTAAAATATGGAAGATCTTTATTACAAAGTATTAAAATTAAAGACGGATTTTCCTCTGGTAATGATACTTTCAATTGTGTTATTCATCTTATAGATTTAAATTGCATAGGTATTATGAAAGTCATTTTAAACGATTCCAATCTAATGTACATATACATATATAGTCTATATATATTTTTTTGAAGCGATTTTTATACTCTTTAAATAACCAATAAATTTAGTAATGTTTTTATTAATAAACTATTTAAAAGTTATCCTTTTCTTGACGTAAGTTAGCCATTGTTGAAATATGATCATTCGTGCCAGTAAAATCTTTAACTGAACTTTCGTGAACACGCATAAAAGGATTGAATTTTTTTTCATCACCTATAGTACTAGGGACTGTTGGTTTTCGTTCTTTACGTTGATTATTAGCCCATTCAAGCTGTTTTTTTATATCTTCATTTGATGGCTCCACTTTCATTCCAAACAAAAGGTTTTTGCAAGTGTACTCATGCCCACAATAAACTTTCTATAAAAAAAAAGAAAAAAAAATACCATTATTAGAAAGTTAATCGATAAGTACATTAATAGAATATTAATTTAAATAAAACTAATTTATTTAACTAAACATTATCTTTACCGTTTCATCAGGAAGTGATCCAAGAATTTTAATAAGAGCGGTATACATTTGTTCAGGAGTTCCTTCAAAAAATCTACCGCAACCTCCGATAAATAATGTATCACCAGTAAAAACAGCTGGAGAATCGTTATCAATCCCCGATAAGTAATAACAAATATGTCCTGATGTATGGCATGGTGTTGACAAACATTTTATTTTTAAATTTCCAATATTAATAAGCTCATCATGTGATACTTTGTTTGTTAATCCGTCGACTCGATCATCGCCACCAAATACTTTTATATTTGGAAATTTTTTACACATTTCTACATTACCACCAGCATGATCCCAATGATGATGAGTTGTTAAAATTTTATTTAGCTTCACCTTGTGTTCTTCAACAGCAGAGCTTACTAACGTTGGATTTACGGGATCAACTATTGCTGCTTCTTTAGTTTTTTCATCAATTATCTGGTGAAAATTAATTTTTAATTAATAAATTGAAGTTTCAGAGGTATATGTTGGATCCAGGTGGCTGGTTAATAACAAATTATTATTTTACGCAACGTTTCGAAAATTTATTTTTGCATCCTCAGGCGATCATAAGATAAAGTATTAACACCGTCGATCTTGCACCTAGAGCTATGAGTTAACTACATTTTTTATCTGTTTTAATTAAAAGAATAGACATATTAATCCCGTATAAAAAAAAATTCGTCCCAAAGGGATTCGAGAAATGTTCGACATGTGGAACTTCTAAACTCGAGACAGATTATAACGAATGGAACTTTTTTTGAACTTTCGTAATTTTGATAGTAAAAAAAAACTTCTTCTAGGATTTTATATGCGCGAATTTTGAGTAAAAAAGTAACGTTTTAAAAACATATTTTTCACAGCATATTTTTACTACATTTTACTTTCGTTCCAAAAAAGTTTCCGCTAGAAATCAATGGCACTATAAGAATCAAAAAAAGTTCCAAATTAGATTTTTGAACTTTTTCGGAATCAAGGTAAAATGTACACTGAAACAAAAGATTTATTTGAACCAAAGATATCGTATATTTGAATATGGCTAAATAAATATTTAATTGTGAGAAAGATATAATATATTATATTATTACAATATATTTAAACAATTTAATTGCGTGAAATAAGTGATTTATTCGTGGTAAAAAAAATAATCCGATTGCTGCAAATAAATGTTAGTTGGGCCATGTGTTTCAAATATATGTTAAGTATCGTCAAATTTTCCGTTCTTCGTCACAAATTTAATATCTTACCACAAACATATCATTTACTTACCACAAATATGTTTCAGTCAAATTATAAAATTATTTGAATCAACTGTCATATTTCGCGTCTGAAGTTCAAAATCAAGAATCTATCAACTCGAAGACAAAAAACTGATCGGATCTTCTTCTATAAAATCATTAATGGATTGATTGATTCGCCTGATATACTAGGTGGCTTTGGTATAGTCTGTAATAAACCGTGTCTCAGGAACAATCGAATAATTAACACGCTAAGATCCAATAAAAACTATGTAGTTAATGGACCGTAAAATAGAATAGCTAACCAGGTCAACGAGTCCATATCGGATATCGACTTTTTTGGCGGATCTTGACCGGTTTTTCGTTCAAATATTAAAAATCTTCTCCATAAGTAATCCAGTTTTATTTTCTTTCCTCAGTCAAAAACGTCTAAATTTAACTATAATTGAATGTGATTCTATTTTCAAATCATAGTTTTACTTATATTTGTAACTATAATATGTAACCAGTTGTATATAATCGGTTGACGTACAATATAAATAAATAAATAAATAGTTAATTATACCAAATATATTTGTGTCATTAAAAAATATTTAAAAAAAAATCCACAAATAAATAGATTGATTTGGGACAAATATTTATTTTTTTCAGTGTAGTGAAAATACGTTTTGAGAAATATGTTTTAAAAACGTTATTTTTTTAATCAAATTTCGCTCACATAAAGTCCTAGATAAACTTTATTTTTTACTATTAAAATTACAAAATTTCGACTCAAAGTTCTAATCTGTCTCAAGTTTAGAAGCTTCACATGCTGATTTTTTTTGAAATCTTTTTGGCACGAATTTTTTTTACACGAGATAATCATAGACTTATTTGAAAATAAATCACAAGGCAATCAATTAGGATCGACGGTGTTAATAATTTACATATGATCGCCTGATGAAACAAAAATAAATTTGCGAAACGTTGCGTAAAATAATAGTTTTTTATTAACTAACAACCTGCATCCAACCTATTCGTCGGAACCTTCAACTTAATTAATTAATTTCAGGATCGGAACTATAAATAAGATGTAAATTTGTCATTATTAATTTATATTTTAACCAGCAATCTGCAGTCTCTATGTTACTGCTCGAGTATCACTATAACATGATTTATATTTAATTATTTACTCATTGATATTTTCTAATTATTATTATTGTTAAAACGTAATGAGCGTTCGTCCTAAAACTTACATTGTCGATTTTAATAATTGTGTAATCATGTAATACTTAAAAAAGTCAATATATAATAAAACTTTTTCATTAGTGTCATCTTATTCTATCTCGTTATATTTTTTTCTAAAATATCTCAATAACAATAGATACAAAAAAAACTGATAAAATTTGTAAGATTTATCAACAGGATGTTGTCTAATTGATAAAAACAAAAATTCAGTATTTAATATGAAAACGTTCTTAAATTTTGATGGCAATTTTGGAATGTAATTAAAAAAAGTTACTTTTATTAACAAAACTAAATATATTGAATGGATTATCTCACAAGAATTTCTGGAACCATGAAAAGACAAAAATTCAAGCCAAGACCTACTTTCGATGATACCGAATTTAATCAGTTTAATTAGTTTTATCATAGAAATATGCCTTGGACTAAATTTTCTTTATTTTCTCAATAATATAAATTATTTAAAAATACAAAACTTAATTTATCATTTTTATTTAGATCATCAAACTAAAAAAAAAAAAAATTAAAACTAAGAGAAAAAAAAATGTGCGATGGCCGGGAATCGAACCCGGATCAACTGCTTGGAAGGCAACTATGCTGACCATTACACCACCATCGCACTTCTTGTTACCTTGACTATTCTGGTGGTTCACAGCTTCCAATATTGGTACAATTAAAATGATACCCTGACTTTAAAAAACTATTCAAAACGATTAGAAATGATTCAAAACAACTCAAATCGATCCAATTTTAATACTATATAGATATACATTCATCATTGAGTAAATCGTTCTGTTTAATCAGGGTAAATACACTTTATTGTAAAAATTAAATTCTTTAATTGTAGTCAATACACTTTTTCTTTTACTGACCATGATAAAAAATGATAATATGATTATAAAATTATTATTTAAATTTTAAAAATATTTGAATTACGTTCTCTATTATTTTTTATGTTAAAATAATTAATAACTTTTTTTTTTATTCCATGTATTGCAGATTGCATTATTCATAACATAACAGTTAATAAAAAATAATAATAATATTGAAAAAGAGTATTTAAGTATTCTTAAAAATAAAATTTAATTTAAAATACTAAGAATACATATAAATAATACATTACCAAGTACATAAAATTATCATCAAGTGCCGGCAGAATTTTAATAGACATATTTTGTCCTTGTATCAATGTAGAAACACTATGCATTTTGCTTGTAACTTTATTGCAAAATTTATAAACAATATTTTTAATTGGATTTTTTAAATTTATCTGTAAGAATATCTTTCAATCAATAAAGATAAAGATGTACTTGAGAAAATTTGTTTTTATTTTATTGTGATTAAAAAAAAAAACCTCGATAACAACAGATATTATATACATACCAAATTAGACAAATTGTTTTTAGTAAAATTGAATTTATTCATAGCATACAAAATCCATAGACAATAAAAATTTATGACGACGTAATTTATAACAATTCAAAATATATTTGACAATGTATATATATTTGTATGTAAATATTTTGAATAAAGAAAATCAAAGGTTAGCAGCACTTGTCTTTTATACCGCGAAAATTAATTTATATTTAGACATATGATCATTTGGGTTATCTTTGTGATGTGTGCAATTTACTCTTTGAATTTAAAAAAATAAACATACACTGATAATCTAATAATTATAATTTATTTTAATTTCTTAAACTGTTTTTATTTTATTTTTTTTTAAATTTAAATTAAACTTGAATGTCGATAAAATAGATTATTTGTTGATATTAAGAAAACTGTAGATTAGTAAAAATCTAATGGCTAACCTCATTCGTTTTTGTTAAAAAATTTATTTTTTATTATTAATTCATGACAATTAATTTTTAAACAAGGACAGGTAATTAAAAATAATAATAATAATTTTATTTAGATTAAATCTGCAGAAAACTGAATTTTTTTTATTTTTAAATAAACAGATTAAATGTTGATACAAAAACAAAATTTTTAATGGATATGAAGAACTTGAAAATGTTTTTAGGCATTTAAAATTTTTTTTTTCTATCAAAAGTAATATAATATGCATTTGAAAATTTTGAAAAGTCTATTTTGTATTTTAGTAAATTTATTTATATTAATATTTAATTTGTTTATTTAAAAATAGAAACTTCCCAATCCGTCAACTGTCTTCACTATCATATTTCAAAAACGTGTTGATTAAAATAGCATGTGTTACAAAATTATTCATTATGTTAACTATCCGTTTATTAAGGGGGGGGGGGGGGTCTGAAATACAAAAAAAAGAGCATATTTTTGTGATGTTTTTTTTTTTTTTTCAGAGTACCTTCGTTATTAAAATTTGTGACATCATTAAGCATCATTCCGAGAACATTCTGCTAAATTTTCATAAAAAAATATTGAAAAATAAGCCAGTGGTAGTGGAGAGAACCGAGTCACCTCAAAAAAAAAGTCTCCATGCCGTAGGCAGGATAAATCATGACTGCATCATCTGAAATCAAAAAACTAAAAAGATTTTTTTAGTACGTAAGTTTATCTTGGATTTGAACGAAGGAATAAATAAAATATTCATTTTTGAATTTTTGGTAAAGTTTCTATCAAAAAAACTTATTTTTGCCAAAAATTCTTCCTTCTATTGAATAAAAAAATAATTAGTTATTGACAAAAAAAATTCTTCGTTCAGATCTAAGATAAACTTATGTACTAAAGAAATCTTTTTGGTTTTTCGATTTCAGATTAGGCAGTCAGTTTTTTTCAGGTGACTCGGTTCTCTTTACTACCACTGGCATATTTTTCAATATTTTTTTATGAAAATTTAGCAAAAAATTCTTGGATTGATGCTTAATAATGTTACAAATTTTAAAAATTTTAATGAAGAAGCTACTCTGAAATAAATATGCTCTTTTTTTATCTCAGACCTCTTTCCCCCCTTAAGAAAATAAATCGACATTTTAAAAAGTAATTAATTCAATAATTTAAAAATTAATTCTATTTTTTATTACAGAAATGGAAGACGATGAAATAAAAAGAATAGACCTTGAAATTCGGCGAATAGATAATGAAATAAGAAAATTGAAAAACCGTAAAGATGAATTGAATGAACGTAAAGAAAAAATAATAAATGATGCAGTTCGTCAGAAAAGTATGGAATTATCTAAACGTGATTGGAATAATAGCAATTTCGCATGGTCGAAAAAATTGCAAGCGAAGTTAAATGATGTTTTGAAAATAGATAAGTTTCGAGAACATCAGTTGGCGGCTATAAATGCAGTATTATCAGGAGAAGATACTATTTTAGTAATGCCTACGGGTGGTGGAAAGAGTTTGTGTTATCAATTACCAGCGATAACAATGAAAGGTCTTACTATCGTTGTTTCTCCACTGATAGCATTGATCGAAGATCAAATACATGGTCTTAAAAAAGTTAATGTTAAAGCAGGAATGTTGACGTCAAATAAAAATGATCTAGTTAAAATGGCTTGGGATGCTTTAGACGGTAAAAATGATGACGTTAATTTGTTATATATTACCCCTGAATTTATGAAAAAATCTAAGCGATTTATGTCTAAATTACAAAAATCGTTTAATCAAAAACGCGTTAAATTATTTGCTATTGATGAGGTTCATTGTTGCAGTACTTGGGGTCATGATTTTCGACCAGATTATCAATTTCTTGGCTGTTTAAAAGCTATGTTTCCAGGTGTTCCAATCCTAGGATTAACAGCAACAGCTACCACTAAAATACTTGATGATGTACAAAAAATGTTAGATATTCAAAGTTGTTTGATACTTCGAGCATCATTTAATCGACCAAATTTACTATATGAAGTTAGAAGAAAACCCAGTGATAAAGATAATTGTTTAAACATGTTAGTTAATTTATTGAAGACAAGATTTTCTGGTAAATCCGGAATTATTTATACAACGACAATAAAAGATGCTGAAACTTTAACAGCCAGTTTACGTGGACATGGTCTTAAATTGGGATGTTATCATGCCATGCTTGAACCAGATGTTCGTTCTAAAATTTATCAACGTTGGATTACTGGAGAGTATCAAGCCGTTGTTGCTACAATAGCATTTGGATTAGGTATTGACAAACCAGATGTCAGATTTGTTATCCATCACTGTATGTCTAAGTCAATGGAAAATTATTATCAAGAAAGCGGACGTGCTGGTCGTGATGGTAAAAAAGCAACTTGTATTGTACTATTTAGACTCGCAGATGTTTTTAAACTCAGTACAATGGTGATTGGTGATAAAGTTGGTCTTCAAAATCTCTATAAGACTCTTGAGTATTGTTTAGACGCAAGTACATGCCGAAGAAGTCTTATTGCTACGCATTTTAATGAATCATGGAGTAAAAAAGACTGCAATGAAATGTGCGATCATTGTACAAAAACTAAAAAGACTGAGACAACTGATATAACGGCATATTGTAAACACATATATCAAATAATTGATAAAGCCAATGAAACCGAGAATAATTTAACTTTATTAAAACTTGTTGATGCTTGGTACAATAAAGGTACAACAACTCATCGAGTTTCTAGTGTTCCTACACCAAAGTTTTCACGAGAAACTGCCGAAGCAATTATTGCTTATCTTCTTATCAATGGATATCTTAAAGAAGATTTTGTTTTTAATGCATACGCCAATTTAAGTTATCTTATCCGAGGTCCTAACTCAACCTTGATATCAGATAACACTCATAAAATACTTTTTACTCATGATGAAGGACTCAAGCTTTAGTTATTTATTTTAACCATAAATTGAACTGTCCTTGTACTTAAATGTTAATTACTACTATAGATTAAATAGATATTTATTGAATAGCTTTTACAAATAAATATATGATAAGTTTAAAGTCAATTTAATGATTTTGTTTTAAAAGTTATTAAATCTTTTTAACTAATTAAATAAAAGTTAAATGACAGAGATAACCCAGAAATAATAATTAGTGTTGATAAAGAATTTAAAAAACTGATGGGTTAATTATATAGAAAAAAAAACTTTTTTTTATCAGTAAAGTGACGATAAAGAAAAAAATTGTTTTTAAATAACTAATGTAATGATACAGTACAATGGTATTAATTACTAAATAAGTAAAAAAAAAATACATTATTATTGAAAGACAAAGAATTTTTTTGCACTCAATGCAATAGAAAATATTTTTCATAATAAAAATTAAAAATATTTGCATTTACAGTTTTTAAAAAAGACTGTTATAAAAAAATGATTTTTTTTAAGAGGGGAGACGGATCTGAGATGCAAAAAAAAGAGCATATTTTTGTGATTTTTTTTTTTTTTTTTTTTTTTTCAGAGTACTTTCGTTATTAAAATTCTTAAAATTTGTGACATTATTAAGGATCGTTCAAAGAATATTCTGCTAAATTTTCATAAAAAAATATTAAAAAATAAGCCAGTGGTAGTGGAGATAACCGAGTCACCTCAAAAAAAAGTCTCCTTGCCGTAGGCAGGATAACTCATGACTGCCTCATCTGAAATCAAAAAACTAAAAAGACTTTTTTAGTTCATAAGTTTATCTTGGATTTGAACGAAGGAATAAACAATCTATTCATTTTTGAATTTTTGGTAAAGGTGCGATCAAAAAATTCTGATTTTTACCAAAAATTGCTCCTTTCCTTTAATTAAAAAGTGAGTAGTTATTGAAAAAAAAAATCCTTCGTTCAAATCTAAGATCAACTTATGTACTAAAGAAATCTTTTTGGTTTTTTGATTTCAGATGAGACAGGCATGAATTATCCTGCCTACAGCATGGAGACTTATTTTTTGAGGTGACTTGGTTCTCTCCACTACCACTGGCTTATTTTTCAATATTTTTTTATGAAAATTTAGCAGAATATTCTTGGAATGATGCTTAATAATGTCACAAATTTTTTAAATTTTAATAACGAAGGTACTCTGAAAAAAAAATCACATAAATATCCTCTTTTTTTTTGTATCTCAGACCCCTTTCCCCCCTTAACTGACTGTAAATTTAAATTATTAAAAAAAAATACCGAGAATATTTATCCAAGTATTAAAGAAAATTTATATGTAAATAAATTTAAATCCTCATTAAAAAGTCACTAAGACATTTAACTTATTCTATTAATTAATTTTGAAAACAGTAATCGATATTAGAAAGTTTAAATTATTTTCTATTTAGTTTCTACCGACAAAAACATACAAGAAATGAATGCTTGAATATTTTTTGAAACAAATTAATTGATCAATAAATTAAAAATAATATTAACAAGGACTTGTTAAAAATTTAAAATAATATTTGAGAAAATAGACTGACTAGTTAAAATAAACTAGTGATTCAAGATGACCGCCACAATTCAGGTGGGATTATTGATCCTCAAAAGAGTAAAGCATTAATGCTGATTCGCGTGAACTTATGTTTTGTATGTTGAACAATATACATCGTATACGTCATTATTTTATTAAACTATGTACTATCTAAGCCAACGTTTTATATAAATGTTAATTAACATCACATATGTTGTAATTTTTTAAAAAATAATATTAAATAACTTTTTGATACGAAAATTCATAAATTCATTAATTTTAAATATTCGCCATCTGTGATAGTGATACATTTGAACAAAAAAAAACAAATAAACCCGGAAATAAGTACATATGTTTACAACTGATAACACCAATTGATAAAAAATATTAAGTATTTTAATTATTAATGTATCAGTATTTATGACTATCGTATTGAAAGTATTATTTTATTATAAAATAGAAAAAAAAATATATATAATGTAAGTATTTTTGAGTAATATAAATATTATTATTTTAAAAACGTATGTTATCAGTGCGTATATATGTAACCAGGTTAATATAAAATAGTTTGATAAATAATTAATCTATTAAAATTTTTTCAGATAACATAACAATGAGCGGTAGTTTTAAATAAAGTTTAACGACCAGCTTAAATGTTAAGTATGAAAACTGAAAGTTAAAATATGGAACGAAAAAAAATTAAATAATAGTTTATTTATAAATATTATTATTTAATTTAATTAGTATAAGTAACGAAAATTTTAAATAAATTATAAAATGTCATTACCAAGCTTATTAAAAAAAGCAAGTAGTTATATTTTGGGTGACAGTAGTTCGAATCCACCGGGTATAATTTATCAAGATGGTGAGGCATTATTTTGTAAAAATAATGTTTGTGTTCATCCAACAAGTTTGATGAGACAACATTGCGAAGTTATTCATCATCCTGGTTATATGACTGTTGTATGTAAATTAGATAAAAATACAAATATACCAAGTCTACAATTAAGTTGGATACCAAATAGTACTCTCTGTAAACATCCAACAACTTTAGAAAATACAATAATATCAAGAAAAGAATTATCTGTTTCAAATGAAACTCAGTCATTAACAAAAATAAATGACGAAGACAATTCAATTAGTTCTGATAAAATAGACGTTTGCATTGAAGTCAAAGAACCATTGGATTGTAAAGACTGCGAACGAATATGTTCTGGGGGATTTAATAATGAATCGTCAAATGTAACAAATATAAAAAATAGTAATAAAGAATCATGTGAAAAATCAGATGAACTTTGCGAAAAATTAAATTTATCAACGATTATTAAAGAAAGTATATCGGCATTGACTGAAGAGCCGCGTAGTATTAATTTAAATAATTTAAGATCCCGATCAATTGATCAAGAGTCTATTGATAATATTACTAGTGGAATTGAGCCAAAGAGTATTAGTAGTATTTCACTTAATTCATGTTGTAGTTTATCTAATTCACTTGATAATCAGGATGTTCCTAATTGGATGCGAACACCAGAGCTTCTTGCTCTTCAACATAACTTGACATTTCCTGAAAGTACAACAGCATCACCTATTGCGATGAGACGAGCACTGCAGTGTCGTAGATTTTCAGTCGATCTTAGTCAAATGCGATCTCTAAGACTTTTTTTTTCTGATTCTGCATGTACAAGTGGACAATTAGTTGTAGCTAGTCGAGAAAGTCAATATAAAATTCTTCATTTTCATCATGGAGGTCTAGATAGACTTGCTAATATTCTTCATCAATGGCATCAGCTTATATTTTCAAAGCCCGATCAAACGAGCGATTGTGAAGGAACTTTACCGTACCGGTGAGTAAAAAAATTATTTTAATTTTAAAATAAAATTCATAAAATTTTCCTTTTTTTATTTAGACATTTTATGGTATGTCGACCGGAAATAGCTCGAGATGAATTACATCCAGAAGAAGGTCATGTACCAATGATAACTTCATTAACTTGGAAGGATTTATTAAATGAACGTGGACAAGTTGAAGATGATTTAACTTTACGTAAAGGAATATTTTTTGGTGGGTTAGAACCAGCTTTGAGAAAAATAGTATGGCCTTTTTTACTTCACTGTTATTCTTATCAAAGTACATTTGATGATCGTGAACAAATTGATGAAATACGCAGACAAGAGTATCAAGAAATTGAAAAAATACGTTGCAGTATGAATCCAGAACAGTCTGAATTATTTTGGAGAAATGTTGTTTGTATTGTTGAAAAAGATGTTGTTCGTACTGATCGCGCAAATCCTTATTATGCTGGTGAAAATAATCCAAATATACAAATAATGAAAAATATTTTACTTAATTATGCCGTCTACAATGCTCAACTTGGATACACTCAAGGGATGTCTGATTTATTGGCGCCATTGCTTGCTGAATTGAATTCTGAAATAGATGCTTTCTGGTGTTTTGCTGGGCTTATGCAACGATCTGTTGCTGTTTGTACTCCTACTGATACGGATATGGATAAAAATTTATGTTACCTCCGTGAATTAATCAGGATAATAGTACCTGATTTTTATGCACTTCTGGAAAAACATACAGACGCACTTGAACTTTTATTTTGTCATCGTTGGATTCTATTGTGAGTTTTTAAATTATACTTTATTAATTTATAGTACGCATGATAATTCATGTACAAAAAATAGTTATTCTTAAAATTCGAATTATGTGATAAATTTTTTTTTAAATTTGAATTAGTATTCACAAACAAATTTCTACCTAGGATCATAATTTATTAAAAAAGTTGTAAACATTTACACTTAAAAATTTTTCTTTAAATTTAACTCAAATTACCTGAAATTATTGACAAGTTCAAATCAGTCAGAAATATAAAATATAAATTAACTTATTTATATACTTCATTTTTACGTTACTTTTAATTTTTGAGTTATAAATGTCTTAAACATAAAATCACTGTATTTTATTTTATTGCATTTCAATAATTTTTCATTGTCAATAAGTCAATTAATTTTAAAGCTGATAGTTTTTTAAAAAACTATAATTTAAGTTGAAAAATTTTCAATTTCCATGTATAATTAGTTTTTAAAGTCGAAAAAATTTCATAACGAAACTTTAATAGACTCACAATTATCAAAAATTAATTGAGATTTAAAAAAAAAGTACTGTGTTTTAAAAATTTTTTAAATTTTAAATTTAAATTCAACTCAATACCCAAGTAGCACAATTGACTTTGCGACATCTACACACTGTAAAAAATTTGCAGAGTGAAAGCGGATTAAATCCGGAGTAAATTCTGAGTAAATGTGGAGCGAATGACTGTTTTTTTTATTTAGTTTCTTCGGAGTGAAATTCAGTTTATTTCAATATTAAAACTCCGAATCGGAGTGAAATAAAATCCAAATCACTCCGAAATCACTCCACTGGAAAAGATAAACTCTCTATTTACTCCGCATTTGAAGTAATCTTTTTAAAAACTCCGGAACTTTGAGTGACGGAGTGAATTTGGATTTAAATGAAATTCGTAATCACTCCGAATTCACTTCCGATTTTTTACAGTGTAAGAAAGCAATTCTACGGCTGTTTTTTGATTTATAAATACGGCACCGAAATTTTAACAAAGCAATGAAAAGTTTATATGATCGAAAAAATATCGGCTTATAAAACTTGGCACAAGTTGTGACAAAAAATAAATTACAAATAATTGACAAATATGTCATCTAAACGACTTGTCAATTGAGATGACTTTTTTAAGACGGGAAAAAGAAGACAAATTTTCCATAACTGCTAGGACCAACATCTGAACATCTTATTTATATAAAAAAAACTTGGCTTTGAAACAGAATAAAATTTGTCTTGTCCTTCTTAAAACATGATGAAGTCGTCTGTGCTACGTCGGTATCTTGATTAATCTCATTTTTTTGAAGGGTCTCATTGTTTTCTATTAAAGATTATGCTTTGATTTTTTTAATTATATGAACAAATCAACACTCATGCAAAATTAATAAATTTTCATGACAATTATCCTCGATAATATCAAAAATTTTTAACAGGGCATTTGAAAATTTAAAATAAAAAGTAAAATTTATAATTTCATATATTTAAATTAATAAGTATCACTTATTTGATTGGTATACATTATAAATTAATATCTGAACGTTATGATAATTTAGCTTTTAAAATAATTGAAAGTAGTAATTATTGATTTCCAAAAATTAGTAAATTTCTCTATAAATCTGAATTTTTAATATTCTAATTTTTTCCGTGTAATTGATTAATCATTAAATATTTTTGAGAGTATAAATGAATAATTATTATGACATCTAATTTAAAAAATGTAATGATAACTCAAGTGATTAAGTTGACTCATCAATTATTTATAATTTATTCCATAATTAACATTAAGTAGCTCTTATCTGATAACGACGAACTTGATAATTATTTTGGTATTTAAATTGTATCAGTGTACATACTAATTAAAACCGTTATAAAATTACATCATGATATTTTTATAATTATCAATGAAAATATTTTGAATTTTTTCCAGGTGCCTAAAGAGAGAATTCCCGACAGAGATGGCTCTAGTAATGTGGGAAGCATGCTGGGTTAATTATTTAACAGATTACTTTCACTTATTTCTATGTCTTGCAATAATTTGCATCTATGCTGACGACGTGATAGCTCAAGATTTACGAACTGACGAAATGCTATTACATTTTAGTTCCCTTGCAATGTATATGGATGGTAATGTTATATTACGAAAAGCACGAGGATTGCTGTATCAATTTCGACAACTTGATCGGTTGCCATGCACTTTAGCTGGTCTTTGTCGTCAATGTGGACCGGGTATGTGGGACAGCAGTCATGATCCGGTTATTGAATGTGTCGAACATGAAGAATCTGTGTGTCCTTATATCGAAAATTATCAAAATGCTAAATATTAAATTTTATTATTCATCACTATTTTATCAGCCATATAAACTAACACATATCCATATCCATATTAATACAGATAACACGAACGCACCATAAATTTATTTGATAATATTATTGTTAAGGCTAAATTTTGAATATATATACGATATTATAAAAAAAAAAAATGATATTTAAAAAGATTAAATAATAAAGGATTTATTAGTTGATCAAAAATTAAACGGATGTTAAATGAAATTGCGCTATATATAGATATATAAATATTTAATTCATCAATACATTTATCAAAAGAGATAAATAATTACATTTGTTTATTTTTCTAATTTATTATTATTATTATTTTTATTCATTAACGATAACATATATATCTACTTGAGGGTAGGCAGCACTAACCGAATTTTCAAATGATGAAAATATTCCAAAAAACGTTTGTTTTACAAATTTTTTCGGAAACTATAAAAATTGCTGTAATAACATTTGATTAATAAATTAAAAGAAAAGTAGAACTCAAAAATTCGGTTAATACGGCCCAGCCTTAAAGGCATTCTCAGACAAAACCCCTCACTTTTTAAAAATATTCAATGGCCTTGAACTGTCATAACTGTATTAAAATTTTATCAATTATTCGAGAAAAAGTTAAAACATTCATTGAAAACAGGACAACGCAGTTACAATTTCACCGAGATATAAATTTAAAAAATTATTTGTTGTTATCAATTAGGAGTCAAACGAAAGTTATTAAATAAATTTCAGTAAAATCTTTATGTCAATTTTGAAATTCGAAATGTAAAATTTTTTAGGCTAAACTTTTTTTAATAAATTTCGTTTAACTTCTAACTGATGACAACTGTGACTAATTTTTTTTTTTTTAATTCTATGGCCGGTATTCATAGTCAGATCTTACAGCTTATGACCGTCTTACCCATGCTAAATAATATCTTATGTCGTAAGGCCTGACTATGAATACTGGCCTATATTTTTCAATTAATGCTTTAATTTTTTTATTAATTAATTAATAAAATTTTAATACGATCGCACTGTAAAAAATTTGCGGAGTAAACGTGGATTAAATCCGGAGTGAATGTGAAGTGGATGACTGTTTATTTATTTAATCCCCTCAGAGTGAAATTCACTCCGAAGGGAAGTTTATTTTAATATTGAAACTTCGATTCGGAGTAAATGCAGATTTAAATAAAATACAGATCACTCCGAAATCATTCCACGGAAAATCCAAACTTATTTACTCCGTATGCAGAGTGATTTTTTTTTAAACTCCGGAACTCCGAGTGACCGGAGGCACTGTCTGAGAATGCCCTTAATAATACATAAAAAATTATTTATATATATTTCAGTATAAAATGCGAGTAAAAAAAATAATAATAATAATAATAATAATAATAATAAAATAAATTAAAAATGATGTTCAGCAAAGTTAACAGTTACTAAAATCATACAAACAACAGACCATATAAAAACGAACCAAAGCCAATAATTACTAAGGAATGGACTTTTAAAATTATTTATAACATTAACACCAATAATATTACAAGTTTTTTTACGAGCATAATAAACTAAAAATGTTGGTATTATATACTGTATACCTGCACCAGCATATGAACCCGTAATTCCAACAAGAAATGACAAATTTTTAGTTGACATTGCAATAACATAAGGTGGAATTATTGCTAAAAATGGAAATAATATTTTACGAAGACATATATTGTATACTGTTGTGTTCTTAAGAAACAGTGATGATAAATTGTTTCTCAATGTTATTGCTATTATAGGAAAACTAGTTGATAATGTAAACACGGGAAATAAAGCAAGAAAGTATTCAATAATAATTAAAAAAATATTTGTGTTTTTGGAACAGTCACCAGCGCCGCGAGGCCCAAAATCTAGGGTATATAAATCGTCGAGATGAGCAAAAGAGAAAGCACCGGTAATTGCTAGTAATAAATAAAAACCTGCTATTAATGTATAATCAAATAATAAAAAACGATTCAATTTTTTTTTATTTGTTATTGGGGCTACTAACGCCGGTAATGAATGATGGCACATAAATGAATAAATACAAGCTCCGAAAAGTCCCGGGATACCTTTAAAAAAAAAACCATAGATGTAATTAATTGATAAATTACATAAAAAAAATTTAAACAGATACACTGTTAAAAATTTTATTTAAAATTTACGGCAAACTTGAAGTCATCAACAAGTTCAAATCAATCAGAAATATAAAATATAAATTAACTTATTTATATACTTTATTTTTACATTACCTTTAATTTTCAAGTTATAAATGTCATGAAAATCACAATGTATTTTATTTTATTTCGTTTCAATAATTGTTTTTTTATTGTCCATAACAAGAGTTAATGAGATATTTTCGGCAGAGTTTTTCTCGGAAACAAAATCTCTAAATACAAACTACAGACTGCACATTGATGCGCTACTATCTAATCTAGCGAAGTGCGCTTTAATGTTTTGATAATATTCGTTTGTTTAAGATAAAAACTCTTCCAAAGTTCCTGATTACTGTATAAGTGAAACAAAGATAATACCGTTCGCCCACTTGGGTGCGAGAGAGAAAAAATTAAGAGTGTCTGATAAGTCAATTAATTTTAAATGATAATTATTTTAAAGCTGATAGTTATTTGCGAAACTATAATTCTAATTGAAAATTCTTTGCGTCATATATAATTATTTTTGAAATACGATAAATTTTATAGCAAGACTTCAATAAACTCATAATCAGAAAAACTGATTAAGGTGTTTAAAAAAAAGTAAGTACTGTAGGTCAAAAATTTGTTTTGAATTTAATTCAACTCAATATCTTAATTAATCACGTAGAACATATATGAAAAAATAAATTTTATTAAATTTCCTTGAGAATCATATAAATTTTTAACAGTGTAAATAAATTATTTATTGATAAAAGTAGAATTAAAATATTTACCATTTACATTAGCGGCTGGAGGTGATGCTTGAGGACCATTGACAATAAGAATTCTCAGTGCATAAATAATCATTATTGTAAATGCTAACCAGCGCATTATTGACGTTAATACTTGAAGGTATTTAGTTTTTTGAATATTAAAAAATACAAAAGGACCAAGCAGCAAGATAAAAGTTGTCTACATAAAATTTAATAAATATTTATTAAATTTATGTTTAAGTAATATCTGAACAATAAAATAAATTTTTGGTTTTTTTTATTACCAAAGATATTTGATAAGCATCAAATCTTGTGACAGATGAACCTTCCCAGCAGGATACATTATCTGGTATTGTATCATTACATGTTAAATTTGCTGGTAAATAATTGCAAGCAACATCTGCTAATGATTTTCCAATAGCAGCTGCATAAATACTCAAGTCACCGTATAAATAAACGGCTAGACAAATGTAAAACATTGAAACTCCTAGTTTGTTAAAAAATATTGATGCCATTTCACCTATTTCTATTTTATCATTTATTGTATAGAATTTAGATGTTATTTCAGCATCATCATTTATTACAGATGATTCAACAACCAGTGGTGTTTCCTCCGAATCCGAATCAACAAATTCAGCTTCACCAATTCTATGAAGAGCCTTTACATATTAAATAATTTATAAATTAATTTTAAAAAATTAAATTTTATTTATACTGATAGAAATCAATATTATTTTTAATAATATTTTTTATTGACTCGATAATTATTTTTAATATTCTTTATTTATAACACAAGGAAAATTTATTAAAAAAATAAATGTTATACTTATTTTATAAGGCTGCAGATAAATCAACAAATGATTTAACTCAAATTGACAAATAACTTTTTTTTTTTTATCATGTTATTAGTAAAATTATTATTTTCTCTCAGTGTAAATTAATAGTATATTACATACCTAGGCCAGTAAAACAAGAAAAGTCTCAGAGCACATGTAATTGTTGGCCGAGGCGAAGCCGAGGTTGACAAACATGTGGTCTGAGGCTTTCTTTTTTACTGGCCAAGGTGCGTATACTATTTTTCTGCTCGACGAAGCCGGAAAGTTGCAACTTCGTTTAGGGCAGCGGCCCGAAAGTTGCCACTTTCCGGCCGGAGGGCAGAAAAAAATTAATTTTTCTTACTTTTTTTTTTGTTTTTATTTTCAGCCAAACATTTATAGCATTTGCTGATGCCATAGATTCTATCACAAATGTTACTGTGATGAAACTAAATAAAAAAGAAAAAAATGAAATTCATATCAATTAAATAATTAATAAAAAATATATATAAATATAAATATATTATTTAATTTACCTGATAAAACCAAGAGTTACAATAACTAGAGTTCCAAGAAGCCATCCTGCTCTACTAAAAACAGCTGGCAATGTCAATGCACCAGTTCCAACAATTAAATTAAAAATATAAATCAATCCGACCTAAAATTAAAATAAAAAAATATAAATTATACTGAAAGTTATTATTTACTTATACTTATTTTTTTTTTTTAGTAATTGATTTGTTGAAAAAAATTAGAAAATTATTAATTGTCTGCTAACGTCAAGATCATAAAATATAATGAGTTTGAATGTAACAAACAAGTGGAAAATTTTTTAATTTTTGGATAAATAAATAAAATGTCAGTGGAATAAAAATTAAAAAATACATATTTAGATCAATGAAAAATCAGTACGTGCATTTTATTAAATTTCATTATTTTAATTCATTTATTTTTCAAATTTATAAAATGTCTCATGTCTGCTACATTCACTCTCATTAAAATATAACAATAAATTTATCAAACTAATAAATATAAAACAGTTGACAGTTTAGTTCGAAATAAAATTGTTGTGAAAACAAAAAATACTTTACTTTAATATAATATAAATTATTGTTTATTTACTATATATACTTTGCAACACTTACTGATTAAAAATTTACATAAATATTATTTATTATAAATAAATAGTTTAAATTACCCCAGTCGAATACTGATCTGATGGATTTTGTTGAGGCATATTTTAAATGCCACGTTATTAGTTTACTTGAAATAAACAACATCTATGTATTGTTATTTAATACACAACTACTTGTGTAAAAATATAACATTTTATGTTTACTATATACTATTATTGTTATTATTTTTTCCTGTATACATTTGAACTGTCACTTGAAACTTCTTTGTTGATACAGTTCTCCGTACTAACAAAGACATGCATGAGTTTGTAATTATACACATATAGTGTATGTGTTATATATATATATATGTATACGTGTGTTATATATTTGTGAGCTTCAAAAAGTATGGATAGATGGAGCCAAAATAAAGAAAAAGTAAAAAATTATGCAAATTGATTTTTTTATTTTATGATGAAAAATTTTTATTTTAAACAGTAATTATAAATAATTAAAAATAAAAATTATAAAGTCACATTTATGATCATTCATTGAAAATAATTTTATTGAATTTAAAATATAAACCTAATTCTTATAATAATTATTAACGGTTTACAAGAAAAATCTTAGGATACGATATTTCATTGACATTTAATGGTAGTAAAAAATCTACATTGTAACTCCGGAAAAACGCGAAAACTTTTACTAAAAATGTAACTTTTTTTTTTTTTTTTTTTTCATTATCTTTTAATGACTATATATGAATAATTTCTAATCAGTACATTTTTTGCTGGAGAGGAAGTTTAGGAGAACGCCTCTCATTAGCGAAATAAATAAATTTCACGAGAGGAAGCTTTTTCAATGTTTAAAAAAAAAAAAATTAAAAAAAAAAAAAAAAAAAAAATTGAGGAATGCATTTCTATCGATAAAAAACTCGAAGAATCACGACATATCGTTTCCAGTCGATTAAATTTATTTGTTTTGTTTTTATTATTATTATCATTATTATTATTAATTATTATTATTATTCCAAAGACTTTATTTTACTATCCCATAAGCCTAGAGTAATCTTTAAATTGTGTACGTGAGTAAACTTGCACAATATAATGGGAATAAATTATAATACTTTGGCTACGCATTTAGGGCGTCAATTGTGTCTTTAATGCTTTCACTTCTCTCTCTCTTAACACTGCCTCTGTCTCTCTCTCTTAATTACTTCCCGTATACTTCACCTCAGCTTATTATAAATAGTTTGAGCTGTTAGTTTATTTTTTGGAATTTCACTGCCCAACTTGATATACAAAAAAACTTGATTATTATTTACTTTTTTTTATTTTTATTTTTTTCATTTTTTTTTTTTACCTATCAGTGCATCTTAATTATAATACTAATATATATATTTATATATATATGCATGAAATAAACATTAATTAGCAATAGATTAATAGTAAAAATCATGAGGCCCTGTCGTCGCTAGGAATGAAGCACACTCGAATAACGAGATAAGTCTTATGGAATGTAGTTACAATTATTATTTTTTTTTCATCATAAAGTCAAAAAATCTTCACCTCAATGATAATTATAATATTAAATAATAATAATTATTATTACACATTAATATTAAATAATAATCGCGGAGGTGAGGGCAGGAGGTAGTAGAAATGCGTGAAAACCTATCATTATAAATAAACTGTATGAAAAAATAAAATTATTTAGTGAGGTGTTAAGATATAGGGAAATAATAAATGAGAGAATATGCAAAGTCTCTCTATTTTTTTTTGTTTTTTTTATCTTTTTCTCTCCTCCTGAATTTGACTACCAACCGTATTGATGTGGGATTCGGACAAATGATGATTAATGATGACAGTATGTAGTAATAAATTTATGTTGTTGGTAAGTGTTTTAAGTGCATTGTTGTTGATTAGGACGCTTAGAAGCACTTTCTGTGGACAATTGATGGTCCAGATTCGTCATACTCTTGTTTTGAGATCCACATCTGTTGGAAGGTGGACAATGAAGCCAAAATAGAACCTCCAATCCATACGGAGTATTTTCTTTCTGGTGGAGCAATGATCTTGATTTTCATGGTTGATGGGGCAAGGGCAGTAATTTCTTTTTGCATTCTGTCGGCAATTCCTGGGTACATGGTGGTACCACCAGAGAGTACAGTGTTGGCGTACAAGTCCTTACGGATATCAACATCACACTTCATGATTGAGTTGTATGTAGTTTCATGAATACCACAGGCTTCCATACCCAAGAAGCTTGGCTGGAAGAGAGCCTCTGGGCAACGGAATCTCTCGTTTCCGATGGTGATGACCTAAAAACAAAATAACAATTACGTTAATATTTTTTTGTTCATTCAGAATAAATACAATTGAGATTATTAAAAATATAAAGTATTATTTTAGTTGACTTTACCTGTCCATCAGGAAGTTCGTAGCTCTTTTCCAAGCTTGATGATGATGCGGCAGTGGCCATTTCTTGTTCAAAATCAAGAGCAACGTAGCAAAGTTTTTCTTTGATGTCACGAACGATTTCACGCTCGGCAGTGGTGGTGAAAGAGTATCCTCTCTCAGTGAGGATCTTCATAAGGTAATCGGTGAGATCACGACCAGCCAAGTCGAGACGAAGGATAGCGTGAGGTAGAGCGTAACCCTCGTAGATGGGTACTGTGTGAGAAACACCATCTCCGGAATCAAGAACGATACCAGTAGTACGACCAGAAGCGTAGAGAGAAAGCACAGCTTGGATAGCGACGTACATAGCAGGTGTGTTGAAAGTTTCAAACATAATCTGCGTCATCTTCTCACGATTAGCTTTTGGATTCAAAGGAGCCTCAGTAAGGAGTACTGGATGTTCTTCAGGTGCAACTCGGAGTTCATTGTAGAAAGTGTGATGCCAAATTTTTTCCATGTCATCCCAGTTGGTAACGATACCGTGTTCAATTGGGTATTTGAGAGTAAGGATACCTCTCTTTGATTGGGCTTCATCTCCTACATATGAGTCTTTTTGTCCCATACCAACCATTACACCTTGATGTCTTGGCCTTCCCACAATTGAGGGAAATACAGCACGGGGTGCATCATCACCGGCAAATCCGGCTTTGCACATACCGGATCCATTGTCAACAACCAAAGCAGCAACTTCTTCGTCACACATTTTCGTCTGTTATTTTATCTAAAAAATACAAAAAATTAAATTATTTATTTATTCATGCATTTTTTCATTCAATAACAATTAATTTAATAAGACTATTTATTCATGGCGTCATTCATATGATTTATCAGTTATCAAAATTATTCATTGATGACTCATATTTCTATAAATGTTATTTCTATTACTATTCTATCATCAAATTTCTTTTAAAAAACATCAAGTACTTGTTGAGAATACCAATTGCCACGTCAGACAGAATATTTAATCGCGCCTCTACAACTCTGCTTTACCACACCGGCAGACCGCACCCAGCCCCACCCAACCCCGACTCGTCTACCTCTTTACAAAGATAAATTTTTACATCACAAAAGAACCACTATAATACGACCAACTATTAAACCCGAGTACATTCAAATACTCTAATTAGTATTAACAATTTTTATGTCATTTAATTGACAATCTTAATATATGTATCTCCATTTAAAATAAATAAATTTTAAACCAAACCGGCAACCGGCATAACCCGGTACTCATATTACTACATCAAGCCCACGCTAAAGTGTAATATGAACACAAATTATAAATTAAACACGTTCGAAATAATTCGATCACTAAATCCGTACACTATTCACTATTAAATATTTTTAAATAAAAGTAATATTTTTTTTCCAATATGCATCTTCGATTAAAATTATTTTAAAAAATAAACTTACGTTTAATTTAATGAATAAAAAAATATGTACACTATATTAGTGAATCGTAGTCACTATAATCACGAATTACACGGTTCCTTTGGTATCTACCACCGAGCACAGAATGTAGCTGGAATGATCGGTGAAGACTGTATTATATGAACGAGATAGTGCAAACTCCCACCATTCGTATATCCGGCAATAAGGGAGGGACACCCTCAACCAATCCTGACGTTCTTTACCATATAAGGCAACTTACTGCCACCGAGGGACTCGTTTTATTTCCTACCCCCCCTGAACCAACGCGACGCTGACTCTGCCGCATCGAGGATCGTAACGATATTGTATTTTCCCCTCTATACAAATTTACTATACATCAATTCTTTTTATAATCAACTTGATCCCTGATTCATTAAACACATCAATAACTATTGTAAATTATTGTACCATGACCCATCATGGAATCTACAACGTTTCAATAAACAATTCAAAATAATTTTTTTTAAAAATCATTATTCATCTGTCTATTCGTTTTATTTATTATATATCTCAAATAAATTTTACCGGACGCGGAATTTAAATTATTTTAAACTTGTACGCCAAACTCAAGCCAAGTTTAATTATAGACCGTAACGTCAAACCACTTGAAGGAATCACCACTTGCCGGCAACCTGTCGATTCATTTAAACTATTTATAAAAATTTATAAAGCAAATTAAATAATCCGTAGTATTTAAATTTTGATTTATAGTTTATAAATTTTTGAATTTAAAAAAACCCAAGCGAAGCACATGGATAGCAACGCCCTGGCTAGGCATGATGGCGGATATGATGCGACCGGCGTTTTTAATAAAAGTTTATCTATTAAATTATTTATACTAATAATAATAATAGACTCGCGGCTTTAATAAAATAAATATCGCAGTCAACAAACAATAAAATAACTTACCTTTAAAAAGTTTAAAAGAAGAGATGAATCTCTGAGGATTTAAATGTTTTAGCGTAAGTGTCCGTAGGAACTATACTTGTGACAGGACTAAGCGAGAATCGTGAGTCGTGACACGAGCGACAACGCGAGTAGGTAGTGAGTAACGTGAATTAAAACGAAAACCAGCATCCTTTTGGACTAGTCCTTAGAAGGTATGGTCGGTAGTATTAAGCCGGCATATAAAATATCAAAATAAATTCAATCAATGATAATATTAATGAATAAAATCATAAGGAATTTAACAAGTATCATATACTTTATAAATTATAAATAAAAGATAAAAGCATTGATGACTCAATTGTGTCAATAATAATTAATAATGATAAAAAATAATTATATTGATACACCCCTGTTGGGTAAAATGGACTCGTCCAGGTTCCCTGTATCCCCACCGATTAAATTTTCACCGGCTCTTGCCATATATGGGCATAAAACGTGAGACGCGCTCCGATTGGTCGTCGCGTCAGCAACTGACTAGTTCCCCAAATACCGCTTCAAACTGTACGATATGAATAAAGTGAATACGATATATAATACTGGATGTTTGATAAATAAAGACAGAAAACTTACACGAAGGAGAGATACAGGCAATGACTCTACTACGAGGAATATATACTTATATATATTACTTGATTATAACTATAGCGTTTCCAGACTGACTCACTACTGTCGGACGTTGTTGGGGAAAAAAATATAACCATTTGTACAGCTTCAAAATTATCTGATGACAACGGATACACATATATTATTTTTCTGCATTACACACTTAGTCATTAGATATTTTATTGATATCAACCTCCATTGACTCATCGGGATTTTACCCTGAAAAAATTAAAATTATTTTTTTTATAAGATTTCAGTTAATAACTTGTAAGTTGGGTCATATAAATCGATTTTTATCAATGAAGTAGACGGTACTTATTTATCATTTGAATTTAAAATTATATAAATTAAATGTACCGAATCATGATTGTTGTTTTTTTAAGAGGAGCGGATGAGAAGGACAAGATAAATATATATAGACTTGTATAATTAATCAATTGTCATGCCAATGGCACAACCAAAGCCGTATAGTAAGGCCAGAAGTCTACACTAGTTTGTCAAGGTCGAGGTTTTTAAGCATCACCGGCCGTAAGATTTCTAGGACAAGCTTGTCGCGTCATATCAGAGAATACTTATATTGTATATATATGTATGTACAAGTTATTTGTACCGATTTGGTATGAGCTTGTTTATTATTACGACCGTAAGAATTCTATCGAGTATGTATATAATTTTGACAATAACATTTTAGATTTTATTTATATTTATAAACTTTATGTAGGTCGGTGACGAAATAAACTAACAAATAATATTAAGTAATCACAGATGAATAAAATTTATAATTATATTTTAAAGAATGTGGCCTTGCACCTTAATATGAGTTTTCTTTTAATCGATTGGCCAAGTTCAATGTCGTGTAGGTCGAAAGTTGAATGGCCCAATCTAGACGTAGACATGCAACCACGCACCCAAGATTTTCCCAGCTACTGATATATATATAATGCGACTACGCCCAAAATACTTAAATATAGCAACTCGATCCAATTGCATTTTAATAATAAAAAGAAAAAAACAACAAAACGCTTATGGTTTATATAAAAAGACAATTAGGAGTGTCAAGGTTATTCTGTAAGCTAAAATATAAACATATGTGCTTCAGTAATTTTTAAATTATAAGCTTTAATTAAATTGTCCTCATTTATTATATACGCAACATTGTTTTCTATTTTATGATTATACATTTTAAATAATCTGTATTAATATTTTTAATTATAATAATTGTTGCGTTAAGTGGCAGATTATTGCTTTTTAAAAATCCATTAAATTTTTTTACAATATTCTCGGTCATTTATTATAACTATGTCTTATCATGAGATAAAAATGTGGTCAAAAATAACCAAGTTCAAAAAGTTTAAATAAGGGGAAAATATTTGGTTTTTTTTAAATATTATTAATATAATTTTAAATTTTATCAGTTGAAAGTTAATTATTGTTATCGCTGGATAATTTGAGGATGTAGAAAAAAAAAAGTTATTTTTAAGAAATTTAAATGCAATTTAATGATAATATTATTATCTATTAGTTGTCAATGAGTCCGTTATACATGTATGATACCAACAACGTCCTCCTGGTTAACTGACCGACTAGTTTCTTGTCGACTCGTCCTCACCATATTTGAATAAAATAAAATAAACAAAAAATTTCTTATACTGACGGCTGACCAGTTGGCTGTTCTTCACTATACAAACCGTTACATTTTTACGGTATTTAATTTTTATCTAAAAATAGAATTAACGATTAAGTATTTAAATAAATATATAAAATAGGCCATTAACAAAATATAATATTTTATCATGTATCATTTAAGTTACAGTATAGTAGGAGAAATTCATATTTATTACACTAATATATCTGTATATTGTTATGACTTGATTTCACACGTGGCATACACTTGGGTAAAATCGTGTACTAAAAAAGAAAAAAAAATGAGATATCTTCACAGTATGAGAATCAAGGTCATACATTTTATTTTATTTAAAAAACTAAACTTGGTATCCTTGTAAATAATGTCCATTTTTGTTAACAATTATTCAACTATAAATCTTTACTTCATTTACATATTCAACTGAATTTCTTTTTTTTTTTTATAAATAACTTTTAATGTATAACTAATTAAAAGAAACATTATTATATGCATGTATATATAACATGATAAATTTAATTATCGTAAAAGTACTTATGACTTTTTTTCCAACTTGTAGAAAGTTGTTTAATTTAAAACTAATGAATATATGTAGCCTTGTTAATTTGTGACGCATCCATGAGTACATCCATTATATGAGTACATTTGGGTTAGTAATTCAACAAAAATGTGTCTAGCTCACAGTTATATGGCATTATGTTCTTTTAAAAACCGAGCCAAGGATATCAAGCTAGCATACATTACTTTATAAAAATATATATGCATCTAAGTACATACTCATCGTACTTATTTTATATAAAGAAATATAAATATATATATATACAGCATGTATTATACAATACTCTATTAACGTAACAAGAATAAAATATTTTTGTTTTTAACCATAGATGAAAAGTAGGAAAATTATCATGAACCATCTGATGATAATTAATAAAAATAATTAAAGTCAGTATTACTAGCGCATTCTCGTGTTAAATAAACTAACTCGGTATCAAGTTGTAAAAATATGCGTACATGCAGTAAAAGAGAGAAAATTAACATGTACATGACAGAACACAACTGATAGCCATTGAACTGATAGTTTTATACTCTTGTCATCTTAACTTTGGTAACAAAAGAAAAAAAATACAAATGTTTAATTAATGGATACATATATATGTAAATTATTGTAAATAATTAATTTTATTAATCTAAGGTGACAAGTAAAATAATAATTAAATCGATAACGTTAAAGTGAGGGTAAAAAAAATTATTTTTAGTATATTCAACAAATATTTCCTCTCACTGTCTTGTATTGACATCTATTTATGGTATTAACAATGAAAACAAAGTATCAATTGTGTCATAATCATATATATTTATAGATAAGAAATAATAATATTTTTATGGCAAAATGATACGTAAAAAGTGATATAAAAAAAAATAATTTATATTAGTTACTAAAACAAAGAAAAAATAATATACTTTGAAAATGACACATTCAAACAGGTTAGTTTGCTAAAAAATATATTTTTATTTATTTATTACTAAAGTTTTTATTGAGCAATATAATATATTATATAATAGGTATTTTAATTATTTATTGGTAATAATTATTTATAGAAAACGTGTAAGGAGCATGGAAGATGAAAGCAGCGAATTTACACCATTGAGTAAAAGAATAAATAATCTTCATTTGAACGGTTTCTCAGGACTTCAAGAATCGTCGAGCAGCAGTACAGAAGCTGAATGGAAAAATAGAAATTATACTTCCTCATCAAATGATTCTGAACCATCAAATTCGTCATCATGTAAACAATATCCTCCAATTCAAAATAATTATTCAAGTGATTACAGACCCGATCTTAATGCCAATGATAATCCATATTACTATGAAAATAATAAATTACTTTATTCTCTTTATATGGAGAGAATGAATAGACGATCTAATCTATAAATTAATAATAATAACAAATAATCAGTCATGTATTTATCATTTATTTCATGCATTTTAAAAATAATAAATTTCGGCGAATTATTAAATTAGATAAATCAATATTTATATTATTTTTATGTATTCATTTATTTATATTATTGACATAAATTTTAATTACAATATAAAATTAATAATTATTTTTTTTTAATGATGTTATTACACATATTTTTTTATCACCATATGATTAAAATGTCTATAGAAATATATAAATTATGTAAGAACGAATTTTGAAAACAAATTGCGCGCGTAAAACAGAAGCAACACCAACGCCGCTCACTTGAATTCAGTTATACTCGTTCGCAAGCTAAAGCTGTGTAGCGATTGGTCTATTGGAAAAGGGTTAGAAATGCACTGACATATACGAAAGGTCGCCCATTAAAAACAGAATGTACACGTGGGTGTAACAGCTTTGATTTTTAAAAATTTTTCAACAACCGACGAAAAAGACTACGGCAATGCCACTGAAAATTTAAAAAAATTTGCATGCGATAAATAAAATAGATGCGGGTACATTGAGAAGGACTGATATGAATGGTGATCGTTGTATGGAGAAACATAAATACGGAGCGTCGGTGTGTAGATTGTTGTGGTCGGTAAATAAACGTCCATAGAAATGAGAAAGTCGGCTTAAAGTAAATCGAGAGCACGAATGCCAGAGCGTCGACGTTCGAGTCAGTGCCAGGTTGTGAAGCAGTACAACTTTGAGAAGTTAACTGAATAACGGAAACTGTAAATTGTTTCCAGTGAGAGCGTGTTCTCGTTTATTCGTCACCTCGAGTGCCAGTCGTAGTGCGTTCCTAACAGGAGTATACCCAGTATAGAAGAGACCAGTTATAAAAATTTATAATTTCTGACAGCTGCATAAGGTGAACAACCATAACGTCAACGAGTTGACGAAAAGTTTTCTTTCACAAGTAAGTGCACATACATATCTATATAATATGTATAAATGTAAAAATATATGTACAAGTATTGTTATATATAGATATATATATATATATATATTTTACTACTACTATTATTATTATTATTATTTATGTACAATTGTTGCTTTCTCCCGTTATTTCATCAACATCAACTTGTCGTCACTGGTGTTACCGGATACAAGCGTGTTTTTTATCCCGTATTGTTTTGGTGGATGGCACAATGATAGAACGCGTTAAACGTCGAGAAACCGCGAAACAGTGGCCACCGAGCACCCACCCCAAGACACTAAAATCGTCGCGGGAACCTCATCGTGACTCTACGCTCTGGCTCGAGCTCTTTGGTGGGGTGGTTGGAGGTGCGGACAGTGGTTGAGAGGTTGGTGGGGTTGGAAATTGCGTGGTGGTGGATGCCCACCGTGGAGGTCTCTCCGAGGCCCCTCCGTAGCATCTCTCGCTCCACTCTGCTTTCTTCCCACCTTGTGTTGCTTTTGATGCCTCTGCACATCTCCTCCTTTGGCACATCTAGGTGGGGGTGTAAACAAATCCTCTACCGTTCATAAATGAAAATCAGCCAATTAATTTGGCTATTACTTTATGATAACTTGCTTTGGTATTTTATCTTGCCAGCAAACAATCAGCATCAGCATCATCGCCGCCAACATCATCATCTACATCTGTATCTCCATTTTCATCCCGGTTAGTTAAAGCTGACCAACTTGTCCAGTCTCCAGTCTTTTTTTTTCGACAATATATCTATAATTATTCATTTATTTAAAACATTGTTCTTTTTATAAATATTTAATATTTAAATATTCAAATTTATTCCATTAAAGGCCACGTCATTGTTATAAATAAAATAAAATAAATTTATTTTTAATCTCAAAATGGCGGCATACATGATGACGTGGTAATATCTGAATTTAATACAATTACAGCCAACGCCCGTTAGTTAAATTTCTTTAAAATATATTTTAAATGTAACCAATAATATCATAAATATTTAATAAATAAATAAGTATCAATTAATAAAATAATTTTTAATTAAATAATTAAAAATATTTATGTATTATTTAAATAATAATAAAATTATTTGTTTTATTATTATTTTATTAAAATATTGTAGTCGTACATTGTACTGCGCAGTTGTTCCGCTTGGTTCGTTATTACGTCACGGCGTGACTATAGCCACTTGCAGTAGATGTTCTGGTCAACGTCTACGTGAAACGTCGTTGATCGTTTAATATTAAGTAAAAAATAAGTGAAACCCGTGATAGATGTTATTTTATAAATGTATGTAGATTAGTAACACGTTAAATTATAATATATATATATAAGTGTTATAATTAAAGTTATAAATAAATACATGTAATTGCATAAGTATATTTATCTATATATATATATGTATATATCTGTATGTATATACATATATATATATGTATAAATAGAACAAGTAATACAGCAGTATCCAGTGTAATAGCACAAACGTAAGGCGTATTGATAGCGCGTGAATATCGTGTGGCGTTTATACTCTTGTTAGTGTCACCCGAGCGAATGATGTGATGAAAAAGTACGTCAGCTGAATCGCAGGATGCAGTGATCGTACTTTAGGAACTTCCAAGACTCAACTCCAAGGGCGTACGAGTGGATTTACACTAGGTTACTACTGTTCTTGGCTTCGGACATGTCTCCCTCTCCCTTCTCATTCTCGGGATCGCATGGGAGTAGTATCCCTTCTTTCTTGGTATGCCCCTACCCGTAGTTCCGCCACCACTTTAACTCTACACCCTTCCTTCCTTCCTTCCTTCCTTTTTCCGTCTTTCTTTTAATTCTTTAGCTAGATCTGATAAGTTATGATAAACATCCGTTGCCTAATAATCCTAATAATAAACTCTTCAGGTGGTACATGGTACCAATCTCTAACAGTCCGCGCTGAGTAACGCTTAATCTCATACATTATCATCTGGGTAGTTTAGTTGGGTGGTGAAGTACCGGTTGACTTGTTGGTGTCAACCAATTACCTTTTTGTGTACTGAAACACAACAGTAATTTAAGCTGGTGTAATGGTATACAATTGTTTTAAATATAAATATTATTTCCCACTTGGATAGTCCCTGGTGCCTCCCACACTCTTTTCACGATTAAATGCTCCCACCCTGGCTCACCATCCACGTGTTGGTATCATTGTGACTTTTAACCCCTACCCCTTGTCAATTACCAATGTTGGTTGATGGAGTGGGGTTGATGTACTCTCATTCTCTCTCCCTCATTCTCTCTATTATATCTCAATCCTAAATTACTTTGGTGAACATTCTCCCTGCTCTTTACTCCTGTCTGTCGAGGGGGAACCAACGACATTGGTGGCGGGGGAGGACAAGTATAAGGAAGAACAAGAAGTAGAAGAAGTAGAAGTAGAACCTAAAGAGGTGGTGGATGATGATGATGGAAACGGAGGGGGGTTGTATTTCTGACTACCCCACTGCTTTTCCCACCAATGTAACGTTACTAAGAGATGGAATTTTAAATAAAATACGTATGTGACGTTGGTAACATCTGGGAGAGCCTATCAGTGGGAGCTTGCAAACATAAACGATAAAATAAACCTTTTAAATCACATGCTTTACAATTTAAACTACTTCTTTAATTTTTTTAACAAAAATATTTATTGATATATTTATAATAAATACAATTTTTTTTGTTTCAGGTTGTCGGGCAATAAGAAGATGAATTTCACTCCGTTTCCCGGTTTCACAACCGGATCATTGCCAACCGGGGCTGTTCATCAGTTCACTACTAAATTTGCCCAAAATTTGACAGCTGGTGGTCATCAAGTGGTTGGTGTTTTGTCAGGGGGTGAAGGAGGTGTTCATTATTTGAGACCAGTTGATCCGAATGGATTTACTGTGGCAACACAAGGTGGAAATAATCAACAACAACAGATAATAACATTACCTATTACTGTACCTGGTAAAGATGGTACTCAACAACAACAGACCGTCCAAATTCAAGTTGTAAATCCAAATGTATCACAAGGTGGCAATAATTCAGATCAACCAAAGTATCATATTGCTCCTATATCACTTGGACAATTTCCTCAAGGTGCAGCAACTGTTTTAACAGTTGCGTATAGTCAACAAGGATCTGATGGTTTGCAAATACAAGTACAACCACAAAATACTGTTGCAACTACACAAACGTAAGTTGATTAATAATTTATTTATTATTTTTATCTGATAAAAAAAAAAAAAAAAAAAATCACAATAATTATAATTGACATTAATTTTAACAGATCAGAACAAACGACACAGAGTACCTCGACTGTTGTAACGAGTACGGCTCAACAAACTATTCAGCAAACTGTTCAACTTCCTGGTGCACCTGAAGGTCTTACTGTTGTTGCTCAAATTCCACAGGATTTAATTTTACGCGAAGCTATTGACTCAAAAGATGATATTAAGGAGGGAACAACACCAGTAGCTTTGATTAAACGCGCGAATGTTAAGACTCAGAGTAATCAAAATAATGATGAGTATGTGACGGTCCCAGCAACATGGCAGAGCATAGCACCCTCGGGTTCCTCAGTTGCTGAATATCTTTCTCGATTACAAACTCTTCCTCTCGGTTTACATCATTATCTTAAATTTTCGCCAGAAACGATAAAACGTGAGTCCACTATTGAGTCAAGTCCACTTGGTACTGATGGACTAGATGGCTCGGGCAGTACAGGAACTGGCGAGCAAGCTGTACAAATTACAGTTGCCGGTGGTGAAACAGAAATAATTCCAGATGTTCCTGAAGAACAAGAGCCTGGAACTAAACCAAAAAGAAAGAAGAAGTACAAGAAAAAACCACCTAAGCCGAAGAAGCCCAAGCCAGGTCAAGTTAGCATTGTTACTGCTCTCGATGGTACCACGTTATTTTGTTGTCCTCAATGTAATATGGCGTATCCTGAAAAAGAATTACTTGAACAACATTTAATTGGTCATAAAATAGAGCGAAGATTTATTTGTGACATTTGTGGTGCTGGTTTAAAACGTAAAGAACATTTGGAACGTCACAAACTAGGACACAATCCTGATCGACCATTCATATGTTCTGTTTGCATGAAAGGTTTTAAACGAAAAGAGCATTTAAATTTACATTTTGTTATACATTCTGGTCAAAAGACAGAGGTTTGTACTGAATGTGGAAAAGCCTTTTACCGTAAAGATCATCTACGAAAACATGCGAGATCTCACTTGGCTAAGCGAGCGAAAGAAGATCCACTTAGTATCGTTGATAATACTCAAACTCAGCAGCAAAATGAGCAATCGCCGCAGAATCAACAGCAACAAACTGATATACAACAACAGCCATCATTACCCGGGCTTCAACAAATCCAAATTCAAGTAGGACAAGGTTCACAGGCAGAAATTCATCAAATCGCCGTCACTGAACAATCAACTGTTGTTCTACCAACTGCCGCGGAAACGGGAGCAATGGCAATGCTGCATCATCAGCAACAACAACAACAGCAACAGCAGCAACAACAAAAGCAGCAGCAACAACAACAAAAACAACAGCAACATTAGCAGCAATTGGCCGCCCTGAGTGGTACTGGGCGGTATTTTCGATTTAATCATCAACGGGCTAGAGGAAAAGCCGCATAGAAAGTTTATTATTATTCAGTAATTTATCGTAAGAATTGATACCAGATAATATTTTACAATAATTATTAATACATAAAATTAATAATTCAGCTAATATTCGGTTTCCTCCCTGTATTATAAATATTAAATGATTAATTAATAGTAGTGGGATATATATGACTCAAAAATGTGAAAAAGTAAACTAAATAATTATTTAATAGCTGTTGAAGTTTAAATATGCCAGCGTTTTTTTTTTAATTGCTTTCAGACACGTTTGCTATTGATAAACAAGAGTGCATATTCGGTACGAAAATACATAATAAAATATTTTCTTAAAAAAGAAAAATAATAATAAAAAACAGAAAAAAAAAACACGTGCGCGTTATAGTGTATGTAATAATTTGTATTGGTATTTTACGCCTTAACTTTTGTCCACTTTATCTTAATTATTTATTATTATTTTTTAAATCTATATTTGGATTTTCCAACAAATAAAAGATTGTGTCTGATAGCACATGTTGGCGTGACTATACGTAATAAAATAATTATCAACGGGGATATTTTTTTCTTTTCTTTTTTTCTACTACAAATATTGTAAATAGACGTAAAATCATACAAATGATTTATTATAATAGATCATTAATGCCTTGGGCCCATTTATCTCGAAATGCACTTAGATAAAATCTTTTTTTTTTTTTAAATGTAAACTTATTGAATCCGTGACTGAATATTTATTTTTGCAAAATACGAAAATTATAATTATTTAAAATGAAGAATTAACTGAATTAATAATAATAAAAAAAAATGATTCAAAAAAAAAATTTATGATTAAATAATTTCATCTATCAATCGGGATAATAAAAATAATAAATCGATTATATAACTGTTATTTATGGTGTTGAAAAGTGATTCTTCCAACGGTTTTCAAATTTTAATGAAAACCATTTAAATAATTTGCTAAATAATTATATTTAAAATAATTCAATTTTATTAGCAATAATAATTAACGGACAATGCATAATTTAATTTGTTCGTAAAATAAAAAAAATATAAATATATATTATAAATATAAAGTAGTTATGTCTTAAACAATAATGCATTTGTTAATAACTTTAGGCTTCTATTAACTCCTTTTTTATCAATTGCTACCAATTTGTGCTAACATAAATTATATTTGTAAATTAAATTATCGAATTGTAATCATAAAAAAAATAAGTAAACGATATTAATTATGACTTAACAACAAAAAAAATTAAACAATAATAATATTAATAAAAATTATTGTAATACTAATTACGTATAAAATAAACATTGATAAATAGATAAATATTTGACGAGTAAATCAAATCGTATGGGTAATGCGAGTTTGTTTAAGAATTATAAACGAATTACTAATAATTACAAATTAGATAATTAGAATTTCCATTTAGATGCTATTGGAGTCATATAAATTTTTTTGTTTATTATTATTATGATTATTATATTAAGTAAAGTTGATACTTTTTATTTCATTTAAATAAAAGAATAAAGTTAAGGCAGTGGGTATATAGTTGTATGAAAAAAAAAATAATAATAAATAATAAATAAAAAAAAATAAAAAATAAAAAAACTTACAAAAAAAATTATTTTACTATAATTATTAATATATATACATATATTATTGTATCGTAGTTTTTATTTGTTTGTAAGTCATTTACATTGTTACTTACATAAATATTGGAAAAATCTTAAAAATAAATGTAAAAATTAAACAAAAATTTTTAATTAAAACAAATTTAAGTTAAATTAAGATTTTTAAATATTTAATATTTGTATTATTTTAATTATAACTCTAATTACGTGAATTTTTTATACGAGATATGTCTCTTTTTCGTGTTTTTGTAGTTTAACCATTAGCACGTTAAATATAAAATTTTAAAAACACAGAGTTCTTATTTGTACTGACAATTTAATCATTTTAATAATGAAAAAAAAAAAAAAAAGAAATTTTTTTTAAATTCATAATATATTAAAATTATTTTTACACTTAATTATTTAAATTACATTTGCTTTGACAGATATGTTAAGTATTATTAAAATAACTTTCGACTATTTATTTTTGTTATTAAGTTGTAAAAAAAAAGTTCATTTATCATATAGCCATGAATGTATTTGTAAATAAATTTGAAAATTAAAAAAAAAATAAAAGTGAATATATGTAAGAGTAGTGATAAAAAAAATATGTAGGACAACGATGACTATATAGACATAGTATAATGTCAAAGAATCGAAGGATAAAACTGTTGGTGGTTTATAAGGTGGACTGGATCCTCAACCCATTTGATCCAACCCACCGAATCTACATCAACCCATTCCACGGATCTCTGGTAAATGTACCGAGGATATATAATATATATATAGCCAGGAATATCAGGCAGTATGTAGACCGAGGAAACTACTCGTAGTATATTCGTATTCGGGTATTTTCGCCGTTCGCACATCGTCGTTGTCGATAGGGGCGACATGGATGGGTATGGGTATGGTCCGTGGAATGGGTAGAAACATAACGCGGATTGTGGGGACGTACGGGAATTGGGAATGGGAATGGGAATTACGACTACGACGATGGCAACTACGATGAGGTGGGTTGGTGGAGAAGAGAAGTGGGTGAGGGTGACTGGGTAGGGAAACGGCGATACGCGGTGATGCTCGCGGGGGCCGCTGAGTGCCAGAGAAAAAATAGTTAAGAGGCTGGCGCAGTAGAGGGCGGACAGTGGGGTGGGGACTCAAGAGACAGGTGTCAACGGTCACGGAGCTCGTTATTTTACTTTCCTTTATTTTTTAATACTTCTCAATAATAATAATAATAATAATTCTAACAACAACAATATTAGTTACGCATTTATTTAGCGTAAAATTTTATTTTTGTTAATTTTTATTTAACATTTAAATAATAACACCGGTGTAATATAAGATACGTGTGTTGACGGTGGAAAGGTCTTATATGTCATTATACTATCAAGGCCGTATAAATGGTAAGCTTCAAAAGATATATACTGCTCCGAAAATGACTACTAGATTTTTTTAAATTTAAATTATATGAATATGGTGATTGTGGATCTCGCGATCAACAAACCACTTGATGTAGTACCGGCTTTTACGGCCATTTTATACCTATACTACTAATGCACGTATTTTTATCATACATCATTTTTTATTATAATTATTTCATTTATCAATATCTACTGGTCTATTGAATTATAAATAAAAAATAAACAATAAATAATTTCTATATATAAAAATTTATTGATAAAACAAAATAGTTATTAACTATAGTTGTGCAATTTAAAAAAACTCATTAGACAACGATTGTTTATTTTATTTTATTATTATAATTATTGTAGATACTCGTGGATTAATAATTATGATTTGTGTCTTGTAATTAGCTAAAATATGTATCAGACTTTCAGTCCCAAACGCGAAACGCCGACGCTGTTACGGTTGTTACTAACACAAGCATGGAGTATGAGTACTGTACGAAATCTATGACGCTAACGCTATAATCGACATTTACTACGGAAGTTATATGCTGTAAATAATATAATAATAATAATTATTATTATTGATAAATTCGTGGTTAAATAAATTTAAATAACAGTATGTGGTTTATTGTATTCATATAAAATTTTGACCTTGACTGGTGGTTAAATAATCGTTTGTAAATGTTCGACAGTCATAGTCAAGAGTATTGACAGCGTGCAGGGTCAAATATACGGCCATTGTCGGCAGAGGGTTGGTAACCAAAGAGATATTTTGTGAGAGTGAGAGAGACAAGTGGTTTTGGTACGGGGTTAGAGTAAGCGAATGAGCAAATAGAACGAGTGTGAGTAACCGCGTGTTAAATGGAAAATTTATATTTATTTATTACACTTTTTTATTTAATATAATTATTATTTTCATTATGACGTAATATAAGATTATAATGTATAGAATTAACGTAACGGGGATGTGACATTATGAGGTGAGATGTTAATTTTCTGCGGTTGGGTTTAGCTTTTTTTTTTTATTGATTTTTTAATTATTTAGATGATAGTGTAAATAATTATATATTTTAAAAATTATCTTTATATTTTAATACTAATTATGTAAACATTGTGTACACAGGTGTCGCATTGAGTATCTGCAATGAATTTCCCACCGTTTGGAAGTCACTTTCCTGCTACAATCCCTAGTATTCATCAGTTTACTGCTGATGGTACTAGTGGTAGTAGTGCAAGATATGCTAATCACTTTCCTAATCAGCCTCCGATTGGAGTGCCGGTTGTGGGAAAATATCGTCCAGAAATAAATGGAGGGCAAACTGGACAAAGTCAAGGAATGATAAGCAACAAAAGTACCTACTCAAATAGTAATGTACACTCACATTATTCAAATGTGCCATACTCACAAGCACAGTCTGTACAACAACGTCCGACAAATTCACCGGGTATGCAAGAAAAACGTTCTTATCATCAGGTATATACATATTTTTAATATTTAATTTATGAATTGCAGTAATTTTTTGTTATAAAAATTTTACATTTTATTAGGATGTGTGTAATTTGCTGCAAGAAAAAGATAAAAAAGAAAAAAAAACCGAGGAACAGCAAAGAAATACAGGTGATTCGGGTAGTACAACAAATGACAGTGGACAACAAGATTATTCATCAATTCATCAGCATCATCAGCAACACGCGCACACCCAAACACCAGCCTCAATGCCAGCAACATGGCAATCTCTTGCAACTCCTGGCTCTACAGTAGCTGATTACCTCAGTCATTTACCAGCAAGCACGTTGCCATTAAGTTTACATCATTTTTTAAAATATTCTGCTGAGAGCATTAAAAAAGAATCTGAAATGCAAGCTCATACTACTTCAGTGGCTGTTGCTACAACAACAACACCAAATATTATGATGTCACCTACTACGAAAAAAAAGAAAAAGAAGAAAGTACCAAAAGAAAAAAAGCCAAGACCAAAACCTGGTGAAATTCGTTTGACAACAGCACTTGATGGATCAACACTTTATTGTTGTCCAGAGTGTCATATGGCTTATCCTGAACGTGAACTTCTTGAGCAACATCTTCTAGGTCATACACTTGAACGTCGATTTGTTTGCGATATTTGTGGTGCTGGTCTTAAACGTAAAGATCATCTTACGCGTCATAAACAAAGTCATAATCCCGAAAGACCTTATGTTTGTACTGTTTGTCTGAAAGCATTTAAACGAAAGGAACAATTGACATTACATTTTGTCATACACTCTGGTGAAAAAAGGCACGTTTGTACAGAATGTGGTAAAGGATTTTATCGAAAGGATCATCTTAGAAAACATACACGTAGTCATATTGCTAGAAGAGTTAAAGCAGAGCTCAGTCAAAATGCCAGTAAGAAAAAAAAATATATTATGCATATTAGGATACTCCTTATTTTGGGTAGTTTTTAATTTCAACAGAGTCGCCCTCTCAAGACGATGAAAGTTTTAAATAAAGCAATACATGTATTTTTAGCAATAAAACTCTAAAGTTTGATAACTTGCCATAACTCGTAAACTTACAGGAATAACCAAAACATATTTTTGTAGGAAATTAAATTCTGCGCACAAAAGGTCTTTAGTGTCATATCTAAAAAATCAATGAAAAAAAAAAAGTTACAAAGCAATTAATTTTTAAATAGGGGTGTGCGAATACTCGGAACTTTGAAATATTCGAGGTGAATCGAATCGAATAATTCGAATATTTCGAACTTTTTTAAATTTTACGTTCATGGAGTTTATGATCATACTATTTTCAGGTACAAATATAATAGTTTTTCAATTTAATAAAGCTATAAATACTAAATTTTTCAGATGCAATAATATTATTTACCGAAGATTCGGAAAAATTTCAAATTATTCGAATTTTTCAAACTATTCGAACCTTCGAACTATTCGATATTCGATCCGATTCGAACATGATTCGCATACCCCTAGTTTTAAAAGGCTCAAGAAAGTTAATAAAAAATTTGCTTTTAGTATATTTTCATTATTTTTGTAAAGGAAAACTTTATTTTAGATTTAAAAGTAATGATTTTATAGGGAATTAAATTCTCTGTAAGGAATGTACTGAGCGTTACTTTGGTAAAATTTATAGAAAATAAGTTACAGAACTTTAAAAGTTGAATAAAGAAATTGAAGTTGACTAACTGAGCTATTTTATTACAAAGACTCAAATTTTTGTCGATCTTAGAGTTCTGTAACTTTTATATAAATTTTACTGACTTACAGTACAAGACTTTTTTCATAGAAAATTAAATTTCCTATAAAGTTATTACATTTAAATTTTAAATAAAATTTTCTTTTATTAAAATAATGAGAACTAACAAAAAAGAGAATTTTTGCTTCTTTCCAAATTTTTTTGCCCCACAACTTTTTTCTCATTTACTTTATGGATATTACGCTGAGAATAATTTGTGTAGAGATTTTAATTTCCTACAATGATCTCTCCATTTTAAATTATCAGGAACTTTTATTTTAAATCATTAGAAGTATTTGAGGCGAATTTATCTAAATTAATGAATACTCAAAACAAGGACCACTCTTATATATATATATATTAGGGTGATCCAAAAAATAACAAATATTTTTTTTTTCTCGGAAACAGGTTCAAAAGTTTCATTTAGATAAAAAAAGACGCCTGAGAAAATTAGAGCTCTTAATATTAACATTAAGAGGTTCCTCATCGCACTTTTCTATTTTCCATAAGAATAACATGGAAAAATTTTTTTTTACGTTTTCTGATTTTTATAAGTAGTTAACGATGCGTCATAGGAATAATTGACAGGCATACTTTTGTAGGTAATTGAATGCTCTACAAAAAAAGTTTCTTATCATTTTTTGAGGAATCTATTTGTTCAAAAGTTATTTAAGGTTGAAGTCGAATTCATATTAAATTTTGAGATCTTTTGATTTTTCCGGTGAAACTATCAGACCTATTACAAAATATCATGGGACTTTTTTTGTAGACAATTTTATTCCCTAGAAGTTATTTTAAGTAAAGTTTTTTCGAATTCCGCATTGTTTTCTAGTTATTTTCATTTTAATGTCAAGCTCATAAAAAAAATAGTCTTCTGATCGATTTTAAGAGCTTGACATTAAAATGAAAATAACTAGAAAACAATGCGGAATTTGAAAAAACTTTACTTAAAATAACTTCTAGGGAATAAAATTGTCTACAAAAAAGGTCCCATGATATTGTGTAATAAGTCTGATAGTTTCGCCGGAAAAGTAAAAAGATCTCAATATTTAATATGAATTCGACTTCAACCTTAAATAACTTTTGAACAAATAGATTTATCAAAAAATGATAAGAAACTTTTTTTGTAGAGCATTCAATTACCTACAAAAATATGCCTGTCAATTATTCCTATGACGCATCGTTAGCTACTTATAAAAATCAGAAGTCGTAAAAAAAATTGTTTCCATGTTATTCTTATGGAAAATAGAAAAGTGCGATGAGGAACCTCTTAATGTTAATATTAAAAGCTCTAATTTTCTCAGGCGTCTTTTTTTATCTAATTGAAACTTTTAAACCTGTTTCCGAGAAAAAAAAATTTGTTATTTTTTGGCTCACCCTAATATATATTTAATATAAATATAATATAATTGTTTATTTATTAATACAATAATCGTGAATTATATAGGTGGTGGTCAGCAACAAAGCCAACAACAAAATAATGTTACGAATATGCAAGCAACAGCAGTATCTGCTTCATCTGTTTTGCCGGGTGGGCATCCTGGTCCTCTCCTGTCCTGAGCCCCGCCATCTGGGAGCTTTCAAGTTCCCCATCCAACAAATAACAGTGTCATTAATTCACATCAAACGAGTAGTCATCAGACTCATCATTCTCATCATCATCATCTTGCTGCAGTTAATGCCGCAGCACATCAAGCAGCTGTTGGTGTACATGCCGCTACCTCTAGCCAGTATCAAAGTCACGAACTCAGCTTTCTTAGTCATGTCAAAAATTTCTGATAATTAAAATTATTATTAATAGGTAAGCATTTTTCTTCATTAGTTTACTCTGCAATGGATAAACAAATTGTGTCTTTTATCACGACAATTACATTTTTTGAAATGATTTTTAGAATGATGGAATAAATGAATAATAATTTACACAATAATTTTATCCTATTGTACAGATTGACAAGAGTTGAAATCAATATTTTCATAATTAATTGATGCATTAAATGTCATGGTAATAATTATTCAACTATAAGTTATAAAATACAGTAGTAAGACATTGTTTTTTTTTATTTTAAATATATTTTTTATTACTTGTGTATTTGCAATATTTAAAAAGTTATTAGGTTCGATAAAAAAAAACTATTAGCAATTTAGGCATTTACAATTTTTATAATGTAATAAATATCAGTATTTTCTTTTTTTTTTTGATAATATTGTCTTAAAATTCAAGTAATTTTGGCAGCTAAAAGTAATTATTTGCTTTATAAATTACGCTTGATGCGAAGCAAAAAAAATTATAGATATTTTGTTTTATATCTTTTTTTTTTTTTTTTATAATTGTCTTTAAAAATTTTTAAATATTTGTTGAGTACTGATTATAAGTATAAGTTTATTTTTAATTGTTTTTTTTTTACTTCCTGTGTATATAAATATATATATATATTATATATAAAATTTACTATTATATATGTAATAAGATCAATAATTATTGAAGGCCAAGATTACTAAAATTATTCGTCATTAGTCTGACGGTAATTATTCTTGTAGACTTCTGGTTGTGATTTTTTGTGATCTTTCCTCACCGTAAAAAAAAAAAAAAGAAAATATTTTTCCAGTACCTTTTTTATTTGATATACAGTTTTGTTTTGATATATTAACAATTCCATTAATTAATAGAATTCTGTTTAGTTTAAACAAAAATACCGTGCCATTGTTTTTTTACAATTTTATCATGATTTTTTCTTTTTGTTACTACTAAAGTTTATGTTTTTATTTTTATGTAGTATGCTGTGGCAAATAATATAAATTTATATAAACTGTAAAGATTAAGATTAATTTAGTATAGTATTAATATATATGACCGAGAATATGTTGTAAAACATGTATTTTTAAATGTATAACATTTGATTTTTTTTTTTTTTATTTAATAACTATTTTGTTTAAAACGATACAAAATTATTTAAAAAATTTTAAAACTTTATTCAATAATTATCACATTAAAATTTAAAATTTTATTTTTATTAATAACACTGATTAATACTTTTTTATATTAAAAAATTTTTTTGTTATGTTTCGAAATTATTTAAAAAATAAAGTACATATATATTTGTAACTTGATAAGTATTTTACAATTTTATTTTTAAAAAAATCAACTTGCTCTTCGGTCATTTGGTGAAAAAGCCAAAATTCAGGTTTTGTCAGACCTCAATATAAACATAATTAATAAATAACGATAATAATAATATTAATAATAATAATAATAATAATATTAATAATTATAATAATAACAATAATAATATAATAATAAAAATATTCTTTAAAGCACATATATAATATACCATTCAATAACATAAGTATGTTGCCATAAGTATTGATGTAAAAAATCTAAATGTAAAATGATGTATTGAAGCTATATTGGAATATTCCACCGCCATCGTACTGTTTACTTGTAATCGTAATAATAAGCAAACGTAGTTATTGTAGAAAATAAGTTTGTATACAAAAATTAAAAAAAAAAAAAAAAAAAAAAATAGCTTGATAATATGACAAAGAAAAGAAACAATCGGGCGACATCTACATGGGAAAAATAAAATAATAAATTTTTTAGACACACAATATTAGTGATAAGTTAAAAAAAATAAAAGGTAAAGAATAAAAAAATAAACATCATAATTGCATAATAGCGGTTATATTTTTTGCTGTAATAATTAATAGTATATTGTGTGACGAGGAATGAAACAAGACGATTTCATACTAGGGTGAAGTTGGCTGCCCGAGCCTTAGGCGAAGGCTGACATCACCCGCAGTCTGAAATCGTGTTTCATACTGAGTCACACACCATATTTTTCATGATTACCTGCATCGGAACTTCAAGATTCAGTGTCAGCAGCCAGTAATAAACAACTTAATTTCAAGCCGATGATAAAAAGAACTGTTAGAGAATGAGAAATATGTGATTTACAGTCACTTATTAAATAGTAAATAAGACAAAAATATTATTTTCACTGATTGTTTAGTAATTTTATTTGGTTAATTAAAACTGTCTCTTACAAAATGAAATGAGTAAACTCAAGTGACAAGCAAACACATGAGAGTAATAAGGGTGCAAATGAACATTAAATAAAACTAACAACGTGAAGGTATTTTTGAATTACGAATTCGCTAGCAGTTTTTTGCAGCATCGGCTTTAAATTAGCTTCTTTCGACTGGCTGTAAAGACACTGAAACTTTAAGTTTCGATGCCGGAATCATGAAATAGTATATTACACACCTAGGGCAGTAAAGTAAGAAATGTCTCAGGCTTCGCCTCGGTCAACAATTACATGTGATCTGAAGCTTTTTTATTTACTGCCCTGGGTGTGTAATATGCTATAAATGTCATTTGTCTCAATACAATTTAAAAACAGTGCCCATTTTGAGTATGATATATATTGATTTAAATTGTAAACATATGCATACATAATTAAATTTATAAATTATTATTTTCTTGCGCTATTTAAATAAAATATAAGATTATTAAAATAATAATAAAATAATAATTAATAACAATAATAATAAAAGTGTATAAGAAAAATAATGTAGACATCTAGAATATGAGAAAGTGGAAAAAAGAGATTTAATATTTTTTGTATTGCAACCTAGATAACGGAGCTGAAAGATGTAGGGTTGAAATGGCTATATAGAGCACCTGAGACATCAAAGCTTTCTCGTGGCATTTGTATGCTTGATATTTAAATTGTGCTTTTTATACATCATCAAAGTCCTTCGAATCCACAATTAAAAATTTATATTTTGTCAATTAATAAATAATAAAAATAATTCATTAATATTATTTTAATAAATTATAATAATAATCAGTTAGATTTAGTGAGAAAAAAAATTTAATTTTTTTTTTTTAATTATAAAAAATTAACTGAAAATATTTTTCTACAATATTTAAAATTAAATTAGATTAACGGTGTAATTGTTAATACAAATTTATTATAAATTAAATATTTAAAAATAAGTATGTAATACTTGAATATTAATTTATATTAATTGATGTGATTCGTTGGATATTGAATGATGTAAACAGTAATTATTATTTAAACAAACTGCTTTTGTTGTTAAAACTAAAATGAGCACATAAAAAAGTAATGTGTTATGAGTGGTAAAAATGTATTATGTAGACAAAACGTATAAAAGATATTTGTAATAGTTACATTAATAATATTGTAGTGAGTGAGTAAGGAAAGTAATTCGGAATCTTCCTTGAAAATAAAAACAATTAAAACAAAAGAAGCAAACAAAAAAATTGAAAATTCTATCAATAAAATTACAGTATGAAAAAAAAAAAGTATAAAAGAATATTAATAATAATATAGAATTGAAAGAAATAAAAAATAAAAATTCATCGACAAAGTACAAAGAATAAAAAAAAAAAAAAGAAAATAATTAAAAAAATTTCTCCATTAGCATTTTTAATAATTAATTTTTTTAAATTCTTAAAGCCTTCCATTACATTAATTTTTATTACTTATTTTTGCAAGTATTTAATTGCTTAGTACCAGAAGTTCTTCCAGGATAAAATAAAACCAGTAAACTGTTTCAAACGTAAAAAAATTTAAATACATCAATCAAAAGACAAGCAAATAGTAAACAATTAAAACAAAAATAATAATAATAGTAATAATAGTTTAAGAATTCAATAGATAATGTCAAAGTGATTCCATCTATGATCTCGTTTTATTTTTGTATAGATCACAGTGCGTTTCTGATAACGCATTTAATATTAAAATAATAATATAAACAAAAAAAAAATAAATAAATGAAATGAAAATTAGAAATTAGAGCCATAGAAAGTGTGAGAAAAAAAAATGCTGGAAAAACTTGAAAAATAATTTTAAAACATTCCTCAATACTGCTTTATATATTATAATCTTCACAACATACCTATATGTATGTATATATTATTATATATATACACAACATAAAAATTGTAATAAAGTCGAAGTTTAATATTCACTGTTTCTGTTATTTATTGAGTTTTTTTTAAATACATTTTATTTTTATTTTCTTTTATCCTATCCTATAAATGATTAGTGTAAGTATAAATATAATAAAAATAATATAAACGTAATAATTAATAACAAACGTAATTTTATGTATTTATAATATATAGATAAAATTACTCGTTTTGTAAAAAATCATATAAAATTTACTGTAGTAATAACGAAATCGATTTATTATTTAAGTTAATAAATGATGCTTGATTTTTAAACTTTTTTTATATTAGTAATTTAATTTAAACCGTACAATTGCTTATAATTTATTTTATTTCGTAGTAATTTAATGAGTATTATTTTCATTTTACTATACCTAGTTTTTTTATTTATTACATGTCAATTTAAAAATTAAATTTTTAATTGATATTATTATTGACAATTGTTTAGGTATCGAAATGATTTTGAAATACTGTTAATTAATAATTTCTCGGTTGTTAATTCCTTCCAATTAATTATTCTAAAGCGTAAGTCTTTATTTTTTAATTATTTTGCGTTAGTTATGAAAAAAGCAAAATGCATCTTATTCTTTAACTATCACATTAAATCACACATACTCATAATTATTAAAAAACATTCATCTAATATAAAAAATTATTCCAATTGTACTCTCGCTAATTTTTTTTCTAAAGCGATATTATATTTTATTTTAAAACTATACTGAGCGAAAATTACTTTTAACACGACTATCTTTTTTGATTGAAGAATTCGTTTTTTTCTCATAAATTCTCAATAATTTTTCGGTATTAAAAATTAACAAATTTAATTAAGAAATACCATTCTTGTAATTATTTAAATCCGTAAAAATAAAGATCAACTTTTACAATAAATAATTTTTTTTTTTTTCAAGTAAAAACTTAATAAAAAAATTTATGATTCATAATTTATATAAATACACTTTAAATAAAATCCAATTAAACTTGAAATCGCTATTATATTTCTTTAAAAAAAAAGACTTAATAATTATTTTTCATACGATTCAATTTTTTTTCTTCACTTAACTGAAAATTTTCTGGAAAATCCATGAAATTCTTAACAATAGGCTAGTTCTTACATGAAAATAAAATTTCCTATAATTCATATAAATTCGTTAAATCTCAGTCATTTAAAGATAAACAACAAAACTTGAAATTCAAATTATGAATTTTTTTTAGAAAAATATTTCCACCAGGGAATATTTAATCAATTCAAATAATTATTAAAAATAAATTCTTTATCCAAGAAAACATTTATTTTCTGCTCATGTGTAGAATTAAAAATTAAATCGTTTGTAAATTAAATATCGATAATAATAAATAAAAAAAAAAAAACAAAAAAAAATATCTAAGTACGTAATATTGAAAAAGGTGGTGCTCTTAATTGTCGAACCATCATCGCAATATTGTCGAGTGTTTCATGAGGACTACTACGTTCTTGAAGATTAGTTGTTTGTGATTCAACAACAATTTTATTACTAGAATTATGGCTTTGAATGTGTTTTTTCAAATGATCTTTTCTAAAAAAAGCTTTACCACATTTTGTGCATACTTGATTTTTACTACCAGAATGAATAATTGTATGTCTAGCTAGATGTTCATTTCGTTTAAAAGCCTTGCAGCACAATGTACATTTATAAGGTCTGTCTTTGTTATGACCTTGTTTATGACGATCTAAATGTTCTTTGCGTTTAAGACTAGCACCACAAATATCGCAAATATGAGGCCGTTGTTTGTGATCTTCTAAATGTTCATTAAATAAATCACGATCTTCAAATTTATTAGGACATTCGGGACAGTGGTAAATTAACGTACCTAGAATTTAAAAAAAATAATAATAAATTTCGATAAATAAATTATAATTTAAATTTACTAATGACTAACCATCAATATTATTTGTTAAATTTGAATCAAATGATCGAGAAAGTCCAAGTGAATTAGAACAGCGAGCTAAATATTCAGAAGTACGTCGAAAATCAATTGACAAAGGATCAGTCATTGTCGCAACATCAATTTTTTTAATTGTTCGATTATTTTCATTGGATCGAGTTGATGATTGATTTATGTTTTTATTATTATAACTATTGACATCATGATTTTCATCAATTTGATGAATCGTACGACAATTATAAGATGAATAATTAGTATTCATAGTAGCATTTATTGTTTCGAAATTATTATTCAGTTGATTACCAATGTCAGGAATACATTTTGCATCACTAGATCCAAAGGCCATTTTTAAATAATTATTTAACTACAAATGCTATGTATAAATCACTGTTTTTAAACATTACCGCAATATGAATTACAAAAAAATAAAATAAAAAATTTTAAGATAAAAAAAATAATTTTCTGTTGTACGGTTCATTGTCACAATGTTTATTTTAAATCACTTGTTATTTTTATGTGTATTATTTATTTTTTTCAGACAATAATCTGTTGTATCTCTGATCACCTGCTGTTTTTTTTTTTTTTTTAATGTGTACGTTATTCGTTGTAAGTTGTAACTGGTAAGGGCTAGAGTTGCTGGAGTATGAATAGTGGCGCTGATATTTTTGGCAATGTACATATGTGTGTATATTTTTTTTTGTTACATATCTTTGTTAGAGGATACGGAAAGTATCGGACATCAGAAAAATTTATTTCTTCTAAATACACAAATAAAATACTCATAGAAAAACTTAAAAATTATAAGTGTGAATGTAGCAGACATCAGACAAATTTAAAATAATTAATAAATCGAATAAATAATTAATAAAATAAAATTTTAAAAAACGCGCATTTAAAAAATTTTCAAATTAATAAGTGCATTTTTTATAAATATTATTTACCCTATTTATTTATAATTTTGAATTTGTCGGATGTCTACTACATTTACACTCGTTAAAAATTGCATATAAAAAATTTTAAAAATTATTTTTATGGATGTTTTGAAAATTGATTTTTACTTAAAAGTAATTTGTTTATAAAACTTGAAAAATTGTCTGATGTCCGATGCTACTTGTATAGTATCATGTTGTTATGATACGGAAAGTATTAGAAATTTAAAAAAATTTATTTCGTTTAAATAGAGACAAATAAAATACTCATAGAAAACATTTTTAAAAATTGCATATCAAAGAATTTGAAAATTTTTTTTGTACATGCCCTGATTAAAAAAAATGATTAAAAAGTATTTAAAATGATTTGTTTTTTAATCATTTTAAATACTTTTTAATCCTTCAAATCATTTCTAATCCTGTCTCTTATGGACATTTAACGTGTGAAATCATTTTTAATCATTTTTTTTAATCAGGGTGTTCTAAAAATTGAATTTTTTTTATGAGTAATTTGTTTATAAAACTTAAAAAATTGTCTGATTCCTGACGCTACTTCTGGTACCTACCAAGTGTTAGTTGTATGATAGTAAATGCACAAGACTCTCGACAGCTTTTATTTTGAGAATATCTATTGAAACAATATGTAATTTTTTTCTTAAACAAAAAATAAAAATGTTAATTGTGAATGAGTGTGATTGTAGCAGACATCAGTCAATTTTAAAATTATTAATAAATAGAGTAAATAATTAATAAAATTAAATTAAAAAAAAAAATGCGCATTTAAAAAATTAAAAAATTAATAAGTGCATTTTAAAAAAAAATTTTTTCTTTAATTATTTACTCTATTTATAACTTTGAATTTGTCTGACATCTGCTACATTTACACTCATTAATTGTGACACTCTACATTAGTTATGTAGTATTTATTTATTTATGTTTGGTAAAATTACTAATTATAAAATATGAATCAAAATACTGCGAACATTTTAATAAAATTAATTTGAAAAATAAAAATTAAAAATTTTTTTACTAACAGAAGCGAAAGAAAAATCAGAAAAAAAAAAACTGGCGTTAGGAGAAAATATCCAATATACCAACAATATCTACGAACAATATATAATAAAAGATATTATTTCACGTGGATATTTTTACATCCGATGTTTCATTGGTCAACAAAAAACTAACATTTAATATTACAAATATGTTAGTTTAGTAGTTTTAAACATCACACTGAGAATAATAAACCTGACAATTTTTTTAATCAAAAAGTTAAATAATATTAAAAAGGAATTATTTTTCAATAGCTCAAAGATTTTAAAAAATTCTGCGAATGCAGTTTTTAAAATTGTTTCTATTAATAGTAAATTTTTTTATTTAAAACTGAAGAAATGCTAATTCCACTTTTATTGTTAAATTACCTCATTAATTTTTTTTTTATAATATATTGTGATACGTTAGAATATTTGAATTACTGAGCAATGAGTTCAAATAAATATTATTTAGCTCCAGATAGAGCTTTTATTATCAACATGTTTCGTAATATTTAATCAAATTATAGCTCTAGATCTTTTACTAGTCAAGATAGTTCGTAACATCTGGCGGTTATGTACCATCTAGATTATAAAATTTTTAAATTAATCTATTTTTGATTGACAGTAATCGTTAGATAATATAACAATAAGCTCCTCTTCAAGAAACAATTATTTATTTTTTATTTTTTAATGCTATCAGAAAGAGTGTAAATAATTCTCAACGCATTCGCTTTAGTCTAATTTGAATTACAAAAAATAAAGAAAAAAAAAATAATGTTTATTTTGATAGATTACTTATATTCCCAAGTAGCACAGAACAACTTTAGAATGACACAAAGATGTCATATAAAGGCAAGACAAATTTTATTTTGCCTCAAAGCCGTTTTTTTTATATAAATAAGACGTACAGATGTTGATCCTAGGAGTCATAGAAAATTTGTGTTTTTTTTCCCGTCTTAAAACAGTAATTTCTATTGACAAGTTCAGATAACTTATTTGATAATTATTTGTAATTGACTTTTTGTCGCCGTTTGTATCAGGACTTTCAAGTAGATATTTATTCAATGACATAAATTTCTCATTGTTTAGTTAACATTTTGGTGCCTTATTGATAGGTCAAAAAATTGATAATTTCCAGTTTGGGTTTCAACAAATTAACTACAAAAAAAGAAAAAAGCTCATGTAGAAAATTGAAAAAACTATAAATGAAATACTTTTTTTTTTATAATACATAATTTTGAAAAAACAGTCTTAAAATTGCTATTATAGATGCCGCAAAGCCAAGTGTGCTATTTGTAATTATATGGTAATTTAGTTTCATAAAATAGTAATAATATACTCAAATATTTATAGTAACTTTTAATTTCTTTGTCATATACAAAAAGTTTTAATGCAACAGATACACGATTAGAATAATAATAGTTAAATATACAATTTTTAAATAATCCTGGGCATTTGCTGAATTTGAATTTTTCCAAGGCAAAAAGATCCTGTGTTTGTAAAAATAACTCCAAGCTCATTGATTGTCTTCATACTCGTAGAACGATAGTAACTGTTTAATTTAAAATAATAAATATATAAATATAATTATTCAAAAACAGTGATTGTAAAATAAATTAAATAAAAACCTCTGCTTCCACTGAGAATTTAATTCAAAATTTTCATATGGTTCCAAACGTTTTGTCATTGTATTATTTTTTATAATAAGTACTGGATAATTTTCTTTGTTATCATCGTCTTGGATATTATTATTTTCATCAGTACGATGAATGATAATAACTTGAATATCAGTATTATGTTCCAGGTGTATTAAAAACAATCTTAAATATTTTTATTTATGTTAATAAAATAATGATTAAAAAAATTAATATGACAATTAATTAAGTACCTATGATATTGAGGACGATTCACATTTATTTTAATACAGCCTCCGCCATTGTAAGAGTATTTTGTAAAAAATTGAATACAGTTAATCGACTTTTGCTCAGGTTTATCTTCAATATGTATTTTACTGCCTTGAGCTATTATTTTATGAAATAGAGTCTCATATGTACAAACAGGTAAGTCTTTCTTATCAGCCTCTTTATTATCTTTTTTAGCCTCAACAATATTTACATGGGTAAATTTTAATTGATAATTAGGTATTGAAATTTGTGGCTCTTGCCATGCTAAATTATAAAAAGGTAAAGATGTCTCATCGCTTTCTCCATTATAAAAATATTTTTCACCATATCCACGACAAAAAGTTGTAACAAATATTTCATTATCATAAATAGGTACGTGTATATACATAAATGGAAGTAATTGTGCCCAAAATATATTTTCAATTAATTCAAATGTTTGACCATTGAAATATTCGTGAGTCCAACCTGGAGCAAATATTGCTACTGATAGATCACAATCACGTATTTTTTTTAATGCCTAAATAAAAATCGACGAAAAAGAAAATAAATTAATAATAAAAATTTAAATAATTAAATTGAGTTAAATTACCTCGATAGAATTAAAACCACCACCTCCAGGACATCCGCGACCCCATACATCAAGACCTACATAAATGTCAGTAGTTCTATTAGTACATTCAGCAATTGAACGACTTTCTAATAATCCAGCATCAGTCCAATTGTAATTTAAGAATATTCCGTCGCAATTTTCAAAAAAATCTCTATAAATGAAATTATATAATTAAATAAATTGTTTATAAATTTATAAACCACTATATCAGATCCCGCCCGCTTCGCGGGGTACTAAAAATAATTAATAATATAAAATATCTACTTTATATGACTGGGATAATTTTTTTCTAATTTTCTTCAAAAACTAAATGAAAAAACGACAATTTTGAAATACAAAACCACCTGATAAGTCAATTTTTAAAAAAGTTATAGCTTATTAGAAAAAAGGATTTTTTTTTAATTTATCATTTTTTTTGGTCGCTTAAAAAAATTTGATAAAATTCTGAGAAATGCTTTTGATCAAGTAAAAAAAGAGAAAAATTTTCAACCGAATCGAAGGGAGTCGGGTTCCAAAGTTGTCAATTTGGCGTGGAATGCCCCATATATAATGTTTTTTTGTTTTATTTGAAGATAAATAACGATCGATAATCGATAAAGTTTATTGAAATGAAATTTGAAAAAACTATAGTTTTTACCATCAAAATGATAATAATATATAGCTAAAAACCTTCTTGGAAATATGCAGAAGTTTATAGTGCAAATTTCCTGTCATTATAGTCAGCAGTTAGTGCGTGATGAGCGTTCGAATAAAAACTCCTATCATTTTATAGATATAGATTATTCTTACTTGTTTCTATCGTTTAATTTATTTTGCCACAGCAAACTGCCATCAGTTGTCACACTATCGTACCAAATAATTTCAGCATTATCAATTTCACTATGAATTCCATAAGTCAAATATTGAACAAAATATTTCAATTGATCAATATCATTATGATTAATTTTATTTTCAATATTCAAAAGCCATCCTTCAAATTTATAATGTTTTGCTATCATTATAAGAGCATCAGCAAATTTTTTAGTCTCTTCCATTGAGGACAGAACTTGCTCCCAAACTTTTTCTCCGTCTGTTCTCTCAGTAATTACTGTACCAAGTACTTTAACACCATGTTTATGAGCAGTATGGATCCAACCATACGGAGGAATTGTTATCGTATAATGGCTAAAGTAAATGAAAATATCAATAATACTCCAATGATAAAAAATATATGAATCTTGTGCTGAAGAACCGTCAATAAACCTGTAAAAAAAAATTAATATTTATTTGATAATTGCACTGAAAAAAAATTAAATGTTTTTTCAAATATCTGCGTGTTTGTATCCCCCCGAGAAAATTATTTATTCCATCTTAGTAAAAATGTAGTCCAATCAAGAATATTTTCTCAAAATAAATATACAAATTCTTAAATCAAGAAAATATTACTCAGTTGGAGTATATTTTTACTATTAATAAATAAATATTTACTCTGGGGGATTTAAACACGCAGGTACTTGAAAAAAGTTTCTTTTTCTCGGTGTGCTTAAAAAAAAAAAGAAAATATCGAGTATTTAACAATATAATTTACCTGTCTTCTAAGTAACCACCTTTCATATCATGACAAACAATTGTTTTGGGTTGTTTGTCTCGATTAAATTTTGATAAACTTTCGAATTCATCACCAAGACAAATTTCCTGACCACTATAAACATATTCAGCAGATTCTCGTAGCTCACAAACTTCTGGCCAGGGTTCTAAATTATCTAAATTAGAATATAATTCTTCTAATGTTCGAAAAGGTTTAGCAATACGTTCTGTATTGTTATCCATGTCGCAATGAAAATAAAAAATTTAATCATCTAAGTATTTTAAATATTATACTACTAGTCTTTACCAACAAGAATACTTTTGAAGACTGATTTATTCTAATAACTTTACTCATTTTATTGTCTTCCACACAATAAAAATATGTAAAAGGAAGTGAGTCGCTAATATCTAATAATATATCTAAGTAACCCAAGGTAAACAAGATTTATTCCCATTGTTGGTTTATTTAATAATTTTGATATAATTAATATCAAGTAGATACGTAATCATATGAGATGAGAGTATTTTTTCTATGAATGACATACATTTGACATCATGTAATATTTCTATTCTTGATTGTATTTTTTAGTGAATTAAAAATATGTAGTTTTTAAATTGTCACCTGAAAATAAAAATTTATAATTTATACTTAAACAATAGAAAAATTGAAAAATATATAATAGAGTGCATACGTGTCATAATTACCTCGCATCTATGACCATATACTTATATTATAGAATTTCTTGATAAATAATGCCAGCTGACCTGATATTCACAGAGAACAAATTAAAAAACAAGAGTTTCCATGAATGTCGCCTTAAAAAAAATTAAACTATTAGCTGTTTTGTAGGTTATAAATATAAAAACTAAATATTTCAATGATACGCACATGGAGCCTAGATATATCTATATAAATACATATACATATATTTCTACATGCATATATATATATATATATATATAGGCTCCGTGGATACGCATTTTACAAAACAGGAATGTTAAAATACAACAGACGGATTACTCTATAATTATTATAACTCAGAAGAAGAAAAAAAAAATTTGCAAAAAATAAAAATATAAAATAATACGTCAACAATAAAACATATCAACTCGTCATCTACACAATTAGATACTAATTACATAGCAGCAGTTAAATAAAACAATAGCATACAAAACTTTTTTTATTTGAACAGTTAAATTAAATTTATGTTTCTTATATAAATATATCCTGCAAGTTGAATATAAAAAATAAAATTAATATAAATAGATGAGATGATGTTCAGAAAATGATTTTTATTATTAAGAGTTAAGTTAATAGTACAAATTGGAAGAAAATTTTATACATTATAAACTAAATGTATTTAGCTTTTATTAATAGTTTTTAATTATACAAAATTACAAAGAGAACAAAATAAACATTTGTAATAACAATTTTTAAGACGAATCAGCAAATTATTATATCTATTATTTCAAGTTTTAATAACGTCTATTTCAGATTTTGTTTTTCACAGAAATTTACAACGAATAGAAAAACGAAAAAATCGGCTAAGTTTTAAAATTTATTAAGTGATAAAATAAAAAAATTTTAATAATTAACTTTTTTTAATTCTGTTTTGATAATACAGGATCATTATAATAATTATAAATTTTACTCGTGATAATAAGTATCGAGGTTTCCAACGAGATGAATTAGAATAATTTGAAACAAATCTAGTTGCATATTACAAATAGCTTGTAATCATAAGCGAATGTAAATTTAAAAAAAATTTCAAGTTAAATATGGAGTGGATATAGCAAATTTAGACAGGAAAATATTTTCAAAATGGAAAACTAGAATTTTTAAATATAGAGCCTTAACAATTTAAATTTATTGAAGACATAAGCAATGAAAGAATAATTAATGAAAATCGATGGACAAAAAAATATCTACAAAATATATTTAATAAGTAGAAACATACATTGGTCTTGAGTCAACTCTCAAAAGATAAATGTTGTTATAAGGATGAAATAATAAGAATGAAATAACTGTAAATTTATCATAATTAATTTTTTTTTTTTTTTTTACAATGTTTGAATTAATTGTAATATAATTTAAACTGTTACATTACTTGAATATAATTAATATATTCAGAACGAAAATATTCGGATTCTATGATCTGAAAATAAATTTAATGGAAAAATAAAAATACTAAAAAGTTATTTGATCATTAATAAAAACAAAATAATGAAATTAAGTAGTAAAATATGATAAGCACTATATTATGAACACAGTTTATTAATTAAAATATAATAATTTACAGGAATAAAAATAATAAAAAATTAAGACTATGTTGAATGATGATTCTTACTTAGTTGAGGCAAAACGATAGTAAGTGATGAGCATAGAGTACAGTAAGTATACTCCCGCGGTTGACACGTGAGTATATTAGTCACGTTTAGTAAAGCCTACAATTTTAAGAAAATTTTTAATTAATTATAGTTGTATGTCATACCCGTTCTAATTATTCTGTCTGTATTTTGATAAAAAAAAATACTAATATAATAAAAAGTAGAGATTTTATAGTTGATAAGAATTAGATACTAGGAGTACAATAGAATGGATGCTGTAAAGTATGTACTTAATTTTCAGATAGAGTGAATAAAGTATAAAATTAATGGTAATATTTAGCGTAGTCACAATTATCGAGTGATTTTTGCACTTTGAAACTTGAAGGAACTTTAGTTTCTTTTGAAATGGTCGACTATGTTGATTTGTAAATATGGGTTGGCCACAGTATATCGCCAATACCATAACTTACATACTAATAGCAGCTGCATTTCTATATACATTAATAAATTTTATTTATTATTTGATTATTAATTAGTAAACCATTCAATATAGGAATTTAAGTAGAGCAGAGTAAACTCTCATTAAGATAAATTTTGTAATAAAAATACACAGTGAATACTAAAAATGAAATAACTGAAAATGTATAATAAAAATAATAATTATTTTTTTTTTTTTTTTTTTGTTTGTGACATAGAAACATAGATGAAAATTAATTTTATTTAAAAGCTTGTTATTTAAAATAATATCATTTATATTGTAATTTTTATGTACTTTATATCAATGGGAAATTGTTTTTAAAATAATTGAATAATTTTTTTTCTAATTTTCTTCAAAAATGACTATTTTAAAAAAACAAACGTCCTAATAAATCAATTTTTGAGAAAATTATAGCTTGTTGAAAAAAAAAAGCTTTTTTTTTTTTTTTAATTCATAATTTTTTTTTTTGGTTGGGTAGAAAAATTTGACAAAATTCTGATCAACGTTTTGGATCGATTAAAAAAAGAGAAAAGATTTTTAGCCAAATCGAAGGGAGTCTGGTTTCAAAGTGGTCGATTTGGCATGGAATGCCCCCCCATATATAATGTTTTTTTGTATTATTTGAAAAAAAAGAACGATCGATAATCAATGAAATTTATTGAAAAGAAATTTAAAAAATATATAGTTTTTATCATCAAAATGATCATCATATATAGCTAAAAACGTTCTTTGAAATACGGAAAAGTTTATAGTGCAAATTTCGTGTCGAAATATTAAGTAGTTTTTATGTGATGGGCATTAAAAAAAATACCTCTCATTTTATAGATATAGATAATTAATATATGTATTATAATTGAAAATGCATTTAATGGAAGCTTGATAGAAAATTAATAATTGTATAATATACTAATTCAATTTTTAATAAAATTTTAATATTCACTATAAACTCTTATAGATTGATAAGAAATAAAAATAAAATAAATAAGAATCGTTAAAATGTTTATTTTTTAGATGAACCGTTTCTGTTGAAAACGCTGTGTGCCAATGAAATCTTCACATAGAGAGTCAAATGCTGAATCAGGGTGGCCACTTACCGAAAATATCGACAAATATCAGGGAATTTCGAAAAGTACAACAAAAACAAAAAAAAGCAAATTGTAGCCTCAAGAGTCTAGTTTTCAGGCCTGGTCTTGAATTTTTTTATGATGAACGGTTTTTATAGTAATCCTAAGAAAACCATAAAAATTTTTTTTAATAATTACGATTAATTTTTTATGACTCCGGAACCATGCATAACAAATAAATTCCAAGACCAGATCAGAAAACTAGACACTAGATGCTACAATATGCCAAATTTTTTTTTATCATACAAACATTTACCTTTGAGATACAACCTGTTGAAAGTAACTTAAAAATTTGGAATTTTTTTATATCCCTTAATGTCTGTGACTAGTGTACTTTGAATTTAGTTTAATTTTTAAATTTTTTATTGAATATTTTAACTTATATATTTTTAACATCAAATAACCAAAATTAGGCCATATTAATTTGTTTTAATGACTTTTTTTTTTGTTTTTCACGTGATTTAATTGTCAGATTTAATTATCAAGAATAATAATATTATCAAAACCATGAATATCTTAATAATACGAATAAAATTTCTAAATCAGGAAAAAATGTAAAAAACTTTATTGGAAAACCGAGAAATATCAGATAATTTTTAAATCATTTATTTACATCTACCTTGTGAATGCTTTGCTATCATTATTAAAGCATTAGCAAATTTTTTAGTCTCTTTCATTACGGACAAGACTTATTCGTAAACATTTTCTCTGTCTCAGTAATTATTGTAGCACGTAATTTAGCATCATGTTCATGAGCAGTATAAATCCAATTATACGGAGAAATTGTTGTCGTATAATAACTAAAGTAAATAAAAAAATTAATGATACTCCAATGATAAAAAAATATATGAATCTTGTGCTGACAAACTATTAATAAGCCTGAAAAAATATCAAGTATTTAAAACTATAATTTAACTGTCTTTGAACAAAGAATGATCTTGGTAGAAATAAATAAATTGTTGAAATTATCACCAAGACAACTTTTACGTTTTATAATAATTCTATTCTTTATTGTATTGTTTAATATAAAAAAAAAAAAAACATTTTTTTGTAATTGTCATCTGAAAATAATAATTAATAATGTATACTTGAACAATATAAAAGTTAAAAAATACATAATAGAGTGCATTAAAAAATATCCAAGCAGGAGAGTGTATCTCGGGCGTTTCCAATTTTTTACTTTTACTAATTAGTTGGATACTAATTTAATAAAATAACAGTACACAACTCGATTCTTTTAACCAGTTACATTTAATTGGTATATTTTGTATAAACCTATGGTACAAGTTGACTATAATAAAAAAAAATTAATATAAATAGAAAAGATGATGTTTAGAAAATGATTTATTTATTACTAAAAATTATATATATTATGAAGTATATTTGTATTTAAAAAAGATAAAAAACACATGTTTTAGCTTAAAAATAGAATGATAGTGAGTTTGAAAAGATAAATATTTAAAATAATTTTTTGGTTTCTTGTTTTAAACATGGAAAACTAGATTTATCAATTTTAGAGCTTTAAAAATTTTAATTTATATACAAAACATGAGCAATGGAGGGATAATTAATAAAAATAGATGTACTGATAAGTTACTGATAAGAATAATCAAATTAAGTAGTGAAATATGATTAAATATAAGGACTATATTATAAATATAGTTTATTAATTTGTATATAATAATTGAGAGGAACAAAAATAATAAAAAATTAAGACTATGTTGGATAATGATTATTATTTAGTTGAGGCAAAGCGTTAGTAGGTATTACTAATTATATAGTCGTATGTCATACTCGTTATAATTACTCAGTATTTGTACTTAGTTAAAAAAAGAAAGAAAGGCTAATGTAGTCAAAAATTTATTAAAGTTTAAAGATTTTATTAGGTAGGAAGATTATTAGTTTATTTATAATAGAGTGAAAAAATAAAGTTGAGTACTTAAAAATGCTAGCTCGAGTATTACAGCAGTTTACTAAGTCATATAAATTTACATTAAAAATATAATTGATTAGAAAAATAACAGTTTCAATTGTGACGTAATTTGAGATATTGTTAAGAAGAAAAATAGCCTCATAAGAAATAAAAAAAAAAAAAGGATGTTAAATATTTTTAATGGTTGAGAACATGTATGAGTCTTTAATCAGTTCGAAATAAATTATGTTATAAAGAAACTCAACAAATAATAAAAATAAGCTTAGTGAAAATATATATTGTAATTAATTTTATGTTATCTCAGGGTCGTTATATTTTTATATTCAGAGTAAACTTTTATTGATTAATAAGAAACAAAAATTAAATGAATAGGAATGTATGCTGAAAACGTTGTGAATCATTGATTGCTATTGAATTTTTAAATTTACGTGTATATATGATCAGATAAAGCAATTTTTTTTTTCTGATTGGATGTTTTTTTTTTTTTTTTTAAATATAAATAGAAATTGATGAAGTAGTCTAATTACTAAGTTTTTTCTATAGCAAGTAATTATCTCTACTACATGTATATTTCAGCAAAAAAAAAAAATTATGATTAAAAAAAAAAAAAAAAATAAAATGACTACGATAAAATGAAAAGTGAATACTATTATCACTTCAATGAAATATAACGCCTCATTAATGTGTGCATTATTTAGGTTTTTCTTCTATTATATTTCAATATGTACTTACACTAATTTTAAGGTTGATGTTAATTTTGTATGAAACAAATATTACTAGCGTTAAAGAAAATAATTTTTATTTATGTAAATTTTTCATGTTAATATTTTTTAACGTGCTTTATAAAAATTTTGATGGTGAGGCAAAGCGTTATTAAGCAAAAAGAATATGTAACGTTCGTTAATATTTATTGGTCTCAAAATAAATATATATCATTTATAATTTAGAAAAAAAAAATTTATAAACGAGATTAATAAAACATTACAATTACATTATTTAAAAATGTGAACAATAAAGCAATAAATATTAAAATTTAATTAAATAATAACTAGAAATTGTTTAATATAAATGATGAAATGTGAAAACATTATAAAATGTGATTTAAAATAATTTATATTATAAAAATAAGGAAAAAGTATTTATACAAAAGTTAGACTATGTTGAGTAATGATTATTGATTGGTCGAAGCAAAGCGTAAGTAGTGATGAGCAATAGAGTACAGTAAGTATAGACTTACTTCTGCCGTTCGATAATTAGTTGAGTAATGTTGTGTGGATATTGATTATACCATGATGAACAACGAAATAATGGATGTCAAGTAGTAGGAAAAAATTTAAGATATGTACCCTTAAAGAAACAAGTACATTAGGGTGTTTTAAAAAAAAGAACAAATTTTTTTTTTTTCTCATGGTACACGGAGAGAAAAACATGGGAATTTTTCCAATTTTACTTAGGAGAAATTCCCTTGTTGACATGGCAAATTTTACTTTATCAACATGGGAAATTTTACTAGGGTAAAATGGGAATATAACCATATTTTATGGGAATTTTACCCATTTATTATAGAAATATCTTCCATGTTGCCATTGGAAAAATTTCCATGTAGACATGGAAAAATTCCTCTGTTAACATTGCTAAAATTCCTTAATTGACATGGGTATTTTTACCATGCCAATATAGGAATTTTTCCCATGTTTCCAGAGTAATTTCTTCTATATTGACATGGGAATTTTTCCCATGTTGACAAGAAAAAAATTCCTTTGTTAACATAGTAAATATTCCCATGTTGACATAGTAACAATTTCCATGTCAACATAGGAAAAATAGCTATGTCAACATAGGAAAAATTGCTATGTTGCATGGGAAAAGTCCACAAAAAGCTAAAATTCCTAAAATACGAAATATTTTGGTCATTTGTATCATTTAGGCTTTAAAGCGATAAAATAGGGATGTGTGAAGGTTTTAAGATTTACGAAAATAGAATTTCAAAGTTTCCGAAAAAATTTTGTGTAATTTAATTAAAATTTTTTTGTAGCATCTACCAATGAACAAATGTTTTTATAAATTCGATTAATATAAACGAGTACGTAAAAATCAATTAGGGGAGTCTGGGGCACGAGGCCCCCTTAATAAGCCGGTTTTTTATTTTTGTGGCTTTTAACCATCAAATTCATGTATTTTTCGTCTATTTCGGAAGAATCAATCAAAATTTTGTAAAAAATCGAAAGGAAAATTTTTTCGTTACAATTTTTTTTTTCGAGTGGTCCATTTTGACCGACATATCACATATTGACTTGAAATATAATAAAAACATTGTAGAGGTCATAACTTGACGGAAAACGAAAATAAAAAATTTTACCTAATTTTTGAGAGGGCCTTCGTACCCCGGGGGACCTTTGTGCCCAAGGCTCCCCTGCATCGTGTTTCCGACAGTATATAGTCATCAATTCAATTGAATTATTTTGATTTACTTAATAAATTACGTAAAAAAAACATCAGGTTACAAATATTTCACTTTAATATACATGGGAATTTCTACTCTGTTAACATGGGAATTTTTCCCATGTTGACATTGGAGAATTTTCCATGGCATTAGAGGAATTCCAACAATGTTAATATAGGAATTTTTTCAATGTCGACATGGGAATTTTTACCATGTAAACATGGTAAAAATTCCCATGTTAACATTGGAATTTTTCCTACATTACATAGTTATTTTTCCAATGTTGACATAGGAAAATTTACCTTGTCAATATAGGAATAATTCCAATGTAACAAAGCAAAATTTACCATGTGACATTGTTACAATTCACATGTTGACATGGTAGAATTTACAATGCCAACAAAGGAATTTTCCCCAAGTAAAATTGGGAAAATTCCCATTTTTTTCTTTCCGTGTATCCAAAAATTGAAAGTATAACTAAATAGAAAAATTTTGGTACCAATTTGAGCTCTTGGTAATAATATTGAGGTTTGCCTCAATCCATTTTTCTATTTTCCATTTAAATTACACGAGAAAAAAATTTTTTTTTTTTTTTAAATTTTCTAGCTCACAAACTAATAAACGGATTTTTATGCGCAATACATATTTTTGTAGGAAATTGAACGCTCTACAAAAAAAATCTCTAATCATTTTTTGATAAATTCCACTGTTCGAAAGTTATTTACGTTTCAAGTCAAATCTATAGTAAATTTTAAGATCTTTTCACTTTTCCGGCGAAACTATCAATCTTATCACAAAATGTTACAAAATTTTTTTTGTAGATTATTTTATTCCTTACAAATTATTATAAATAAAGTTTTTCGAAATTCCGCATTGTTTTCAAGTTATTTTCACTTCAATGTCAAGCTCTTAAAAAATAGATTTCTGATTGATTTTAAAAGATTGACATTGAAATGAAAATAACTTGAAAACAATGCGGAATTTCGAAAAACTTTATTCGTAAGAATTTGTAAGGAATAAAATTATCTACAAAAAAGTGCAGTATCATTTTGTGATAAGACTAATAGTTTCGCCGGAAAAGTAAAAAGATCTTAAAATTTACTATGAATTTGACTTGAAACTTAAATAACTTTTGAACAGTGGAATTTATCAAAAAATGATTGAAGACTTTTTTTGTAGAGCGTTCAATTTCCTACAAAAATATGTATTGTGCATAAAAATCCGTTGATTGGTTTGTGAGCTAGAAAATTCTGAAAAAAAAAAAAAAAAAAAAAATTTTTTCTCGTGTAATTTAAATAGAAAATAGAAAAATGGATTGAGGCAAATTTCAATATTATTATCAAGAGCTCGAATTGGTACCAAAATTTTCCTTTTAGTTATACTTCCAATTTTTGGATACTATGAAACAAAAAAAAAATTTGTTCTTTTTTTTGAAAAACCCTAAAGTACATATTATATATAAAATATCATTCAAGATGATGGAAAAAAAAAAAAAAAAAAAATTCTAGTAAAGTTTGATTTCCCATTTAAATAACATAGAAAAAAAGAAAATTTTAAGTTTTTAATTTTATACTTCGGCAATGGCTCATTGTACAGATGAGGTCAGGATATAATTTTGTACGGAATCAAACGCTCTACAAAAGAAAAGAATTTTTCAAAAAACTTTATCAAAGATAATTTTTAAGGAATGAAATTGTCTAGAAAAAAATATCCTATGACATTCTGTGATATGTCTGATAGTTTCCCCAGCAAAGTAAAAAGATTTGAAATTTACTATAAATTTGACTTTAAGCTCGAATAACTTTTGAACAGATGAATTTATCAAAAAATGATAAGACGTTTTTTTTTTGTAGACCGTTTGGTTCTGTACAAAATTATATCCTGAGCTTATCTGTACAGTGAGCCATTGCCGAAGTATAAAATTCCAAACTTAAAATTTTCTTTTTTTCTATGTTATTTAAATGGGAAAAATCAAAAATCACGAAAGAAGTACCTCTTAATGTTAATATTGAGAGCTCGACTTTACCAAAATTATTTTTTTCATCATTTTAAACGATATATTTACAGTAAAGAAAGAAAAAAAACAATTTCAACTAGAAATAATAATACCACAATTTACAGCGGTAAAAGAAAAGGCTACGGAGATACTCAAGTCGCGCTTCTATTTAATAAGAAGAGGGCATTTTAATTTCTAGATATTTTATATTAAGTAACACTTTCGTTACAATATATACATTTATTGGAGTTAAATGGTATTGTTTGAGATATAGGTTGAGTTATTGATTTTTATCAATTGCTGAACCTAACTACAATTAAAACACAAGTGCCACCGCATTGTGCTGATCCGAATTCGAGTTATTCCAAAATGTGTGAATGTAAAATAAAGCTTTTATATTAAAGCAAATTTTATTAACGAACATTTTTTATTAAAAAAATACGAACAATAAATGAATAATTATTTAAAATAGTTTTACTAATAAAATATGTATAATAGACTGATTCAAAAAAATCGACTATTTTTTTTTTTTCTTCATTATATCGAAAATATTGTTGGAAATGACGAAAAAAAAAATACTGTGAACGTTTGAGCTCTTAATATTAATATAAACAACTGACGCATCGCGATTTTCTATTTCTCGTTTAAATAACATGGGAAAATTTATTTTTTAAGCTTTGGAATTTTGTAGCTCATGGTGGGACCAATACTTTTGAATGTTTAAGCCTTATTCTTATGGTAAATTTGACGTTCTATAAAAAAGGTTTCTTATAATTTTTCGATATTTTTATTTCTTCAATAGTAATTCGAAGTTAAAATTAGATTGACGATAAATTTGTACATTTTTTAAATTTTTTAACGCAACCATTAACTTTATCCGAAAATTTTAGAAGACACTTTTTGTAGAGCATTTTATTTCCTATAACTTATCTCCGAGAAAATTTTCGATATTTCTCATGAGTCGTAAGTTATTCGCAATTAACTGAAAATTTAATATAATTAATTTTATGCAACAAAATTTAGATTATTTAAGAAAATTTTCAGTTAATTACAAATAACATACGACTTAAGTGAAATATCGAAAATTTTCTCTGAGATAAGTTGTAGGAAATAAAATGCTCTACAAAAAATGTCCTATAAAATTTTCGGATAAAGTTGATGGTTGCGTCAAAAAATTTAAAAAATGTACAAATTTATCGTCAATCTAATTTTAACTTCGAATTACTTTGGAAGAAATAAAAATATCGAAAAATGATAAGAGACCTTTTTTGTAGAGCGTCAAATTTACCATAAGAATAAGGCTTAAACATTCAGAAGTATTGGTCCCACCATGAGCTACAAAATTCCAAAGCTTAAAAAATAAATTTTCCCATGTTATTTAAACGAGAAATAGAAAATTGCGATGCAGCAGTTTTTAATATTAATATTAAGAGCTCAAACTACCACAGTATATTTTTTTCGTCATTTCCAACAATATTTTCGATATAATGAATAAAAATATGATTATTAATAAAGCATATGATATTTAATTAGTTTAATTTGTATATAATAATTGAAAAAATAACCAAAAAGTATTCATAAAAAAATTACACTATGTTGATTGATGATTTTTGGGTTCGTCGAGGCAAAGCGTTAGTAGTGACGCGCGTAGCGTGTGGTAAGTTTACTCCCGCCGTTGACTCGTGAGTATATAATATGATTTTAGTAAAGCATCAAAGTGTAAGAAAATTCTTAAGTAATTATGATCGAATACAATGTCCATTATCATTATTAGTATTTGTATTTTTATAAAAAAGAATCGAAATAGATGAATAAAATTTTTTAATTAGTCTAAAAGTTTAAATTGATTGAAGAAAAAATAATGATAAGTGTTTAGTATGATTATGAATTTATTATAGTTATAATAAATTGTTTGGAATAGAGGTGGATAGTACTCTATTAATAATAAATAATGTTATATTGGTCGTTAAGCAATTGCCTAAGCTTATTGTATTCAAAGTACAACACAAGTACTATCGCAGATTACTAAGTCATGAGAGCATTAGTAAATATAGTTATACTGAATTAAATTTATTATTTAATAAAATATAAACCATAAAAATTTAAAGGTATGAACGGTAAAAATTATATATAATTAAAAAATTATTAGTTTTATAAATAATTTAGTTTTTTAATATTATATATTAATATTCAATACGGCAATTGAATTTTGCCGCTTATTTGTGAATATTTAATATGAGTATAAAAAAATAATACTATCAATAGTTTTTATATATGTTAGAAAATACATGAAATTCGTGGGAAAAAAAAGTAATACTTATTTTAATAATAATAAAAATTGGAATATCACAGAGTTTAAATGTATAAAGATTTTTAGTACACGAAAGAATTTTTATTTATTTGAAAAAATAAAATAATCTAGTAGCTGATGTAGATAAAAATTTATTAAAGTTAAATAAAATTACTTTATTTATAATAGAGTACAATATAATTTAGCTCCGTTTATTGGACATCAAGCAATCAAAGCGTAGTTTAAGTACTATACTGCCGTTTACAAATATATTTGATAATCATAAACATGTATTTTAGTCTTGAGTCAAAACTCTTAAGATAAATTTTGTTGAAAAGAAATGCAATAAATAATAAGAATGAAGTAACTGTATATTTATTATAATTAATTAATGTTAATTATAATATAGTTTAAACTGTTATATTAATTAAATATAGTTAATATATTTAGAAAAAAAAAATATTTGGATCCTATATAATTTAAAATAAATAAAAATTGTTAAAATATTAATTTATAAGATAAAACATTGATGCTGAAAACGCTGCGAACCAATGTGCGTTGTAAATGTCATAGTAGAATAATAAAAACTTTACACTACAAGTCGATTGTTGAATGTAAAAAGAAAATAATATGGAATTCAAAGAATATTTGTTATAAATATAATGAGAAAGTTTTTTATTACCAGATATTATCTAAATTAATTTTTTTGTTTACAGAATAAAATAAATAAATATAATATTATTTGTTATAATAATTTTCCAAACGATATTTTGTGATGGTTTATAAATATAAAATTGCATAAATGAAATACTATGAACATATCAAATATATACGATACTTATAATAAAAATTAAAAAAAAAAGTAAATTATTAAATTCATTTATTTATAATTTTTATAGAATAAATAATGAGAATTAGTTAAAATTTATATAAACGAAAAGATTTATTATTATTATTATTATTATTATTATAATATATTTTAAAATTAATTTATTGAATTTATTTATTTCTCATTTTTATAGAATAAATTATAAAAATTAGTTATTTTATATAACCGATAATCTTTTTTATAATTGTCACAATATGATTAAAATAATAATGATAATAATGTGTATATATATTTAAATAAATATTAATTAATACATCAAATGTATACGATAATTGTAATAAAAGTTTTTTGAAAAATAATGTATTAAATTCATTTATTTATAATTTTTATAGAATAAATGATGAGAATTAGTTCAAATTTATATAACCGATAATATTTATTATCATTATTATTATAATATATTTTAAAATTAATTTATGTTCAATTAAAAAAAAATAAATAAATAATATTTATTGTAATAAATAATAATCAAAATAACAAATGTATACGATACTTGAAATACAAATTAAAAAAAAAAGTAATTAATTGAATTTATGTATTTATAATTTTTATAGAATAAATGATAAGAATTGATGATATTACATAACCGATAATATTTATTATTATTATGATATATTTAAAAAATATGTTATGTTCAATTAAAAAAGTAATAAAATAAATATTTTTTATTAAAATATCAAAATTACATTTAAAAGAAATAATAATCAATGTATCAAATGTATACGATATTTAAAATAAAAATTAAAAAAAAAATAATTAATTAAATTTATATCGTAAATAATAAGAATTAGTTATTTTAAAGAATCGATAATATTTATTATTATTTTTATACTATATATTTTAAAATTATGTTATATTCAATTAAAAAAAATAAAATAAATAAATGTTTTTATCGAAACATTAAAATTATAATAATAAAATAAAAACAATAATAATATCATCTATATACATTAAAATAAAAAAAAAAAAAAATTTTAGATTGAAAAATATTCTAAGTACGAACTAGTAAATTAGATACAGGGTGATACCGAACTATCCGCCGCCGCTGACGCAGTCGGCAGTTGGCTCGCGCTAGCAACTCTTTTAGACGCCGGCTCGTACTAGTATGAAAGAGTAGTCAGTCGAAGCAGTACGAGTAAGCGCTGATGGAGACTGGCTACGGCAAGATACTCGATATCAACGCATCATTGCCACGGGTCGAT